>NC_135506.1:114226108-114919858 GCF_052857255.1 Amblyomma americanum
AGTCTCATCGGTGATGATACGGTGCTTGGCGAGTGGAGTGCGTCCGACCTTCGAACACGTAGCGAAACAGTGCGCAAAGTCTGCCAAGAGGTCTGAGAGGAGATCCTTCTGAACAGATGGCAAGGCCGGATTTATTTTGACTGACTGAAGAGCGTGGTGTGGGCCAGCATTCTCTGGAGTGGGTCCTCGCACGGCGCACAAACCTGGGACCTCAGCAACGTCGTGAAGGAAGGCAATAGCCGTGCCTTTGACGAGGTGCTGATATTCGTTGGAAGAGTTGGTCAGGAGGACGTTGGTACGGCTGTCACGTAGTTAGACGAGACCTCGGGCAACAACAAGGCCCCGCTCAAGCATTTGTGGAGTATGGCCACCTGCCAGGCCCTCGTAGTCGTGGAATAGGTTGTTCCGCACGAGCACCAGGACACTGCACCGGGGCGGCGCCGTGAAGTCATTCTGGGCAATGCGCAGAGCGTTGCTGCAAGGATCTCGGGAGTCAAAGCGGGCCACGGCCTGTTTGGTCGAAAAAGTCGAAAATCCGTCTGCTAGCAAAAGCACTTGTTCCCGACAAATACTGCTGCTGCGCTTAGCTGCTGCTGTTAGCGCTCCTTTGCTTCTCGTTCGAAATGGACCACAATTGCTGTGTGGTCGGCTGTAAAGCCAATGATAGGCGAGGTATCACAACTAGGCATCGTGTCCCAAGAGAAGGACACAACCGAGCAGGTTGGCTGCAACGCATCGAGCTGTCAACATTAGACAATCGCCGCAATCTAAGGATTTTCGGCCACTTTTCCGCTGATGCGTACAACTATAATCCCAGCTTTGTGCAGCAATCTGGCGTCGACACAAAGCAGCTGCGCCTCAAATCCGACGCGTTGCCGACGCTGTTCCTCCCCCGAATGGTAAGTTTCTTACACGGTGTGGTTTCTTAGCTATGGCGAGTTGTGCACACACGTGCAGTTGTTTTCTTGAAGCACTGTGCGCATGTGTCACATATCACACTTTAAGTGTAGGAATTTTGGATGCAGTCAAGGGTGAATGAGCAGTACGCATGTTTTGCGACCGCATACCTCACGCACATTCTGCATGTGCAACTGCCTTTAAGATGTATTGACAGCAGTGGCTGAACCAGAAAGGTTTCGCGGTTCATACCACACGAGCACAACAGCAAATTAGCTGAAAATATATTCGTGCCCTGCATCCGGTCTTATAGGAGAACTCTGCACGCGGACTTTCCGCTTCGCTCCGAAGTCGCCAGATCACTGGCGCGTTCTGAAAGTGCATGGTTCGGAAAAGAAGAAAAACAGAATAACGCAAGCTGCACATGGCAGCACGATCGTACAATGGCACGCATAACGCGATTGCAACTAGAGGTGTTTGAATTGGGGAGATAAGTACGTTCTCCCCACTCAATCGCTGCTGACACGGTTCAAAGCCGCCCGGACCCCACCCCGTGATCGCGTACGCTACCGAGCGCTCGCCGACCACGGCGGGCCTTGCTCTGGGGAAACAAAGGAACGACACATTGGCTGGCACAAACAGGCATTTATTTCTACAGAAACAATAACGCCAGCTAGCAACAAGGTACGCTAATGAATCAAAGTCGTCCGACTCACCAGCAAGGTTCCGAGCGAATGTTCGCCTGCGCTAGGGCAAGGGATATATACTCCGAAGGCCGGACGGGACGAGTACGGGAGCCTGTCTCACCGTCGCTTCGTCGCCCCGCCGGCGAAGAGCAAAGCCGCGATCGGCACGTCCGGTCGCGCCTACGATCCCAGCCGAAGCCCCTCTCCCGCGCGCAGGCTTTGGCAGTCTCCGTGCAGCGATGCTGGCGCCCTCTCTTGCCAGTTAATGTAACTCACAAGGGAATGCGCTCAGCCTTGAGGTGAGACCGCCGCTGCACGGTGCCTCGCGGGAGAGCAAACTCAGGGGGCTGCAGGGCAGGTCCCCACATTCCCACAACCTTAAATAGACCCACGCGCCTGAAAGTACATGCTATGGAGGAGTCTCCTGGTCTTCATGTCCTTGAGGCACGTCTTGCAGCGGAGGTCACGCCGACAGCATCCACGCAGACTTCCGCGGTATTCTGAAGGCGGCGTGAAAGTCTCCGCTGGGACGACTCGCATGGCCCGAGGACTACCGTGTCCGCAGGCCCGCGAATCGAAGGCCGGTGGGAAAACTGCCGGCCAGGATCCTGCAGTAGTCGCCAGGGCAGCAGCAGCCGGAGGTGACTGCTGACTGGTCTCGCCACAGCTGCCCCGGATGGATGCGGCGAACAGGATACAGGCCGCTCCGTCGCAGCAGGTGGCAGCGAGACGATGTGCACCGGACAGCAAGCCTGGGTGGCTCCACCGAATCTGCAAAATTGCCCAAACGCTCTCAGCGTGCCTTTAACGTAGGTCACGGGAGGGGAAACGGCATCCGCAAGGGCCTCGTGGCACAATGCCTAACTCGCTAGCAAAACGCGTCGGCGGCTGTGCAAACGCAAAGTTCGAGTGAACAAAGCCCTTTCTTGAGTTGAACGAGACTGCTCAGTTCGTTCAAGGCTACACAAAAAAAACGGGCGGGCAGCAAAGTGCGCCCCCTCTCAAAGACACGGTCCGGTGGTCGCGTCTCTTTTAACGTGGTGCAGGCAGCTCCGAAAGCCTCAGGCCTAACTACCACTCCGACAACGATCGTGACCACAACAAAGACCCGAAACGCGATATGTGCGCGCAGCCGCGAGGAGACGTCAGCTTTGTGGGGTGGTCCTACCCCACTCACTGCAAAAAGCAGCTTCTGAGCGGTCGGCGCCCACAGTATCGAACGGTGTCGGAGCGCCCGGTGCCGAGCTGCAATACCAGCAAGCTCGTAGCGGCACCCGTGGCCCCAGGCCACCCGGCTCCAGGAGCCACGACTCCCAGAGTCGAAAAAGAGACAGTAGAGAAAATATATGCAGAAACTCGGACCACCCACGCGGCTTCCGTGCTCACTCGCTTCGGGCTCGGCGACTCCGCGGGCGCTAGGCCTGGCGCTCCCTCGATGCGGACCAAGTGATTCTCGCGAAGAATCTCCAGGGAAAAAAAATGTACTGAGCATGTCGAAAAGTTCAAACATGCTGCAGCGCAATACACCTCGCACTCAAGAAAGCATGCCGCAGGTACTAGCGATCAAAATTCACTCTAGGCCTTGCACTTGTCAAGTCCGGGCAAAGAGCGTTCCTCGAACCGAACCGACAGTCGTCCAATGTTCCAAGAGCAGGCCCCACGTTGGGCGCCAGATGAGGGGTTTGAATTGGGGAGATAAGTACGTTCTCCCCACTCAATCGCGGCTGACACGGTTCAAAGCCGCCCGGACCCCACCCCGTGATCGCGTACGCTACCGAGCGCTCGCCGACCACGGCGGGCCTTGCTCTGGGGGAACAAAGGAACGACACATTGGCTGACACAAACAGGCATTTATTGCTACAGAAACTATAACGCCAGCTAGCAACAAGGTACGCTAATGAATCAAGGTCGTCCGACTCACCAGCAAGGTTCCGAGCGAATGTTCGCCCGCGCTAGGGCAAGGGATATATACTCCGAAGGCCGGACGGGACGAGTACGGGAGCCTGTCTCCCCGTCGCTTCCTCGCCCCGCCGGCGAAGAGCGGAGCCGCGAGCGGCACTTCCGGTCAGGGCGATGATCCCAGCCGAAGCCCCTCTCCCGCGCACGGGCTTTGGCAGTCTTCGCGCAGCGATGCTGGCGCGAAGTTAATGTAACTCACAAGGGAATGCGCTCAGCCTCGAGGTGAGACCGCCGCTGCACGGTGCCTCGCGGGAAAGCAAACTCAGGTGGCTGCAGGGCAGGTCCCCACAAACGAAACGCTGTAATTCGCAGCTCTGGCGCTAACAGCTAGGGACAGATCTCATTGGTCAGCTTGGTGACAGAGTGCACTGACCTATAATAGAGACCTCTGAAAACAAAAATGTCGTTTCTGATTCTGCAATTCGTGCGTTCAGTACCGCGACTTTTGAAGTTTAACCACGAAAACATGCTTAGTTCTTCGCCATTTTTTAACATCTCTATACATGTCATTTATCAAGTTCGCTGTGTCATCAAGCCTTGCTGTGATTGTTACGATCCCGCTATTTTTGTTTCTTCGTTCACTAGGCACTTTTAGATTGCGAAATTGGAAAAAATGAAAACTGCCATTTTTGATGTGTGTGTGTGTGTGTTGATTGCACAAAAATTTTATTTCCTGCCAGGGTGACTCATCTTCAACAGGAGGCCTGAAAGACAGCAGCACTACACAAGTTCCGCTGGACAGGTTAGCACTGCGATCAGTTTGCACGCATTCAAAGCTCATGTACATCCTCAAGAGTAAGCTTTACTAAACAGCACCGCACTATATGCTGCATAACATGACTGTATTGCTGCAGCATAAGATACGAAACTTAGCAAAGTAATTATTTGTCTTTATGTTGTGCTTTGACGCAGCTGTGCGTTGAGACTTCACTTGGATGTGCTGGAAGTGGTGTGTATGCTGTAGCTCTTCCTAGAGAGGCGAGTATATTTTCGAAGTTAAAACAACAGTCCTTTAAAATAGTTTGTATTGTTTGTATTGTTGTTGCGAATGATTCAAGGTGTATAGTGTGCACTGCTACTTAAGGAAAAGAAAAGCTCAAAAAATATGCCAAAAGTAGTAGCAGCATTACCACACAGACACAAAGTTAAATGTAAGTAGCTGGATTGCGAAATGCAACAGTGTAGTCGGTTGTCCCTCATTGTTGATGTCTCTTGTTTGGGCTGCTAATATGCCTTTGAATGCTGACTTGAGTTTTTTATTGTGAATGTCATCAACCTCTAGAGGATACTAGGGGCACGAGAGAGAAATTGACAACAGTTTTGCTTTAGAGGATACTAGGCGCACGAGATAGAAATTGACAACAGTTTTGTGCGTGGAAATTTTTAGCCAGATTAGAATGCTCAGACTTTTCAGTTCACTCTGTAGAGTACCTGACACCAGAAATATGAAAAAGAAATATGTAACGTTTAATATTTTCATGACCATCCTTATCTAGGAAGCAGCACAAGCATGACTCGCAGCTGCTGGCAGGCATAGTGTGGCAACATAGACATTATGAGAACACCAGTCAGTTGGCAAATGGTCAGTGAGGAAGCTAAAGTGTTGCAAACTTGTATTTTGCATTTACAATACAACTTACGAATAAAAGAAAATTAGAAACTGCTTACAGCCATAATTGGATTTGCCCCCTGCTAAATATAAGTTATTTTGTCAGCTTCACAGGTGAGCCTTGGAGTGAAATCTCTGGTTTCTGCAAAGGTTCAGACAGAGAAGGCTACCACAAACGAAGCCGGTATACATGCCAACCAAGAGGCTAAGGCGCGTAAAGTTGAGAAAGCACACTACCAGCTGCAGCGACATCTGATCCGCTACCACCTCTGCCAGCAAGTTTTAAACCTCTTCGTAGCTCAACACTCATCCCAATGGAAGTGGATGAATTGGTTTATAGCGGATTAGCATCCCAAAGCACTCGGGCTATGAGGGACGACCTAGTCGGAAATGTCGACCACCTGGGGTTCTTTAACGTGAACTGACATCGCGCAGTGCACGGCCTCTAGAATTTCGCCTCCATCAAGATTAGACCGCCGCAGTTTTGTAGAACCTGCGTCTTTCAGATCAGCACCCGAGGAAGTGGATGACTCCCACTGCACTGAAGATGACGACCAGGACCAGCTGACTGCAGAAAAAAACGTCTGCTATGTGCTGTCATCTGACGACGGCTTCTAGAGGTATTCATAGCATTGCTCTGAAGGCACCGAATTGTTTAATGGGAACCTTAAATGAATTCGATGGTCATATTCCAAATGCAAAAAAAATGAAGAGGTGGTGTTTTCAGGGGCTTCGCTCAAGTTTGATAGCTCTGCGAAGAACCTGTAATTTACAAATGATTTTTAAATAGCACAGCCATAGCACTTACGTGGCTGTTTTGTTTCGCACAAACATTTAAACAAGCTGTAAATGCCGTGAAGAATATTCAGCTCGGTTTCGAAAAAAAATATTTGCACACCTCCAGTGTGCAGTTCCTTTGCTGGGGTATTTTGTCTTTCCTGTTGTTAAAAGGAGGAAAAAATTGCATGACAACTCTGTACTTTCATAGCAGCTTTATATAGCCCACATTTTTATTGCCATATTCTGATGCAAACATTTACTGCTGCCACTTACTGGCACAAATGTGACAATTTCACGCTATTAATCGCCGATAAAAGTTCTTCCTTTCCGGTGATCATCAAGGAGTGGTTCAGTCACTGATTGAGGCTAGCCTCCACAATAAACTAAAGTTCATCGTGTTTGAGGGCTGCCTGCGGCAGCTTATTGAGACCGGCACGGTGTGCGGCTGAACAAGAAATGTTCAGTTCAGCGTGGTGGGTAGCCTTCCCACTGCGAATACAAAATGCTCACTGTAGCAGTTCGCTGCAGTGGCTCAGTGGTTATGGTGCTCGGCTGATGACCCGAAAGACGTGGGTTCGATCTCGGTCGTGGCAGCTGAATTTCGATGGAAGCGAAATTCTAGAGGCCCGTGTACTGTGCGATGTCCGTGCACATAAAGAGCCCCAGGTGGTCGAAATTTCCGGAGCCCTTCACTACAGCGTCCCTCATAGCCTGAGTCGCTTTGCGTCGTTAAGCCCCCTTAACAAATAACCCATCACTGGAGCAGTTCTTTATCTGGAAAAGCCAACCACTGGTCGCGACAAAGCAGCAGGCAACATCCTCCTGGCTGCAGGCATCTTGTTTTCTGGCTCCGGGGTCGCCTCAGTGGTTCGGTTCTTGCAATCCATCGGGGTTTCTGCAGTCCGTCACGCAGAAGACCTATTACAACTATCAACGTGCATACTTGCTCCCTGCTATAATTGAGGTTTGGCAATAATGATGTCTCACATAAAATAAGTGATATTACGTGTCATTCACATCTACACATTGATGTACTATTTCATAATGAGAACTGGAAAAATGCCGAGCAGTGCCACTGGTGTGGCACATGAGTTGCCATGGGCTCTGCCTTTAAACATAACTGCATTCTGTAGTATTGATGTAATCGTCATTTTGTGTTCTAATCATTGTTCAGAAAGCGTGCCGAGAGGAAATTCAAAGGTAATGAAGTATGTGATGAAACACTGAGAGCTGAAACTATACATCATGCTAATATGCTCTAAGTCAAATATAATACTTTCACGTGTGCAGCATATAAAGGGTACATAATCTTCTTTTTTGCTTTTTCAGCAAAAGCAGACAGAATTTGCCAGTAGCTTTGTCGGCATGGAAGTAGATCTTGCAGGAGATGGGCGCTGCGACTAGCGCCAAGTATATGACTTACAGTGTGCTGGCTGTACAGAAAGAAGCAATCCTACACACTGCACAAGTTCAAGTTGGTGAGGTAAGCTTAATGATTTTGTTACCATTTTTATAACACATTAGCTACTGTTTACTTGCGCAGTCTTCAGAAGAACCGCGTAGTGCATGGATAGAAAAACAAGGCCTTATCTAGTGCTTGGCTGCAGTGGAAGAGATGGGCACAGCATTTGTTCGCTGACTACAGGCAGCATTCAAAGTTATTGCACTCGACTGGATGCATGTTACACAACACACAAGAAAATGCAACTAAGACAAATGTGCTTCGCTACAGTTGCCAACACTTTCAATTAGCACACGGAGTGCTGTCTGTCTTTATTCTAGTAACATATATATTAATATGAGCTTGCTGATTCCATTTTTCATAAAATGTTGGTCACAATGCACTAAAATACCACGTCTAGATTACTGGGTGTAGTGATGACATGAATAAAAGCAGTGGAAAGGATGCAAACCGTGTGAGAATCACAGGATGACGTTCGTTTGCTTTGACGTTATGAAGTCATTAGCACTTAAACCAGTGGTGGCTTCATCGCTGGAGGGTTACATATGAAGAAAGTTGCACGAAAAACAAAAAAGATGATCCCGAAAAGTGGAGGGTGCGGCCAGTTGGTACATGTTGGCTAAAATAAAAATAGCGGAAAGAACACAGACACAGCAGGGTATATATTTTTTTGACTGCTCCTTACTATGTATGCTTTTTTCTGCTGTTTTTTCAAATGATGCAACTATCCACTCTAATGACATGAATATTTGTACTTAAGTCGCAATATCATGATTAAAAACTTTTAAGCCACTCAACTCTGCCCTTTTAACGCTTTCAAATTATCAAATTACTAGAACTGATTTTTTTCTTAGACCGGCACCCTGCTATAACGCGGTACTGCAAAGGCTGGCACAAAGGCACCATCTTTAGTCAATTCGCCACCTTCTGCGGACTAGGCGACTTCACCTGCTGCGATAGACTCGGCTGATATCACCCCTACTGTGGCGACGAAAGTTTTGGAGCGTAGGAAAAGCCCCACTCGTAACGCGCTCCACTTGTCAGAGCCGAATTTTTGTCTGAAGCAGTAGGAAGACCCTACATTAGAGGTATGTCGGAGGAATCTGGGGCAAACCTAGCCTGGAAAGGGACAGACCGCCCACACCTTTCATCTAGAGGACTGCGTTCTTTTCCGATCATGCCAAGTGTGTCCTGGCTAAGTGATCGAGCAAGCAGTGGTACCGAAGTGCTTGCGCACTCACGTCCTCACGCAGGCGCATGAAAGTGTACTCTCCGGCCATTAGGGCATCAGAAAAACTACAGCTAGGGTACTCAGTGATTTTCCATGGCCCGGGGTCCAGTCTGACATCAAAATATTTGTCAGCGCTTGTGGTGCGTGCCAACGCACTGTGCCAAAAGGGAAGCTGAGCATCGCTCCACTGGCCCGAAGACCTCTCACTTCTACACCACTTGAGCGATTGGTGGTTGACATTATGAGGCGTTCGTCCCCATACTCGTGTAAAGGGAAGCGTTACCAGACGGGAAATAGGAAGAGAAAAGAAACCGTATTTTTCTCTGTGGACAAACCTTCAGGGTCCAAACCGACTATCAGTCACTCAAGTATTAGTCCCAGGCCGAACATTTAAACATTTGCGTGTTCCGATGGGGCCTTGTGCTCCAGAAGTATTTGTTCTAAGTTGAGCATAGTTAGCGATCCACAAATGGTGGCGGGATTATTTGAGCCAGCTGTGAACTTGGAGGTGTTACTTTAGGTACAACAACAGAATGATATTGTGCATAAGGCCTTGGACGCTTTTTGCTCGCCTGCTTTGTTGACTTCCTTTGTTTGCATTCTGCTTGTCAAACGCATGTGGGGTGAACCGTGAACCAGTACGACCCAGCGGGTGGTGCGTGCTGTATGTGTGGGGCAGTGTGGTGTGTCTTCTGCGCTGAAATGGCTACAGCATGTCCACGACTCATCAAACATCAAAAGTGTGCTGCCATTCTTATAACGATTTTTCCCCTGGAAAAAACTCTTTGCGGGGCGGCTTCTATAAGGCACCAGTGCCATGCTGCGGCTGGCGAAGACACTCAAGACGAGAAGAAGAAGAGCAGGAGGAGAAGTTAGACGCAAGATGTAGACGAAGGACTGTCTAAGTATTGGGGACTGGTCCTGTTTTTCTTTTTTGGTTTGGTTTTATGGGGTTTAACGTCCCAAAGCGACTCAGGCTATGAGAGACGCCGTATTGAACTGCTCCGGAAATTTAGACGACCTTGGGCTCTTTACGTGCACTGACATAGCACAGTACACGGGCCTCTAGAATTGCGCCTCCATCGAAAATCGACCGCCGCGGCCGGGATTGAACCCGCGTCTTTCGTGCCGGCAGCCGAGCGCCGTAACCACTCAGCCACCGCGGCGGCTTTGTTTTTCTTTTCCTCCTGTACCTCTGCACCTTTTTCTTGTGTAGATAACGCACGCAGTGAGAGTATAAATCTCAGGTAATGTCTACGCAGTCTCCTGGCCAGGGGAGTTTCTTCTGGTCGGCTTTCCTGCCACCTCAAGAGAACGCCTCTGGAAACTTTTCAAAGCTCGGGCGTCAGCAGCATTCCTGTGGCGCTGGTGCCAAAGGATGGTGGTTCCATCAAAATTAACAATCCAGGGCCTGTTCGAGCTGGTCTCCAGGCGGCCAGTTTTCTTTATGAGGCTATCACTGAGGTAAGGCAGTTTGGACGTGGCGGTATTCTCTGCGGTTCACCAGACCTGTCGTGCGTAAAGGATCTTCAAAACTGCTCATCTTCTGGGTCTCTTTCGGTAAACAGCTTCATTCCGTATCATCTGACCTGCACAATAGGTTTCGTTCGCGTTTTGGACTCTTGCTTGTCTCCAGTTGAGACCCTCGACCTTCTCTCTGCAGCGGGTGTTGTTGCTGTGTATTGCTGTATCTGGGAGGTGAACAATGAGCGGGTGCCAACCGGAAACGGTTTTTGCCACTTTTGCTGGTAGTGCCTGCCTCTAGAAAAAAAGGCATGGCCCCTAATCTTCCGTGTAGATCCCCTTCTGTCTAAGCCACTACAGTGCAGCAATTGCTACCGACATGGCCGTAGTGCTCGTGGCTGCAAGTCAATGTTGCGCTGTTACAAATGCGGCAGTGAACGTCCAGCAAATTTATGCTCTGATCAAAACGAGAAGTGTTGCCTTTGTGGTAGATCTCACGCTGTAAATTTCATGGATTGTCCCTCTCGGGTTCATGAATTGCAAACTGTCGACATATCCGACCGAAAACGCTGTTCGCGGCGCGAGGCAATATCAGAAATTTAAGAGAGAGCTCACGGCTATGCTGGTGTGTCAGCCCGCCAAGGAGTGACACTAGATTCGTCTATCTCTCAGGCAATAGTGATCGCTGTGGAAGCCTCTATGGCTAAGATGGTTGACAGGATAGTGTCCACTGTCACGGAGTGCATATCTAATGCTCTGGCAACGCAGATTACCCAGGCCATGCAAATTGGAATGACTTCTGCCATGCCAGTCATGCCTTCGTTAATGACCCAACATTCCTTGCCTGAGCAGTGTCAGCCCCAAGAACAAGTTACTGATGTTTCTCCACTTCCTCGGTCCACTAATTCAGATAATGCTCAAATTATTCATGAAGCAGAGATGGTGGATTCGGATACGCGAATCCACAAACACAGCGGATCTCCCATGTCGAACCCTTTTTCTTCACATCCTCAGCCGAAATCAAAGAAGCAACAGGTTGGCTCTAAGCCAAAAGAAACTATTTTAGGGCAGGCAGTTGCTGCTGCCAGGATTTATCAACCATAGGTGTGCTAAGAATTCTCCGGTGGAACTGTCGGTCACTTCTTTCAGCTTCAACAGACTTACTGTATCCTATATCTCAACATAATCCAGACATAATTATTTTATAAGCAACTTTGCTTACATCTGAAAAACACTTCCATTTTAAAATTATTCTTCATTTAAACAAGATCGTCAGTCAAGAGGAGGAGGTTTACTCATACTAGTTTCTTCTAAATTTTGTCACAGGGCTAAGGTTACTTTTCAGTCCTCTACTATAGACTGAATTATGGGCTTTAGACTTTGACTATTTTTAATTTACATTAATGACATAGCATCTAACATATCATCTAACGTGCGACTGTTCGCTGACGACTGCGTAATCTATAGAAGGATAGTCACCCCCCTTGATGCAGTTATTCTACAGACCGACTTAGTGCGCCTAAATGAATGGTGCCAGCTATGGCAGATGGAAATTAATATAAAAAAACAATGTTGATGACCTTTTCCACGCGCACTAATATACCTTCTAATGTCTACACATATAATGAGAATACAGTTGAAAGAACGGATTGTTTTAAGTACCTAGGTGTTTATCTCAGTGCTGATTTAGGCTGGAACACCAACATAAATCACATCACAAACAAAGCATTTAAGAAACTGGGACTCATCAAACGTCGTCTATATCTTGCCAACCCCGAGACAAAGCTTTGCGCGTATACTACACTCATAAGGTCAGCTTTAGAATATGCATCTTTAATATGGAGTCCAAGTAGCGTTTCAATAATTAACCGCCTTGAGTCTGTGCAAAATAAAGCTGTGAGGTTCATCCTTTCTTCATACTCACCGTATGAAAGTGTGTCATTATTGAAGCAAACTATCAGTATTCCCGACCTTATCACTCGACGCAAGTTCTCTCGTTTATCGTTTTTTCATTCCTTGTACTACGGTGGCTCCCCATTCACAGCTGATCGCATCGCCCCTGCCCATCATGTTTCATCCCGGTCTGATCATTCCCACAAAGTGCAACCCATCTTCGCAAGAACACTGAAATATCAAACATCACCCTTACTATTATCTATGGCAGAGTGGAACTCGTTACCGGCTGACATAGTTTCTGAAACTGAGTTATCACATTTTCAAACAAAACTTTCATCGCACCTTGGCCTACAAAATTCACCGTGATATTTTCAGTATTGTTGAAGCATTAAGTATTATACGCTCAACCTATGTATCTTTCAGCGACTGCAGTGATGTGTACTTGCAATTTGTATATATAGTTATTCTTTGTATTTGTTAACTACTGTGTGCCAATAATCTGTATTGTGTTGTTTTCATGCCCTCCCCCCCTATGTAATGCCCACTTGGGCCTTTAGGGTATTTAAATAAATAAATAAATAAATAAATAAATAAATAAATAAATTCTAGGGTGCTATCCGTTTTCATTAGTGAATGCTTATTTTCCTTGCGGTGTGCAGGAAACCAGGCAGCTAGATCTCCTGCTGCTGAATTGTCTGAAGTCCATTCTCTGTGCCGGTGACTTCAATTCTCATCATGTGTCGTGGGGCTTTAAGATAGATTTCTGTTGTTAGCGCCTTGGGGATTGGGTTACTTATAACAATTTTTCGTTTATGAATTCAGGTTCGGCCACATTTTTCCGCGCTCAAATTTGATCAGTGTTAGATTTAACTTTCACCAGCCCTAATTTTCCTGTTCTCAATTGGTCGACTGTGGATTGTGGAACATCTAGCGATAACATACCTATCGTTTATGATGTTAATTTCCGCTTACCTCCGGCGTGTTCTCAGCTGAGGTAATATATAATCTATGACCCGTTTCAGTCCTCTTTGCGCTCCACTCTTCCTTCAGCGGTTAATTCTGCTGAAGAACATGCAGCAAAAGGCCTATGCTTGGCTATTGAGGAATGCCGAACGAAGTCCGAATTTTTGTATGTACATCAAGTTGGAACACTTCAGCTAGATGCTGGAATGCAGATTGCTCGCGGTATTACAGAAGCAGAACGGCTGCATGGAAGAAGCTCCTACACAACCAGTGCCCAAAAAATTGGCATGATTATAAGTTTATTGCGGCTACTTTTAAACCCACAGTCTCACAAGCGAAAGATAATTATGAATCCGCGCATTTTGGTTTCCAATCAAAATCAAGGAATAGTTGCCCACATTTCGTTTATTAAGATTCGGGTAAAAGATTCCGGTTTCAGAAAATTCACCCTCATGTGTTTTGGCCCGAAAAAAGCAATAGAAACAGTTGAGACAATTTCCAAAGGATTAGAGCAGCATTCCGCGTCTGTACATCCTTTGCACTCCACGTTCGTGGAGTCAGTGGACCAGTTTCAGCATGTCCCCCCTATTACCCTTCCCGAGCTTTCTTCGATAGTGTTGAGGTTACCAACTGCTGCTCCTGGGCCTGATAGGGCAACATCAAAAATGTTAAGAATCCTCTTCGAGGAGTCCCCTACATCCTGAATGCAGCTGGTTAATTTTTCAATCAAACATGCATGGATTCCTCCTGAATGGAAAATCGAAAAAGTGATCCCTTTACCTAAAACAATGATGGTGGCTTTTCTCTAGATAATACTAGACCCATTTCATTGACATCAAACGTGGTTAAGTTAATTGAAAGGGTCATAATCGGACGTGTTTCGCAGTTTGTAGACCGTAATGATATCCTTAGTCACATTCAAATTGGTTTCCATCAAAAATGTTCCACATGGAATGCTCACACCGATCTTGAGAGTCGCATTCGTCTTGCGCGCCACCAAAAAATGCATGCTGCGTTGGTTACAATAGATATAGCCAAAGCTTATGACAGCGTAGAACACTACTTAATGTTGCAAACATTATAAACTCAGAAGTTTCTGAATTACTTGCGTGGATATCTGCGTTCCTTGAAAACAGACAGTTTTTTTGTGTACTAAAAGTGTGAATTCTGGAAGATATAAACAATCCAGAAATGTTCCACAAGGAGCAGTCTTGTCGCCTGTGCTCTTTAATATTCTAATGAGCTATATTCCCAGCCATCAAAACATTCACCCCTACGTCAGTCTATGTGGACGACAGTGCATTTTTCACTGCTGCAGCTGACATTCAATCTCTCTATGTGCGCCTGCAACGTACATGAATTTGTTTGAAAGCTGGTTGTGTGATTCACGTCTCACCTTAAATATAAACAAGTGCGCTGTACTTGTTTTTCAAATGAAAGATCCTGTTCATCTGTCTCTCAGTTACCACTCACAAGATATTCCTCAAGTTATGTCATTAGATATCTTGGTGTCATTTATGGTGAGAGCCTCACATGGCGCTCTCCCATTGGCCATGTCGCTGCGAAAGGTGCTCGTGCTGTGGGCATGTCGCGTAGATTAAGTAATCCCCGGTTTGCAATGCGGAGAGATGCACTTTTTCTGATATATGTTTTGGATGTCCGACCAATTTTAGAATTTGGATCTCTGCTGTTTTCTGGTACAAAATTCGCCCACTCGTTCTTTTGGAGCGGGAAGCACTTCGGTTGTGCCTTGGCGTCCCCAAATGTGTGGCCAATAACGTGCTTTATCTTGAAGCCCTTATTCCTCCTTTATCATTTAGATTTCAATTCCTAACTGTTAATACGTACCTAAGGATATATAAATCAAATTTACACCGCTCCTTGTCTGTTTTCTGTTGCGAGCCGACTTCCTTTCTTGGAGTCCACTGGCCTAGATTTCATACCCCGCAGGTAGTTATGGTTCAACATTTGCTTGAACCTTTAAATGTTCTTTTGTACAAAACCCTTCCGACAAAAAAAATCGGTTTGTACTCTTTAGAAATTGTCTGCAATGATATTTCCAGAAAAACGATAAGCATTTACCACCCTGTATTTTAAATGGATTATTAGAAGACCATTTACAAAGCCTACCTATTAGCTTAACGATAGCTACTGACGCCTCCCAATGTGATGAAAAGGCAGGGGCGGAAATATATTGCTCGCTTCTTGATTGGTCTTTTTCTGTGCGGCTTCCCGACTACACCCCAATTTTCCAAGCGAGTTTCTGGCGGCGGTGCTTGCTCTTCGCAAACTAGAGCCAGCTTTCTCTTCAGTGGCTGTCATTACAGACTCTCTTAAAGTCTTTGTGTTCGTCCCTTGCTTCGGCTGTAGATTCGCCAGCCTAAACACCTTCTATTCATTACTCCCTCCGCATTTGAGCTTTGTTCAATAGTATAGGTGCCAGGTCATAGCGTTGTGACAGCCAATAAAGTTGCCGACTGCCAGGCAAAGGCGTCCCTCAATGGCCCCGTGCTACCTATCGTTTCGGCTACAGCGTACATTACAGCAGCGAGGTTCCGGCGACAGAATTTGTCAAAAATGACCAATGAATCTTTTTTAAGATCTGATTATTACCTGCACCTGAGGTATTCGTGGAGCAGGCAATGATGCCATGCACGGCAGGTTGAGGTATCTCTATGAAGGCTCCGCTGCCGGATCCCACCCTAAAATTTTTATTTCCACAGGTCTGGGTGGGCGCTTAATCCCGTCTGCGTATTTCATGGTAAGTACGAAACCATAGACCATTTTTTGTTGTTTTGTCACCGGTACACCACAAATGCGAAGACGGTTTTTAGAGCAACCACTACAATAGCTTGGCCTTTGTTTGAGCAGCCCAGTCATATTGTCGTTCGCAGCCACCATACTTGGGTAGAGCCACAAGTCTGTTTTTACCGCCGTGCAAGAATTTTTATAGGAATCAAGGCTGCTACCTTGTTAATTTTTTAAAAAATTTTTCAATAATGTTTTTATTCTTAACTTATCATTATCATTTAACAACTCAGTTATAAACAAACATCAGTCTCGATCTCCTGCGTGCGATCTGCATTTCCCGCTTAATTTCGTTGTTCCTTTCTGTTTACTTCTTCTGTCCTTACCATTCATTTTACATTCGTTCAGGAATTATTTACCTGAAAATCCCTCTGTCCCTCCAATTATTGGCCAATCCCCCTATGTGGGCGTGTGCCATAGTATGAGGACAACAACAACAACAACATAGAGCGCATGCTGGGGCAGAACAGGAGGAACGCGGTCGGCAACAGACGTGGACGAGAGCTGCTGGTTTCCCGAGTTCCCAGGCTTGTGCCTCAGCCACAGAAGTCCGGGCTACCAGATCTAGACGGGCTGCCGTCGACAGCCCGAACCACCAGACCCAGGTGCCACTGCTTCCTGCTTTTCCCGGGGCTGGCAGGCTCTGCACGCGGCATTCCATCGCCCCGCTGCTTCCCAGGCCAACCTGACCTGGGGGCCATGCCTGTGTTTCACAGGTGAGGACGATTCCTACGGCAGTGTTGAAGCCTGCCGTGGAGACCGCCATGCATTCGGCGCTTCAATCAGGGCATACGCCGCCACGCTTCCTCTCCCGACACACCATCTGCCAAGCTCATACGTGGAACACTGAAGCTGAATCTTTCGCAGAACATTGAAAGCTGAGTGAACCTTTCCTTTTTTCCTCAATCTCTTCTTTGTCTTCCGCGAGTGTTGTTTTTATTTCTTTGCTTTTCTGTTCATGTGTTCGTGAATCTTTTCCCCTCAAGGCTTAAATTAGTTTTTTTCTACATGCCGCCTGGTCTATTTCTTCCGCCATTAAACGTGTGGCAATCTGAACCTGCAGTCTTTCCTCTCACAGTCACGAAGACCATTAAGGAATAGGGAGAGAAGATCATTTTAAATCTCGTGTCTTGCTCTTCTCTTTGTTGCGTCCTCCTCGCCATCAACGTCCTCTTCGCCATCGTGTCCGCCCCGAGTCTCTTCAAACGGCTCGCGAAAGAGCGTGCATCTTCACTCAAGTTCTGGCGCGCGTTCAAGAACTTTCGAACTTTTCTGCTCACTGGTTCATTGTCGAAACGCTTCACAGCGAGCGCTTTGAAAGAATTGTATGTGGCAGCGCTAGCCACCTCCTCATCCCTCAATGCGATATCCTGAGCCTCCACGACCATTTTGCACCGCGCTATCCCAATCATTTGCTTTTCCTGCCATCCTCCCATGTTCACCACCTCTTATAAAAATTGCAGAAAGTCCCCGATTTTGGGGCCCCTGTCGTCCCCTGTGAACGTCGGAATCATACAGCCCAGCATTAGTGCACTAGCTGCGAACGTTCCGTTCGGAGCTAGTGCTCCGAACGGTGTTGTCCTTGCTCAGCGCAAGCCCGAATTTGTTGAATACATTGTTGCGTACGCCCGCCGTGCCCTCACCAAAGCTGAGTCGAACTACGCCGTGACGGAAAAAGAGTGTCTCGCCGTAGTGTGGGCTCTAACCAAATTCCGGCCATATTTATATAACCACCCGTTCACCGTCGTCACTGATCAACACGCCTTGTGCTGGTTGGCCTCACTCAAAGATCCCTCGGGGCGCCTTGGCCGCTGGTCCCGCCACCTTCAGGATTTCGGAGCTAGTGCTCCAAACGGAACACGAGTGAGCCAGCTCAGTACCTGGCGCCCGGTACTGAGCTGCCTCACCAGTGCTGGCTTTTAACTTAATCTGAAAAACGTCACTTTGGCGCCCGGCAGCTGACAATACTCGGCCATGTCGTCTCCAAAGACGGCATCCTGCAAGATCGTGACAAACTCCGTGCTGTTGCTGACTTCCCTAAACCAACTTCTACAAAACAGGTGTGCCAATTTGGGGTCTCTGCTCATATTTTCGGCAATTTGTCCTCAATTTCGCTTTTATCGCCGCGCCCCTTACGAAACTCCTTAATGGTCCCGCCGATGTGTCTACGTGCGACTCGGCAGGCGGTGACGCTTTTGCTGCGCTCCGTTGTTTTCTAACCTCACCACCTATCCTTCGACACTACGACCCCAGTGCTCCTACTGAGGTGCACACCGACGCAAGCGGAATCGGCCTCGGTGTTGTCCTTTCCCGGCGCAAGCCCGAATTTGTTGAATACATCGTTGCGTACACCCGCCGTGCCCTCACTAAAGCTGAGTCGAACTCTGCCCAGATATATATAACCACCCGTTCACCGTCGTCACTGATCACCACGCCTTGTGCTGGTTGGACTCACTCAAAGATCCTTCGGGGCGCCTTGGCCGCTTGTCCCGCCGCCTTCAGGGATTCGATATTACCGTAGTTTACCAGTCGGGCTGCAAGCACTCCGACGCACACGTCTTGTCACGCTCGCCACTGCCGTCTCCTGCTCCCTCTTCGCCAATACCCGATTCCCTACTCGCAGCGCTCACTACCATGGACATACCCCTTCAACAACGCCAAGATCCATGGATTTCATCCTTGCTCGACATACATTGTGCACACTCTACGGCCTCCTTCGCTCGGGCCGTTCGTCGCCAAGCTTCCCATTTTGCCCTCCGCGACGATCTTCTGTACCGCCGTAACTATCGTCCAGACGGCCTAAAGTGAGTTCTTGTGATTCCCCGACATCTCCGATCTGAGATTTGTGAACACCACCATGCCGACCCTCAGAGCGCTCACGCTGGCTCACTGAAAACGTACGAGTGACTACGCCAGAGGTACTATTGGCGGGGCATGTACAACTTCGTTCGTCGCTACGTTCGCTCCTGCACTGCTTGTCAGCAGCGGAAGTCGACACCGCGGCATTCGACTGCCCCGTTACAGCCAATACCGTGTCCGGCTCGCCCTTTCGATCCTGTGGTCATCGACTTATATGTATTGTTACGGTGTGGGATGCCACGGGGTGGCCACGGGCCCGCCCAGAGAAATATAGCAGCAGTACGGAGGAGAGCCGGCGAAGCACGACCGGCGGCGGCCAAGCTTTCTCGTTCTATCTTCCTCGTGCTAGAGCCGCGCGCTCGCCGCTCGCGCTCGCTCTCCGCCTCTTCTTTTATTCCCGTATCACCTTTCCACCGGGGGGGGGGGGGGGGGCGGAGAAGTCAGGCCGTGCTTTGATGCAGGGTTTCCTGGGGCGATGCAATGTGGGCTCGCAGATAGGAAACGGTCACACTCTTCGTTGAATTCAAAGTGTGTGAGCTGGGCGAAGGTGTCTGCAGTCGCCGAAGAAGGTCCCACACCGGTTAGGCTAACTTCAGGCAGTTTTATGCATATTGAGCGGCGATCCGTTTATGGGACTGCATTGCGTGGGGAAGGCATGGAGCCAGCAGGCGACGACGGCACTGACGAGGAGCCGGTAGCAGAGTCGGAGTCACCGCAGGCGCCGTAGACATATCGCTTCATGTTTGAAACATGCTCTGGGAAAATGTGGTGCACACCGCATGGTCGATGCTCTGGCAGGTCTTCGAGGCGGTATGTCACGGGGCCGAGTCGGGCAACGACACGGTAAGGGCCGCGGTATCGGGGCAAGAGCTTTGCGGCACGGCCAGTCGCACGGATGGTGCGGCGAACGAGGACCAAGTCACCGGGCCGGAAGGGGGGATGTGGTGGTGCTGCCGCGTTGGCCGCTTGCACACGCGCGTGAGCCGTGAGGAGGTTGCGCTGGGCGTCGAGGCGGGCGGAATGAAGTCGTTGAGCAGATTCAGTTGGTGACGCAGTAGGATGGGGAAGGCCCAACTGCACGTCGAGAGGGATGGAGGGCGTTCTGCCATAGACGACTGAGAACGGCGTCACATGCGTTGTTTCTTGCGCTGCAGTGTTGACTGCAAAAGCTGCAGCAGAAACAAAACGATCCCAGTTTCTGTGGGACGGAGCGACGTAGGATGCGAGTATATCCGTGAGGGTACGGTTAACACGCTCCACGAGGCCATTGCACTGCGGATGATTGACGGATGTAGTGGAATGCGCAATGCCGAAGGAGCGGAGGGCTCGCTCGAATTCATGGGACATAAAGCAGCTCCCACGGTCCGTGATGAGGCGCCGGGGAACACCGTGCCGAAGAACGAGATGCTGTTCCACAAACGCGACGGCATGAGCGGACGACGTGTCTGGAACGGGCAGTGCTTCGACCCACTTGGAGAAGTAGTCGATCGCAACCAGAACATACCGGTTGCCGGCACGCGTCTTCGGAAACGGGCCCAAATGATCCAGTCCAACCAGCTCGAAAGGTGAACTTGGTGGCGAAAAAGCCTGCGGGGGTGGCTTGGTTACACCTGTGGACGGTTTTCTGTACTGGCATGTCTGGCAGGACGCCACGTGTTCCTTGACATCTCTGGACATATTAGGCCACCAAAACCGCTCCGACACTCGTGCGTAGGTCTTGCCGCGACCAAGGTGACCAGCCGTGGGAGCGTCGTGTAAGCCGCGCAAGATTTGCGACCGCAGTGTTGCCGGCACAACTGGCAACCAGACGGGTGGTCGACCACGGAGCCGCTTCACATGACACAAGAGGTCGTCCTTCATTCGATAGACCCGGCGTAGTTGGCGGAGGCCTGCGCCGGCGGTGGTGCCAAGGGAGTGGATTATGGCAGCAATGGCGGGATCTTGCGTTTGTGCAGTCCTCAGGTCCGTCAAAGCCGTCACGGAACAAGGGTGGCGAGAAAGGAAATCGGCATCTTGATGGGTAGAGCCGCGCCGATGCACTATTGTGAAATTGTACTCTTGAATTTGCAGGGACCAGCGTGCAATCTTGGCATGCAAATGTTTGGCGGACTGCAGCCAAGTGAGAGCGCTATTGTCCGTGACTATGGTGAAGTGACGGCCGTACAGGTAGGGACGGAACTTCTCGACGGCCCAGACAACGGCGAGGCACTCGAGTTCTGAAGAGTGGCGGCGGCGCTCAACGTCGGAAAGCTGGCGGCTGGCATAAGCTAGGACTTTGTGGTCACCAGACTCGTCTTCTTGCAGGAGGACAGCGCCGAGCCCATCTTGGCTGGCATCCGTGTGGAGGACGATGGGGGCCGATTCGTCGTAATGGGCCAATGTAGGAGGCTCGAGGAGGGCGTGCTTGACGTCAAGAAACGCGAGCTGTTGGGCCTGCGTCCAACTCCACGGTGCATTCTTCTTCAGCAGGGCGGTCAATGGAGCACTGCGCTTGGCAAAGTCCGGAATGAAACGACAGAAATACGAAGCAAATCCAAGGAAACTTTTGAGCTCCTTGGCGGTGGTGGGAGCTTCGTAAGCTGTAAGCGCTTTTAGCTTTTCAGGGTCGGGACGGATGCCATGCCGGCTCACAACGTGACCCAAGTACGTCACCTCCTCGAAACCGAAGAAACATTTTTTTGGTTTTAAGCGAAGCCCAGCAGAGGTAAGGGCTTCGAGGACGAGTTTGAGGCGTCTCTGGTGTTCTTCAAATGTAGCCGCGTAGACAATTACGTCATCCAGGTAGACCAACGCCATAGTCCACTTCAAATGGCCTAAGACTCGGTCCATGAGACGCTGGAAGGTGGCTGGAGCGTTCGAGAGACCGAAGGGCATACGGGTGAACTGGTAAAGGCCGTCGGGAGTCACGAAAGCCGTCTTTTCCGCATCATCGGGGTGAACAGGCACCTGCCAGTAGCCCGAGAGCAGATCTAGCGTGGAAAAATAACGGGCCCCCTTCAGGCGGTCAAGCGCATCGTCGAGGCGAGGCAGCGGGTACACGTCGCAATTAGTAATAGCATTTAGCTTCCGATAGTCAACGCAGAAGCGGAGTGTTCCATCCTTCTTGCGCACAAGGACGACAGGGGAGGACCAAGGGCTACAAGAAGGGGCAATGATTCCCTGGTCAAGCATGTCGCACACGTGCTGCTGGATGACTCTCCGTTCGGCTGGTCCTATACGGCGAGGTTGGTGATGAACGGGCCCGCGGTTTTCGGAGTTGATCCGGTGTTGAGCCCAGGAAGTGCACCCGAGTTCACCGGCGCTGAGAGCAAGGCAACTGCGATGCTCGAGCAGCAAGGTCTTCAGAGAGGCGAGCTCCGCGCTGGTCAGGCTGGGTCCAAAGTTAAATTCTTCCCATGATAGGATCGCCGGCGCTGGAGGGTGGCGAGGCGGGGCTTCAGGTTGCAGAGACGCCACTGGTGACCCGGGGTCCAAAACTGAGGCTGTACCCAATTGCGTGCCGGGAGTCAGCGCGAGAGGTACGCTGCTGATGTTGAGTATAAATACGTGGGCCTCTCCTTTGAGCACAGGCAGAAGGCTTCGAGGGGAGGTCATCTGACGGGCTGGAGCTGAACACCAGATCCATGGGTTCGAACAGAACGTCTGCTGTGACCGGACTGTCAAGCTTGGCATACACCCACGTTGCCGCACCCGGTGGCAGGGTCACGGCGGATGCCACAGTCACGGTAGTGACGTCGAACGGCTTGACTCGACACGGCCACTTCGTCGCGAGGTCACGCAGAGATGCTGAGGCACGCTTGGTCGCCGACACCAGGGACTGCCACAGGGCGACACCGAGGCTGGAAACCCGGCTAAGCCAGCCCGGCCCACAGAGAGTTCGGCTCACCCGTGGTTTGGTTCTAGTAAAATTAAGGACGACTCCGGCTTGCTGGCACCACCCGCACCCGAGGACCACTGGCCAAATAGGGCTGTCTGCGACAACAAACTCGGTGGAGATGGTATTTCCGAGTGCTGTCAGGTTGACGACGACACGTCCGACTTGCTCCACAGGGGTGCCGTTAAAAGCTAAGAGCCGGGTTTTGGCGGCTGGCAGAAGCAGGTGGGGCGCGTTAGCAACAAACGATTTGTGCAGTACATTGACAGCCGCTCCAGTGTCAACCAAGGCCTTTACGTGCCGGTCAAGCAGGGCGACGTCGACGAGCACGTAAGGAGCATCAGTGGTAATCGGAGCCGACGAAAGGAGGGGACGCGGAGAACGAAGGAGTGTGGGGACGGATTTGGCGGAACTCCGGGGGCACCGTTCCGCCGAATCGTTTCCCGACGTTGGAGGGCCGGCACAGTCCCTCGCGTAGTGTCCCCGCAGGCCGCAGCGGAAGCAGGTCATGCGGACGTCGTTACGCAGGCGTCGGATAGAGGCAGCAGTTGGGGCTGCGGACCGAGGAGCCAGCACCCGGACGCTGCGCTCGGCAGACGGTGGCGACCCCCGCGTCGCCAGCAAAGTCAATTCCGCCTCGATGGCGAGCGCCATGGCGGCGAGGACGGAATCAGGACGGCCAGAGCGGACCAAGCGCTGCACCTCGGGGAGTCGGATGGCGTCGACAAACGCCTCGGTGCCGACCAGGGCCACGGCGTTCTGAGGCGCTCCCGGCAGCGACTGCAGAGCCAGGCGCTCAATGGCGGCGGCGAGGTCCTGGTACGTCTCCCCGGGCTCTTGACGGCGGGCTCGCAGGCGGTGGTACTGCACTCGGGGTTGACCTTAGGCACCATAGTGGTCGGTGAGGAGGCCCGCCAGAACAGTGTAAGAGCCCAGCTGGTCGGGCGGCACGTACTGCAGCAGCTCGGTGGCGCGGCCCCTCAGTTTTGCAACGAGCATCCATGCCTTCATTTGCTCGTCCCAGCCTCTCGCCGCCGCAATACCGTCCAGCTGGATGCGGTAAGCATCCCACGAGATGGTGCCGTCAAATGTCGGCAATTCCACAACGTCCAACGAACACTGCGGCGAGGACGCACCCGCGCCGAGCGCGCCATTGGCGGCCACGACCGCAGGCCCAGCGACGGCAGAGCCGTAAACAGCGGCGGCGGGGACGCCCAAAGGCACCTGACCTGTGCTCGGCTCGGCTGGCACCAGGCGACGGAGTTCGCGCCGGAGAGCTTCCATCTCCCCAGCCTGGGCAGTCAGACGGGCCTCCCATGCGTCCATCCGTTGGGTGACTGTATCCAGGAGGCGCTCAACACCGGCGTCCGGCTGCTGCGAAGAGCCGAGCCTCTCCGAGCGCCTAGGTCTAGCGGCGCCGGCCGCCACGTCTTCGGCGCTATCGGCTGGTGGTGGACTCCTGTCGTCTGGCACGTCGGGTGCTTGATTCTGGGAGCGGGTGAGCGGCATGATCCCACCGCTGCCACCAAAATGTTACGGTGTGGGATGCCACGGGGTGGCCACGGGCCCGCCCAGAGAAATATAGCAGCAGTACGGAGGAGAGCCGGCGAAGCACGACCGGCGGCGGCCAAGCTTTCTCGTTCTATCTCCCTCGTGCTAGAGCCGTGCGCTCGCCGCTCGCGCTCGCTCTCCGCCTCTTCTTTTATTCCCGTATCAGTATATATGGGCCACTGCCGTTCACGACCGCTGGTAATCGTTAGATCATAGTCGCCGTGGACAACCTCACTCGGTATGCTGAGACCGCTGCACTGCCCGCGGCTACTGCTCGCGATTTAGCCTTCTTCCTTCTTCATCACTTTGTCCTGTGTCACGGCACTCCTCGAGAACTTCTCACTGACCGCGGCTGTGTTTTCTTGTCTGAAGTTCTTCGCGAGCTTCTCGCTGCGTGCCACACAGTCCCCCGCACCCCTCCTGCTTACCACCATCAAACCAGCGGCCTCACCGAGCGCTTCAACCGGACTCTTGGGGACATGGTCGCTATGTACATTCGCTCCAACAACTCTAATTGGGATCACGTTCTTCCGTTCGTCACCTGTGCATATAACACCGCCTCTCAAGTAAAAAAAAAAACGATGCAGCGATGGCGTAGAGGTAGAACATCCGCCTCGCGTGCAAGAGGACCGGGGTTCAAATCCTGGTGCCGCGCAATTCTCCACCGGGTTTAAAAAAAAAATCCGCGTGTCGATGGAATTGCATAACCAGGCCTGGAGTGCGGCCTTATCTCGGTGACCAGAACCGACAACGCACTCTCTCACCAGAGCAGGATTTGGCCACCCTGGTGTAGTACTTGGCCACAACCTTCTATGATCAAACCAATTAACCCTCGGCCCTCAGTCCCCAGCGGCTGCAGAGCAACTGACCACGGCGGCGGTCAGACCTGTGACGCAGCGGAGGGTGCTAAGAATCTCTGGCTCCGGACAGGCCGCCATTGGAATCTGAACCTTGCAACGTTTAACGCTAGAACTTTAGCTAGTGAGGCTAGCCTAGCAGTGCTGTTCGAGGAACTAGCGGGAATTAAATGGGATGTGATAGGGCTTAGCGAAGTTAGGAGGACAGGTGAGGCGTATACAGTACTAAAAGACGGACACATACTGTGCTATCGCGGGTTAGAGGATAGACGAGAACTAGGTGTGGGTTTCCTCATTAATAAGGATATAGCTGGCAACGTAGAGGAGCTCTACAGTATTAACGAGAGGGTAGCAGCTATAGTAATTAGGCTGAATAGGAGGTACAAGCTGAAAGTGGTGCAGGCCTACGCACCCACATCCAGCCATGATGACCAGACCGTTGAAAGCTTCTATGAGGACGTAGAATCAGCAATGAATAGAGTAAAATCGCAGTACACTGTACTGATGGGCGACTTCAATGCGAAGGTGGGCAAGAAGCAGGCTGACGACCACGCGGTAGGTGACTATGGGATAGGCTCTAGAAATAGCAGGGGAGAGTTATTAGTCGAATTCGCGGATAGAAATAATTTACGGATTATGAATACCTTCTTCCGCAAACGAGAAAAAAGGAAGTGGACCTGGAAGAGCCCCAATGGTGAGATTAAAAATGAAATCGACTTCATACTATGCGCTAAACCTGGCATCATTCAGGATGTGGCCGTCCTCGGAAGGGTGCGTTGCAGCGACCATAGAATGGTAAGGTCTAGAATTAGCTTAGACTTGAAGAGGGAACGGAAGAAGCTAGCGAAGAAGACCATTAACGAATTAGCCGTAAGAGGGAAAGCACAGGAGTTTAGGATAGCGCTGCAAAACAGATACTCGGCTTTAACTGAGGAAGATGATCTTGATGTTCATTCAATGCACGATAACCTGACATCAATAATTACGGAGTGCGCAGTAGAAGTAGGCGGTAGGACAGTTCGAAAAGATACCGGGAAGCTATCTCAGGTGACGAAAGATCTGATTAAGAAGCGCCAAAACATGAAGGCATCTAACACTACCGATAGAATAGAAATAACGGAGATATCAAAGTTAATAAATAAGCGCAAGGTAGCCGACATAAGGAAGTTTAATATGGAGAGAATCGAGCATGCTATAAAGAACGGAGGTAGCCTAAAAACAGTGAAGAGGAAACTAGGCATAGGTAAAAACCAGATGTATGCATTAAGAGACAAGCAGGGCAATGTCATTAGCAATATGGATAAGATAGTTAACGTAGCCGAAGAGTTCTACACAGACCTGTACAGTAGCCAATGTAATCAGAACGCTAATGAGAAAGACAGCAGTGCACAGCAATGCGTCATCCCGCCAGTAACGAAAGATGAAGTAAAGAAAGCCTTAGAAGCAATGAAAAGGGGAAAAGCAGCTGGGGAGGATCAGGTAACAGCAGATCTGTTGAAGGATGGAGGGGACATCGTGCTAGAAAAACTAGCCACCCTGTATACGCAATGCCTTATTACCTCGACTGTACCAGAAGCTTGGAAGAATGCAAACATTATCTTAATTCATAAGAAGGGAGACGCCAAGGACTTGAAAAATTACAGGCCGATCAGCTTACTATCCGTTGCCTACAAAGTATTTACTAAGGTAATCGCTAATAGAGTCAGGGCAACGTTAGACTTTAATCAACCAAATGATCAGGCAGGCTTTCGTAAAGGATATTCTACAATAGATCATATTCACGCTATCAATCAGGTGATAGAGAAATGCGCAGAATATAACCAACCTCTATATATAGCTTTCATTGATTACGAGAAAGCATTCGACTCAGTGGAAACCTCAGCAGTCATACAGGCATTGCGTAATCAGGGGGTAGAAGAGCCTTATGTTAAAATACTGGAAGATATATATAGCAACTGCACAGCTACTATAGTGCTCCATAAAGTCAGCAATAAAATTCCAATAAAGAAGGGCGTCAGGCAAGGAGACACGATCTCGCCAATGCTGTTCACCGCATGTTTGCAGGAGGTATTTCGAGGCCTCAATTGGGAACAGTTGGGAATAAGAATAAATGGAGAATACCCAAATAATCTGAGATTTGCTGATGACATTGCCTTGCTGAGTCACTCAGGAAGTGAACTGCAAATCATGATCAACGAGTTAGACAGGCAGAGCAGATTGATGGGTCTAAAAATTAACATGCAGAAAACCAAGGTAATGTTCAACCGCCTAGCAAGGGAACAACAGTTCACAATTGGCAGCGAGAGCCTAGAAATTGTGCCGGAATACGTCTACTTAGGGCAGGTAGTGACAGCTGATCCGGATCATGAGAGGGAGATAACTAGAAGGATAAGAATGGGGTGGAGCGCATATGGCAAATTCTCGCAGATCATGAGTGGTAGTTTACCAATTTCCCTCAAGAGGAAAGTGTACAACAGCATAATCTTACCGGTACTCACCTACGGGGCAGAAACGTGGAGGCTAACGAAAAGAGTTCAGCTTAAGTTAAGGACAACGCAGCGAGCCATGGAAAGAAAAATGATAGGTGTAACGTTAAGAGATCGGAAGCGGGCAGAGTGGGTGAGGGAACAAACACGGGTTAATGACATCCTAGTCGAAATCAAGAGAAAGAAATGGGCTTGGGCAGGGCATGTAATGCGAAGGCAAGATAACCGCTGGTCTTTAAGGGTAACGGAGTGGGTTCCAAGAGAAAGTAAGCGTAGCAGGGGGCGGCAGAAGGTTAGATGGGCGGATGAGATTAAGAACTTTGCAGGCAAAGGGTGGATGCAGCTGGCAAAGGATAGGGTTAATTGGAGAGACATGGGAGAGGCCTTTGCCCTGCAGTGGGTGTAGTAGGGCTGATGATGATGATGATGATGATGATGAACCTTCATGTATGTTGGATGCAAACCTTCCCTACAACCCAGATAACTCGGAATATATTTCCCTTTCTGACATCACCCGCCATGCTGTGCAGTGCCGCCAGTTGGCTCGCTCCTTCACGGGTGAACGTCAAGGCCTCCGCCACCATGATTCCGATCAAGACACGCCCGCAGTTCAATTCTCCCCTGGCTCTCTGTTCCGGCTACGCCCAAATTTTCGGCAAAGCACATCGGCCCTTCACGCATCTTAGAACGTACGTCACCTGTCAACTACATTATTGAACCGGTGACACCTTCTTCGGACCATCGCCGCTGTGGCCGCGACGTCGTTCACGTCAGCAGCTTGAAGCCTTATTACAGCCCCTTCCTCGTCTCCTCGCATTCATTCGCCAGGATGGCTCCTCTTTCCGCCGGGGCAGTGGGAACGAAGATGGTCCAGCACCGACGCAAACGACGACCAAGCGCTTGCGCCCCCTTTACTCAGGTAAAATAGAAACCCGGGTAGCTCGTGCTGGAACGCTGCCGCTTGTGTCCCAGTCTCTCGCCTCGCTGGCTCGTAGATTACTTGTGGTAAGGTCTTCGTAGCCGGCGCCTTCAACGTGCCAATAAACCGCCTTACAATACAAAAGGCTTGGAAGCTCAAATTGTAGCTAAGCTCTTTTAAGGCAATGTTACATGGAGCAGCGCTTCGGAGCAAATTCGCTTCTTCCTCCTGATTATTTAGCAATATATCCTGCTGGAACTAATACCCGCTACTTAGAGTTGGAGCAATAGAGAATATATTTCGTTTGATTTTCTAAATCTTCAATTAGATTGAAAGTCATGCGAGTGCTTTCTTTTAAGCAGCCCAACTGCTTGACATGATAGATGGTAGCACAAATGTCTAGGCGGGCTATACATATTCGTGCGCAGAGTTTATTTTCTTGACAATTCAGAGGCGCGCACCGTCCAGTGTTGACAGTACCAACGTTCTCTCAAGCTGCGTTCGCTGAGCAAGCCGCGAATGGTCGGGTGGCTGCACATTCTACGGGATGCACGGTGCAGTTCTTCACGTCAGTGAACCAGCGGCGTCCGGTCGATAATGATCTGAAGACGTGCAAACCTCAGAATTCTCTGCTTCTAATCGCAGGATTTTTATTCATTTCTCTTCCGCATTCATTATATGCGCTGTCAAGTTTCTTTCGCTCCGTGTTGGCCCCTTATGAGTGCGCCGAAGTTTATGACCTTTGAAAAATAATTGGCACAGAGGCGGTTCTACTGCCAGCATGGACAAGCATTCGACTCGAAGATTTCGTTGCTTAAGCGATGTTCAAATGAGGAAACCTGGCGTCGAAATCAGGAGGTGGTAGGGAAGGGCATGACATCTCCGACCACCGGCATAGCTTTCACTTGCTCATCGAGAAGCCTAGGGGGCATCAATGCTAACGTTCGACCGCCGTGGGCCGGGCTAAAATCAACGGCCGTGCACATGACGCACCCGAAAAAAAACAACCTCACCCGGCGTATTGGGCAGTGGCTTCAGAGGGTCGTTTGGAGAGCCGCCCAAATAATCTTCTATCTAGGCTCTCGCACGACACAAGCTGCGTCATCATTCCGCCCTTCGAGAGTGTGAGGTTTCAGTCACGTGTTGCGTCGCTTCTCTTCTGGGAGGCTTCAACGCCAGCTTGAACAGCACTTTGCGCCACGCCAACCACCAAAGTTGTCTCATTGGGCTGCTGAACCTTAACGGGTACTCGAAAGCAAAAAACTAAGCATAATTTTTCTTGTTCCTTTGCTTGCAATACCTTTATACCTCTTCCCACGAATGCGATAACGAAAAGGGCAGTTCGTGGTTTACCTCCCCGCCTTACTTTCTGTGTACTGCCGCCGGTGAGCTATCAGAAGCTACAGCACCTTTCGCTGCTTGCTATCTCGCCCCTCAATACCGTTCCCAACCCCACCCAAAAAATATGACTTCAAGGTAATGCGCAAGTAATGTCTCATGCTTTCGAGCATGAGACATCACTTCTACGCTTCCCGAGTTCTTTCATTTCTAAGGGTCATACATAAAGGCAGACTACTTGAGAAGTAGGAGCCCTTTAACACTTTTGTCTGTGGCATCTTGAGTCCACATGGAGAATAGGTAACTTTTTTCGAGGTATAATTTTTATTAGTGCTTAGTACTAAATTCACAGGAACAACATGCTTGTAAACACTTTTCCTGATCAGATTTCCGGAAGGTACACCGTCTTTCTATTCTTTTTTGCTAAATCTACAGTGTATTCCTTGCCGTATTCAACCTTCTCTGCCGTGGATACTAATCTGATATTGAAGCAAATGTTTTCTAGGAATTCCGCAGTGCTTAATTTGACTTTGTGCACTACCATCAGTACCTTCTACAAAAGTCTAAAAAATGTTCATAACCTCAGGTGAAATGACGGTCATTGATAAAATACCTTCTTAGGTCATATCCCGTTTATACTGAATTTACAAATCGGGCATGTAGTACGTTCACCCAGTCAAGTTAAACCAGCCAAAACGTTCTCACATATGTTCACGATTGAGGCCTGGATTTGGCGACAAAACACAAACTTCAGAAAAGTTGTTTCGTCTGATGATGATGTGAGAATACAATAAAGGTAACTGTCACGACTACGCAGAACACATACGCTCGCCCTTTTGCTCGCACGCCCTTTGCTAGCGGGCACTCAAAATTCCTTCTAACAATTTCTGAAAAGTAGTTGAGCTTAGGGAAGGCATCGATGGTGTAGAGGCACAGCGTCTGCCTCGCGTGCAAGAAGATCGGAGTTCAAATCCCGGTGACGCGAAATTCTCCACCGGGTTTAAAAAAAAAAAACTCCGCGTGTTGATGGAATTGTGCATAGGCAGTCCTGGGGTGCGGCCTGGTCTCGGTGACCAGTACCGACCACGCACTCCCTCACCAGAACAAGAATTGGCCACCGTCGTGCAGTACTTGGCCACAAGCTTCCATGAGCAAACCAATTAACTCTCGGCACTCAATCCCCGGCGGCTGCGAAGGAACTGACCAAGTAGGCGGTCAGACCTGTGACGCAGCGGAGGGTGCTAAGAATTTCTGTCTCCGTACAGGCCGCCATTGGAATCTGAACCTGGCAACGTTTCACGCTAGAACTTTATCTAGTGCGGCTAGCCCAGCAGTGCTGTTCGAGGAACTAGCGGGCATTAAATGGAATGTGATAGGGCTCAGCGAAGTTAGTTATACAGGTGAGGCGTATACAGCACTAAAGGACTGGCACATAATGTGCTATCGTGGATTAGCGAATAGACGAGAATTAGGTGTGGGATTTCTCATTAATCAGGGTATAGCTAGAAACGTAGAGGAGTTCTATAGCAATAACGAAAGGGTGTCAGCTATCGTAATTAGGCTTAATAGAGGCACAAGGTGAAGGTGGTGCAGGCCTACTCACCTACATCTAGTCATGATGAACAGACTGTTGAAAGCTTCTATGAAGATGTGAAATCTGCTATCAGCAAAGTAAAAACACAGTACACTGTACTGATGGGGGACTTCCAAGCGAAAGTGGGCAAGAAGCAGCCTGGCTACCAGGCGGTAGGCGCCTATGGGGTAGGCTCAAGGAATAGCAGGAGGAGCTATTAGTAGAGTTCGCAGATAGAAATAATTCACGCATCATGAATACCTTCTTCCACAAACGAGAGAACAGAAAGTGGACCTGGAAGAGCCCTAATGTTGAGGTTAAAAATAAAATTGACTTCATAATACGTGCTAATCCTGGTATCGTGCAGGATGTGGAGGTCCTCGGAAAGGTGCGCTGTAGCGACCCCAGAATGGTAAGCTCTCGAATTAGTTTAGACTTGAAGAGGGAACGGAAGAAGCTAGTGAAGAGGAAGTCCATTAACGAGCGAGCGGTAAGAGAGAAAATAGAGGAATTCAGGATATCCCTGCAGAACACATATTCAGGTTTAACTGAGGAAGACGATCGTAATCTTGATACAATGAACGATAATTTGACAGCTATCATTACAGATTGCGCAGTAGAAGTAGGTGGCAGGACGGTTCGACAGGATACTGCAAGCTGTCTCAGGAGAAGAAAGATCTGATTAAGAAACGTCAAAGCATGGGGGCATCTAACTCTACATCCAGACTAGAACTAGCAGAGCTATCGAAGTTAATAAATAAGCACAAGCTAGCCGGCAAAACGAAGTTTATTATGAATAGAATCTAGCATGCTCTAAAGAACAGAGGTAGCCTAAAGGCGTTGAAGAGGAAATTAGACTTGGCTAAAAACCAGATGTATGCGTTAAGAGACAAGGAGGGCAATGTCATTAGCAGTACCGATAAGATAGTTAAAGTAGCCGAAGATTTCGACTCAAATCTATACAATAGCCAATGTAATCAGAACGTTAATGATACAGAAAATAGCACACAGCAATCCGATATCCCGTTCGTAACGAAATAGGAAATAAAGAAATGCTTAGGAGTAATGCAAAAAAGAAAAGCAGCTGTGAGGATCAGGTAACAGCAGATCTGTTGAAAGACGGAGGGCAGATTCTCCTAGAAAAATTAGCCACCCTGTATTCGCCATGCCATATGAGCTCGACCTTACCAGAAACTTGGAAGAAAGCAAATAAAATATTAATTCATAAGGAGACACCAAGGACTTGAAAAATTATAGACCGTTCAGCTTACTATCTGTTGCTTACAAGGTATTTACTAAGGTAATCGCTAATAGAGTCAAGGCAACCTTAGACTTTAATCAACCAAATGATCAGGCAGGCTTTCGTAAAGGATATTCCACAATAATCATATTCACACTATCAGCCAGATGATAGAGAAATGCGCAGAGTGTAACCAACCACTGTATATAGCCTTCATTGATTATGAGACAGCATTCGACTCTGTGGAAACCTCAGCAGTCATACAGGCATTGCGGAATCAGGGTGTAGATGATCCTTATGTCAAAGTACTGGAAGATATATATAAGAACTGTACAGCTGTCATAGTTCTCCATAAAGTCCGCAATATAATTGCAATAAGGAAAGACATCAGGCAAGGGGACACGATCTCGCCAATGCTATTCACCGCCTATTTAATGAAGGTATTCCGAGGCCTGAATTTAGAACGGTTGGGGATAAGAGTTTAATAAGAATACCTATCTGCATTTCGCTGGTGATATTGCCTTGCTGAGTCACTGAGGAGATGAACTGCAAACAATGATCCATGAGTTAGAGCAGTACGGTGGATCTAGAATTTAACATGCAGAAAACCAAAGTACTGTTGAACAGTCTAGAAAGGAAACAGGACTTCACAAAGGGCAATGAGATCCTGGAAGGGGTAAATGAGTTCGTCTACTTACGGCAGGTAGTGACAGGTGATCCGGATCACGAGAGGGAAATAACTAGAAGGATAGGAATGGGGTGGAGCGCACATGGTAGGTTCTCTCAGACCATGTATAGCATGTTGTAAACTAGGAAGCGCTAAATAGCGGACGAGGGACAGAGTAACGGACACAAAAACAGGTTCACGAGTGCTGTTCCTTACGCGAGTAAGGGACAGCACTCGTGAACCTGTTTGTGTGTCCCTTACTCTGTCCCTCGTCCGCTATTTTGCGCTTCCTAGTTTACAACATGCATCACCAACTAGCCAGGCAGCTTGCTCTCCTGAACATGCATAGCAGGTTACCATTATCCCTCAAGAGAAAAGTGTACAACTGCTGTATCTTACAGGACTCACCTACGGGGCAGAAACGCGGACGCTAATGAAAAGGTGAACTTCAGCTTAAGTAAAGGACAGCACAGTGAGCCATGGAAAGGAAAATGTTAGGTGTAACGTTAAGAAACCGGAAGCGGGCATAGTGAGTGTGGGAACAAACGCGTGTTAATGACATTCCAGACGAAATCAAGTGGAAGAAATGGGCTTGGGCAGGGCATGTACATCGAAGGCAAGATAACCGCTCGTACTTAAGGGTAACGGAATGGATTCCAAGAGAAGGCAAGCATAGCAGGGGGCGGCAGCAGGTTAGGTGGGTGGATGAGATTAGGTAGTTTCCAGGAGAAGGGTTGGCGCATCTGGAAAAGTACAACGTTAATTGGAGAGACATGGGAGAGGCCTTTGCCCTGCGGTGGGTGTAGTCAGGCTCATGATGGTGACGATGACTTAATTAAAGGATGAATTTTTCGAACTCAGATAAATCACGTTTATTCTTTATGCACGCTTTTTTCTTTAATTTTCCTTGCATGATATCTGAAGGTGGCATTTTCTAAATGTAATTATACGCAGTATTTTTCTGGATATTACTAATAATGACAATGTTCACATTTCCTTCTATGCGGGCCTTGACTGTTACTTTTTTTTTACTTCTGTGCTTGTAAGATTGTCAGCATCATCCGCCTAATACCTACCACTGCACGGCAAATTAAGCCTGCTCCTATACTTGTTAAAATAACCCTGTTTTTTGCCAGCAACGGGCATTGCCTTCCTCCAAACTTCTTAATCTAATATAATAATAATAATAATATTAATAATTGTTTGTTGGGGAAAGTAAATGGCGTGGTATCTGTCTCATATATCGTTGGACACCTGCACCTCTCTGTAAGGGAAGGGATGAAGGAGGGAGCGAAAGAAGAAAAAAAGAAAGAGATGCCGTAGTGGATGACTCCGGAATAATTTCGACCACCTGGGAATATTTACCGTGCACTGACATCGCACAGCGCACGGACGCGTTAGCGTTTTTCCTCCAAAAAAACGCTGCCGCCGCGAACCCGAGTTAATCTCATCCGCCAACCTAGCTTTCTGACACTCCTTGCTACAATGCCGTCTCTTAAAATCCATGCCTTTGCCCTTAAGAGCCAGCCGTTACCTTTCCTTCGCATTACATGTCCCTTCCCAAGACCATATCTTTCTTTTGCATATTCGTCGAATTTCATACGAATTTCGGACGTCCTTTAGATATGATGTACCTAGACATACTTATCTGCCTATATACAATACTTATTTTATAATTGCACTTTAAAGTGGCTATCTGAATTACTCCATGAAAGTGATACTGATAAGATTAATTCTACCGACTAAAAGGCGTTGGGCTCTGCGGTCCTCCAGGCTTTGAGCGCTGTATCCGTTGATGATGGCACACGACATCGTCCTTTCAAGAACTCTGGCTGACATTGTGGCAGCAAACAATGAAAGCAAATCAACGAAACTTTTTCACGTTAATGCAAGGTCACTGGCGTCAAAACATGATGACATCCTTTCTTACTTGAATCCTGCGGTTTGAAATTTGATGTAATCATGTTCACCGAAACTTGCATGCCCCTTACTCAGAACAAATACTGCTATCCGGTTACAATCATATCTATATAAACCGTCAGAATAGCAGAGGGGTGGTGTATCTATCCTGATCTCGATGTCAGGTTTGTTATCATAAATGACTATAGTGTGATCTGTGAAAATTTTGAAGTTTTAAGCATTACATATAATGCTAAGATTTTCGCTGTACTGCACAGACTACCCAACGGAAGCGTTTCTGAATTTGTGTTTTCGTGACTCTTCACTATCTTACGCCAATGAACAGTAGGCATCCTTACAATTGTGGTGATATGAATATATATTTTAAAAAAGAAACTATACCAGCTGCTGCCGTTTTACTGATCATTAATATCGACGTCATTACCAGTCCGACGCGAATCACCTGTTCCACATGAACCCTACTTGACCTATTTATTACTAACCACTCGGCTGACGACATAACATCGGGAAGACTTAGCAGTGAGAATAGTGACCATTTGTAAATTTTCTCATTATCAAGAGCAATCAGCCGTCAAAACCCAATTGGTCAAATATAATAAAATATTGTGAAATAACGCCTCACACAATAGAGAGCTTTCAACAAGCAATCATGCAGACCAACTGCAGTGATGTTTACGCGCTTAATGATGCAAACGAGGCGTATGAGAAATACAAGAAATTTTCAAAGGTCACTTATTTCACCTGCTTCACAATAAAATCACATTGGAAACACAAATAGTCGCGTAAGCCTTGGGTTACGCGCCATCATGTCAAGCTTATTAAACAGAAAAACAAACTTTATCAATCATTTATCTGATCTCGCGACGGAACAAACGAACTAAATAATAATTTAAAGGAAGGAAAGTACAACTAATATGCGCATTTTTCACGGCAACTGCTTGCGAAAAGGTGTCGTAAAGTGGAAAAAAATAAATGACATCCTCAATAAAAACAAACAAACGGCAATGATCGACAACTTTGTTATTGATGACACAGAAGTGAGTGGCATAGATTTAGTTAAAAAATTCAAAGATTTTTTGCTGAAGTTGGAAACAGTACAGACAGATTGGAAGGCGCCGAAAATATATCGGGCGCGCAAAATACCTTATTTTTTGGTCCCGCTTCTGTGTCGGAGGTAACAAGGCTCTTTCAGTCCCTTAAAAACAGCAGTGCTCTAGATTCAGATGGTTTAGAAATTAAACCAATCAAGTAATAAATGAAATAGCGCTTGTTTTAACACACATTTACAACATTTGACACTCAAGTGGAGAATTTCCACTTCAAATACAGGTTGCTATTGTAATCATAATGCACAAGGCGGAGATAAAAATGAACTGACAAATTCCCGCCCCTTGTCTATACAGCCTATATTCTCAAAAAGGTTTGGAAAAAAGTAATGAATTCACGCATTATCATTCACGCATTATTATTTCGCAGAAAAGTACAAGTTGATAACCGAACATCACTTTGGATTTAGGTAGTTTCGCTCGTCAGAAGACGCTCTCTTAGTCCATGAGAAAAATCTGTTAGAAAATTTTGAAAATAAATTAGCGACACTAAGAATCTATATAGATTTCAGAAAGGCATTTGATTCCGCTATTCATCTCGTTCTAGTTGACAAGCAGGTACGGTATGGCTTTCGGGGAATTTCTCAGCGCCTAATTAAATTCTATCTTCATGGGTGTCAACAGTTCGTAGAATTAAACCCCCTTAAGTCGAGTGCAAAACCTGTCAGATCCGGAGTTCCACAAAGCAGTATTCTGGGACCTATGCTGTTCCTTTTTTATATAAAAGACATTGTAAAAATTCCCGGAAAATATAAATGCATAAAATATGCAGATGATTGCACAGTGCTGATTTCAGCCAAGCACCTTTCGGAAATAGAAGACCTCGCAGATACTTTCTGTAATGGGCTTCAGGAATGGTGCCGTATAAATAGATTAATTCTGAATGAATCTAAGACATTATGCATTATGTTCCGCAAAAAGGAACCCAAATTACACCACCTGAGAATATTCACTTATGGTCCTACTTCATCAAATCAGTAAAGCACGTAAAAACACTGGGAGTAACCATTTCTGAAAATTACTTGAAACGGACAGATTATAAGGATTTCTTGAAGTTATGCAGTCATGAAGTTATGAAGTTATGCAGTTGAAGTTAACCGATGTCACCAAATACTTCCCAGTAACATTAAGAAACTTTTATACAACGCTCTGTTTAATTCACAAATATACTATTGCGCCTTAGTGTGGGCCACCACCTGCGGAACTATCATTACCAAACTTTTATTACTTCAGAAGAATGCAATCCTTGCATAGGAAACACATCTAGGCTTGGATGTTAAACCCCCATAAAACCAAAACAAGGTTATGACAGCAAATAACATTTACACACACCGACTTCTTTGTGCGTAGAGAAAAGCAGTGCAAGGAAGATCAGAAACAGTTTCAAATATAGCAGACCTTACAAAAGATACAAAAAAACATACTCTTTTCGGTTCCTGCCACCATGGTTTCTTCGCTTTTCGCGCACTGCCTACGGCACCGAAAAATTAAACATTCATTCCATCCATTTTAAATAATCTCGATTTCCAGAGCGTGGATGCCATTTCAATTCCGCGTCGACACATCAAGAACATTTTTGTGGGGTCAACCGAGTTGATATTGTTTTTCATCGCCGTATTCCTCTTCTGTTTCACTCTTTAAGTGCTATTTCATCGTCTCTGTGTAGTGCACATGTATAACAATGAATCCTTAATTTTTGTTTTCCATTTTATTTTGCAAGTTCAATTGTACTTCAAGAAAGGCTTGTGAAAAAAAACACAATGGTGTTTCAGATATGGACTGTATGCCTCGCAATTGCTCCCGATGTAAAGGTGGCTGAAGCGCCGTCAAGCTATCGATAGAGCAGCTTTTTCTCCGGCCACCTATTTTCACTCCTATGTAGTCAGTGGCGAAAATAAACATGACTACTATAAGTAGAATCAGGTGCAAGTACCTTTCCTTTAAATTCACCGCCGCAGTTGCACAGCAATTACAGTGTTCGGCTGCGGCCTCCATCTCGGCGGCGACGGTCGCAATTCGACGGGTCGAGAATGGCGGAGGCTCTTGCACTGCGTGATGTCACTGTACGTTAAAATATTTGATGTGATCGAAATTCATTTCTTTGTATGTGTTCATCCTGCTGTAGGCAGTTGTTATACTTGTGGCGCAGGCAGAGGCTCTCTTTTTTTTTTCTTTTTTATGCCTCACCATAATTTATGTATGCAGTTGTAGCGTTGGCGCAAGGATGAGCATTGGTTTCATAACGTGATCCTGAATTATATAAAAAAATTGTTGGACAGGGCGCCTTGTTCATTTAATTTATATAAAATCTGACTCTCTTCTGAGGAGCTCCAGCGTACTTAAGGTTTCGTGTGCAAAGTCGAACTGACGCTCGTCGACGCATGGTCTGCCGTGCCATCCACAGTAAACGCCTTCGAGGTCACCATACTAGATGGCTCGTTTGTGGAACTAGGTGCCATGATGCTTGATCGACGACAAGCTCTTATCCTTCGATTTGTACCGTTCATAAGATCGCTGAAAACATGAGAGACTAATGCAGATACAAGCAAAGGAAAATTGCAGTTCTTATTGACAGCGTCATTGTTTGAATAATAGATGAACGTTCGCGGCTTAAATCAAGGCATGCCTGAGCTGTTGCTGTGCCCTAAGCAGTGTCTAGTCGTTTTGGGAGCAACGGTGACCGCCTGTCTCCGCAGAAGACATTTCGCGAGCGAAACGAGTACCTGCAGGACGGGGCAGCTTTGTGCAGGTTTCAAGGACCAAACGTTCAGCCACCACTTTCAAGTAGGGGGACACTGAAGGACACACGACACTACTCTCAGTCTTGCTCTCCTCCTTAGTAGTTCTTCAGCTTCCATTCACGTTTGCTGCTCCTGAAATTGTGCCCTATCTAATAGAAGTACGCGGGAGGACACGAATACTGAGACTGTGTAATCAGGTAAGGTTGTTCACTAAATAGAGAACTGTCGCTGTGAGTGAAGAGGCCACAACTACTGCATAGCATTTCACAGGGCGCTCAAGAAGACGAACATAGCGGAGGAGCTAGTAAAAGTAGCAAAGGGTACCCTTATTATCTGGAGAGCATCGAACTGGCCGTCGCCAGCAGACCACCGACGGAACCTGCAGCTGTTCGCCTGGCAACTCTGCTCGTCAGCTTCATTTTCAGACGTTATGTAGAACGGCCAAGCTCAGATGGGAGAAAAGCTATTAAAATGCGCCGAGTGCATTCCCGCTTTTTTGTTGCGTTGAACAACATGTTAAAGCGGAAAACGCACAGCACTACAGCCGAAGGACAATGCAGAGCGAAAAGCGATCCTAATGAGGCGCTAGTGCAACTGCACTTCGCAGGTTCCGCGATCCGACGCGGCGATGCTTCATTATAATTCTTTATGAAAATGAGCCTTCATAAAATTCCACAACACATCAGCTTGCTCGACAGCTCATGTTGATGGGCTCTTTTGTAGCGTAAGCTACACTGGCCGAAGTTGAGCAGTTTCGCGTGGCTCCTAGACAGCGGTGCTGCGCATGCGTGAGGAGTAGTGACGTCACACAGCGCACAGCTGGCGCGCCGGAGCCGCCGCGCGCGCCTCGCCGGTCATCGCATCCTGTGGAAACCGCAACAACGTGACCAACCACGTGAGTGGTCACGTGACCAACCGTGTGAATAACCACGTGACCAGCCACGGCGCCACGCCGCCGGTAGCTGCTCCGCACCAAGCGACCGACCACGTGGTCAACCCCCCCCCCCCCCCCCACACACCCACTGAAAAAAAAATCCTGTGTAGAGGCTGGGAATGTTTGTTTGTAACTAAGTACCACACCACCAGCACCAATGTTTGTTTATATATGAGAAAACCGTCTATGCAATACCTTTTCTGTTCCCCAGCTCCTACCAGCCTGCCACTTAACTTTTTCTCGATGCTTATACTGATGAAGCGGGTATCAGAAGCAATTCTTCTCGGGAACCGCCCCATCTTCATCGTGCGGCATGTTGCCTCGAATGGCCACTATCGCACGCGGAGATGCTACCACTACGCCATGACGGCTCCAGGTTTAACCGTGAATAAAGGCGCAAGTAGTGAATGCGCGCCATTCTAATATTAACTCTTCCGAACCAGATGTCCCCGCGCTTACGTACTTATATCCTGGCCTAACAGAGCTAGGCCGTCACCATTTCTTTATCAGCATTTCAGATACAAGGCCGTATCGCGCGCGTATTCAAAATTAGCGGTTTCAATAAGTGCTGTCAAGTAATACAATAAAGCAAACGTAACAAGAAAATAACAAAGACCATCAAGATTCTTGCAGTACAATGAAAAGTAACACCCCTTTTGTTTTTTGTTCGTGTTCTTCCACTTCGAACGCTGTAAGTTCAGCTTCAAATATCCCTTAATCACTGTGCTTGGGAAATAACTGGCTTTCGAAAGCGCATCCAGCTTGTACAATTTAGCACACGAAAAAGGCAGAGGAAACCGACTGAATTCTGCAGCCAGACAAGAAAAGAATTAAGAACAGCTTTGAGTTTAATGTTACTTGGCCAGGTTCAGACAGAGAAGGCTTCTCACTTAGGTAATGGTATTTCCAGTAATATTAATATAGATGAGTTCAGTGATGTAAGAATTCGTGGCATAATACCGAGTATCTGCATCAGAAATCGATCTCGGGTCTGTGACTTATGTCTTCATCAGAAATTCAATTTTTAACGGGAGCGCGTATCGGTATTCAAAGCAGTTTTTTTATGCATCGTGCCCAGTACAGCACTCAAGGATTGCGTGTGACAAATCAAGGCTTCGCCAGCACTGCATTTTATCAATAAACAACTTATTATGCACTTGTCTCGAGGCATGCAGATGAAAAGACCTCAAACTCGCTGTAGGAGTACGAAGCTAGTTTTTTAAGAGTGGCCCGATAATCGGTTTCCATTAATGTTGAAGAAATCAAAATATTCCATTCAATAAACCACATCACTTCACTACTCCACCTTACAGAAGCGGTGGTAGCGAGGGGAACGCATGCAGCGTATGTCTAGTGAGGACGCACCCCACAGCGGCTCGGCACAAAGACGGCGAGATTTGCCAATCGGCAGCATCATCGGCTCAATTTTCACCCCACAGTGATCTGCGAAGGTGAACGCCGCAAGCCTGTTCATTTTTAGCCCAACTACGCCGTTTTTCGGGCGCCTACGACCCTTTCTTCCCTGCGTCACCACGTCGCCTGAGCTAGGCCTCGCTTCGCTGGGAGCTAGGCCTACTACTACGAAGGCTTCTGCCACCAACGCCAGCATGGAGGTGCAGGTGCAGGGAGAGACTCTTCACACCAGCGGCAATGACCCAAGGGACTGGACTCACATCCTAAGTGTACCTGCCCGCTCCGAGGACCTTCGTACATCAAACCGAAGCCAGGAAACCGCCGCGTCTGCAACCGGTGCCCCCATGTCACCTGATGCATGCCTTGACAAGTCGCAACTGCAAGCAACGCGCGCAGCTGCGCATCGTTCGCGGCAGCAGCCGCCGCTCGCGGCTGCTGACTACAAATCGTCTTCAGGTCACGAGGCGGACTGAAGCTGGACCCGCTTCCGCCTCGACTACTACGGAAAGCATCCTCCAAGCGGCCTCCAAGCTTCAGGAACCAACGCGTACCGTAATCATGGTTCACCCACACAACAGTGCATGCATAGTAAGCAAGCTGAAACGCTCGCGTTGTTTCGCGTAACCCAGATCCAACACCAAGCCCAGGTCTTCGCAGTCGTAGCTGTCTCGCCGTCATCAACAAAGCATATCCAACAGACGCAGCTCGACGGCTTCCCGGTCAACATCCAGTAACCGACATCATTATCATCATCAGCCGTACTCAACCCACTGCAGGGAAAAGGACTCTCCAATTAACCCGGTCTCTTGCCAGCTGCATCCACCCAATTCCTGCAAACTTCTTAATCTCATCCACCCACCTAACCTTCTGCCGCCTCCTCATACGCTTACTTTCCCTTGGTATCCACTCTGTTACCCTTAAGTACCAGCGGTTATCTTGTCTTCGCATTACATGCCCTGCCCAAGCCCATTTTTACCTCTTGATTTTGACTAGGATGTCCCTAACCCGCGTTTGTTCCATCATCCACTCTGCCCGCTTCCGGTCTCTTAACGTTACACCTATCATTTTTCTTTCCGTGGCTCACTGCGTTGCCCTTAACTTAAACTGAACTCTTTTCGTTAGCCACCACGTTTCTGCCCCATGGGTAAGTACCGGTAAGATACAGCTGTTGTACACTTTTCTCTTGAGGGAAATTGGTAAACTGCCACTCATGATCTGAGAGAACCAACCATATGGGCTTCACCCCATTCTTATCCTTCTAGTTATCTCCCTCTCATGATCCAGATCAGCTGTCACTACCTGCCCTAAGTATTCCTTAACCACCTAAAGGCTCTCACGGCTAATTGCGAAGTACTGTTCTCTTGCTAGACTGTTGAAGTACCCGACAGAACAGCAGCAAAAACTCCTCGATATAGTTTCAATTGGGCAGACCGCGTTCCCGGCAACGGCACCCGTCATCCCCCGCCACCCCAGTCTTCCCAAGAAGATCCGAGAGACCAGATACTCCGGGCCTTGCGCGACGAGGTAAGCCGTCTCTCCTCCCGTTTAAGCACCCCGCCTCTTCTCTGCCTACTCCACGCGCACCCCCTCTCATTAGCCCGACCTCCGGATCCACAGACACTTCTAGTACCCCTCCTGCAAAGAAGCAGCGCACATCAGACGGCACACCGCCTCCCATACCCCCAGAAATAGACGCTAATTTCGCTGTGCTCTGTGCCAAACTTGACCTCAAACTATAAGAGATAGACGCCCGCCTTCAGGCCAGATTCAATCACCTTGCCGCCACCCTCACCGAAAAACTTGATCAGCGTATGGACGCCAGCCCCGCCGCGGTGGCTCAGTGGTTAGGGCGCTCGACTACTGATCCGGAGTTCCCGGGCTCGAACCCGACCGCGGCGGCTGCGTTTTTATGGAGGAAAAACGCTAAGGCGCCCGTGTGCTGTGCGACGTCAGCGCACGTTAAGGATCCCCAGGTGGTCGAAATTATGCCGGAGCCCTCCACTACGGCACCTATTCTTCCTTTCTTCTTTCACTCCCTCCTTTATTCCTTCCCTTACGGCGCGGTTCAGGTGTCCAAAGATATATGAGACAGATACTGAGCCATTTCCTTTCCCCCAAAAAAACCAATTATTATTATTATTACGGACGCTATGCATAACAGGATGATGTAGCTCATGGAACATATCCTTACGCATCGCTTCACCCAACTTCAGACCACCTACACTCCTCTCAACCTGCCTCCGCAAGCACAAACCCCCTTTGCTGAACAACACATGACCAATTAACACCCGTCTCACTCCCATCCTGAATCCTCCTACTAACCAATACGGTGGGGCAGAACACTAATTCTCTCCCCCTTTTAACTTGCAACTGCCGCGGCTTCCGGGCGAAGCCTGCACCTCTGCAACTTCTCCTTCCCACCCTCACACCCATTCCCCATATACTTCTTGTCCAGGAGACTGCACAGCGGGCAACCCCCTCCCCCCCCCAGCAACACATCTACACACTCAGACACCACTAGCACACCCAGTTCGTCCACACTCATCCACCGCAGCCTCACGTATAAAACACCTCACATCATGTCTAAGACACCATGAGAGATCACTGAAACCATACATAACACACATACATTTGCCTCAACCTTTATAGCAAATATATACCATCCCCCGGCGCAGCCGATGGCCTCGTTGGAATCACTTCTGCGAGAGCTACAGCACCTAGCAAGGAAACATACTCTACTAGTCAATGGGGACTTCAACAGCCAACATACTGCATGGGGGTACACAACCACGACACATCGAGGTCACGGGCTGTTCACAACTGGCTGTTCACAACACGTTTCAGATGTCCACGCAGATCAGCAACAGTGTCAGTATGGGCACCCGTCCAGACCTGACGCTGAGCCGCTACTTCCGGGATGTTACCTGCAACAGAACTCAACACAGATGGGGCAGTGATCATCATATTATACAAATCACTGTCCCGTATAAACCACCCCGTCACTCATATACAACACAAAATCTGGTTAACTGGGATGCATTGGGGGACACACCCATCACAGACATCGACGCCTGGGTGCAATCACTCAAGCATGACGTTCACCACAACACACAACACATTGAAACGACCGCCGAAACCCCTACCCTGGAAACACACCTAGCCTACCTCTGGGAGGCTTATGACAGCCTCCTGGAATGCTGGAAAGGCACTAAACATAATAAGACACAAAACAAGCCGCTGGCTGCACTGCAGACACAAATCCAACAAAACTCCGAGGAGCTCTGCCGATCCAACTGGGGACAAATATGTGACGGCATCGCCGGAAACCTGTCTGGCATGCGCGCATGGCAACTCCTCCGACACCTCAACGGCCTCACAAACACCAAATCGTAAACAGAACACCACGTGACAGTCCTCACACATCGACACACTGACGATCCCGACGCCCTCATAAACACACTCCAGAACATACGCCCCTCTCCGGGTGCCCCCACTCCTCTACCCACCTGCAGAGCACCAGTCAATCCAACACACGACACAGACATCACTCAGACGGAAGTCAGAGCATCCCTCCTGACTCTCTGAACCAACTCCGCACCTGGTGCAGACCTAATCCCAAACTCCATGCTCCGTAATCTGAACGACCAATCGATCACCCAAATTACGCAATACTTCAACCAGGGCTTAAGGGAGGGTATCCTCCCGCAGTCCTGACACCACGCGAAGGTAATATTCATACCAAACCCAGCAAAGCACTTACACTTCCAAACGTTCGCCCGATTGCGCTAACTTCATTCCTCGGGAAGCTCCTCGAGCATGTTGTGTTAGCTAGAATCACAACGCACATGGCGGACAACAATCTATACCAGCATAATATGGTGGGATTCCGCCCTCTTCTCTCCGCACAGGACACCATGCTGCAACTCACACATGACATTTTCGACCCGCTTCTCTCTGGTCACACCAAGACAGTCTTAGCTTTGGATCTCTCCAAAGCTTTTGATCGCGTCGAACATCAGGCGATCACGACTACTCTACCTCCATTGAATGTGGGTGCGTGCCCGTACACCTACATTCAATCATTCCTGACTTACCGCACGGCTCAGATACATTTTGCCCCTCTCTCCTCCCCCTCCTATGCGCTTCAGAGTATCAGAACCCCTCAAGAGTCCGTCCTCTCCCCCTTCCTCTTTAACATCACCGTCATCCCCCTCGCCCGAAAATCGGCACCTTTTCTACACCTAAGCACACTCTTTATGCCGACGACATCACACTGTGCACAACCCACGGCAGCGACGGTGGCATAGGGAACACCTTACAGGAAGCAGCCACAATCACCAAAAATTATGTACAGCACAATCACCAAAAATTATGTACAGAACATCGGACTGAATTGTTGCCCAGAGATGTCCGAACTACTCCTCATCCGGCCAAAGAACTATGCTCCCCCCGCTCCCCCATTGCCATCGAACTGAATAGGGACCCAGTACCGGAGGCTGACACACTACGCGTATTGGGCCTGCGTATGCAGAACGCTGGCAAAAACACCACCACCCTCAAGAAACTCAAGTAGGTTGCAGGTGCGATATCGCATCTCATCCGCAGACTTTCAGGGCATCATAGAGGCATGAATAAACGCGACCTCTGTTGCCTCATTCATGTCTTCGTCCTCAGCCGTGTGCTCTACACTACCCTATACATGCAACTACCTCAACAAGACATGAATGCGTTGGATGCCTTGATCCGCAAGGCATTCAAGGTCGCACTTCATCTTCCCCTCAACACCCCCAAAGACGAGGTTACTAGGCCTGGGCCTCAACAACACAATCGGGGAACTCGTGGCGGCCCATCCAGAGGCCCAATACATAAGGCTTACTCAAACCTTCACACGCCAGTATATCTTGGACTCCCTCAGAATCAGAGTACCGGTAAACGACCCAACCCTCCTCCCCATTCCTCGACCCCTTTACCAAAAGCTAGTCATCAAGCCACTGGCAAAAAATATGCTCCCCTCCCACCACGAGCAGCGCCGCATGGTCCGTGCGCAGGCACTCCACCGAGTGTACGGCTTCCAGCCAGACGCCGTGTGGGTGGACGTTGCCTGCACGGGTGACAAAACAACAGTAGCCGTGATGGACTCCTCTTCATCCGCCCTCCTCACACTACCTCTCCCCCCAGCCACCACGCCAGACGCTGCGGAGGAAGCCGCCATCGCGATTGCAATCACCCTCACGGAAGCCCGGTACATTTTAACAGACTCTAAAACTGGAATTCTAAAATTTGCAATGGAGGGGATGGAAGTTCAGTTTATACAGTCTAAACTCGATCAGGCACTCCACCACATTCAAATGCTCACGGACCGAGTCAAGCACTTGGAACAAGATAATAGGAAACTAAAAGCACCTGCCAAATCTCAGGACTCTCCTACAAAACAACTCCCAATGCAGGAAGTCACAGAAATGGAAACTACTGTGACCGCATCAGACAAAACACCAGTAAGCGTAGTAAGTAAGGAAGAAACACCTCGCAAAAAATAAGCAGTAGCTGACATAATAAATTCCTCATTGGAGAATAGAGCCCAAAACCTCGAACAAAAAGTGGAAGAGCAAAGCCGGACACTCGATAACCTAACACAAAAAGTAGACAATTAAACTCGAAGACTCGAACAACACATACAGGACGTAAATCACAAGTTCGGAGTAATCGACACCGTTTTACGGGAAATTTCACGTCGACTTCCCCCGTCAGCTCAAGGGGCGTCAATCGACCTACCCCCGCAAAATCAAGATATTATAAACCCGCTACAGCAGAAGCATTCCTGCACTTCTGCACAACACGAGATACGAAGTCCCTACCCGATTATAAAGGACAATCTAACCCCTTACTGGACGCTGACATAACAATGGCGGAAATCAGAGCAGCCCTCCTTAAGGTACGCAGAACATCCGCTCCTGGAGAGGAAGGCATTAACAATAAGACACTCAGAAACATAGACGACCCTTCTATCACAGCCTTCACGGACTTTGCGAACAGGTATTGGAGGGATGGAAAACTCCTAGCGTCTTGGAATCCTCCATCGTTAAATTCATCCAAAAATCGGGCAAAAAGTTTGCTCTCGAAAACTTCAGACCTATTTCGCGTACTTCTAGCATAGGAAAAGTGATAGAGGCCGTCATACTAGACAGACTGCAGTCCCACATGCAGAGAGAGAATTTATATCCAAACACTATGGTCGGCTTTAGATCCCTTTATCAGCGCAGGATACGATGCTCATTCTAGGAAACGAAGTCCTATCTCAAGAGCATGAAAGGAGCAAAGGGGCAAATCTAGCTCTAGATTTAACCAATGCATTTGATAAAGTCAAACACAAAGCAATCCTCAAGCCGCCGCGATGCCCGAGTGGATATGGCACTCGGCTGCTGGCCCGAGAGACGTGGGTTCAATCCCGGACGCGGCGATCGAATTTCGATAAAGGCGAAACTCCAGAGGCCCGTGTACTGTGCGATTTCAGAGCACGTTGAAGAACCCCAGGTGGTCGAAATTTCCGGAGTCCTTCACTACGGCGTCTCTCATAGTCTGAGTCGCTTTGGGACGTTAAACCTCCATAAACCAAACCAGGAACCAAACAAAGCAATCGTAGATTCTCTTTCACCATTTTATTTAGGCGAAATAGCCTTTAACTGCATCAAGGTCTTCCTCTATGAGAGAACGGCTAAAATTCAAATTGGCACAATCAAATCTGACAGCTTCAGTTTGAAACAGAGAAACGCCGCAAGGATCTGTCCTGTCCCTCTTCTTATTCAGTATCACCCTCATCAAAATTGCAAACGAACTTGACAAAAACCCAGACCTAGAGCACTCTTTGTACGCGGACGATATCACCCCTTGGACCACGAAGGGGAGTATTGGCACGATACAACATATGCTACAAAAAGCGGCAGATGTCGCAGTAGAGGAGACACAAGCCGCGAGACTTATCAAAATCTACGCTGAAGGAGCAGCGATCCCAGAAGTGGACACACTAAGATTATTAGGAATGCTGATACAGTCAAAGAAAATGACACACTAATTAAGAAACTGAGAAACACTGTCAACCAAATCTCCCTCCTCATCAGACACATCGCGAATAGGCGAGGAGGAGTTAAAGAAGCCGAGACCAGGAAACTAATCCAAGCCTTCGTTCTTAGCCGACTCATCTATTCTACACCTTACGTCACCCTCACAGTTAGAGAAAAAGACGACATGGATGCTCTAATTAGACAATCCTACAAAATTGCGCTCAACCTCCCTCGTCACGCTCTAAATGAAAAACTACTACAGTTAGGAATTCATAACACATTATCGGAAATTATGGAAGCACACCTCACCGCACAATACGAAAGACTATCAGGCACTGAGACGGGACGTTTCATTCTAAAGAAGACAGGAATACAATAAGAAGAAATCCGCGCACACACCTTGGCAATTCCAAGACACGTGCACGAACACTTAATAGTCCATCCCCTGCCAAATACATGCATCCACACTACGATACGGACAGAAGAAAGGCTAGGGCAGAAAAACATCAAGAAAGATTTTTAGTTCAGAAAGACACGGCGCATGTGGACGTGGCAGAACATGCGGACAAAGACACCTTTTCCCTAGCAGTTGTCGATCATCGAGGTTCTCCCCTCGCATCGGTGATAACCGATGAAACAAAATTTCCGGATGAGTCCAAAGAAGCTGCCATATCTTTAGCCATTACCTCCACCACGGCCAAATACATCATCAGCGACTCGGAATTCGCAATTGGAAATTTTGCTAAAGGAAGGGCCCACACCGCAGGCATCAAAATATTACAAAAATGTTCAATTCCCGCATGATCACATTGATCTGGGTCCCCGCCCATTCGGGCCATCCTGGAAACGAGGCAGCGCCCGACTTTGCCCGTCTGTTCTCTCTGTATGTACCATAAGGCAGAAACATCACACATCCTATGCTCATGTAATCAAGAGAAGCCGTAGAACATTCTGCAGCTCTCTACCCAATCACAGTGGGAGGCCGCGCTCCTCAGCTCGGACCCGGAGATTCAACTGGGTCACGGAGCGGTCTGAAGAGGTCGCCGAACGACATCGTCGATCGGCCGCCTGGGGTACGGCCTAGAAGAGGAGCCCACCGCAGGGAGGGGAACGTCACCCCATCCCGCGCCTAAGATTTCTTCTTTAATAGAGTTTACCTCCTCCTCCTAAATTTTGCGCGAGTCAGAGTCCACGTCCCTGCTTTTGGCATACTGGGCTCTCCCCATGCACCCCCATCCGCCAGGTTGAGCTTATATGGGTGCCTGCGCACTCCAGGAATCCAGGAAACGAGGCCGCCAACCTGTTAGCCCGAGGTTCTTTAAACCGGGCTCCGGTGCCCTTGGAACGGGGATTTGTGAGGGAGCAAATGCACTCGTTCACGAGATGATGCAGGCCTACAGAGTCTCACGCCAGCTCTACCTCACGCCCCACTCATCCGTAGATGCGCAACTTTGTAGAGCTGGAGAAGGCCGAGGCCACACGAGAGAGACTGATGGTGTTTACAAGTTTTGGATGCGCTACCGAACTCGCGCGCTCATGGCAAGAGTCACTCCGAGTTCTTGAAGCAGCGTTTCTATATTTCTTACAACGGTGCGCTCTCTGTTTGGACAAGGGCGCGCTCTGTTTCAAGCCTTTTCACAAAAAAGTAGAATGACAAGAGTGTCACTTACGTTTGCGCTCGCCCCCTAGTTGTGCGTTAAGAAAAGAGAAGGGTAATCACGTGAAAACGGGGTGGTGAATTCCTGTGACTAAGTGCTCCGGATGTCACAAAACGCCATACCCGAAAAAGATTATTTGCCCAAAACTATCGCGTATAACGGGAATGGAGACCGTTAACTCGTATATAAATGTGACAACACGACCAGCTGCTTTTCAAGGTGCCTCAAAGACAATGCGAGAATATGTTTTTAAGCCTCTACCTTTCCGCGTAAATATTTCGCGCTAGGTGTACTTCCTGAAAATTCTACTTTTCGAAATAATTCATTTTCATTTGTCGCAGGTGTACACAGGACGTAACCTGAAGAAGGAGATGATAGCGGATTTTCACCATACCACGGGTGGTGTACTTAACCAGCCGCCCGTAGAAAGAAATAGCTATTCCAGGTGCACTAAGAGGAAATGCCTTGGACTTTCGGCCGGAATACGACCACCCAGTAAAAATCGGTGAGGAGGACTTCGGAGGGCGGTCCCTTTCGTGGTTAACAGCCTTTCATTCTCTAGTTGACCCTAACAAGTGGATGTATATTTGGGATACTGGTGATGATTTGCATAGGTTCTATATATCTACACCTACTCTGTATTTTCTGGCATTTACTCACATTGCCAGTGTGCATATTTGCTTCCTTAGAGGCCTTGGCTATAATTTTGCTTGTTTTTATGCTCGTATGTTTCTTTTCGCGTATATTTCATTTGTCGTAAATTTATTTATATGTTCGGATTCCACGCATCCCATAGTTTCGAGCGAAGTACCTAGTCATACTGATCTGTTCACGAATAATACTGATTTGGAAATTGCAAAAAGAATTGTGAGGTGTTTAAATAGAATCAAATGCAACTGCCTTTCTTAAAAGAGCGCCGCCGTGGTTGTCGTGCTCGGCTCGGTGGCTGTGGCGCAAGGCTGTGGCTTCTATCCTGGCGGCGCCCGTCGCATTTCGATGGAGACGGAATGCTGGAGGTTCTTGGACTGCGCGACGTCAGTGCACGTTAATAAGCCCCAGATACAAATTAATCAATGAGCTAAATGATGTGGCATTCTTAAGTCCTTCAACGAAAAGTTGCCGAACGATTGGGTACAAAAATGTCCCTTTTTCTCTAACGTAATTCATCAACTTTCATTCCAGAGAATGAATCCAGTCTCGACTACATTCCCGAAAATTCTGTTCAACAATCGCCGTCGACCTCTGGGCTCGGATGTGTGATCCATAGAAACTGGAAGGACAACAATCTTTGCTGGCTACCAATGAAGAAACTTCTTCTCCGTATGAGAACCCTGACATAACAAGAAAGACGTTGTGGTGCCCCCACTGCCCTCACACTTCTACGAAATATTCCGGTGTTAGGAGACACATTGAATCGCACTGCCTGGTCAACGGCGTTTGCTACGTCCTGTAACCTTGAAAGGTCTCTGTCTTCCCACAGTGGCGAAAAACCCTACAAGTGGGACAACTACCAGTTTGCCGCTGCTACAAATGGCGAGCTGGTTCGCCACAAGCGCACGCCCTCAGGCGAAAAACCCTTGAAGTACGACAAGTGACTTTATGCAGCGGCTGCAAGGTGCATCCTAGTAGTGCACAAGCGAACGCACTTAGGCGAAAAACACTACAAGTGCGACAAATGCATTACGCAGAACCTACCAGTTGCGCCGGAGCTCGGCTAAAGCGCACGCACACAGGAGAAAAGCCTTAAAAATGTTAAGTGTGTTCATATTCGGAGACTCAGAAATGGAATTTAGACAGTCACATGCTTACACGTAGTAGTGCTGAGGGTTTTCACTGTACTTTGTGCTCATTTGTGTGTTCAAGCACTGAGAGCCTCAAGCAGCACATCTTGGGACAGTGGGAGTGAATTCTTCATAAATACGCACGTGTGATGATGACGCTGAATAGTGACATATCCCTCCCCGCCAAATAATTATCTATTGTTTGCCGACACGCTAGAAGTATCAGGTTATACGTAAGCTTTACATCCGGCATATTCGCGCAACATTTTTACCACGAGGTTTTAGAAGCAAGAGCTTTGTAGATTCGAGTGATCAACCTATTATTAATACTTTTTATTTTATTTAGCAGTAGCTACAGCCCATCAAGTGCTTCGGATTTTTTTACAGAACACCCAGGTGGCGTGCTTTGTGGGCAAAGTCGAAACCAATAGAGAGGAGAATGCAGACACCATGGTCGTTTAGCGTAATCTCTTGCATTGCTTCAGAGTGCAACTTGTCCCAGAACATGGAAGTTCATTAAAGCCAAAAACGCCGGCAGGGATGTTTCAAACCATTTCCTCAAATATGACCTTTTAAAAGCCGAAGCTAAAGGGCAAATCCGCTGCATCCTCTTTACATGCCGCACTAAAAGAGAGAGAGAGATGAACGGAAAGGCAGGGAGGTTAACTAGGCGACGCCCGGTATAGTACCCTAAACCTATGATGGGGAATGGTTAAAGAGATAGAAAAAGGAGAGAGCAAAGGGAGATCACTTTTCCACATGTCTGTTGGCCATTACTTGCGGTGTACACAGGCGATACACTGATAGTTCACAAAATTGCACTCAGTCCTGAGTCTTTTAAGAACCTGAAAAGTGCCTTCAAAGCTAACCTCTGCAATGAAGGCTTACTTCAAGGGCCCATAATCTTGGATGTTGTTACGTCTCGCCTACGACGCGCGGTATAGCCGGCGCGGATGCAACGGACGCCGGGGCTTCGTTCAAAGTGGCGGTCATTTTGGGCCCGTTCTTCGCTGCCGCAACGCCTCCCGCCAAGCGCGTCCAGGCAGGTTTCAATGCCACGTGTCGTCGTGTGTGCGTGTGTGTGTGTGCATGTTGGTGCCCACGCTTGTCAAAGCGCGGCAGCCGGGGAGAGAATACTGACTTTTTACTGCCATTGGGAACTGATCTTTGCCTACAGCCGAGAATAATTTTTATTCTTGAGCTGTGGTTACCACATTCGTGACTGTCTAGTTTCTGTTTCACATAAGTAACAAGAGTCTTTCTCCTGTTCTTTTTCACTCCCCTTGTTTCTTGCCCTTTAATACCAGCATGAGGCAGATATTTTTTTATTTCCTAGTAAAACATTTAACTGCTCTGCATTTTTCTTTCCAGGAAACTTTGGGGACCGATACTTTGGCACTGAAGCTCTCGAATATTTGTGACAGGCGAAGTGCAGTGACCGAGCGGCAGGCCCTCTGCAGCGCCGCAGAGCAAACTGCCGTGTGCTGCCACTTGCGACATCCGCCACGTGAGACGGTGCTGCTGCCTAGAAATGTCCGATGAGTGACGGACAGTCTGTGATGCTGGCGTCGAATCACATCTTCTCTGCGACAAATCATTATTGACGGGAACTCCCAGCCTTTTGGTTGAGGGTCAAAAGCGAATAGTTGAAGCATTGCTGTTACACACTGTGAAAGTGGCCTTCTGCAGACGATCCTGGGGCTTTGTTGCCTTTCAGAGTATGTTGTTGTGTTGGGCTTGTGGAGAGTCTTCTACGAAGAATGCTTGCCAAGTTGTCTTTGTGGAAGTGCTCCTAGAGAGGCAGTACGCTTTGCGCATTGACTTTTCAGTCACTGTGCAGCGGCGACCAGCCAGTGTTGCATTCATTCCTTTGTGCAATGAGACGGCACTGCGGTGGCATTACATTCTAGAATGTCCACTTAACGTGGACGCTGTTTATGCTTCAGCTGCATGAGCCTTCGGTAGCCGATGTATTTTCGTCGTATTCTGTGTCGTGGCTGTCTCGAACAGTCTGCCCAACAAATAAGAATTTGCTTTTGATGTGCTTGTTTGGGGTGGTCATCGCATTTTTCCGTACCAGTAGCATTGTTTTCTGCGTGAATCTGATGGGTGGTTTTTATTGGGTGGTTCCCCAAGTTGCAACCACAGCTGGGGGGCGGCGTGCTTCCTGGCGACACCTGTTTTGTTTCAGTCGGTTTCTCAACTAGAGCAACCGTAGGTGTGACGTAAATTTTGTATTGTGGTGCTAACTAGACTGTAGTAGTGCAGTTCTTGATTTGATTATTATCTGAAATTATGGGCCAAGAATGCCTTTCTCTCATGATTGTATGTGCAGACTGGACCAGTATTTGCTAGCTGCTGAACTGCACTGCCATACTATGCGAGCTTACTGTTTTGCATATGAAGCAGGTTAAGCTATGAAGTCGCTGATGTATTGTTTATTGTAACAGTGTCTTTTCTTTGTTATGTGCACGGACAATGGATTTTCTCAGGAGGCGTTGCCTTTATACAAGACGTACAATCTACTGCCGCATTGGATAAGGGCACACATGTTATGTTATGTGGTTGCAGTGATTATCATGATAATTGTTTTTATTTGGAGTGCGAGGTTCATAATTTGCATGCTTGTTGGAATGCACAAGATGCCAGAAATACCGTACCATTGTACTTTTTACAGAACGAGGGGTTGTGGCTTTTTGTCGCCTCTTTATGGGCAGTTGCGTAGTTAATCAGTCACCGATTGTGGGCTTCACGATTCGGTCCTGCATGTATGTTTTGCATTTCGTATTACGCTTTTGCTACACTGCACAAAATGTGAGTAATGAAATATTGCACATTTTGACATACACTGTGAAATAATTGTGGCATTTTTCATTGTGCAGATGCAAATGGACACAGAAACCTCCCCAGTATGGTTGGTATGGGTTTTTGTAATGTGTAACTGTTAGGTGGGAATTATTTGTTTTCATTTGCAATGTTTTTGTTCTCTTGGCATGTTCAACATGCTTTTCTCCTTTTAATGGCAGAAATCTTTGTGTGATTGTCTTTGAGCCTGTCGCGAAAGCTTTTGCTTTTGTCATGGCATTGTGGTCCTAGGCCAGCCATGGTCAAGTTGACTAGTGCATGTTTCGAGGTTGCTTCTTGGACTTCGGACTAGTCCGTTTGTTTCTTGTGATGTGTGTACTGAGGGTAGACGTTTCTTGGACATAGTCACAATCGCATTGTGTCTCCTAAGGTTATTTTTCATCGCTTTTGCAGGCCATTGTAGATGTTTTTCACATCCTTTATTCTGTTCAGAATGGCAAAACTGAGTCTTATGTAGGGCCCCCTGCATTTTTTTCATATTCAATGCATTCAGAACTTGTGATATGTTCCTTCAAGCTTTGGGTATTTTCTCTATTTTTTTTGTTTGCCTTTGGGTGCCAGGACACCTTGGCATCTGTACAGTCATGGCAAGAGTCACTTTTTTTGAAAAACTTATGAGTCAAGGCCATCTCTTTAAGCAATTTTGGGTGTTTCTCAAGACAATAAACAAAAAAGAGTGATATCTTTGGTACTGTGACTGGGAGTATTACTGGTGCAATTCATAACTGACACTGTCTACAAACTGTGTGTGATGAGTTGCTCTAATTGCTGCTCACAGTGCAAAAAGTTTTAAGGGGCATTAAAAATTAAAATCGGGGAAAACAAGAAGCTATACTATACATGTAGACTACCCTTCAGCCCGAAAGACGCAGATTCGATCCCGGCTGTGGCGGTGGAATTTCGATGGAGGCGAAATTCTAGAGGCCCGTGTATTGTGCGATGTCAGTGCATGCTAAAGAACCCCAGGTGGTCGAAATTATTTCGCAGCCCTTCACTGCGGCGTCTCTCATAGCCTGAGTCACTTTGAGACATTAGACCCCCATAAACCAAACCAGCTTACCATTCAGGAACACTACCCTCTTTTTTTTCTACAAGGAATGGTCACTGCATTGCTGAGAAAATTTTTAATGAAGTCATTGATATTCTCCACTTATGCCCGCATATAATGCGTGTGTAACATCACTTTGATGACTTCATCACTGCAACAGATGGTGAAGAAAAAAAATTGTTGGCAGTTTAACCCTGTATGTAAATGCTTTATATGTGCGATACCAGTTTTCTGCTCCTGTGACGCCCTCTCCTGCTATAAAGAACTCTGCTCAGAACCACGGCATAAGCATGTGCTTTGAAATCAAGTTCAATTTTTTCTTAAAGTTTAGCTGAATGAAATGGTTGTCCTCAATTTTACGCGGCAGAACCTTCAGCGTGAGTTCTGTCTCTACCGAAACATAACTATCGGCCCCTTGATCCTGCACTGACCAGTTATACAAGAGTCAGTGAACCTGCATGGACGGGATTCAAAGGGAGATCAGCTGTTCTGCAGTCAAAGCAAAGAGTAGGTTTGGAAGGATGTACTCACGCTGTACTCACAGAGTACAAAGGAACCTTTTGCTGTCTCAAGGATATTTTATAGGTCGATCGCGCACACAGCAAAACCACTCGCACAACTGACCTCTGAACAGACTGTCTCTAACAACAGACCAAACATATTCGCAGTCACTGGGGCTAGGTACCACTTGTGCCAGAGTCGGTCGCACGTAGAACACACATGACCAAATGCATTGTCCAGGAAATCTCGCTTGAAGATGTTTGTCGCGGCAACGTGCTGCTGTTCCTCCACTTTCTGCTTCCACTCGAAGGGCTCTCTGCTCTGCAGTTTCCGAAGCTTGTCGATCCCGCATTTCGGCAGCGTGCTCCACAGGAGTCTTCGACATTTGTTTCCGCTCGCTGCACTCGTTTTTCGGCTATTTCAACTTGTCGGGCACGCATATAACGTTGATGCCACTTCGCTTCTGCTTGTCGCTTCACAATGACTGCAGGGTCTGTAGACTCATGCTCTTGTCGTATCTGACGTTGGTGTTCAGCTTGTCTTGATAGGTGCAAGGCATCTGAATCGACATTAGAAGACCTGGCATGAAGCGAACGTGAAGGATGTTGGAAACAAGCGCGGGAGCAATCCGCTTAGGGGACTTGCGCATGCTGTAGAAGCCACACGTGGCATGCAGCAGGCTAGGCTGGAAAGGAAAGATGGCCGTTTCTATCTCGAAAGCATTGGTACTGAAGTGCAAGTGTTATTCCGTGGTAGAATATAGTCTTGAAGTATGGGGACGAGGCCAACAAGTTCACAGAAAAGAATCGACCCCTCTCTCGAGTTTAACGATTAAACACCCTGGCAGTCATACCTTCCAATTGTAGGATTTGGTGGCTCGAAAGGAAGAGGTGGACAAGGAACAGACACACAACAATAGAACAACCCCGCGAGCTGCCTGCTCTTCAGTTTCCGGAGGCAGGGCGAACAACTCCTCGTTTACTGACCAGGATATTGGTGCAGTAACACAGCAAGATGACAGGGGTTTTTTTTCCCCTATCTTTGGCTTTTAGCCTAACGGGGGCCTCTAATTATTCATAATGTCGTCTCGCATTCGCTGTAGTACAAGTGGCTCACAGTAGCCATTTTTATTTAGTCACCGACTAGGACAATTGCAGCGCACCGGGGCAGTGCAGTTCCCTGCCTCACCGACCGAGTCACGTGACCTCTAGGCCTCCGCCAAACCGCACACACGTGCCACTGCTCGCGCTTCGCATCTGTTGCCCCTGCGGCTTCACACCGACACAGGACGCCTCTTCCGCCAGCGACCCATTTAGTGCTATCGAACTAAACAGTCCTCGTTTCGCTTTTTTTTGGTTCTTGCGTGCTGTGCTTGAAATTTGAGAGCCGCATCCCCACGAGGTTTGTGCATCATTGTGCTCGAAATTCGAGACCCGTGAGTTTCTTGCATTGTGGTTGGTTCGCCTTGACTGCGCCATGAAATGCCCAGTACCGGAGTGCGAGAAAGGCACGGAAGAACGCTGTCCGTGGCTTTCGTTCCAAGCGAGAGTACGGCGCGCATCCCTCGGAAAATTCTGCGTCGCTATAAGCTTAGCTGCTTCGCGCATTATTCGCCGAGAGCTGTTAAGCTGTGCATGGTGCTGCCCAAGTCGACCGAATGGGTAATCGAATGCTCCAGGTGCGGCCAAGACCTCTACCGCTTGCGCCGGTTGCGTTCATCGCAGCCTTAACGGCCGGCGATGCTCGTCTGGCCCTGGCGTCGGTCGACTTCCCGTTTGGCATCGCGCACCGTCACGGCAGGGTCCTGTTTGCGGTGAGGGCGGCGGCAGGCGAGCGCTTTTAAGTCGAAAGCCTTAAATGGCTCATCAGCAGTGAAACCCGGCATTGTTGCCCGTAATTAAAAGCCAGGACTGATTTAAAAGTTGAAAATTGTTTTTTGGGGAAAGGAAATGGCGCTGTATCTGGACACATGTTTGGTCGCAGAATGGAAATCCACAGAATGTCCTAGGGAGGCCTAATAAGATCACAAGAGGATATCCTGTCAACATCTTCAGAACATATCTTAAGTTTCCTTGATATGTCTTACTGACATCTCCTTTCAGTCTTCTGGATGTCCAGAAAAAGTTATTCCCATTGACTATTAAATATGCGTGCACCCTGAACTTAGGCAGTTTCTTCATGCACATACAAAATCTTTTTGAAACTTTTTATTTAACACTTGTTTGCTTGGTCCATTTGGCTTTATTCAGCATTTCCAGTGAGCTGTGAAAATAGGAAAAAGCATAAACTGATGACAAATCGTGGAGCAATTTTCAAGTAATTACTGATTCCAGGAAAGTTAGCCATAACTAAACATTACCAACAAGGAGACCTACATTTGAATCCTTTGAAGTATGTTACATTGAATAGATGACTGATGAGCACAGAGCTCAGGTGAGCATCAATTCTGTAAGCATCTCATCAGTACCCAAAAGACACCAAGCATCCTCACTTTCGCCAGAGGCATGTCGTGCTTCGCAACTACGAACTACATGAAACCTCACCTGTGGCAATAATACTGCCTAGAAGGTGTCCAACAGGTGCATGTTAAAGAATGAGGAACAAAAAAAATTACCCCTGCCTTCTTGGCAGTCTGTTGCTTCAGCCGATCTGATGCGTGCTGCAACCATCGCTTTATGATGGTCTCCACTTTATCGACGGTGCTGAAACATTTGCTCTACCGCAGAGCCTCTGCAAAGATACTTATTACTGAGAAAAATCAACAGAAAGCTCAGCGATTGAGTTTACAAAGAGGTTTATTGCACCGTTAGCAATATAACGTTTCCCAAAACCACGTTTCCCAAGAATGCTTTAAAAACAGCAAAAGTTCTAAGGGTGTGCGAATAATACTTCAAACTGAATGAAACGTGAGTAGTTAAAGCCAAATAGAATATGAATCTGATACTTTTAGATATCTGCTATCTAAGCAAAAGCCATATTATCGAGGCACCAATTCAACTTATACCTTTAAAATAATTGATTACTTTTTACTCATTTAGCATTATATGCTACAATTGAAGATACTTTGAACAATGAGAAATGGCCTAAAAGGCAAGTTTTACATATACCAATTTTAAACCAATCTGCAATGTCTAAAATTACATATGATGAGTGGCGTAAGATTTAGGTTGCAGAACTTTCCCTTTCCTTTGTTGCCTAACCAACTGTGATGTCGAGCCACATTGTTGGCCATCAAGTACTTCAAAAGCTTTCTTGTGGCAACCATTATATTTCCGCCTCCAAGACTCCAACTTTGAAAGCTGAAAAAAAAGAACTACTTAGCTTCGGTCATGGCTAACATTAAGTTAAGGATTTCTGGAAACCCAAGCCACCAGTTCACTTTAATGTGAGGTGATTTCTGTGAAAAACCAGTACAAATATTAAGTAGCCGAGTGCCCTAACCACTGAGCCACCGCGGCGGGGGGCAGATGGGAGTGCCGAACCCTTTTGGTGGCTTCAATTGCGCTTCCCTCCATGTCACGCAGAACGTGAAGCTCGAGGTAGTTCACCGAAAGGCGTCGCGGTTATTACTGGGCATTGCCACTTGGAGCGCAAATGACGAAGCTAGAGCCACAACGTTGCGCCTACCTCCCACGCAGCACCTGTAGTACAGCCTGTTACTTCTGCGACTCGTCGAAACAGCGGCTGGAAGGCACCTCCTGCACCGTTTGCTCATGCGTGAGAAATCTCACTTTGTGGCCTTATTCAACACTATGTTGTATCTTGGAGGAGGCCGCAGCTTATGGCTTTACCCCATAGCCTCCAGCTAGCATCAATGGAGAAGACAGAACTCAACTTAGTGAACAAAATTATACAGATGAGGTCTGAATACCCCATGACAACTGCAATGAGGTGCGCTGTGCGGAATTAGGGCATGCATACCACGACTACCTGCAGATATACACACGACTGAGTTAGCTGAGAAGCACGCAATTCGATGCCAGCATTTTTAATACCCGAACAGGACAAGAGTGGTTTGCACATCTTATTGACCTAGTGTCATCCACGCATGAGGAAATGACACTTATTCGTCCGGCTCTAAACGCGATCAATATTAAAGGCAAGCAAGCAAAGGTGATAAACACCGACTCCGAGCAAGCAGTCCAGCAACTTCCAAAGCCTCCGGAAAACGCCACGCTTCTCTCTCTTGGACCACATCATCTTTCAGAAGCTGGCATAAATGCTGACGTTGAATAGGTCCCGTCACACATCGCAGAATGAGAGAGCTGACGGTCTCGCCAGTTTGGCCCGTACGTATAAGGCACCTCTGACACTGGAGCACTGCGTTGCTGTTCGCGGCCATTTTGTGTCCTTCTCCCCCAAGCTTCTCACACCTCTCAGCAGTCGAGCCTCGGACCTCGCTGTTCCGGCTACGCACCAAAGCTTATGGATGACAGCCTGGTTACGAAAAGTAGGCCTCCTCGCATCCCCGATTTGCACTGCGCCAAGCTCAAACAGACCAAGGATGCATCTTGTAAAAGTGCGCCAAGTGAAAGAACGCACGAAATAAAAGGAACCTACTGTCTTTGCCAAAGTAGCCAGTCTGCATGGTTTCCCTCATGTATTTAAGTCCTTGCGGCTTACCTAAACATCAAAAGGTCTTGAAAAGTGAGGAAAAGGGTTCGTCTTTGATTACCGAGATTTATAGCTTGAGAGGAGGCATAAGTGCTCCATTACACTATATGACTGAGAAACAGACCATGGACCATGTAGCCTGGTCGCTTTTAGAAAAGACGTCAGATCTGCGTTGCCTAGGCTGGCCTTTACGAGATGCTCGAGAGGTCGGTTTCGCTCACGGGAACTGCGAGAAACTCGCAGTAGTACAGAGGATTTTCCTTGCTTCCTGGGTTCATTCGGAATACTGGGTGTTTTGTAGCACTGTCAGTGTGGCCTCATGTGGACTAATTTCAATATGAACTCCACGAAGTAGCTTTTTAAAAAATTTTTCACATCATTGTGTGCAGAATTTTTCTCCGGTATGCTCGAATGCACAATAGTAAGCTAACCATGGCTTTATTCTTGAAACGAAATAATAAATAAGATATCTAAGGCGCATTGGTTGGTAATTGATCATATTTGAAAAATTACAGCGCGGAAAATGGGGACTTCAAGGGTAGAAAACCATATTTGAAAAATTACAGCGCGGAAAACGGGGACGGGGGGGGGGGGGGGGGGGGGTAGAAAACAGGACGCCCCGTGTTTTCTACCTTTGAAGTCCCCATTTTCCGCGCTGTAATTTTTCAAATATGTATCACCAACTCGCCCGTCTTGCTATGGTAATTGATCGTTTTGCAGACCTACTGTAGCCGCGTGCAATATTTTAAACTAAAAACGATTAAACGTCTTTCAGAAGAGTGTGGACTACGTCCAAAAATAAAACCCACCCCATTAATTCGGCGTTCATACCCCTTGAAGCCTACCAACTAGAGACGCTGTTTCCTACACAGCAGGCAGATTGAGTCGGGAGACGCAAATTGATTTCATTGGAATAGAAGGAATTCTCGTTAGCTTGCAACTGCAGAGTTGTAGACCATGACGATAAACGAGCAACAGTGGCGTTTTTTTTTGTTTTCGTCATTTGATGATTATCGTTCTTCGAAGACGACGACGATTGACCAATCCGCGAGGAGAGACGACGAAGAAGCTGTGACGTCGATGCCGCGTCTTTCTGTGGTGGTCGAGCGAATGCTGGGCAGTTTCACCGAGGCTCTATCTCAACTTGTTGCTGGCCAATCTCTGCCTACTGAATCACATGTTTCGGCGGCTACGCCGGCATCACTCCCGAGTGCTGCTAGTACGAATCATTCCATGTCGCCTCCTACCGTGCCCCAAGTACCGCCTGCCAACAGCGCTCCTGACAGTGTCGCTCACGTAGATCCTTGTAGTATGGACGTTGAAATGCTCACCACTTCCCAGAAGCGTCGAGCTTCTTCCTCACCCTCGAAGTCAGCTGTTCCGCAAGTCAAAGCAAAGAAAGGACCCCCCAAATTAATTCCCCAGACTGATGTGCTGAAGGAGGCTGTTGATGCCTCTTTAACCAGTCGATAATCATGGCGGGTCTAAAAGTTATGCAGTGGAATTGTCGCTCCGTACTTTCTTCTTTACCGGATCTTGAATTACTTCTTCATAAACATAATCCAGATATTGTGATTTTACAAGAAACGTGGCTCTCACCACTTAAATCATTCACATTTAAAAAATTTCGTGTTTTCAGGGTAGATCGCGTTAATGGCAGGGGTGGTGGGTTAATAACTATGATCTCTACGAAAATATGTCACCGGGCATCAATCTCGCAGACAGTTATGCGCCCTGACTGTGAGTTGTTGGCGGTTGAAATCTCCCTTCCACAGTGCGCCAAAGTCACTATTGCTAACGTCTACTTCCCAATCGGTGTTCACAGGACAGACTGTTTGGACACCTTACTGAGCGGCGCAAACAGCACAGTCATCGCAGGAGATTTTAATTCGCACCACAGTGCCTGGGATAGTCGCTCTGACTCCTGCGGCCAGCTTCTGTGGTCCTGGATGTCAATGAATGCAGTGCGCTGCTGTAATTCCGGAGCAGTAACATTTATGCGTGGAGGATCCCGTTCAATCATAGATTTAACATTAGCATCTCGTGGGGTTGGCGTATCTGCATGGTCAACTGAAGAATCAGGTACATCTAGTGACCACTTTCCAATAACCTTTTCTATTATATCCTCGCCTATCAGAAAAGGTGGTGCAACCATGAAATTTCTAAACCACATTATGTACAAAAAATTGATATCTGCCTCACTCCCCTCCATAGTTAGCTCAGGTCGAGCACAAAGAGCTCAGCGGACAATTACCTTTCTGCAAGATGCTGCTGAGAGTTCTGTATTCTCGGTGTGCACTACTGCTCCTGCCAGACAGCCGTCTCCTTGGTGGACGGAGGAGTGTGAGAAAGCTTATCGTCGTAGAAAAGCAGCCTGGAAAAGCCTTTCCTATAATCAGAGCCCAGCTAATTGGATAAATTATAAGTTCTTCTCTGCATGTTTCAAACGAACTGTTAAAAAGGCAAAGGAGGATTATAATCAAAATGTAAACACGTATCTCTCAAAACCCCAGAATAAGAAGGCTCTCTATAGATTCATGGCGCAGAATAACAGCTCTCCGGCCTCCAATCGCATAAGGTCAATGGTAATGTCTCCGCAGGAGGCTAAGCAAAACCTTGAACGCATCGCGCAGGGGCTGGCCTTACGTTTCCAGGTACAGAAAGCAGAACCTTTGCACACTCTCACCCCCAGCTCGGACTATCCTGAGGTCGACGTGTCGGAGCTCCTGCAAATTGTTTCCTCGATGCACTCTGCTGCTCCGGGATCTGACGGGATTTCTGTGGGCATGTTAAAGATTTTAGCGCACGACTTTCCAACTCACCTTCTAGATATTGTAAATGCGTCATTGGAAACCTCTTGGATTCCTCACAGTTGGAAAATTGCGAAAATAATTTTACTTTTAAAAATGCAGACAATGGATTTCAATTAGACAATATTCGGCCGATTGCTTTAACCTCAAATTTAGTAAAGCTAATAGAAAGAGTAGTACACAGTCGCCTCACAAAGCATGTTCATCATATTAACGGCCTCAGCCCCGCACAGATTGGCTTTCGTCGCGGTTGTTCCATATGGTCCGCGCATGTGGATCTCGAGAGCCGAATACGACTCTCAATGCGCCAGAGAGAAGTTTCGGCCTTGGTGACGCTTGACGTTGAGAAGGCCTATGACAGCGTGGAGCACACAGTCCTCATTAACAGGCTTGCTCAACTACAACCACCGCATTACCTCTACGCCTGGATTTGTGAATTTCTAAAAGATAGATTTTTCTTCTGTACAGACGGATCTTTTTGTTCTAATACCTATGGTCAATCAAGAGGTGTGCCGCAAGGCTCTGTTCTTTCTCCGCTGCTTTTCAACATATTAGTTCGGGACATCCCCATTCATCCTAACGTTACAGTTTATGTATACGCAGATGATATAGCTTTTTTCGCATCAGCAAATGATATTCATGTGCTCTACGGGTATTTGCAGGCATATCTGAATGCTCTTGAAGTCTGGTTGGACCAAATCAATTTATCACTTAATGTCAGCAAATGCGGCGTGCTGGTATTTCCACCCGACGCTCCTATGTACAGTACTCACGGATTGAAATAGGACATTCGGAGGGCTAGCCTTGCAGTGCCACGCAGGCATGTGGTAAACCACAGGCCGGCTGATTGGCTACTGGAAGGAACAATTCTGCTTTGTAGATGTTCTCCCTCTCACGCCATACCACAATGCACCACCTTGGTTCCATGAGCGTCTACGGGCGGCGCTCCATGAAGCGACGGCCACGCGCTCCGAATGTCCTATTTCAATCCGTGAGTACTGTACATCTCGCTAGCCTACCGCTCCACTCCAATTCCGCAGGTGGAGTCGGTTAAATACCTAGGTGTTACTTATGACCAAAATTTGGACTGGCGACACCATATTAAGAATAATGTTATTAAAGGGGAACGTGCACTGGGCCGTTTGACCCGAGTTGGCAATAAAAAGTTTGGCATGCGTCGTGACACGCTACTGTTGCTCTATAAGCCTTATATGAGACCGATTCTGGAATTTGGTTGCCCCTTGTTCTCTGGTAGCGCGAACTACAAGCTGCAGCCATTAGCCTTACTGGAACGACGTGCCCTACGGCTATGCCTCGGGCTCCCAAAATCAGCTTCCAACGCTGTCCTTTATCTGGAAGCGCGTATCCCCAACCTCTATTCCCGCTTCCAACTTCTAACAGTGCGTACTTTCCTCAAGTCTTTTGACCCGGCCCCAGGCGTTAGTGTTCCAATTTTTGTATCCCAACCACACCTTTTTTTGACTAATCACTGGCCTCGTTATCAGCTTCCGCAAGTTAGGTTCACGCAGAATCTGTTAGCTCCGCTTCAGGTTGATCTGATCTCCTTGCAACGAGTTGCTGACACGCAGGCTGATCCCGTCTTCTATTACGACTTTATTTTCCCGTCCCATGCGAAGCATATGCCCGCACATACCCTAAATGGTCTTCTTTCTGAACACCTACAGAATTTTCCACATCATACTGTTCTCTCCACTGATGCCTCCGGCAGCTGTGAGAAGGCGGCGATTGGCATATATTCGCAGGATCTAGATTGGAGCTACTCCGTTCGTATCCCTGATTATACTCCTATATTCTTCGCAGAGTTTTTGGCCATTGGTTTGGCTCTTCTCAAAATTCCCAGACATGTCGCACGGGTTCTTATTCTCACAGACTGCCTTTCAGTTATTGTCTCTCTCCAAAATTCGGAAAAATCTTTCTTGACTCGTTCACTTAGGTTTTTTGTTCCGAGCACAGTGCGCGAGATCCGTTTGGTCTGGGTACCTGGGCATTCAGGCGTCTATTTTAACGAGGTGGCTGATTTATTGGCAAGGTCAGCTCTCAGCGCACCTGTAATATATCCCGTCCCTCACCTCATTCTGTTAGCAGCTTCACGTTTCCAGCGGTTCCAACATATTTCAGCCACTTTGAGTGATCCGTTGCTGAACACCGTGGACTTTCAACACCTAAAGTACCCATGGAATATCCGGTGGTGTAAGTCAAGGCTTTGTGAAGTGTCCATGACGCTCCTGCGATGTAGAATCCCTCACTTAAACTTGTACTTATGCAGGTGCGGGTTCGCTGCGACAAACCTTTGTGTATCATGTGGGCAAGTTGAATCAATCGATCATTTTCTCCTCTCTTGCCGGCGGTTCGCGGTTCAGAGAAAGCAATATCTGGAGGTTCCTCTTTCGAGACTAGGACTGCCTCTGTCTCTTACAGTTCTTCTATCGTTCGGTGCGAGTGCCAAGGGATTCCCGTTAAGCAATGTATGCGGCTACCTTCACGATTACATAAGTGCAACTAATCGATTATCCTGTTAGCTATACACAAAATTCATTCGCATGTCCAAAAAAGGCTAGATTGATTCTATTCCGGATGACTCATACCTCTTGAATTTATTTTATTTTTCCCAATTTTTTTTTATCTTGATTCAGTCTTCTGACGTTTCCTTCCCCGCGCAAATGCTTCATTGGCATTCTACCCTATACCTTGGCCAATCCCCCCACGTGGGTATGTGCCATATTACTTGAGGAGAAGAAGAAGAAGAAGAAGATGCCGCGTGGCGCGTGCCAGCCAAGGAGGTTACATAACAGCACATCATTGGAACGCTTCAGACGAACGACAGTGGGCCTACGTGTAGGACGCAAGCAGCCATGGCTCTCGTGGAACGTAAGTGCTCCGGTGATGTTTGAGGTTGCGAGTCCTGGTTGCTCGGACCAGACATGGCCCACCAGTTCCTCTGCAGGAGGTCGCAGGGGACTCGGCCCCTACCCGTGCAGTGACCCTTTGGTGTCTCGATGCCTGCGCTTCTGCTGGCATTGAGGCAACGCATATAAGCGGCCCAAGCGACCCGCGCCACGTCATCACCTACCTGGCTGCACCGAACACTGATGGCAGCGTCCCTCGCTGAATTTTGAGGTGAGCAGAAACTTTTGTTGCTGTATCTGGCGCAGGTTTTTATTTTCTGTGCATAGCTGAGAGGGATTTCGTGTGGTCCTTCGAATATTCGAAATGCGTCTCGCGCCTCATAGACTGCTTTCTTGTAAACCATTTCTTTTTCGGTGCTTCCTTACCGCGCATTCCGGTGGGCAATAATAATAATTGGTTTTTTTGGGGAAAGGAAATGGCGCAGTATGTCTCATATATCGTTGGACACCTGAACCGCGCTGTAAGGGAAGGGATAAGGGAGGGAGTGAAAGAAGAAAGGAAGAAGGAGGTGCCGTAGTGAAGGGCTCCGGAATAATTTCGAACACCTGGGGATCTTTAACGTGCACTGACATCGCACAGCACACGGGCGCCTTAGCGTTTTTCCTCCATAAAAACGCAGCCGCCGCGGTCGATCATGCCAAAATTGTCAATTTACCGCACGTTCGAAGGTCGTAACGGCTGGCTAATTGGCTGCGCGTGTTTGAGAGTCCGCCCTAATTAGTCTAATATCTCTAGAATGTATCCTACTTGTAGGAAGGCGGCGTAACGGTTTTAACGTCTCCGAGCGTCACATGAACAGTGAGGGACGCCGTAGCGGTGGCCCTCGGATTAATTGAGACCATCGATGGTCCTTCAACGTTGAGCCACACGGGTGCCCGTGTGTGCCTTAGGAAGAACCACCGTAGCCCCTTGGAACAGTGGGGACAAGAAAAAGGGAGGGCACTGCCGAGCCAGGTATCGAACGCGTGCTCTCGAGCCAGGTATCGAACGCGTGCTCTCGAGCCAGGTATCGAGCGCGTGCTGCCGAGCCAGGTATGGAGCGCGTGCTCTCGAGCCAGGTAGCGAGCGCGTGCTCTCGAGCCAGGTAGCGAGCGCGTGCTCTCGAGCCAGGTATCTAACGCGTGCTCTCGAGCCAGGTATCGAACGCGTGCTCTCCAGCCAGGTATCGAACGCGTGCTCTCGAGCCAGGTAGCGAGCGAGTGCTCTCGAACCAGGTATCGAACGCGTGCTCTCGAGCCAGGTAGCGAGCGCGTGCTCTCGAGCCAGGTAGCGAGCGCGTGCTGCCCAGCCAGACGCCGTTCGAATTCTGGGGCTGAGCAGCCGAGGCGTGCCGACTGTGCGAGGCTGCCTTTGTCCGTGGTCGCTTCCCCAGGAGCCACTCGGGTCGAGCCAACTGTTCGAGGAGTTCGAATCCGAGGACGCGGCTTTGGGAGCCAGCGGTGACGTGCTGGCGGCGCTGAGCTGACCTTCCAGAAGCGAGCCGGGACGACCCGACATTGTGCCTCTGGACTTAGCCCTATTCGAACAAAGCACCGGCATCGTGACCCGAACGACCACAGTGGGACTTCCTGCGAAGGTGAGCCGCAGCTTAGTAGAGTTCATTTTTTGTCCCTTTCAGTGAATATGTTCTATGTCCCGTAAATGGTTCGTAAACGTCTATTGGATTCGATAATAGTGGTCTGGTTCCTTGGCGCGTCCATGGGTGAGAGCTTCGCCACGAACATGCACTGCGTGTATAGCAAGGATTCTTATTCAGCTGTAAGCGCCGTGGATTCACTCGTGACGTACTCTTGAGCCATTACAGCATGGTTCCTTCCCTGTACCGCCTGGCTGTAGCCGCGTAACTTCGTCAGTCTTAGACGAGCGCCAGGTTGGGAACGCGGCCTCGGGCGCGAGGCTCACGTGCGCCTGGCCTGGCATTTAGTGGCTGCGGCGAGCATATGTGCCGTTGTCAGCGCACGTTAAAGATCCCCATGTGGTCGATATTATTTTGGAGTTCTCCATTACAGCACCGCCGTGGCGGCAGAATGGCTACGGCACTCGGCTGCTGCCCCGAAAGATGCGGGTTCGATCCCGGCCGCTTGGTCTAATTTCGATGGAGGGGAAATTCTAGAGGCCCGTGTACTGCGCGATGTCAGTGCACGTCAAGGAACGCGGGTGGTCGAAATTTCCGGAGCCCTTCACTACGACGTCCCTCATAGCCTGTCGCTTTGGTACGTTAAACACCCATAAAGCAAACCAAACCTCTCCCCTCACTGCCACCCTCCTCCCTTTCCACACAACAGGGTTGAGGCGTGCACCAAGAAGTGTTACTGCGCCTTTAATTTTCCTGATAAGCGGTATTTTTGAGGCGTCGTTGAATGCGGCAAATGAGAGCGTTAGCTGGATGTGGACAATGCTAAACACAGTTGGTTGACGCCCTTTCAGAGTTTGACTTTGGGCGCGCACCTCACGTCTTTGCTCCGCGTCGCAAACGCGAACTTCGATTTCCCGGCGAGCCTCGCGTTTCCTATCGGCGCTTCGTTCTTGCGTGCTTTTGACGCTGCGAGCCAGCAACGCGGCAGCGGATGTGCTGCTAAGCGCACGCTCTTGCCAGACTGCCGAGGCTCTGGCCTGTGCGTGTCGCCAAAGTGGCGCGTGGCCAGCTCAAGTTTCTGCACGACGCTGTTCCGCCTCAACCATGGCATTGGAATGACCCATAGTATGTCGAGGCGCCGCGCAGCAGTGCGTGTGTATACGGCACTGCGTCGCTTTAGGTGCCTGCATCGAGCGTCTGCGATTGGCCGTCGACGTGAGTGCAGTGCGTACAGATTCTGTTATGCACGAAGACGTCCGGCCTGTGTCACCTGCGGATGACACGTCACTCAGCCTCCGCAGCCGAAATCGAGCGCTCCCATTTCTCTGTACGCCGGCGGCGTTTTTGTTCATTGGCGTTGACAAAGTTCTAGACTCCAATGATTTTGAGGAAAGGAAGGGAGCATAATCGACTCCCTGGGTGAGTCGACGCCTCAATCGCGCTTCGATGTACTGCGCGGCGATGGTGAGAGGTGTGGGCTGCATCCATTAGCGCTGACAAAGTTCTGGCAGACACGCGGAACTGCAGCAATAGGCCTCAGCGTTCATTGGGTGACCATCCTCAAGCTGTCAGCCATCAATTGAACTGCCACCTGGCAGGGTGACAGGCTGCGCGCGCTGCCTATGCAGTGTGCAGAACGTGCTCTATGTTACACGCCAAGCCGCATCTACTTGCCTCGTACACCACAGGTTTCGATCTCTAACCAGGTACAGCAGTAGTTAAACCGCAGCTAATTTTTCCTCTGCTTGTTTCGGTGTATGGTTTATAGGGATTAACGTCCCGAAGTGACTTAAGGCTATGAGTGACTCCGTAGTGAAGGGCTACGAAAATTTCTACCACTTGGGGTTCTTTAACGTGCACTGACATCGCACAGTACACAGGCCTCAAGAATTTTCGTCTCTGTGGATGTATAAGACTGGCCTATAGCGTTGTCACCATGGTGTTCAACGTGTGGTGTGTGTGGTGACATAGAACATTACCTCTTGTGCTGTACTTTGTGCAACGCGGAACGGGCTGTGTTATTCGGATCCCTCAAGAAGGCAGGAGTTCCTCACAGTTCTCTTCAGGACATTGTTTTCCCGCGCGGGAGCCAGTCGAGTAGAAGGGATGCTTCTCGCCTTCTTCTACTTTACCTGCAGGACACGGATTTGGCCTCCACATGGTGACCTCAGGAGTGTCTATTTGGGTTTTTGCGGACAGTGTTTCTGTGATTCCTATTTAAGTGTCGCTACGGTGGAGCAATTGCCGGCAGCAGCTGCAAGGCTAATCCCACCGGTAGTTTACAACCACTCAACTCAACTCAAACTCCATCGTAACTGACCGTCGGGGCCGCGACCTTGTCCACGATCTCCTTTATACATATTTTTCATCACCAACAGTTGAGTTGTCCACCAAGTGAGCAGTTACTGCGCAGTTTCTTTTCTTTAAAACCATTTTTGGGGCGTTCGCCGTTATGTGAGAACTGGGCTGCACACTACTCTCTTGACATGGTTTGGAGTGATGCTCAGGTGCTGTTGAGATCATTTGTGCTTTTGGTACAAGGCTAATAGAAGTGGATTTGAGAGATGATGCTGAATCGGGGTTTGGTGGGGAGCTACTAAAGAATATGCTCTATAAAGAATAGAACTATGTAGGGCAGGTTTCAGACTTCCCACATAGACGCCAGAGAGGAGTTCTTGGACCTTAGCGGTGGGTTCGGCCAGTTGGATGGTCTTCAGTTGAAAAATTATCAGTGGCTTAGCTCAGCATTGCGAGGATACACGTAGCGAGAGCTGTAGTGCTCTACTGGTTACGCATGTTGTCGAGTTTGTTTTTGTGACTTAAATGTTAAGCATTGAAGAAGTATTCGGTGAGACACATTGTTTATTTATTCGGTTGTTTTGACAGAGATAAACATTGCCCGATGATCGGTAAAGTAGCACGCAGTGGTCTCAATGCTGCCTACACAGTATTTTTTAGACTGGTTGCTTTCTCTCATATACACAAGGTCAGTCCTTCCGGTCCAGGCTGGAGTACCCAGATTCGAACCCGACCACGGCGGCTGCGTTTCGGTGGAGGCGAAACGCTAAGGCGCCCGTGCGCTGTGCGATGTCAGCGCACGTTAAAGATCCCCAGGTGGTCGAAATTATTCCGGAGCCCTCCACTACGGCACCTATTTCTTCCTTTCTTCTCTCAGTCCCTCCTTTATCTCTTCCCGTACGGCGCGGTTGGTGTCCGCCGATACAGTGAGACCGATACTGCGCCATTTCCTTTCCCCCAAAACAAATTTTCATAAAACGCCGGTGCACTTCAATGCGTTCGTCTGAAGGGTAGGTGTGATCCTTGGGACGCCTGCCGTGGAGACCGACACCGCGGATCGCGGCCGTGAGGCTGAATTTGTTTTTGGGGAACGCAAATGGCGCAGTATCTGTCTCGCATATCGGCGGACACCTGAACAGCGCCATAAGGGAAGGGATAAAGTAGGGACTCCGGAAGAGCGCACCCAGTCCTCCTACCCGGTTGTCATGGTAACAGCGCATGCGCACAACTGGCCTCGCGTGTACCGCAGTGTAGCTCCCGCTAAAATATCCGGATCGGCGCTTAGGATCGAGTATGGTCGCCCTTTGGTCTAATGATTTTACGCTTCCCTCAACGGGAGCCTGATGGAATTCCCTGAGAATGGGATTGAGATGAGCTGTGGCTTTACATAGCTTACACTGGCTAGGGAACTGACCCGGGCAGTAGAGGCAGTAGAGGCTTGGCAATGAGTTGGTTTGCAAGCGACGTCAACTGGCGGCCTGGCTCTTGTTTAAGGATGCATCAGCTGGAAAGTACTCAACCCGCACTCTTCTATAGCGTTGTGTGATCTCTCTCACATTATAGCGGTCGCGCCCTGTGAAGCCCGCGGAGCACACCTGCGCACGCTAACCTCGCTGGGAACGAGGAGGCCCATGAAGTAGCTCGAGGACTTAGCTCCAATTAGCTCGAGGAAGTGCTTCGCACTAAAATTGTTTTGGGGAAAGGAAAGACGGAGCAACTATCTCAAATCTCGGTTGACACCTTAACCGCGCCGTGAGGGAGGGGAGGAAGATGGGAGTGGAAATTGGGGGGTTTTGCGAAAAGAAATGGAGCAGTAGATGTCTATCATCTCGGCGGACACCTGAACCGCGCGGTAAGGGAATGGATAAAGGAGTGAGTGAAAGAAGAAAGGAAGAAAGAGGTGCCATAGCGGATGGCACTGGAATAATTTCGACCACCTGGGGAGCTTTAGCGTGCACTGATATCGCTCAGCACACGGGCGCCTATGCGTTTTGCGTTCATCGAAACGCTGCCGCCGCGGTCGGGTTCGAGCCGGGGTACTCGGCTCAGTCATCGAGCGCCTTAACCACTGAGCCACCGCGGCGGGCAGGCAGTAGCGTCCACCTAAAAATTCAGGCAGTAATGCGGCTTTGTTTTTCTAAAGCGCAAGGGAGGTTGGTTTTGAGGAACGGGAAAGCGCATAAACCTTTCCCTGGATCTGTGGACACATCGCGGTGTGTAACGGTAGTGTCCGTCTGCAAAAAAACCCGTGCTTTCTCTCAATATTTCGTGCCTAGCAATGCTAAACCACAAGCCATTTTAAAGCGACCGCTTTACTACTACCCTCCGTAGCTTCTTCGCCGTGTGCACGAGTTTGACCTTGAACCGAGGAGAAACCACGTGACAGCTATGACGTCACTCAGCAAGCCGTCACAGAAACCAAGCGCTCGCTTCTGTTTCGATAAGCCGAAGGCTTTTGTTGTGTTCATTGGCGTTGGCTTTGATGAAGTTCTAGACTGCGATGATTTTGAGGAAAGGAAGGGGCTTAACTGGCTCCCTGAGTCTGTAATGGTCGCTTATATCTTGGTGGACACCCGAACCACGCTGTAAGAGAAGGCTTAAAGGAGGGAGTGTAAAAAGAAAGAAAGAGATGGTGGCGGGATCTGGATTAATTTCGACTACCTGGGAATCTTTCGCACAGCTTACGGGCGGCTTTTTGCGTTTCGCCCTTATCGAAGCACGGCGCTGTAGCTATAGGGCCCAGCGTTCATTGGGTGAGAAACTTCTCTCAATCAACCATTGATTTAACTGCCACCTGCCAGGGTGGCAGGGTGAGTGTGCTGGCTATCCAGTGTGCAGAACGCACTAAACGTTACAGAGGCCGAGCCGCTACCGCAGCTTTCGCTGTCTGCGGGTTCAGCAGTAGTCAAACCGCGTTTTTGAGGTATTCACGGACAAAGTAAGCCAGCTGTGCGCCTTTAATTTCCTAAATCCAACGGAGTGTTTATACTGCGAGTAAGGCTAGACTGGGAATTATTTGCTTTGTGCGGGCTGGCCGTGGTCAAAGGCAGCTGAAAATTTATTTTGAGGAAAGGAAATGACGCAGTAACTGTCTCGCTTTTCTCGGTGGAGACCCGGACCGCGTCATAAAGGAGGGGAAAAGAGGGAGCGAAAGAAATGAAGAAAGAGGTGCCGAAGTGGAGGGTTCCGGAATAATTTCGACCACCTGGGGATGTTTAACGTGCACATGCATCGCACAGCACACCGGCGGCTTTTGCGTTTCGCCTGCATCGAAACGCGGCCGCCGCGGTCGGGTTCAGACCCGGGTACTCTGGATTAGCAGCCCAGCGCCCTAACTATTGAGTCACCGCGGCGGGTAGAGTTTAGTAGATTGTCTTATTTCCACCACGGTGGCTTAGTTAGGCACTCGGCTGCTGAGCCGGAGTAGCTCTATGGCATAAACGCGGGTGTGGCGGCCGCGGTGGAAGCGTTCGATGGAGGCGAAACGCACAGCGCTGCCAGTGCACGTTAAAGATCCGCAGGTGGTCGAATTTATTCCGGATACGGCACCTCTTTTTTCTCTCACTCCGAACCTCCTCTATCACCGTCTATCATCGTTCAAAATGTGTTTTGGGTGTCTCATCTCAGTTGTAGTCAACATAGTGCCTTGCGCGTGTGTGTTTGCTGCATCATGAGCTAATCACGTGCAAAACCTGGACCCATTTCTTATTGTGTTAATAGTTTGTGTATATTACCTCTCCCCCTATCCTCTCTTGCTGTCCCCTCACCTCTTTCATTTCATTTCTTCATTCTGCCTGCTATCCTTTATTTCCACTGCCCCAGCTTTCATGTAATGTAGTGGCTGGAATTTCGCATCATCAAGCAGCAATATTGGTATTAGAAGACATATTATTGGACTGAATGGGTGTTATTCGACACTTTCCAAATTTTGCCCGTGCTGACAATGAATCGATTATTGATGTTTAGATCTTCATTAGAGTTTTATGCACAGCACTTGTAGTGTGGATCACCTGTAGCTTGTTTTCAAAAACATTGTTTGTGTCTGAATTTAGCGCTTTGTATCAGTGATGTGCAAGAAGTCAGACAATCACAATCCCTGGATTACGCGAGAAACATTGCAATTTCAGCACAAGCTAAAACGACTAAAGAAAAGAATAAAGTCTAGATCAGCCAAATTAGAGGCAAAAATCTATGAAGTTTCAGAGAATATAAAATAGCGTATTCTGAATGGTGTGCCACAGGGAAGCGTACTGGGGCCACTACTCTTTCTAATATACATTAACGACATCATCGGTGAAGTTTGTACTGGAGTACATATTCGATTATATGCTGATGACTGTGTTTTATTTCGCGATGTTAGCAATGAAAACGATCAGAATGACCTACAAAATACGCTTACTAATATTGTACAGTGGTGCAAGCGCTGGGACATGACACTGAACGCAGATAAAAGTGTTTCTCTTCGCATAACTAACAAGATAAACGCTCTACAATATGCATATAAATTAGAATCATCACCATTGCAACAAGTAGCGTCCGTAAAGTACTTGGGTGTAACACTTACTAATAACCTTTCCTGGAACTCTCACATAGATAACATCTGTTCACTCGCATTCCGTAAGCTTTGTTATATAAGGCATAAACTTCGAAACGCCCCCGCTAACGTTAAGCTCTTAGGTTACAATACTCTAATTAGACCCAAGCTTGAATATGCTTGCATAATTTGGGACCCGTATACTAAGTCTAACATAAGAAAGCTCGAGAACGTTCAAAGGAAAGCAATTAGATTCATATATTCAAAATATCTACCCACTGACTCCCCCTCAGACTTGATGCGTGCTAACGGTATTGAAGAACTACAGGTAAGAAGACGAAATTTTCGTTTAGATTTTCTTTCATTACTTCTTAATAATAAACTCAGACTTGACCCTTCTGCTTATCTTTCCCCAATGCCAACACGGAATACACGACACTATCACAAAGCTCTTTTAAAACCATATTTTGCCCGGACTAACTCATTCAAGTTTTCCTTTTTCCCACGCACCATATCTGACTGGAACTCATTAACCGAACCAAATCAACCCTGAAAAACAGACGCGTTCCTCAGCCATCTTTGATATTGCGTATTATGTATTTTTTCTGCTTTGTCTTGCATTGCTGTATTGTTGTTTTACTACATTATCTTTGCTGTATTGTATTTTTGTTGCTTTACTTTTGCTTTTTGTGCACCTGCCCTTCCTGCTTGGACCTAACCATGGTCTGCAGTATGCACATAAATAAATAAAGAAAAATACTACAATACGCCACTTCTGGCTTTTATAAAAATTTCTCCTGACATGTTTTGGTGGTCAATTGCACCAGTTTCTCATTCTAACGATATGTTTATTATAAATGGGCAACATGTAAGTGACAATGTCCAGGTTTCCTCAGCTTTTAATACCAGCTTTAAGAAAGTTTTCACAAAACATGACGGGCATGTCCCACGCTTAGCATGTCCCTTACTTCCATGCCTGATGTTGTAATTTCTGAAGAGGGTGTTTTAAATCTATTGTTAAAACTGAATGTTAAGAAATCATCTGAACCAGATAATATTCCGAATGCCTTTCTTAAACAGTATGCAGAGTGGTGTTCCAAGTATTTGTGCGTGGTATTCACTCGATCTTTGAAAGAAGGTGTTTTACCGTGTTTTTGGAAAACTGCTAGAATGAAGCCTTTGCACAAAAATGGACAGATGACGTGTATTCAAAATTGTTGCATTATTTCTTTAACTTCGACAACGTGCAAATTATTACAACACATCATTCATAAGCATCTAATTTCCTCTACGAGCATAATGTACTGGCAGTTGTTCAACATGGGTTCACACGAGGGCATTCAACATGCACTCAGCTGGTCCATGATTTTGCGACAGCAACCAACGAAAGAATCCAAACATGTTATCTTCATGGACTTTCGAAAAGCTTTCGATAAGGTTTCGCACAAGAAACTACTTCATAAACTCAGTATTGTTATCAATAATAATCAGATATTAACATGGATACGATCGTACCTACCTGATCAATGTCAGTTTGTCGAACTGCATAAAGCCTGCTTAAATTACATTCCCATGGATTCTGGCGTTCCCCATGGATCCGTCCTCGTCCCCCTATGTTTTTAATATTTATTAAGATCTCTGAGTCCGTGTTAAGTTATATGCGGACTAGTTCGTGCTGTATGAGAAAATAAGTTCGACTCAAGATCAAATTAGGCTGAACAATGATTTTGCAAAAATAGTTTCTTGGTGGGAGAAGTGGCAAATGTGAATAAATTTTGTAAAAAACGGTATTTATGAAGATAAAACTAAACAAAACCCTCTTATATATCACTACAATGCTAATAATCTTTTCTTCATGAAGTTACAGAATATAAGTGTCTAGGCCTATGGATTTCTGATAACCTCTCTTGGATCAAGCATGTAGACTACATTTCAGCAAACGCTCTCAGAAAGCTTTTTTTCTTGCGATGCTCGCTTAAGTTAGCAATCCCTGGTACATTCATCCTTGCCTACAACACTATTATTAGACCAATATTAGAATATGCAGTAAATATCTGGGACCCTTTTACAAAGGTAAACATAAATAAACTTGAAAGAATCTAAAAGAAAGCAGTAAGGTTTATATACAACACTTACGGGCGAGCATCAGTTAGTGACCTCCTAAAAAAAAACGGCTTATACCCTATATTCCTAACAGAATGATTTCAAAGCTGACGCCTCCAATATCCTTGCATATTCCTCAGGGTACCAAACTAGAAATCGCCATTCTCTTTCCATAACACCATTAAATTCGCGAGTTAATTGTTTTAAATATTCCTTTTTCCAAGGACCATCACTGATTCGAATAACCTCACAGATGGTGTCCTGAGGCAGACATCATTGCGTTTGATTGAAGGGCACTTGAAATGATATTTGTTTACGACCTTGCCGTGGTATTTTCTTGCTGACTTTCTGTGTGAAATTCTATTTCGTTTCTAAATGCCTGTATTTTTGTATGTGAACACAATGTTTCCCACCTGCTAAGATCTTGCGTACAAGATCACAGTATCCATAAATAAAAAATTATCTAATATAATGGTGACATGATGCCGCGTGTTTTACAGTACAAGGTGCGACTCCATTAAGCTGACGATAGAAGCGCTGCCCCGTGCATGTGTTCGAAGTCATTGAAAATTCCACGAGGCTACTCCAAACAATCTGTGGTGACCTGTGTCGTGCCATGCTTACGCAGCTGTCGGTGGACACCTGGGACGCAGTCACCGCCTACAAACGCCCTGAATAATGGCCCATCCTCCAGGGACTTTACCTTGGTGTCTGCAGCGGCACTCTTCCAGTTCTTCTTGACGGCGGCAATGAGTGCCTCTTCAGGCGTTCCTTGCTGCGACGCTTCAGCTGCTCCTCATGTGGGGGCCTCCTGTACACAGCACATTTCACGACGAACACAGCAGCAAACCTAAGGACACTAGTAAAAACGACAGAACACTAAAACGACAAAAATACACACATCACAAAGAAAACAAACGAAAAAACAACACTTTAGGTATTATGGCATTGGCAGGTTTCAGCAGATGCGAAACCACAAACACGGCACGAGCCAAGAAACACAGCGACGGGGCAGTGACACACCGTAAACGAACAGTTCACGATCTCAACGAGCAGGAATAAATCCGCTGTTGCCACCTCGGCAGCCATGGCTAACAAATGCAACAGCGGTCACAGCAAACCAGCTCTCACAATACACAGCACAAACATTACAGTAGGTTTCCCATTTGATGAAAATCTGTTGGTCTAACCACTAAAACACCTGGCGGAAAGCATTACTCACGACCATATTGCAACCATGCTTCAGCGATCACGCCAGAAACAGTTACATGTAGGAGTTCAGGCCATCACACGGGTTGGCAAAACCGCAACGCACATATGCCCATAATATCTGCAGCTGTCGAGAGCCCAAGACTTAATTGAACAGAGCGAGGAGTAAATACGTTGCGAAGACATGACAAGCAGCACGACTAGCGATAGAGACAGAAGCACCGGCCACAAGTGGGGACGCCACCTACGCAGCGCAGGGCACCGCTCCGAAGGTAACGTTGCACACAGCGTGGCAGCGTTGGATCGTCATCGCGGCTCCGCGAAGGCTTCCCAGAGCGTCTAAATCTACCGGACAAGAGAATCTCATGCAAGATGGTGAGTTTACACGCCGCAACCTCGCAATTAATTATTTTTTGTTTATTTTGTGAGGTTTAACGTTCCAAAGCTGCTTGGGCTATGAGGAACGCTGTTATGGAGGGCTTCAGATAATTTCTACCGCCTGAGGTTCCTTAACGTGCACTGAGATCAGACAGTACATAAGCCTGCAGCATTTCGCCACCTCTACCGAAATGCAACCACCGCGGACGCAATCGAGCCTGATTCTTTTGCGTCATCAGCCGAGCACCATAACCAATGAGCCACTGCGAGTGCTATACAGCGCATTTAAGCATTTATGTGAAGAAAGAAAATACTGCTTTCAAACCTTTCAATGAATCTGGTTCTATGAGGCGAGCCATAATACGTTGAAAACTGGCTGCATGACGCTTCGATAGTCTCCCGCAGTCAAATCAGTAGGGACACAAATTTTAATCCATGCTGCACTGTTGCTGCCGGCGCATTAAATACATTTGAAGACCCCCTCCACTCTGAGCTTGCAGGCATCGACAGCAGCGTGAGGTAAATTACAGAACGCCACTTTGTATCAGGCTTCCAAAAGAAAAATAGTTATAAAAATCGATGAACATCCGACCATAAGCAGGCCTATTTCACGGCATAGCAAATGGCAGCGCTGCAAGTGAATAAAATAAACATTTCGGGCTCCAAATTGTTTCCAACTGATTTGGGAACTTCATCTGATGACGCAAGTGGCGGTACTGTCTACTCGGCAACAGTCGATGAAAAATTAACCATGAACTCTCCAAGCCCCGCGAATCGTCTAGTATTTCCGTACGCCTCATCGGACCTTTCAACATGTGTGGCCAGTACCTTTTACCGTTACATTTTATGTTACATAAAGCTCGCTTATGGCGTTGCTGCTGTGCATGGTTGCGGCCATCCCGACCGCTCTATGCCGCATGCTATCTACTGGCTTTTTGGGTACAAATGCATGGGGCGCTGTTAGCAGCACTGCGTCTTGTTATCTACAGGCTTACGAGATTTTTTTAACGCGTGCTGTATGGGGTTGGTGTGAAGATGTTCAGGAAGTGAGTCTCGGGAAATTGCGACACATGTACTCCGTCCCATATGAATTCCGCTGCGTCCCTGTGAAATAGCATTGACGATACAGCAATTGTTGGATTTCTTCAGCTCGCATTTCCCAATGAAACCTGTTTCACTGGCAGTGCCGGCTCAAATAACCGGTCACTGACCTGCGCGGTGCAAATGAGATCACCGTGTGCGCGAAAAAAAAGCCCAGGAATAGACGCAAGAGAATATACGTCAGCCATGATTAAATCTGCGAAAAATTTTATTCATTTTGCGACCAGTACATGAACATATTGCCCTCGAGGAACACGGCGCACAGCTTGTGCGTCGTTGTAAGGTTAATAACATAATCAGTTGTTTCTTAAGTGAAAATTGCAACATCACTGGAGCAGGATATATATACATAATGCAAAATTCCAAAACATCGTATTCATGATGGACGCGTGAGACGTGGGCCGAATCAGGCAGATTGACGCCAACTGGGTCGGGCTGCGCTTATCAAGTTCTTTTGTCCTACGAATATTATTTGCTTAGCAGTGGAGGTTCTTATATCCAACTTGGAGTCTCAGGTTCTGCACGGGGACTCCCGACTCTAACAGTTAAGCACTCACGCGTATGAACGCTGACCTGCCTAGACCAGGTGGAAACAAGCAGAGCGAAACAAGGCTTCGCTGTCCGTAGTTGAAAACTCCAACGAGGTCACAGCCAAATGTGCACATAAATCTGTTTCGTTGGGTTTCGTAGTGCACATAAGCCGAGAGAGGCTGACTTCTAACCGCTCCACTTGCTGTGCGATATTCTTTGCCGAAGCCACAAACTTGGAGATATCCACATATTTTTTAACCAAGGGGACGGAGCAGCGCAAAAACATGCAATCACACAAGAAGGACAAGACACGACACGAGCGCTGACTGACAACTGAATTTTATTGAGCGGAGGCACAACCTTAAATAAGGCCAGCAACAGAGGTGAAAAAGGAGAGCGGACAATCAATAAGGATACCAGCAAACACTCAAATGTTAGCTGCTTCGAAAAAGTCTATTTCAGCTACAAAAAGCGATAGCGAGGGAGTGCTGATGCAAGTGTCTGCATATTTCTTGTTATAGTAGGCTTCCAGGCTAACACGCACAGTCTTGTCGGCACTCTTGCCTAGAATCCTAGTCTCAGCCAAACGAGCCACGCATCCTCTGAACTTAATTATGTGCACAACCAAATGTGCATACTTATTATCTTTTAATTGACTTAAATTTCGGGCATGTTCCCCCAATCGTTTATTGATGCAACGGCCAGTTTCGCCTACATAAATCTTTCCACACGTGATGGGAATGGCATAGATCACGCCTGTTGAGCACTTGACAAACGGTGTGTCATGTCGAATCTGGCATCCTCTTTTCTTGGAGCCACAAATGTGTGGGCACAACTTTCCCAGCTTGTTGGGTGCCGAAAATACAACAGACACCCCATGCCTGTTGGCCACTTTCTTGATATTGTGCGAAGTCTTGTGCAGGTATGGCAAAACCACAGGCTTATCAGCCTTCCGACGGTCATCATTCATTTTTCTTGTACCAGTCTTCAATTTCTGAAGCAGGGTTTCAGCAACAGCAATCAAGACCGAAGGGGGGAAACCCGCCGCCGAAATTCGGCTAATCTGATTCTGAAAACTTGATTGCATCTGATGCGGGCACGATTTTTTGAGACAGGATTCCAAACAGTGCGAAGCATTGGCTCTTTTAACAGTCTTCAAGTGTACCGAATCATAAGGCAGCAAATCCTTTTTTGCACGAGGGTAATAGGCCCAGCAGACGTGTCTTTCAGAGAACATTAGTTTCAGATCTAAAAACTGTAAAACAGCTGCGTAAGGTAGTTCATGGGTGAATTTTAGCCAGAGTCCATGTTTGTTAAAAGCGTCTATAACTTCGCCAACTGTAGAGGGGTAGGCGAAGGTTGTCTGCTTTTTTAAAAGCACTAAAAAATTGTCAACGTATCTAAAAAGCTTTAAAACCACCCCCCTCCCATTAAGATACCTATCTAACTGCTGATCTACTTTTGCTCAAAATATATCGCACAAAATTGGAGCCACACATGACCGAATACAAATTCCATTGCGCTGCAAAAAAGGCAGGTTGTCGAAGTCGATAAAAGTAGATCTCAAGTAAAACTGCAATAAAGAGACGAAATTCTCTACAGACACGCCTGATGAGTTCTGAAAAGACACGTCGCCGTTTTCTTCAATGCATTCTTTCACAGCCAACACAAGCTGATCTTGAGGGAACGAATAAAACAGGTGTTGCACATCTACAGAGAACCCAAACCCAGTATCATCTGTGCTGGCGAGAAAATGTGTAACATCAGCAGATTTTTCCGTGAGGAAAGGGTCATTCAAGACGAGCAATTTTAGTTACTTTTGCAAAAACTGGCTAACGTTTCTCAGCCACGATCCTTCCTCGCTAAGAATTGTACGAAAAGGGATTTCTGGCTTATGCGTCTTAGCAGTAAAGAAAGCATTTAGGCTGTTTCCTCTGCTATTCAGTATATCCCTGGCAAGTGAGCCAAGATTTAAATCCTTACAGAAGTTAACAAACTTCGCCTTCACTCTAACGGCACTTTTTTGACAGGAACAAAGTTCTTATTTAAGTCAATTAAAAGATAAATTGGTTAATTTATTAACCAATGAGTCGAGATTTCTCTTATCACGAGCACCTGCCTGGGTCATACCCTAGGAGGTGAGGAGGAAATCACCGACCAAACACACGATGTATTGCCTTTTGCAGATTTACTGGCACAGTTTATTTCGACAACATGTCATCGTAATCGTTCTTTCGTGTTATCAGGATTTGGGGACTTCTTGCGCGAGAGGCAGTATTTTTGAGAGAGGTAAATTGGTGGCACACGGTGAATACCTTCTCGTAAAAAAGCAACGATACTATTTATTTGTTTTTTCAGGACGTGGAAACAACACCACTGCATAGGAACCCACTTGAGGTGGCCTTTGTCATGACCTGCTTACAGACACCAGAGAGCGAGCCAGAGCCAACCCATCATGTGTCCGGACGAATGACGTAGCGCCATAGGACTAGGCCTTGATGGCTACACTGGCGGTTTAACGTGTTTTTGCCAATAAGTGTCGTCCAAGAGTTCCCTGTGGTGATGCTTGAGCTGTTCTTCATGCCTGACACCAGTCTCCTACAAGCTACCACAGAGTCCACAACAAGCGCCAGAAGCAGAAGCCTAGTGATCCTCGCCAGCAGCGCTGACGCCGCAACAGAACAAAGCGACAACAATCCATGCAGACCGTACAATCGAATGCAATAACCAATCCAATCGATTGCGCAAGAATCACAGTTCACGAACACAACACACAGCGCAAATCCGACCTCGACAGGAATGAACAACGAAGCAGACGGACACCCGGGAAGATGCACCACCCGCTAAGAAGGCTGTCTGCAACATATTTGCTAAGCACTACGAGGGGAATAATAGCGGGATCTTTTGGAAAATTGTTCAGCAATGGTGGCCGTAGCAGCGACATGTGCGAATAGTTGACAACCACACATAAGGAATACATTATCTACAATCCCAGGTGTCAGCGCCAAGACTAACTGCCAAGGGGACATCACGTGACTGAAACAGCGTGTACGGCTAAAGATCGTACTAAGACTACTGGTGACTCAAGCAGAACGGCAGAAGCTGTAGGCACAACCACCGGCCACTCACAGGTCACTGCGCAAAGGTAGCAACGTGAAGGAGGCGTCGTGCACCGAGTGGCAATTGTGGTCGTCGGGGCAGTGTCAAGAGCTTCTTCGCACCACCAGATTCCACCGACACGGTGAGTTCATTTTTAACCCCTTATTTTGTGATGCAAGCTGAAAACTTACTTAGCACTTCAAAAAGAGAGCCTCAGTTCACGCCTTTGGATAAAGAAGGATTCAGGAAGTAAGCTGTAACGCGAAGACTAGCAAACACAACACTTTGGCGTTACTCTGCATATACCGAATATTTTGTGAACCTAGCCACTGAGTGTCATTGTTAATGTCCTCTTTAATTTCTTATATACAGCATCATGAACATTGTGCAAGCAAAGGAAGAGGCCGTTTGTTTTTCAAGAAAGTTTCGCGTCGGTAATACATGCAGCAAAAAGGCACAGAAATGTGAGGGAGAGTGGGTTTCACGACATGGTAACGAAAGGGGCTGACTTACGCCATTTTGCGATAATTCGTTCGGTGGTGTGTTTGTCATGGGAAAAATCGATACAGGCATATAAAGTACAATGAAATCAAATGCTTGCCACAAGGTGGCCCGAATAGATCTAAATACTTGAGAAAATGAATTACCTGTAAACTAAATTATTTGAAAATTGGGTAACTCTGCTTGCTTGATTCAGTGTGCAACGATTCATGCCCTGGTCTCGGAAGTAATGTAGGCCTATTAATGTAGTAATGTAGATTTAGTGATGTACATTTCAATTTTTGGTTGAACTGTTTCGTAGTTACCACGAAAATAGCACGACAAGCTTAGACGAGCACCGCGGCACAAGCTGTACTCTTGGGTACTCAAGGCGGGCCCGTCTACATCTCTGTGCTCATAGATTGCGCTGTCAGGAAGAGGGAAATTGGCGCTACTGGACTGACACAAACTGTAGTGAGAGAGATTGACGGTGCTTTTTTTTTGTAGGGCATGAGGCCACTACCATACCTGAGCAACGCACTCATGGTGACTGAAACGAGACATGGCATTCGCTTCACGTACACGGACGACTCGACCCTGGCGTCCACAGCGGCACTTTTCGTGTTCTTCGTGCTGGCAGCAGTTCGTCTTCAAAACCGACTCTGTCGCGGCGCTCCTGCCGTTCCTCATGCCGGCAGCCTCAGTAGCGCGACTGCACATCAAGGCACATCACCAGAAGCACTAAAGCCCTCAATGCCTCGCCAACACTGCAAGACAGACAGCAGAACTATAGACAGACACAGCGGCGTTGGATGGTACGCAAAATACTCCGCAGCACCTTGACGGCAGTACTCTGGGCAATGTGGCTGCATCCTCCCCGCGCAGCATGGGATTCCACTGGACAATTCCCATTCGGCACGGTGAGTTGACACGCTGCCCGCTGATTTCTGAAGCGCGAGCTGAAAAGTTATAGCAATTTTCGCAATGACAGTGCAGTTTGCTCGGAGGGGCGTCATGAAGTCAATTCGAAGACCATCAACGCCACTGTTCATCCTTAAACGTTAACACTCGGTCAGCCCATCTGCGTTGTATCCTTCGTCATTGGCCTTCATAATGAGGGATGACACAGTCTGTGGATTTTGAAACGAGGTAAATGTTAATTCAGGATCGTTTTTGTTAATGAAGGGAACCTTTTGACGCCCCTTGGGATGTTTTAGTAGTAACATGACGATCAGCCCTTTTTCCGCAGTTACTGATGCGTAGAGAGTTGAGGTTGCTGCAAGTTACAGGTGGGATTAGCCTTGCGGATTCTGCTGTCAATTGCTCCACCGTAGCGACTCTTAGAAGAAGCTCAAGGGCCATTTATTTCTAAATAGATGCTGATTTTTCAGCTTACGTTGCATACAGGTTGGGGATTTCCCACCTGTTCTAGATAGAAGATTCTCCGCCCTTACTCCTGTGCGCCCTTCCCCACAGGAGTACTTTGTGCATTGGCGGAAAAAGTGTATGCTTCATGTTGCGCAACAAGGTCTCCTTGTTTTATCGCATTTTGCGAGAAAGGGAAAGGAAAACGCTATTAGTTATATTTGAATATCGCCGTAATGCGCTTGGCTGATGCTCTCTGCTGTGCTTTCCATAGACATAAGAGTGCCTTGGCATACTATCCTTGCGGCGAACGCCTACATAGTATGAATGCTGTTTATGTTTTACCCGTTAGATGTCCGATGGTTGGCTACTGTGATTGATTGGCAAGGTGCCTCAAAGAGAATTTACTCCTAGTAGGTTGTTTAACTGATGAAATTTTCGTCTCACTTACTGCTACTTAGTGTTAGCGCGAGGTCATATAGAACGCCGTGAATGTGTACGAAACTTATTTTTTTTTTACAGGCTAGCGCGTACAAAGCACTCACGAGCGGCCCGCTGGCGTTGAAGTCTGCTGTGGTCATCGTGCGCCGGTACTGATGGGCGCCTGTCCACCGCGAACGTTTCTTCAGACGTCGAGGTAGAAGATAAGCCCAGCGTCACCACGACATTGCACCCCGCGTAAGCAGACTTTCCCTCGGTGCTTATGGTGGCATTCCTTCTGTTGTTTACGCTGACGGCCATGTTGTGCGTCTTTCGGACAATTCGTGTGGCGGCGCTGCTGATCTTCCTCATGCTGGCGCCGTGTAGTAATGCGGACACCTCACACTCCCCGCACGCACAAGGAAAGCAGCAGCAAGGCGCACTGCACCAAAAAATCTTCTTCGACACATCCACTTTACAAAATGACTACAACAAGCAGCACATAACCATAAGCACAAGGCCAACAGATAATTCTGCCAGCGCCATCAAATGCGCGAACCAGTCACAAAAATCACCTATAGCTATGATCACGAAGAGCAGCGTTTCACGAGCGACAGTCACAAAAACATGCCTTCACCAAAGCCCCATACGCAACCAGCACCGTGAGAGACAACAGTGTTAACACCAGGGACGTTTACACTCGATACACCCGTCAGCAAAATCACCGCTGCATGTAACACAGCATTCAGTCGGAACTGCCCAATTCGACAGCCCTCCAGCTGCATACTGTGCCAGTACATCACCGCCATTGAGGAATCACATGAAACGACTACACCACCGTTACAAGAACTGCATCTAACTCGGCGCAGAACGAAGACACGTGACACGCGAAGTATGTACTTTGAGCGCAGCCAGGCCGACGAAGAAAACGTTTTGCACGGTGGACAGACTTCGCTGTGGCCTTGTCCATTCGTCACCACGGCGTGAGATTACGGAAGACCAAGATAGCGACGTGCAACTGGTGAGCTCCAGTGCTTTCTTGCTTACTAGCCAATTGCGAGCTGACAGTTTATATACTAAAATGCAGCTTTCGAGCTGCTTAAAAAGATTAAGCCCAGAAGGCGGTCTGCGTGAGGCGACTGTAGTCGGGGAGAGACAGGTTCATCAGCTGCTGACAGGGAGAAAGATTCCTCTATATGAATTTTTTTCATGGTCGCATGCATATACCGCAATAAGGGTTATTAGAAATGAAGAGGCTAATTGAAACTGTGAAGGTATAGCTGCACTGTAAATTATATAGATGTAAGCCTTTCATCTGAGGTCAATTCACTGTCAGGTTAACCACTAATAGTAAAGAATATTAAAAAAATTGTGATCTTGAGGCGCAACAGGAAGTCACTGTACTTCGTTAACTCTTCTTAACCTCCATAGCTTATGTAGCTTAGGGGTTAGTGAAGAAATTTAAGTAGAACTTGACATGATTCAGCGCTATTATTCACTGCGCGAGGAGAAAGGGGCCGTACGTTTGAGAAAGTCTTATGGAAGAGCACTGAGCTAACAGGTTAATTCTTTGAGAGCTGACATTACTGCACTGAAAACTCCCATGATTATTGTCTGTGAAAAATTGTTTCTCTGGATCTTTATGGCCGTGTTTACTTTTGTCTTCCGCCAGCAAAAAACGCATTTATCGGCGAGAAAACTGTATTTCTCCTTGCCGCCAGTCGATTAGTAGTGGACGTCCTTACCAAGAAGGAATGGTTGCCAATGTTTCGAAGCGAATGGTGCGAGAAAATCAATGTCGACGCTCGCAGCTTAAATGCGAAATCAGCCGGTGGTGACATCACTTGCATTTCGTTTTTTCGGATTCTTTATTTCTAAGTTTTTAAAAAGTAGTCTCTTATTACAATGCTGTACCCTACTGATAGAGGTCGTCTTATTCTTGTTCTCAGTGTCAATCATTCTGTGGCATTCCGACCTCTGTGGTCCGGTGATTTCCGACTACTGCACTTGCTGCAAAGCGGGTTTTATGTCGCAACAGCCCGCCATGTTCAGCCTGGTGCTGAACATGGATTTGACTCCCAGGGATTTTGAGATTGCTACGCATTTCAACCAAAAACTTCAATTATTATTGGGAGATTCCATCGTGCTCATTTGGAGCAATCTTTGAAGATTTGGGACGCATTAATTGCTGAAAAATGTACAGTATGTCTGATGCTCTAGTGAGCATTGCTTATGGTTTAGGTTTCTGAGATTTAAGCCTTTCATCTGAGGTCTATTCACTGAGTAGTAGGCTGTAAATGGATAGCTACCAAAAACTAATGACTACAAGCATGTTCTAGCGGGGTAGCAACTGTCGACCACCTGTCCAACTAGAACCGGCGCTACCGCTTTTTCCCCTGTCACCAAATTAGCACGTAGGTTTCAATTTAGCGATCTGTAGTACAGAGTAGCTGTTACTAGGTAAGAGCGGAGAGTAAACATTTCTCCGACCTCTGTTGATGCCGAATGAATCTTGATGCCGGAGGCAACTTGAGAGGCTTGCCATTTCAGATTAACTTCCAAGTCACACTGCATTACAGGACACTCCACAGCGGAGCTTGTCACGTAGCATCGAATGTAGAGGGCTGGACAGCCGCCACCGCAGATCAAATGGCAGAGTGCGTACGCGACCTGTAATTGGATTGGATACCATCTGCTGCAAATTTATATTTCCTGAGTTATCTGTTAGCTTAAATAAATTCTGCATAATTTTCCTATCAAACAAAATAAAACTTCCTTCATTTGTCAGAAAGATGGTTCGCTTCAGGGATAAGAAGATGTACTGCTGCTACCTGTTTTTCTGATACTGTTTGAAACGTTGCGCTGGAGATAATAGATGTTCGGTGCGTGGAAAGTTTATTTGAATGGTAAACCTATCACACGGGTGCTCTAAACTTGGGAGCCCTAATTAAACAATATTGTGAGATAAAAGGCGTGCCGTATTGTGGGACACCGGGTTAGTTTGGAAGTCCTGGGTGTTCGTCAACGAAAAATGACATCCGGCAGCCCCCACCACCTTTGCATATCGCCTGCACGCAGTGGTGCCGCTGCAGATGGACTTGGGCTCTTCAGACGAAATAAAACCACTAAGCCACAGCTGCGGACCGCAGAAGTGTTTTGTGAGCATTATAAATGACGTGAAAGTTGGATATGGAGCAGTAGTGAAGCACAGTATTTTTTGTTCATATACTTGATATAAGCTTCCCTAGAAAGTACGAGCCCTTATCCGAGTTAATAAGCCTCGTTCACAGCGCAAGGCAGTAGAGGCAGTGGGTCGAAGTGCATTCTTCTCGCAGCCTGAAATCAGCATTGTGACATTTAATATTGGAAGATTACGATGAGTGGCACTTCTGTGCACGTTATTGCAGATTATTGTGCAAGTTATCGCTTCTTTGCAGGACCAAGACCAGCCGCTTGATACCTCGCAAAGCGGCCATGCTGCCTCTTCCTGGAGACCAGAGTCCTGGCAGGGACTTTCGCGCGTTTCGTTCCGCGGCTGATTCGCCAGCTCTACAAACTTCTGCCATTCTGGAGCAGCGTGCTTCAAAGCGGCGCTTCTTCTATTCCTCATGTAGAGGGCAATCATCGAGCGCCCGGTGCGAAGCTCATCGGCATCAATACAGTTCTTCTTGAGAGCGTCGGCTGCACCGCATGAAACACATGGCCCTAACCAAAACAAGCACAATTGGTGACAGGGCAGCAGCATGGAAACGTCCAGTAAAATCACAAATCACACCAGGGCGACCACAACACGAAAGCAGCGGGACACTACCACAACGGTGCACTACCGCAGGCAGCCCGGTGCATGCATCCAGGATGGCACACGGCAAGCCGAAGCGAGACATTGCAGATGACGTGGAACGGAAGTGGTAAACGAAGCAGTGCCAAAATGGGTTTGCTCCCGCCACGACTCAATACCGGTGAGCATAGTGCGGGTTCAACGTTATTGCAGAGGCGGGAAGTAGAAAATAGTGACTTTGTCGGCAAACGTTACGGTGAGGGTCGCTTTACGCGCTTGCAATCAGTCGCTGTAATTGAACTGCACTCGCGGGACGTGATAGCGAAGAAATTTTATATGGGGGGTTGCAGGGAAAGGTAGGTTTCGTGATGGATATTATTCATGGAGGGGATTGCTTGTGCAGCCTGCTGAGGCTTGGTATGCATCCTCAGAAACCTTAACCTCTTTAAAGAGCAATGCCATCGCGCCCCCAATCCTCACAAGCTTTGGAGCGCTATATATGCTAGGGAGCCCCGCTAAACAGCTTAGAAGCAAACCCTTTTGTCTGTATACTTTTGAGGGGTGCTATACATACTACAGAGAATGGTTAGGTCGAGAAGCTCTCGATTTTCAGCGCTGCTATTTCATGGATGCCTGTTAAGCTCAGATCAATTTCAAGTCTCAGGAGTCGCGGTGGCTCAGTGGTTATGGCGCTCGGTTTCTGACTAAAGACGCAGGTTCGACAATTGCCACAGCGGTCGCATTTCGATGGAGGCGGAATATTGAGTCTCGTATACTGTGCGACGTCAGTGCGCGCTAAAGAACCCCGGGTGGTCAGAATATTCCCGAGCCGTCCACTACGGCGTCCCACATAGCCTGACGTGCTTTGAAACTTTATATTCCATGAAATCAAACAAACACCCATTTCACTTCTACTGGTTTTATAATGACAAAGGGAGTATCAGCGGCCCATTCAGTGCTAATACAGTGTTATTTCACTTTCATCGTAGTTCTTTTTTCGGAATGGGAGCACATTAGTTCTGTCACGCTGCATATTCATTTTTGTGAACATCATATGCTAAGGAGTTTATTACACTTGACTGTAGAGGCAGCGCTATATGACTAGAATGCTTTTGACTGGTTTCTCTGTTAGAGAGTGGTGTCGAGGCTCTTCCGCTAGGGTTGGTTAATGGGTTGGTTGGTTCCTTTTTACAGGTTCTTGACTGATGCGTTTGTGCTCCTTTCAACTTTGCCTAAAGAAGAGGTTATATTTTAGGTAACTAATATCTACAAAAAAATAATGCGTTCTGCATGGAATCAACTAGTGCAGTAAGCAAACTTGTTGCTGCGTACAACTCCTGACTGTATGCCAAATGTTCAGTATGGTCTTGGTCAGCATGCTGAGCATTTTCTACATAAGCTTTGTGTCACGATTCCTTTCTTGAACTTCTTTAAGGAAGTAACTTGGCTCGTTCACAAAAGCGGTATTCAGATCGAGAGAGCAGCGGTCACAGTGGTGAAATTGCGATGAGCACAGCCGCTTCGCACTGCTTAATCATAATGTTGAAACAGGAGCGCGAAAACGCAGTTGCTGCTTTACAGCATAAGTAAGCATTTTTATTCCTTGCAGCACGGACGTACTTATGCTCCAGTGACATGATTGCAAGAAAGCGATTGACCACGCTGATCACAATAATTCTGGCTATGCGTAATCTCATTGCATTCGTTCATGGCTCAGATAACTGAGGCCATGAAAACTGCTGAAATATTCATTTCTGAACATGCAGGACAAGTTTCTGATGAAACATCCCACTGAAAATATTAGCTAGAAGGTTATAATATTTATCCTTTCTTAGCAAACATACCACGCGAATTTAAAATATATTGATAACTGCGTTGAAATAACTGTATTAAAACCTATTGATAACCTCTTGATAACCGATTCTCTCTTCCTGTAACCTACATGGCTGAATGCGGACCTTCATTATATCGGTGAGCATATTTTGGCGCTCTCATACGTTTATCTAGCTTCTGTGTTAAAGTGTGCCCATCTACAACCAAGAGATTAATTTCCCATGAGCGCTACGTGGCATTCAACGTCCCGTAGGTGGACGCATGCTATTAGGCTGACTGAAGGAATGAACTCCTAATTTCAACTATGCTGAGTTTGTTGACGCCCAGTGACGCATATAGCATAGCACAAAGGCGCGTTTTGAGCTCTACCTCCGCCAAAGCACGTCTGCTGCTGCTGGGAGTGAATCCCACTACTTTGGGCGGGAAGCACACCCAGGCAGCAAGAGCATCGGCCCATTGTTGGAAATATATTGGCAGAGACCGGTCCTACAGAGGACCAGGCTTTGGCGATATATTACCGATGTTAGGCCTATGCCCTGTGCTGCTAGGGCAGTGGCGCCTGGTCAACATAAAGCGTACTGAAATGGGGCGGCGCTTCGTTTTTGCAGCTCTATAGATCACCTGTGGTGAGGCCTGCAGACTCAGATGCGGACGGACCTTTGCCAAGCCGTCCGTGTCTATTTCTTGACATCTCCAGAGTGCCAAGGGACTGATGGTCGGTGGACTTATCGGCACTTCTGTTCTTCCTGTTGGCGGCTGTCCGCGCCCCTGGCCGTTCCCCCAAGGCGGCACTGGTGCTGTTCCTCATGCCATTGGTGGCCTCCAGCCTTGCTGCCTGCACCGACACTCACAGCAAGCACGGACATCTGGGAAACTGACTCAACACCTGACAACGCATAATACACACAGCGTTCATATACATAGTGTCCACAACAATACAAGCAGTACAAGTACAGAAACAGCCGAGCCAAAGAGGAAGTGCATCCGAGGAAATTAAGGGACAGGTTTCATCGAATCAGTATCCACAACCACGTTAAACTTCACCCTGGGACACATCGGCGACCACAGCAAACAGCTACAAGTACAGGCTGCGCAAACACTGACACAATCACACCACCTGATGTTAAACATAATAGCAGCAGAATGATTATAAAGACAGCAAACACAGCATTAGGGATGCCCACGGAACCCTATTGCGCCGACACAAAAGTTCACAAACCTATTTTAAATGTAGGCAAGGATTTCCACCAAAAAAGCAATCCTGCAAAGTTACACATTCCACACTGCGAATGTGACACATACTACACAGTGTACTTAACGTTTCAGAGCTCAACCGCTGGAGTTAAAGAAGTTGAGTGGCCCGCGCTCAGTTACTCATATCTTTACCAAGAGAAACGCATCGTAAGACTCACTTCGCAAGATTTTACAGATCATCCTAACCTTTTTCGTTTGTTATCACACAGTACATAATCTTGCCAGGATTAGTGCATCAGTAGCATTGGGACCTTAAAGAGCATATAGCGCTTTTTTTCGCGGTTTCTTGCTGACAGGCTACCTTGCCGCAGACAAGAGGGCTCCGTAGCCAAGCACGGTGGGAGGAAACTCCCCGTCCGCTTGCTCTTGGCAAGGCCTTGCAATTTGCTTGTTTACCTGCTGTTTGTTTTAAACTTGCATATAGTTAGCCATGTAGGAATGCTTTTGTTTTATATTTTCTGTGTTCTGGGATTTTTATATTATAATACGTAGTATATGTGATAATTTCATTCTATTTCATGTATTATGCCAAGCGCAACCAGACCTAATGAAACATCGTTTTGGCGCTCTCTGGCCTAAGTCTCACTTGCACAATAAAACCAAAGCTAGCACAATATGACTTCTCAGCTAGAACTAGAGCGGGAGCCTCAACGATCGACATTGCAGGACTCATCAAAAAATCTTTAAAACTATACTGTTGCATGGCGACCACTATGATGATCAACCCATCGAATCGACAACCTCATCACCACGAGCAACTTTATCCCATAGGCTCAAGGCTGAAGTGTAGCAATGTCATGCGGCATGGGAGCCAACCCGAGAACAGTGAGCACGCAGAAGGTTGTGTACATCAACCTTTTAATGAACAGCTAGAGGTGTCTACTCAGAGATCCAATGGGTGCAGCGTTAGTTCGGCGGATACATTGCACCAAGATCCAAAAGACCCTCCCTAGGCTCCCACAGCGGGGATCATATTATTCTTCTTGCTAGTTGCTATTAATGCCATGGTGCGGCGCTGATGCTATTCCTCATGTTCGTGGCATCCAACATACTCCCCGCCCCCCACCCCTTACACCTTACACGCACCCAAACTTCGGAGAGAAGTATGTTAGACGTGAGATACCAAAGCCATGACACTTCACATATTAATGAACACAGAGCAGCTCCAAAGCAAACAGACAACAGCTTCAAACTAAAGCTTTATTGGTATGAGGAGAACTAAAAATTGGACCACGTAGTGATGCGAAGCAATGGCACCTCAGCACAGACACGAGTAACGTTATACAGAAAACTACACAAACGGCAGGAATACATTCAAAACATGAAGGCTACAGGAAGAGAAGCATCACGAACGCCACTGCTGCCCATTTTAAGACACCGCAGGGAACAACCTTTATACTGAGGTCCTAAAACGCCTAGCTCACAAAACGACCAAAGGCTTTGCAAGCTGCACACGTTTATTAACGATCAAAGCTACAGACACGGGCACCACGAAGACCAGTGCTACGATTACGCTACTGGAGGGCAGAACCATTGACACGAAGAAAACGTTGTGCGCACTACGGAATGCAACTCTCCTGGTGGCATCAAGGGTCCGCATCTTGAGATCCCACCGGAAAAAAGGGAACGGTGAGTACAAACTCAGCCACATGCACCTCTCAGCCATGACTGCTGACTAGGCCGGCGGGCTAATCCCGGTTTTCAGACGCGTTTCGTGTCATTGGAAGTGGCGCCTGTGATTGTGTGGAGAGCTCCACTACAAATGCGTCACAGTAATGACGTAATTGTAACAATTTTTTTACGGTCGGTTTGAATGTGTAAGGGCGTCAGGACACTAATTTGAGCTTTTTTTTGCCGCGCAGCCACCTTTCCACAGCAGTGTTCCCCGATGAATAATCAAACCCGTATTTCTTTGTTTGATGTCAGGTCGAAGCAGTACGAGAAACAATGCTTCAGTCTTAGCGGTGTACGTTAAGACGTTAACTCGTGGTAAAATCTACGCGACCTAAGGACAATTCAGGTCGGCAGATTCGGCAGCAAGTACATGTGTCAAAGGGCATCATTCGTAATCAACTTTTGGAAAACCCAGATGGCCTCCAGCAGAGCGCAATGCGGAATTATTGCTGCCAACAAGCAGATAAATCATTTTTTTGCAATTTCCTAAATGTAATCGTTGAACGTCAATTCCCTGCAGGTTATCAGACCAAAGTGCTTTCGCCTCCTGAGCTCCCGGACCTCTGCTTGGATTTGTGTGTGCAACAAGCCGGCCGAGGTTCTCTGGCTATCACATATGACATATGGACCAGTTACACAAACTGTGGTCTCTTCTGTGCGTTCCCTCCACGTGGGCTCTACTCTGCGAGCTATCGGGCACTGCTTCTGTTTCTCATGCCGGCGGAAGTGACCGACATTCCCGCCTCAAGGTCATCCGCACTTCTGCTGTATGCCTGCTCTGCTAGAAGGCGGCCGCCGTGAGACAGACTTTTCCAGAAAGCAGGAACTGCAGATACACAGAGGCACACACGGACGCGACGACCGTCGCAGCGACAACCACAACTTCACAGACCACAGCTGCAGTTAGCATCATCATGGACAAAAGCAAAGACAAGAAACACGGACATGACGCCACCCCCACAACAGACACGCTCATCGACTGGTGGTAAATGAAGTACAATACTGCATAACATCTGCACAACATCAAAAATCGAGTCAGCTCGCTGAAGACAACTGCTGTGATGCAAGTGCAGTTACGTGAACAAGCCCAGCCGGGAGCTCCATAGCTGGTGGTAGTAAGAGTACTGCGCCATCAAAGACTACATGCGGGAAGCAAGGACGGGCACGAGCGTTGTGTCCCGGCAAACGATGTCCAGGGCACGAGATAGCCGTCACTGTGAGCAAGACTTCGTCTTCATGGCTGCGGCTTTGACAGCGGCGCCATTAGAGGCAGCTCCTTACGGATATCGTCGGGAGTTCAGCAACCGTGAGTTTTTGCTTATTTTCTTAAACGTATAAAGCAGAAGGAACAAATCCTGTGAATTCAGGAGCAGCGAGACCACTAAGAAAAAAAAATCTTTATAACCGCAGTTGCCACATAGATCGCAATGTAGGCGCAGCTGTCACGAACTAAGGCCTACGTACCGATTGAAATATTTTGAAGCGACTCAAATCGTATGATTCCGCATTTACAGTGCAGGCGCGTCTGTAGTGGTGGCTATAGCTACAGCAGTCGAACGTTAAAAACGTCGTTAAATTCATTCACCAGCAATTGCATTTTTTCTGAAGGAGCACCAAAAAATGAATGTGGATTATCTCAACTAATCCAGGATGTACAGAGTGAAAGCTGTCAGCGTTCGTTGTGCTCATTGGCGTTGGCGTTGACAACGTTCTGGTCTTGTATGATCTTGAGGAAAGCAAGGGCTCATAGCTGACTCTGTGTCAGTGGATGCCTCAATCGCGCTTTGAGGTACATATGTGGCGGCGGTGAGAGAAGAGAGATGTAGGTTGCAGCATTATCGCTGACAGCATTGTGGCAGAAAGCGTTCTGTGTGAACGCTGCCGCAGTAGGCCGCAGCGTTCATTAGGTGACCAAACTCTCACGATCAGCCTTTAACTGCCACCTTCCAGGATGGAAGGGTGCGCGCGCTGCCTGTCTGGTGTGCGGAACGCAATCAAAGCAGGTTTTGGTCGTTGGACACCAATGCCACCTACATGAAAGCGTGCTTGAGGTGTGTACTGACCCAGGGAGCAAAGTTGTGCGCCTTTCCTTTCGGGAAAATGAGCTGCATCTACAACGTTGTCAAAGCCAATGAACCCAATGAACGCCGGCGCCTCATACTGCAGGTCGAGATCGTGTCCGTCCATTACATCGTCAACCGGAAGTCATGAGAACGGAAGTGACGTCATACCCACACTTTGGCCTTGTTCGATTTGCACCAATATCGATGTCCAGCCTAATTGAACTATGGCAAACGCCATGGTGACCTCCAAATTTGGCTTGGGTCACCCCCAAGATTTGACCTTGGCTGATTGGCACAAATGTCGATCTCGAGCCTAAGTAGGCTATAGCGAACACCATGGTGACCCCCAAACTTGGCCTGGATCAACCCCAAATTTTGACCTTGTTCGATTTGCACCAAAATCGATGTCCAGCCTATTCGTCCTACGACGAACACCATGGCGACCCCAAAATTTGGGCCGCGTCACCCCCTAAATTTGACCTCGGCTGATTTGCTCCAAAATCGATGTCCATGGTGACCGCCAAATTTGGGCCACGGTCTACCCCCGACATTTGACCTTGGCTGATCTGCACGAAAATCGATGTCCAGCCTAATTCGACTACGGCGAAACACCAACCCTAAATTTGGCCCGGGTCACCTTCAAGTTAGCCCACCCACCTCGACTTTCGCCTTGGGGACTATAGGTAGCCAAAGTGCCCCCTGAATTTTATTTGGTTTTTGTGGAAAGGAAATGGAGCAGTAATTGTCTTATCTTAGTAGACACAGGAAATGTGCCATAAGGTAAGGGAAAGGAGGGAGGTAAAGAAGAAAGGAAGAAAGGGGAAATTGATAATTACATTTTGAGGAAAGGTGCTGCGCATCAGTGGAGCTCATCAGTGGAGCTCTGCTGGTTGCCGTGGTTACAAGCGCACAGCTGTGGCCTCAGACACGGTGTAACTCGCTTCCACTAGCCTAGCGCAGCTTTTGCTACAAAGTATGTACCACGGCCGCGGGTGATCACCAGTCCTTAAGACCGTAATCGCTCTGAAAATGTCCAAATTGTAGCCTGTGCCTAAAGAAATTAGCGCAGAGTAGGGGTGTAGCCTGTGCCTAAAGAAATTAGCGCAGAGTAGGGGCTATGAAAAACACTGGAAATGCAGGCGTTTGGCAGCGTTGTCTTTCATATGCCCTGGCCCCGTGCACTGCACCGTATAGAAATGTTTTTCCTCAAGCCTTCAGATATATTGTTACTTTAATGCCTTCAGCAAAAATGTAACCTTCAAGGGCGTTCTCTGTTTCTTTCATTTAGTATTTGATTAGCCTTAGAGATCGAGGCCACTGCAAATATTATGCTTATGAGCAAGCAGTGGATAAATTTTGAGCTTGGTGCGTCAAATCACAGCGCACACAAACATAAATCGAAAAAGTAAATGGAAAAGAGGCCTGCGGCTGCAAATAAAGAAATAACATTTAAGGGAATGCATTGAAAATTTACGGATATTTAGTAGCATCCGGTCGGCATCCGGTCTTAATGTCTGCCACATGCCATTATGGTGCTGAGAAAGAGTGCATAAAAATTGTTTAGTTTCGGATTAAAACTCTATCGATGATCGATGCGGGATGAAGCAGCACAAATAGGGACAGTTACTAACTTCCTGTTCAGGATTCAGTACTGACCAGAATAGCATCTGATTAGAAAAGCATATTTTTAGCTGTGCTTATTTGCTTTTATTTGACTGAGGTTTTATCGTTTGTCTACCCGAAAAAATCGCTTCGAGGTCAGAGCGCTTCAAAAAATGTCAGTTCAGTTCTATGAGGATGCTCCAATTTCTAAAAGGCTCTAATTTTAGAAAATGCACACTTTGCCAGAGCATGCGGTTCAGATTGAGCAAAGATCGCACCTCAGAAGAATTCAATAGCGGAAAGCCGCTATAAAGAAACAAGCCATGGCTCATATTGATTTTGCTGCTATAAGCAAGCACACTTGGTTTTGTTGCTTGAAATTACCTCTACTCCACGTGGGAGCGAGACGGTGAGGTCACGTTCCTGTAGCAGCTGTTACAAAAATCTGTGCTGCTCTGCCCACGTACCCTTAAGCGAAAGTTGCCGAGGAATGTGCTGTCCTTACCTAAGAACCACTCTGACAGCCGCCACCTACTTTGTCCAGTCGCTCTTCCGACCGATACCCTTCCGAATCTTCTAAAAACGAATTGCGGTGTTTATTCACAGGAGAAAAAAAAAATCAAAGCTCTATGGAGAGAGAATTTCCTGATCCTGAACCTGAATCATCAATTTCTTGCAGGTAATTGGACCTGGCTCATTGTCACCGACTCACTGGCATTTCTGGAGCTTGCCTGGCACAATTCAAGCTCCGAATTCGAGGCGCGCAGCCGTGGCCTTGGTGATGGTCATGGTGGCACTCCTACTGTTCTTCATGAATCGGTGAACTTAAGCCTCTTGGACAAATACGCTTAGGTGCTACTCCTGGCGGTTGTTTTGCGCAGTATAGGCGACTCTAGACATGTACACCACACTGCCAAATGGAACACAGCCCAGCAGAAAATATCTTGCACTACACACCAATACATACAACCTGCGCAGTCACAGCCGCTCATTGCAGCCACCACGATTTACACGCGAAACTACTTCACAAGACTACTTGCACCTAAAGTACATGCATGGCCCAAGTAGAAAACACCATAGAGCTTCAACACCACCGCTGCATACAGAACAGTGGCGCTGTGCTGTCCTTCAAGACTAAGTGATCAATAAGTGATCTCCACCTTTTCAGTGCATTCTCTGCGGCGCCACTGTTGCTGTACTTCTTGACGGTTGCAAGCCGACATTTTGGGGACCCTCTCACCCCTCTCTCCCCCCACACAGACACGTGCACAAAGGAAACACAACATCCAGCAGACAACACTATGGGCTAGGTGCCAATGCGCCCTTCCTGTACAATCACCGCAGCAGCCATAATTTTAGCTGCAATGACTACACTCATAAACACACCGCAAGAATAGCTTCAACCACCGCATGGATACCAGCGATTTCCACAGACAAGCAGCCTTACTAACATCATTCCTCTATTAAGAAATTAATGACTACGGTATTTTTTTGCTTCAAGCAGTACCCTGTACGCCCACATCACATGCACAACGGAACACAACAGACGACAGAAAACGTGTGGTAGACCCAATGCATCGACCCTGCACAACCTCAGCAGCAGTAATTCCATCTGCCATGACGAATATGACCACTCCTGCATCAGGAACGCCGTCATTCCTGCTGTTATTCATGCACCGGTGATTTTCGCCATTGCAGCGCATTCGCTTAGGCGCACCATGCCTGTTTCTGTCAGCAGTGTGGAGACCCTCTACTCCTATAAAAAGGAGTATCCTCTTAGAAAGCTCAGTTTGCGCCTCGTGACAGGGCGGCCGTGGAATTCTTTGGGTGCATTCGCCGGCACTCCTGTTGTTCCTCATGGGCGAGAAAAACGCCTTTTCAACACATTCACTTGTGTGTCACCACTTCATGTGCTGTTGCGTGCTGCCTTGCACCGCACTGGAGAACATAGGCACATAAACTACACAACAACGTCACAACACCAACTGATGAACAATACAGGCACTGAACACCACAAGATATATGCGTGCGATTCACTACAAGAGTAACGACACCATTCAAAGACAAAATAATGCCAGCTATTACACCCACCACCTAGATATACAAGCCCTCTAATTCCAGCCACATAGATCGGTGCTGCCATGACGACTACACACACAACCACGCCACTATTTCAGCTGTCCCTATCCTACGCGGAAGAGCAATCATTTTAACGTCGTCGAAAATTACGGCATCAATGCTCTTCACCATGGAAAAGGTGGTCTAAGACCCCGAAAGCTATACGCTCATTACGCGAACGCTCTCTAACCAAACCAAGCACCAACATTACACAAAAATGGAAGCCACCTTGACCCACACGTAACAATCACGATCGAGTGTAATGTCCTACAATGAGATCCTCGTGAACGAGAGCAGCAGTACGTGGACGGCCAGTACTAAGAACACGAAACCGCGCAAAAGAAAGACGACCTTCGAACAACTGGAATCAACAAGGCTAAAGTTAGCGTCGAAGTGTCTTGGACGGAAAGAACCAGCCGAACGCAGACCATAATGACCTACGAGCAAAACCAAATACCATGAACTGCACTCTCAGTCGAATTTCGGTGGAGGCGAAACCCTAGAGGCTCGTGTACTGTGCGATGTCAGTGCACGTTAAAGAACACTAGGTGGTGGAAATTTCCGGAACACCTCACTACGGCGTTCCTCATAGCGTCTTGAGAGTTCCTTTGGAATGTTTAACTTTCGTGAACCAAACCAATATAAACATTCATTAGTATTGTCGACTCATGCTTTATGGAGAAATCACTTCTGTGTTTGAGACATGCATGATAGAGGAGAGGGGGACGGATGAGGCTAGAAAGACGGTGGGGATAAGATGGCCGTAGCTGTGACGGGACAGGGAGGGATACGGGAGAGCTCTTAGGCCTCCTGTGGACGTGGTGCCGCGGTGCTAGTACATCCCAGCCGCCGAGAAGCACCATGAACCCAGATGATTTCACCTAGCACTACTATCCCAGCTGCAAGGACGAGGACTAACTTTGGAGGCGCAATGGCAAGAATGACATAAGATGGGAAGCACCCTGATCGCGCCCATGGAACTGACGAGGGCGGGTGCACTCTGGACTGTCTCTCTGCGGCCATTACGAGCATCACCGCTGCCTGCGATACCAGAGCGAATGCAATGTGGTGAGCTCTTATGCCATCTGGCTTATTTGTGTGTTGCGAGCTAGAGCCTTATGTTTATAGGAATGTGCTCCAGAAAGCATGTGTAATGCTGAGGTCACACTCAAGTGGTCTTCCACAATTACTGACAAGGCACGAGTACCATTACTTATCAACACTTAGACATTACAGTCATTACAGTCATCCATTAAGATGAAACTGGCTGTCAAGCTTTCCGCTAATAGCATAGTGATACCATAATTCGTCATCTTGTGGGGAGAGGTGCTGACAGGAATACCACGAATTGGCGCACTTTGTTTCCTGACTTGTACATAAGCTCCAGCATCGACACTATGCTTACTGATTCCAGAAAGTGACCCACATGTTATGCACAGTTATCTAAATTTTAATCCACATGTGCAAGCAATGCTTCCTGGATGTGCGCAGAAGCGTTGACTACGATTACGTAATGTAATTCGGTGCCGCGTCAAAAAATGCTCCGATATCCTCCAAATTTCCTGGCATGGAAGCCGTATGACGGGTGTTTTGCTAATTGGACATACTGTGTAATACTTTAACTTTTAAACGGGTAATCGCATAGAAGGCTTCTCTGCAGATTATCGGTGCAGGCCGCCTGCTGGACATCTACCGCGAGCGGCGTCGCCGTTTATCCAGGCGAAATCTGCGCATGCGTGAGGAATGTGCAGTGTCCCATCCAGGCAGCGACGGAACTCAGCACCTACCCTGGCGTCGAGGTCATCCGCATCAACCCAGCTACTCTTGAGAATGGCGGCCACGCTTCTAGCGACTCTCAGACACAGAACACGACATGACCCTAACCGAAGCAAGCACAAATGTGGACATCACAACGGAATCAGCAAAAAGATACAGAACAGCCTTCTTCAATACAGCGAAAACTTGCGACACGATCACGAGACGAGAGCAGAGCTGTGACAAGACTTTTACACCAGCGAAGAGGATAATAACAAACGGCCGAAGACAACTTAGTTGACCTTAGACGAGCAGTTGCAATGGAACCCGGAACTCGTTGGCTGCCAACACTGCAGGTAGCGCGAAGCAAGCGGTAACTGAAGCTGCGTCTGTGCCTCGACTCCTCGATACTACCCCCGCACCATGGACCTCATCGAAGCCGACCTCTGATGATGATAACTTTGGACGTAGTACCGGTGAGCACGGCATATGTTCTTCGTTTTCGCAAAGCTGAGAAATATCAGCTAAAGTCATTGAGATAACGGCAAGGTTTTTGGCGATCATCCCTTCACACGCATGTTTTCTGGCACAGTATAAAAACGCACCCATACAATGCAGAGATAATTTATCATGTTGTAGGAGGGAATGATGGGATGATGGGTTTTGATGGTGAGAATAGCGTGTACGAGCACTACTATTTCATCGATGCTTTTTATAGGTGCATAACACTCGGTAGGATAACACTCGCTTTGGAAGGTTATGCACTCACCACCGATACTATTTGTCGGGTGTGTCATTGGCCGGTGCTACGTCTAGCAAATGTCGCTAACAGCTGCTGACGTTAGGCAGTCCCTGGTAAGCAACAGTAATTGTTAGAAGTTAAATGTGGTATCTGCGACCCATTGAGTGTTGAGCGAAGAAGTAGCGCCATTTCCGCTCTTCGGCACTTGGCTGTTGTCGGTTCTTTTTTTTTTGGAACTAAGGGACCTTACTGCCCAAACAGTACAGTATGCGGCGATGAACCGCGCAGCGTATTGCCAGTTTTCCTCAGCATATCATAAGAACGTGGTGTTACTCATACGGCGGAGTCTGTGCAGAATAAGTCTAGAAGGCTTACAAGTCGCCCTGACAGCGCCATGGAACCTGTGCTCAAAGTTTCTCAATTTCTTGCATTGCGAGATTTTTTCCTGCCCAGCAGTTCCAGTTCAATGCACTCGCGTAGCCTGCATTAAATTTCGCACGTGTTTGAATTTATGACGTCATTATCGAATAACAGTCGAACCGCACTGTAAACTCTGCAGATTGCAGATCCCAAACCAAAGAAGTATTTATGCACACACTTAGAAAAAAATTGACGGACCATTAGAAATGAAGAAATGTGGGAGGCTCTAATGCTCAGCTCAGACCCAGATAAGCAAAAAGAAATCAATCAAGCCCAAGCAGCCAGCCGCCAGGTTCCAATGGATCCTTTCATACTCCGAGACTCTGAGCTTAAAACTTCCCTGAATTTGGTTCAAGAAAAAGTTTTCTCCCCCTCTCTCTCTGAGGCGCGTGGTACTTGGGTTATGATGCAAGGCGTAGCGTAGATATTCTACGTGTTTTTTTTTCGGTGTTCGATAATGCGCCTTTAGGTAGAAGAGGTTGCTGTGGTCAGTACATCTCCAAGGTGGCCACCATTCTTTTTGCAGGTTTTCTTGCACCTAGGACTACCGAGCAGCACGGCCCAGATCACCTCTGCTGTGGTTTCTAGGATTAGCTTCTGAACGTCCAGACCCATGTCTCCAGATGTCCAGACAAAAGACCTAGGTCCAAGAGGCATCCTATAATCCCAAAGCGGCACTCCTCCTGTTTTTCATGCTGGCCTTCCAGCCATTTGGCAAGCGGCACTGGTGCTGTTTCTCATGCCGGCGGCCTCCAAACCGCTGCCAACCATACACAAACACAAGTGCGATCATCAGAAAAACGAACCATAAGACCACAAACGCAGAAACAAGAACCACACAAACACCATAAAAACATGGCGACCGCAGCAATACACGCAGAACAAAGACTAAAGGAAGCATAAACGAACAAGAGAAAACAAAGGAATATTAAGACATGAAACAATGGTAAAATTCCACAAGCAACAGCACAGCTTTTACCTATCACAACGAGGCAACAGAGAAGACAGCAAATGGTTACAAGTACACCCTACAGAAGAGCCAGGAACACCCTGTGACACAGCGGCTACTAGGAAAGAGGATAATATTAGCGAGACCCTTGTATTTGAGACTCTGGTGGCAGCAGACATCTGCCTCTGTGTCTACGACAAGCTGGAAGAGGAGCAGAATATTCTTGAGACTCAGAGCCACGACATTCCACAAATTAACAATAAGCACTGGAACGAGTGTGACAACCCTAGAGCACAGCAATCTCGACAAACACCAATGCGGGACCCAACGACTGCCAAAAAAGATACTTTAGAAAATAGTCACCACCTCTACGATTGCAGCTAGGCGTTTTTGCTGCCAAGACATCGAAAAGCAACAAAATATCTGATACCAGTACAATACACTGGCATCGGCAACAGTGGAAAAAATCACCTGGCTCATCAAACGACCTTAGATATACAAACACCACATACAAATTACAAACGTCGAGACGACTGCATTCCACAAGCAACTCGAAGACCACTGCTACAGCAAAGAAGTCCCATGTACTGCGAATAGTCATCAATCGCCCTGGTGCGGAGAAGTACAGAGCTGCGATTCCACTGGACAAGGCGGCTTGGTACGTAGACACGCCCCCAGCCTTTTAACAAACGGAGGATATAACAATGATAAATTAAACATAACTTGAAGCTTTTCTGAAGGCTCGAGTATGAAGCATATTTATCGTGTGTAGGCTCGTAATGAACCCGCTTGCTCAGTTTCACTTTTGAGTTGCGTTCACTGCCACAGGAGCTGAGCATACGACTTTTACAAACAAAAAGTACCCTTACGTCATGAAGGTTTAGTCTGTGGAAGACAGGGTTTCATGTTTACCGTGGCAAAATGTCTCCTTTGCCACCCGATGTCATTCGATTTTTTATAAACTGTACTCGCTGTCACATTCCCTGTGTACACCCCTGAGGGTCTAATATAAGAATTATTTAAACCATTTCGACCTGTATTGCACTATAACATATGCTTACCACTTCACCTTTCGTCCGTGACAGGACGAGAAACACTGTAGGAGACGGTCCGAAAATGGTTTACCTTTTGTTCCGGAGGCACCAGAGACGGAAGACCAACCACAGTCGTAGAGACAGTGTAACGACCTGGCATCCACCACATTTCACAGCAGCCACCACAACTACTGTCGAGCGGAGCCAACACTGAACATCCCGTGGATCCAGTGACAAGCTCTTGGAACAAGACATCAGACTCTTGCCTCCAAGGTCGCCACATCTCCTCTGGTGAGAACACTGACACCGTTCACAATTGAAACTGTTAAGCTTATTGTACTTGTTATCAGTATCTCTAACCCCTCGTCGCGCGTGGATCTTCCCAGAAGTGGAAAGCGTGATGCAAACCCCAATCGGAGGACCTCACAAATTATGGTAGCGGCAGCATCGGCACTGTAGGTGCCGAAGAGTTTTCACATAAGGCCTCACTATCACTTGGAGTGGAAATGAGACGTCGTGGCTAGTGATGCCCGAGTGAGCGTGTTAGACGCGATAATCAAGGCGTTGGGGGTCATGATATCAGTTTCTACCATAGTTGGCAATCTGATTAGTGTGTAAACATTTTTTCTCGTGAGCCAATCTGAAACACGGGGTTTCCAAAATGGTAGGGCTGCAAGATTGGAGCCGCGTACGACATTGCAGGGCACGATGAATCCCTGCGCTTCCGCAAAATTGTTTAGCGGGCTCGAATTCATAGTGCGACGGGATGGCCTCGTTACTAGGACGTTTAGTCACTCGCGAGCTGGCTCCGAATGCTGGGCAACACAATCTTAGCTCTTAAAAGACCACAGAAAAGGGTGTTTGAACTTGGCATTAAAATGCTTGCGTCATGTAGAGTACAGGCCACCCAGCATTCATGCCGCGTACGAGAGCGGCAAACTTAAACTTTTTTTTAAAACTTCCCACCTTCGCAACTTGCGGCGACGCGCGCTGTCGGGCTTTCTCGGGCGAAACCTGGCGTACGACGTCACGTCGTGCAAGCAGCCGGGGGTTATCATTGGTTCGCAGCGCCAGATTCTTTCAGACGTCACTCAGCTACCGTGGCCGCGCGCGGGCATCCAGTGGAGCAGGGCCGAGTGGGTGGGGTTTTTATTGTGGACGGCGGGGGAGCGCCGACATTTGGCCTGCGAAAATTGAGGAGAGGAGGTACGGGGAAGACGCGGAAGTTTAAATTTTGAGTGCATCTAGCACAGCTTCCACACAATCTTCCCAGCTTCCAAGTTTCCATCTAACTAGCTTCCACATAAAAATTCTTGACCCGCCGCGGTGGCTCAGTGGTTAGGGCGCTCGGCTACAGATCCGGAGTTCCCGGGTTCGAACCCGACCGCGGTGGTTGCGTTTTTACGGAGGAAAAACGCTAAGGCGCCCGTGTGCTGTGCGATGTCAGTGCACTTAAATATCCCCAGGTGGTCGAAATTATTCCGGAGCCCTCCACTACGGCACCTCTCTCTTCCTTTCTTCTTTCACTCCTCCTTTATCCCTTCCCTTACGGCGCGGTTCAGGTGTCCAACAATATACGAGAGATACTATGCCATTTCCTTTCCCCCGAAAAAGCAATTATTATTAATATTATTATTATTAATATTAGCGTGACCTATTAGCATGACCTCCAGCGGTCACGGCACACTTCGTGAAGAGTTGGATAAACTAAGCTACACAGCGAAGTCAAGGGAAAGTATTGAGCGATGCTTATACCGATAGGAAAAAAAACTGCAGTTACGTGCCGCCGAGAGCAGGTGTCATCATGAAATGTACTGCAGCAAAGGATCGTAACGCATTCTAGAACGGCCCATGAAAGGTGGTAGCCGCACACAGGATTTGGCCCATCACTTTGGCGGCTGAATATTCCCCTGCCTCGCTGCGCACTCTTTTTTTTTCTAGCTAGGCACTGCGTATGATCTCTAAGTGCTTTCGTGGCTTGAGGAGCCTCTTCAATCAACATCCGCTTTTTTTTAGGTGAATGCGTTCGGCTTTCTTCGTCAGTTGGAGAGCTTACATGCCACCGCATTGAGCAGCTTCTTTTTTTAAAACTGAGCCTTGCGCTAAGTGTCCCACGCTGCTTTCGCGTTTTTATGTGCCAGTGCGCTCGCCCAGCATTCTTCTGGTTTCGACAGGCTTGGCCACCTTCTCATCTTCGTGTGCGGCTACATCAAGCAGCCGTTGGAGTCGCTCCTGCCACTGGAGTTATCCGGCTCGCTAGACGGAACAAATGGGCATACGCGTCTTCTTAACCCACGGCTTTTATACTTCGTAACACGGATGCGCCTACGTACACCACCTTAAACCACCACAAGCCCAAACCTAAAACTTGTCTTTCCAGTCAGTTTCACTTAACACGTTTTAATTGCCTGTCCTTGTCAGGAGCTAAAACGACGTGAGTTTTACAGGGAGTACAACAGGTTTCACCAAACAGTCTTCTTGTGCCACATAAACGGACTTGAAGTTCTCGACTGGTGACAAGTGCCCATCAGTTACTTTAAAGTTACACTGTGTACAAATATTAACTTCCTCAAGCCGATTTAGTAAGTCGAATGCGTGCGTTTTTAGGCCCAAATCCCAGCGACCACACTTCACCGCCATTCACTTTAAAAAGATGGCAACCAGTCTTTTCCTCTCAGGACGCCACGAGAAAACGACTCGTGATGGGACGAACTTTAAAGGAAATTTTCTCAGCAATAATTCTGCTTTATGTGCTGTCCGGTGAAATGTCAGCATAACCAAAAACAGCAAAAGTAATAATTTTTCACTCAGGTAAATAATTCCGTGCCGCTGTCTTCACTTTCCCTCTTAATACCACCCAGGAAAAAGGCATTTTAGTAATGTTTAAATAACCTTAACTAGTTGTGAATAGTAGTTGCCGCAATGCGGCCGGAGCTGTCGCTGAGCCGATGATTGACCGCCAGTTACTACTACTACTACGAAAGATATGTGCTTTCCCAGATACCTGTTTGATAGCCATCTGCCTTGTCTTTCCTCCGGAGCCCTCCACTACGGCGTCCCTCATAGCCTGAGTCGCTTTAGGCCGTTTTACCACCATAACCCTAAACCTAAACATTGTCTTTCCAGTCACTTTCTCAGTTTCAAAGTCCTGAAAATAAAGCAGGATGCGGCGTGCATGTGGGCAGCAATCAATGATTCCTTTCCGCACGTCTGCTAAACGTTGTGTGATGTTCAATCGGAGTAGAAAACCTTGGAAAATCATTGTGGTACGTTTTTAATACTGGAATAAATGGGGACCACACTCTTCTATTCTCCCGCTATCCTGAACCTGCACCGCCAACTTCGCGCAGGTTTTCCGCCGTGGTTCATTTTCCGGAGCCCTTAACTACGGCGTTCCTCGTAGCCTAAGACGGTTTGGGATGCGAAAGCCCCATAAACCAAACCAATCATTGCTGCATAACCTGTGCCTATGAGTTGCGTTCAAGGCGGAGCTCCTGCAGCTTGTAACACTCAGTTGGACCCCTTTTTAACGTGTTGCTCTAGGCGACACCACTTGTGTACTTGCGGCCGGTTGTCATTCGTCGAAATGGCCACCCTATATACACAGAGTGCGCAGAACCAGACAAAACACCCAGCGTACGCGTGCCATCCTCAGCACAAACAATCACATCAACAGCTGACAGGCAGTCACAATTCCCGGAGTCCTTCACGGGTCAGGCCGGTCAGACCTCAGGCTGACCCGAGGTAAACAATGCAATCAGTGAGAGGGACTGGACATAATAAGTGACTGCGTACGTATATGTGCCTACAGTTGGCAATCGATAGGGTTCGTGGCATTTAGGACCGATTGAGTTGGTGGTGATGCAGGTAGCAGTGTGCGGCAGTCTGTAGCAGGCCCTTAAGCACAATGACTTAGTGGCTGTCGAATTCTGCTGGTGAGCTAAAGGCTGCGGGATCGAAACCTGGGCGTGGGGACCGTCTTAGATGGAGGTGAAATGCAAAAATTTCCATGTGCTGTGAGATGTCGGCGCTTGTGAATCCTTTATCACCAAATTCCCGAAAAACTTACACATACCGCCGACTTCCTGACCGTCGCGGACAGAGCATCCACCACTGTTCGGCGGTCAATCTTAGGTGTTACCTAGCGAAAAGTAACTGAAATAATTTAAAGTAATTGACGTAGTTGTAATGAATGTGCAATTGATATTTACATTTAATTTTGCCCTCGCACGTCGACACAGCAAACGTTTGTTTCCATTACGCGATTCGACAAATGTGGAAGCGTGGTTCATATCATTCTTCCTCCACTGCTCATTGCATTCTAAATGGCCAGCATGTCAGCCTGGGACAAGGCCACCCGCAAATCACGCAGGCAGTTTGTTGAAGTGAGGAAGGCTGGAGGACACTCAAGAAATCTACGATTTTCGTTCCAACGCTATCAGCTTCTTGATCAATTCAGTCGACGGTGACTAAAGACACTGGATCTTAAAGCCATAGTTTTGTAATCGTGCGGTTATCTTCACTTTTAAGCAGTTCAATCACTCCAGTGCTTTCTACCTAATAGTCCAGAAAAACGTTCTTTCCAGACATCCGTGATGGACAGTGCCTTCTTTGTCCTTCCTGATTTTTTGGTCTTTAAGATGTATCAGAGCAAAAAACAAAACATTGTAAATTTCTGTGGGCAGAAGAAAGTCCTTTGAAATGTTTAGAATAATCGGCAGAGATACTTTGTCGTGTGCTTTTTAGCGATTTTTCTCTACGCTTACTTTAAAGTGCAGATCATTTAGGTTTACAGTGAACACTTCTGTGGAATGTACATTTTGATTTTGTGAATTTTGCATAGTTTCTAAATGAACGCCGCCCCCTCTCCCATTTCATGCAGGTTGCGCCATAAGTGCCCACATAGTAGCTACCTCTTCTGGTCACGGCTTGAAGACTGCCTCGCCGGTGGCGTCTCTCCGTGTGCCTCCGACGCACTTCTTCACGCATATACGGAACGATTTACATAAGCTGAGGAGGCAAGCTCAATTCTACGCATCGCAACACGGCGGCCGTGTAATTCCTGTGCGTGGCACTTCTGTCGGCACTCCTGTTGTTCTTCATGCTCAGGCAGACGCCTTTTCAACACATTCACCCATGCGGCACCACTCCAGTTCCTGTTGCCAACAGCCAACCACCTGACTACCAAACATAGGCGCCTAAACAACAACTAAACGTGAACAGCAACGAAAAGGAGAAAAACCTGCCAAGCATTCCAACAGACCTACAGACCATTCACTACACAAATAATGGTACCCGTCCCGAAAACATACCTACTGTCCATTCACTACACGCCTTTTCAACACATTCACCCGTGCGGCACCACTCCAGTTCCTGTTGCCAACAGCCAGCCACCTGACTACCAAACACAGGCGCCTAAACAACAACTAAACATGAACAGCAACGAAAAGGAGAAAAACCTGCCAAGCATTCCAACAGACCTACAGACCATTCACTACACAAATAATGGTACCCGTCCCGAAAACATACCTACAGTCCATTCACTACACGCCTTTTCAACACATTCACCCGTGCGGCACCACTCCAGTTCCTGTTGCCAACAGCCAACCATCAGACTTCCAATCATAGGCACCCAAACGACAACTAGAACGTGAACACCAACGAAAAGGAGAAAAATCTGCGAAGAAACCCAACAGACCTACAGCCCTTTCATTGCACGAATAATGATACCCGTCCCGAAAACAGACCTACAGCCCATTCACTACACAATTAACGACACCGTTTCCAGCGCCACCACTGTACAAAAGCTAAAGCCAGCCGCTAGGCACCCACCAAGATATACAACCCGTACAGACACAGGTATATCCATCGTAGCTGGCACAACCACGCCCGTAACCACACCACCATTCTAACATCCTGTCAGGCAGAACTACGGCAGGGGAGGCTGTTCTCCTGGAGCAGGCCGCACGCAATTGATTGGCTTTTAATGCGAAATAATTATATGTCCCATTAGCACAAATGCCGCCGTCAGCAGTGAGTCGCCCAACCATGGCACGAAATTCCTCAGTGATGTCAGCATGTGCTCTCATGACATCAGCATAGACCATAAGTTGTGAGGTCTGCAGCAAAGAAGAAAAAACTCCTTCGTCAAGACCTTATCTGCACCACCTGATTCCACCAACATGGTGAGTTCATTTTCAATCCCTTATTTTGTGGCGCAAGCTGAAATCTTATTGAGCACTTGAAAAAGAGAGCCTCAGTTCGCGCCTTTGGATGAAGAAGGATTCAGGAAGTAAGCTGTAACGCGAAGACTAGCAAACACAACACTTCGGCGTTACTCTGCATATACCGAATATTTTCTGAACCTAGCCACTGAATGTCGTTGTTAATGTCCTCTTTAATTTCTTATATACATCATCATGAACATTGTGCAAGCAAAGGAAGAGGCCGTTTGTTTTTCAATAAAGTTTCGCGTCGGCAATATATGCAGCAAAAAGGCACAGAAATGTGAAGGAGAGGGGGTTTCACCACATGGTAACGAAAGGAGCTGACTTACGCCATTATTCGATAATACGTTCGGTGGTGTGTTTGTCATTCGAAAAATCGATACCGGCACATAAAGTACAATGAAATCAAAAGCTTGCCACTAGGTTGCCCGAAAAGAACTAAATACGTGAGAAAACGAATTACCTGTAAACTGAATTACTTGAAAATTGTGTATACCTCTGCTTGCTTGATTCAGTGTGCAACGATTCATGCCCTGGTCTCGGAAGTAATTTAGGCCTATTAATGTAGTAATGTAGATTTAGTGATGTAGATTTCAATTTTTGGTTGAACTGTTTCGTAGTTACCACGAAAATAGCACGACAAGCTTAGACGAGCACCGCAGCACAAGCTGGGCTCTTGGGTACTCAAGGCGGGCCCGTCTACATCTCTGTGCTCATAGATTGCGCTGTCAGGAAGAGGGAAATTGGCGCTACTGTACTGACACAAATTGTAGCGAGAGAGACTGACGGTGCTTTTTTTTTTGGTAGGCCATGAAGCCACTACCATACCTGAGCAACGCACTCATGGTGACTGAAACGAGACATGGCATTCGCTTCATGTGCACCGACGACTCGACCCTGGCGTCCACAGCGGCACTTTTCGTGTTCTTCATGCTGGCCGCAGTTTGTCTTCAAGGCCGACTCTGTCGCGGCGCTCCTGCCATTCCTCATGCCGGGAGCCTCGGTAACGCGACTGCACATCAAGGCACATCACCAGAAGCACTAAAACCCTCAATGCCTCGCCAACACTGCAAGACAGACAGCAGAACTATAGACAGACACAGCGGCGTTGGATGGTACGCAAAATACTCCGCAGCACCTTGACGGCAGTACTCTGGGCAATGTGGCTGCATCCTCCCCGCGCAGCATGGGATTCCACTGGACAATTCCCATTTGGCACGGTGAGTTGACACGCTGCCCGCTGATTTGTGAAGCACGAGCTGAAAGGTTATAGCAATTTTCGCAATGACAGTGCCGTTTGCTCGGAGGGGCATCATGAAGTCAATTCGAAGACCATCAACGCCAGTGTTCACCCATAAATATTACGCTCGGTCAGCCCATCTCCGTTGTATCCTTCGTCATTGCCATTCATAGTGAGGGATGACGCAGTCTGTGGATATTGAAACGCGGTAAAAGTTAATTCAGGATCATTTTTGTTAAAGAAAGGAACCTTTTGAGGCCCCTTGGGATGTTATAGTGGTAACATGACGATCAGCCCTTTTTCCGAAGTTATTGATGCGTAGAGAGTTGAGGTTGCTGCAAGTTACAGGTGGGATTGGCCCTGCAGATTCTGCCGGCAATTGCTCCACCGTAGCGACACTTAGAAGCAGCTCAAGTGCCATATATTTCTAAATAGATGCTGATTTTTCTGCTTATGTTGCATACAGGTTGGGGGTTTCCCACCTGTTCTAGATAGTAGTTGCTCTGCCCTTATTCCTGTGTGCCCTTCCGCACAGGAGTAGCAGCCCACAGGAGTACTTTGTGCATTGGCCGAAAAAGTGTATGCTTCATGTTGTGCATCAAGGTCTCCTTGTTTTATCGCATTTTGCGAGAAAGGGAAAGGAAAAAGCTATTAATTATATTTGAATATCGCCGCAATGCACTTGGCTGATGCCCTATGCTGTGCTTTCCATAGACATCCAAGTGCCTTGGCATACTATCCTTGCGGCGAATGCCTACATAGTATGAATGCTGTTTGTTTTACCCGTCAGATGTCCGATGGCTGGCTACTGTGATTGATGGCTAGGTGCCTCAAAGAGAATTTACTCCTAGTAGGTTGTTTAACTGATGAAATTTTCATCTCACTTACTGCTACCTAGTGTTTTGGGGCGAAGAACTCATGCTCACGCGGTCATATAGAACGCCGTGAATGTGTGTGAAACTGATTTTTTTTTACAGGCTAGCGCATACAAAGCACTCACGAGCGGCCCGCTGGCGTTGAAGTCTGCCGTGGTCATCGTGCGCCGGTACTGATGGGCGCCTGTCCACCGCGAACGTTTCTTCAGACGTCGAGGTAGAAGATAAGCCCAGCGTCACCACGACATTGCACCCCGCGTAAGCAGACTTTCCCTCGGTGCTTATGGTGGCATTCCATCTGTTCTTTACGCTGACGGCCATGTTGTGCGTCTTTCTGACAATTCGTGTGGCGGCGCTGCTGATCTTCCTCATGCTGGCGCCGTGTAGTAATGCGGACACCTCACACTCCCCGCACGCACAAGGAAAGCAGCAGCAAGGCACATTGCACCAAAAAATCTTCTTCGACACAGCCACTTTACAAAATGACTACAACAAGCAGCACATAACCATAAGCACAAGGCCAACAGATAATTCTGCCAGCGCCATCAAATGCGCGAACCAGTCACAAAAATAACCTATAGCTATGATCACGAAGAGCAGCGTTTCACGAGCGACAGTCACAAAAACATGCCTTCACCAAAGCCCCATACTCAAGCAGCACCGTGAGAGAAAACAGTGTCAACACCAGGGACGTTTACACTCGATAAACCCGTCAGCAAAATCACCGCTTCATCTAAAACCGCATTCAGTCGGAACTGCCCAATTCGACAGCCCCCCAGCTGCATACCGCGCCAGTACATCACATCCATTGAGGAATCACATGAAACGACTACACCACCGTTACAAGAACTGCATCTAACTCGGCGCAGAACGAAGACACGTGACACGCGAAGTATGTACTTTGAGCGCAGCCAGGCCGACGAAGAAAACGTTCTGCACGGTGGACAGACTTCGCTGTGGCCTTGTCCATTCGTCACCATGGTGTGAGATTACGGAAGACCAAGATAGCGACGTGCAACTGGTGAGCTCCTGTGCTTTCTTGCTTACTAGCCAATTGTGAGCTGACAGTTTATGTACTAAAATGCAGCTTTCGAGCTGCTTAAAAAGATTAACCCCAGAAATCGGTCTGCGTGAGGCGACTGTAGTCGGGGAGAGACAGGTTCTTCAGCTGCTGACAGTGAGAAAGATTCCTCTATATGAATTTTTTTCATGGTGGCATGCATATACCGCAATAAGGGTTATTAGAAATGAAGAGGCTAATTGAAACTGTGAAGGTATAGCTGCGCTGTAAATTATATAGATGTAAGCCTTTCATCTGAGGTCAATTCACTGTCAGGTTAACCACTAATAGTAAAGAATATTAAAAAATTGTGATCTTGAGGCGCTACAGGAAGTCACTGTATTTCGTTAACTCTCCTTAACCTCTGTAGCTTATGTGACGTAGGGGTTAGTAAAGAAATTTAAGTAGAACTTGACATGATTCAGCGCTATTATTCACTGCACGAGGAGAAAGGGGCCGTACGTTTGAGAAAGTCTTATAGAAGAACACTGAGTTTGTTGATGCCCAGTGACGCATATACCATAGCACAAAAGCGCGTTTCGTGCTCTACCTCCGCCAAAGCGCGTCCGCTGCTGCTGGGAGTGAATCCCACTACTTTGGTCGGGAAGCACACCCAGGCAGCAAGAGCATCGGCCCATTGTTGAAAATGTATTGGCAGAGACCGGTCCTACAAAGGACCAGGCTTTGGCGATATATTACCGATGTTAGGCCGATGCCCTGTGCTGCTAGGGCAGTGGCGCCTGGTCAACATAAAGCGTACTGAAATGGGGCGGCGCTTCGTTTTTGGAGCTCTATAGATCACCTGTGGTGAGGCCTGCAGACTCAGCTGCAGACGGACCTTTGCCAAGCCGTCCGTGTCTATTTCTTGACATCTCCAGAGTGCCAAGGGACTGATGGTCGGTGGACTTATCGGCACTTCTGTTCTTCCTGTTGGCGGCTGTCCGCGCCCCTGGCCGTTCCCCCAAGGCGGCACTGGTGCTGTTCCTCATGCCATTGGTGGCCTCCAGCCTTGCTGCCTGCACCGACACTCACAGCAAGCACGGACATCTGGGAAACTGACCCAACACCTGACAACGCATAATGCACACAGTGTTCATATACACAGTGTCCACAACAATACAGGAAATTAAGGGACAGGTTTCATCGAATCAGTATCCACAACCACGTTAAACTTCACCCTGGGACACAACGGCGACCACAGCAAACAGCTACAAGTACAGGCTGCGCAAACAGCGACACAATCACACCACCTGATGTTAAACATAATAGCACCAGAAAGATTGTAAAGACAGCAAAGACAGCATTAGGGATGCCCACGGAACCCTATTGCGCCGACACAAAAGTTCACAAACCTATTTTAAATGTAGGGAAGGATTTCCACCAAAAGAAACAATCCTGCAAAGTTACACATTCCACACTGCGAATGTGACACATACTACACAGTGTACTTAACGTTTCAGAGCTCAACCGCTGGAGTTAAAGTAGTTGAGTGGCTCGCACTCAGTTACTCATATCCTTACCAAGAGAAACGCATCGTAAGACTCACTTCGCAAGATTTTACAGATCATCCTAACCTTTTTCGTTTGTTATCACACAGTACATAATCTTGCCAGGATTAGTGCATCAGTAGCAGTGGGACCTTAAAGAGCATATAGCGCTTTTTTTCGCGATTTCTTGCTGACAGGCTACCTTGCCACAGACAAGAGGGCTCCGTAGCCATGCACGGTGGGAGGAAACTCCCCGTCCGCTTGCTCTTGGCAAGGCCTTGTAATTTGCTTGTTTACCTGCTGTTTGTTTTAAACTTGCATATAGTTAGCCATGTAGGAATGGTTTAGTTCTATATTTTCTGTGTTCTGGGATTTTTATATTATAATACGTAGTATATGTGATAATTTTATTCTATTTCATGTAATATGCCAAGAGCAACCAGACCTAATGAAACATCGTTTTGGCGCTCTTTGGCCCAAGTCTCTTTTGCACAATAAAACCAAAGCTAGCACAATATGACCTCAGCTAGAACTAGAGCGAGAGCCTCAACGATCGACATGGCAGGACTCATCAAAAAATCTTTAAAACTATACTGTTGCATGGCGACCACTATGATGATCAATCCATCGAATCGACAACCTTATCACCACGAGCATCTTTATCCGATAGGCTCAAGGCTGAAGTGTAGCAATGTCATGCGGCATGGGAGCCAACCCGAGAACAGTGAGCACGCAGAAGGTTGTGTACATCAACCTTTTAACTAACAGCTAAAGGTGTCTGCTCAGAGATCCAATGGGTCCAGCGTTAGTTCGGCGGATACATTGCACCAAGATCCAAAAGACCCTCCCTAGGCTCCCACAGCGGGGATCATATTATTCTTCTGGCTAGTTGCTATTAATGCCATGGTGCGGCGCTGATGCTATTCCTCATGTTCGTGGCATCCAACATACTCCCCGCCCCCCACCTCTTACACCTTACACGCACCCCAACTTCGGAGAGAAGTATGTTAGACGTGAGATACCAAAGCCATGACAATTCTCATATTAACACAGAGCAGCTCCAAAGCAAACAGACAACAGCTTCAAACTAAAGCTTTATTGGTATGAGGAGAGCTTAAAACTGGACCACGTAGTGATGCGAAGCAATGGCACCTCAGCACAGACACGAGTAACGTTATACTGAAAACTACACAAACGCCAGGAATACATTCAAAACATGAAGGCTACAGGAAGAGAAGCATCACGAACGCCACTGCTGCCCATTTTAAGTCACCGCAGGGAACAACCTTTATACTGAGGTCCTAAAACGCCTAGCTCACAAAACGACCAAAGGCTATGCAAGCTGCACACGTTTATTAACGATCGAAGCTACAGACACAGGCACCACGAAGACCAGTGCTACGATTACGCTACTGGAGGGCAAAACCATTGACACGAAGAAAAGGTTGTGCGCACTGCGGAATGCAACTCTCCTGGTCACATCAAGGGTCCGCATCTTAAGATCCCACCGGAAAAGAGAGAACGGTGAGTACAAACTCAGCCACATGCACCTCTCAGCCATGACTGCTGACTAGGCCGGCGGGCTAATCCCGGTTTTAAGACGCGTTTCGTGTCATTGGAAGTGGCGCCTGTGATTGTTCGGAGAGCTCCGCTACAAATGCGTCACAGTAATGACGTAATTGTAACAATTTTTTTACGGTCGGTTTGAATGTGTAAGGGCGTCAGGACACTAATTTGAGCTTTTTTTTGCCGCGCAGCCACCTTTCCACGGCAGTGCTCCCCGATGAATAATCAAACCGGTATTTCTTTGATGTCAGGTCGAAGCAGTACGAGAAACAATGGTTCAGTCTTAGCGGCGTACGTTAAGACGTTAACTCGTGGTAAAATCTACGCGACCTAAGAACCAGAGTTCAGGTCGGCAGATCGGCAGCAAGTACATGTGTCAAAGGCCATCATTCGTAATCAAATTTTGGAAAACCAAGATGGCCTCCAGCAGTGCGCAATGCGGAATTATTGCTGCCAACAAGCAGATAAATCTTTTTTTTTTGCAATTTCCTAAATGAAATGTTGAACGTCAATTCCCTGCAGGTTATCAGACCAAAGTGCTTTCGCCTCCTGAGCTCCCGGACCTGTGCTTGGATTTGTGTGTGCGACAAGCCGGCCGAGGTTCCCTGGCTATCACATGACATATGGACCAGTTACACAAACTGTGGTCTCTTCTGTGTGTTCTCTCCACGTGGGCTCTCCTCTGCGAGCTATCGGGCACTGCTTCTGTTTCTCATGCCGGCGGAAGGAACCGACATTCCCGGCTCAAGGTCATCCGCACTTCTGCTGTATGCCTGCTCTGCTAGAAGGCGGCCGCCGTGAGACAGACTTTTCCAGAAAGCAGGAACTTCAGATACACAGAGGCACACACGGACGCGACGACCATCGCAGCGACAACCACAACTTCACAGAGGACAGCTGCAGTTAGCATCATCATGTACAAAAGCAAAGACAAGCAACACAGACATGACGCCACCCCCACAACAGACACGCTCATCGACTGGTGGTAAAGGAAGTACAATACTGCATAACATCTGCACAACATCAAAAATCGAGTCAGCTCGGGGAAGACAACTGCTGTGATGCAAGCGCAGTTACGTGAACAAGCCCAGCTGGGAGCTCCATAGCTGCTGGTAGTAAGAGTACCACGCCATCGAAGACTACATGCGGGAAGCAAGGACGGGCACGAGCGTTGAGTCCCGGCAAACACTGTGCAGGGTACGAGATAGCCGTCACTGTGAGCAAGACTTCGTCTTCATGGCTGCGGCTTTGACAGCGGCGCCATTAGAGGCAGCTCCTATACGGATATCGTCGGGAGTTCAGCAACCGTGAGTTTTTGCTTATTTTCTTAAACGTAGAAAGCAGAAGGAACAAATCCTGTGAGTTCAGGAGCAGCGAGACCACTAAGAAAAAAAATCTTTATAACCGCAGTTGCCACATAGATCGCAATGTAGGCGCAGGTGTCACGAACTAAGGCCTACGTACCGATTGAAATATTTTGAAGTGACTCAAATCGTATGATTCCGCATTTACAGTGCAGGCGCGTCTGTAGTGGTGGCTATAGCTACAGCAGTCGAACGTTAAAAACGTCGTTAAATTCATTTTGAGCACCAGTAATTGCGTTTTTTTCTGAAGGAGCACCAAAAAATGAATGTGGATTATCTCAACTAATCCAGGATGTACAGAGTGAAAGCTGTCAGCGTTCGTTGTGCTCATTGGCGTTGGCGTTGACAACGTTCTGGTCTTGCATGATTTTGAGAAAAGAAAGGGCGCATAGCTGACTCTGTGTCAGTGGATGCCTCAATCGCGCTTTGAGGTACGTATGTGGCGGCGGTGAGAGAAGAGAGATGTAGGTTGCAGCATTATCGCTGACAGCGTTGTGGCAGAAAGCGTTGTGTGTGAACGCTGCCGCAGTAGGCCGCAGCGTTCATTAGGTGACCAACCTCTCGCGATTAGCCTTTAACTGCTACCTTCCAGGATGGAAGGGTGCGCGCGCTGCCTGTCTGGTGTGCGGAACGTAATCAAAGCAGGTTTTGGTCGTTGAACACCAACGCCACCTACATGAAAGAGTGCTTGAGGTGTGTACTGACCCAGGGAGCAAAGTTGTGCGCCTTTCTTTTCGGGAAAATGAGCTGCATCTACAACGTTGTCAAAGCCAATTAACCCAATGAACGCCGGCGCCTCATACTGCAGGTCGAGATCGTGTCCGTCCATTACATCGCCAACCGGAAGTCATGAGAACGAAAGTGACGACATACCCACACTTTGGCCTTGCTCGATTTGCACCAATATCGATGTCCAGACTAATTGAACTATGGCAAACGCCATGGTGACCTCCAAATTTGGTCTGGGTCACCCCCAAGATTTGACCTTGGCTGATTAGCACAAATGTCGATCTCGAGCCTAAGTAGGCTATAGCGAACACCATGGTGACCCCCAAATTTGGCCTGGATCAACCCCAAATTTTGACCTTGTTCGATTTGCACCAAAATCGATGTCCAGCCTAATTAGACTACGACGAACACAATGGTGACCCCGAAATTTGGGCCGGGTCATCCCCTAAATTTGACCTCGGCTGATTTGCTCCAAAATCGATGTCCATTGTGACCGCCAAATTTGGGCCACGGTCTACCCCGACATTTGACCTTGACTGATCTGCACGAAAATCGATGTCCAGCCTAATTCGACTACGGCGAAACACCAACCCTAAATTTGGCCTGGGTCACCCTCAAGTTACCCCACCCACCTCGACTTTCGCCTCGGGGACTTTAGGTCGCCAAAGTGCCCCCTGAATTTTCTTTGGTTTTTGAGGAAAGGAAATGGAGCAGTAATTGTCTTATCTTAGTAGACACAGGAAATGTGCCATAAGGTAAGGGATAAAGGAGGGAGGTAAAGAAGAAAGGAAGAAAGGGGAAATTGATAATTACATTTTGAGGAAAGGTGCGGCGCATCAGTGGAGCTCTGCTGGTTGCCGTGGTTACAAGCGCACAGCTGTGGCCTCAAGAGAGACACGGCGTAACTCGCTTCCACTAGCCTAGGGTAGCTTTTGCTACAAATTATGTACCATGGCCGCTGGTGATCGCCAGTCCTTAAGACCGTAATCGCTCTGAAAATGTCCAAATTGTAGCCTGTGCCTAAAGAAATTAGCGCAGAGTAGGGGCTATGAAAAACACTGGCAATGCACGCGTTTGGCAGCGTTGTCTTTCATATGCCCTGGCCCCGTGCACTGCACCGTATAGAAATGTTTTTCCTCAAGCCTTCAGATATATTGCTACTTTAATGCCTTCAGCAAAAATGTAACCTTCAAGGGCATTCTCTGTTTCTTTCATTTAGTATTTGATTAGCCTTAGAGATCGAGGCCACTGCAAATATAATGGTTATGAGCAAGCAGTGGATAAATTTTGAGCTTGGTGCGTCAAATCACAGCGCACACAAACATAAACCGGAAAAGTAAAAGGAAAAGAGGCCTGCGACTGCAAATAAAGAAATACCATTAAAGAGAATGCATTGAAAATTTACGGATACTTAGTGGCATCCGGTCGGCATCCGGTCTTGAAGGCATTAATATCAATGTCTGCCACATGCCTTTATGATGCTGAGAAAGAATGCATAAAAAATGTTTAGTTTCAGATTAAAACTCTATCGATGATCGACGCGGGGTGAAGCAGCACAAATAGGGACAGTTACTAACTTCCTGTTCAGGATTCAGTACTGACCAGAATAGCATCTGATCAGAAAAGCATATTTTGAGCTGTGCTTATTTGCTTTTATTTGACTAAGGTTTTATCGTTTACCTACCCGAAAAAATCGCTTTGAGGTCAGAGCGCTTCAAAAAATGTCAGCTCAGTTCTATGACGATACTCCAATTTCTAAAAGGTTCTAATTTTAGAAAATGCACACGTTGCCAGAGCATGCGGTTAAGACGGAGCAAAGATCGCACCTCAATTAGAAGAATTCAATAGCGGAAACCCGTTATAAAGAAACAAGCCATGGCTCATATTGATTTTGCTGCTATAAGCACGCACACTTAGTTTTGCTCGAACCGTGATCCTAGGCATGGCCCCGTTACACTGCATGTAATTACCTCTGCTCCACGTGGGAGCGAGACGGTGAGGTCACGTTCCTGTAGCAGCTGGTACAAAAATCTGTGCTGCTCTGCCCACGTACCCTTAAGCGAAAGTTGCCGAGGAATGTGCTGTCCTTATCCAAGCACCACTCTGACAGCCGCCACCTACTTTGTCCAGTCGCTCTTCAGACCGATACCTTTCCGAATCTTCTAAAAACGAATTGCGGTATTTATTCACAGGAGAAAAAAAAATCAAAGCTGTATGGAGAGAGAATTTCCTGATCCTGAACCCGAATCTTCAATTTCTTGCAGGTAATTGGACCTGGCTCATTGTCACCGACTCATTGGCATTTCTGGAGCTTGCCTGGCACAATTCAAGCTCCGAATTCATGGCGCGGAGCCGTGGCCTTGGTGATTATCGTGGTGGCACTCCTACTGTTCTTCATGAATCGGTGAACCTAAGCCTCTTGGACAAATACGCTTGGGTGCTACTCCTGGCGGTTGTTTTGCGCAGTGTAGGCGACTCTAGACATGTACACCACACTCACAAACGAAACACCCCCCGCAGAAAATAATTTACAGTAAACACCAAAACATACAACCTGCACAGTCACTGCCGCTCATTGCAGCCACCACGATTTACACGCGAAACTACTTTACAAGACCACTTGCACCTAAAGCACATGCATGGCCCAAGTCGAAAACACCATAGAGCTTCAACACCACTGCTGCATACAGAACAGAGCCGCTCTGATGTTATTCAAGAATAAGTGATCTCCGCCTTTTCAGTACATTCACTGTGGCGCCACCATTCCTGTTCTTGACGGTTACAAGCTGACATTTTGGGGACCCTCTCACCCTCCTCTCCCCCCACACAGAAACGTGCACAATGTAAACACAACACCCAGCATACAACACCATGGGCTAGGTGCTAATGCACCCTTCCTGTACAATCACAGCAGGAGCCATAATTTTAACTGCAATCCCTATACTCATAACTACACCGCAACACTAGCTTTAACCACCGCATGGATACCAGCCATTTCCACAGACAAGCAGCCTTACCAACATAACTCCTGCATTAAGGACCCCAGTATTCGCGCTGTTCTTCATGGAGTATCCTGTACGCCCACACCACATGCACAACGTAACACGTCCGACATACAGCGTGTGTTCGACGCTAGTGCATTGACCCTCCTCAGTCACAGCAGCAGTGATTTCCTCTATCATGACGAATATGATGAATATGTTGCATGCATACCAACCTTAGTGGAAAACTCCCGAAGCAGCCATACGAAGCACTACTGCAGCATCAAGAACGCGGTCATTCCAGCTGTACTCCATGCATCGGTGATTTTCGCCTTTGCAGCACATTTGCTTAGGCACACCATTCCTGTTTCTCTCAGCGGTCTGGAGACCCTCTACGCTTACATAATGTGTTACATATAACGATGTACGAAAAAGAGTATGCTCATAGCAAGGTCATTTTGCGCCTCGTGACACGGCAGCCGTGGAATTCTCTGGGCGCATTCGCCGGCACTTCTGTTGTTCCTCATGGGCGGGAAAAACGCCTTTTCAACACAATCACTTGTGTGTCATGTGTTGTTGCGTGCTGCCTTGCGCCGCACTGGAGAACATAGGCACCTAAACTAAACGAACAACATCACAACAGCAAGTGGTCAACAATACAGGCACTGTACACCACAAAAGATCTACGTGCGATTCACTACAAGAGTAACGACACCATTCAAAGACAATTTATTGCCAGCTATTACACCCACCACCTAGATATACAAGCCATCTAATCCCAGCCACATTTGTCGGTGCCGCCATGACGACTACACGCACAACGACACCATTATTTCAGCTGTCCCTCTCCTACGCGGAAGAGCAATCATATTAACGTAGTCGAAAATTACGGCATCAATGCTCTTCACCATGAAAAAGGTGGTCTAAGACCCCGAAAGCTATACGCTCATTACGCGGACGCTCTCTAACAAAACCAAGCACCAACATTACACAAAAATGGAAGCCACCTTGACCCACACGTCACAATCACGATCGAGTGTAATGTCCTACAATGAGATCCTCGTGAACGAGAGCAGCAGTACGTGGACGGCCAGCACTAAGAACACGAAACCGCGCAAGAGAACCACAACCTTCGAACTACTGGAAACAAAGAAGGCTAAGGTTAGCGTCGAAGTGTCTTGGACGGAAATGACCAGCCGAACGCAGACCATAAACATCTACGATCAAAGCCAAATACCATAAACTGCACTTTTGTACTACATAGGCAAAAACGCAGGAGAGAAGCGGATCACTAAAGATGGCTTGGTTAGTATGCAAGGTCTCAAATATGTTCTATGCTGCTATATTGAAGGCCATGACATTAGTGCGCTGGGACCGACGGAAACCCGTGCAATGCATGACAAACGCCTCCGCGTACTTCGATCGCCCCATCGTCTGTTCAAATACAACCTTCAGCTTTGTGCAGAGAGTTCCGCAGCGGCACTTCTACTGTTTTTCATGCTGTCGATGCAGCCAATCACGCAGGTCTTGCGGCGGCGCCGGTTCTCGCGCTTGCGCCGCCTGCTGTCCTGACTCCTCACTCTCCCCACATGCACCACCAAAGCGCCACCTAGACGCCTGCATAATTAAAATACACCACGTCGAAGAACAGACAAAAGGCCGTTTGCATAACATTAACGACAAATATAACATAAGCACAAGCACAAGGTGCGAAGAGTGATTCTGCTAGTTCCCTCGATATCGCGAACCAAGCACCAAGAATATCCCACAGCAATCATCGTGAAGAGCCATTCATATTGACGAACAAAGCAACAAAAACATGTGGACGTCAATACCACCACTACAGTGAGACACAACGGTATTAACACCTGACAGTCAAGACGCCCGTCGCAAGAACCACCGCAGGATGCACAGCGATACCACAACGAAACAAGGACAAGAAAACAAGAAGGAGAAATAAAGAAGGGTCGCCGCGGTGGCTCAGTGGTTATGGCGCTCGGCTACTGTCCCGAAAGACGCGGCTTCGAACCCGGCCGCAGCAGTCAAATTTCGGTGGAGGCGAAACTCTAGAGGTCTGCGTAGTGTTCGATGTCAGTGCACGTTAAAGAACCCCAGGTGGTCGAAATTTACGAAACTGTTCACTACGGCGCCCATCATAGCGTCTTGAGGGTCGCTTCGGAACATTAAACTCTCATAAACCAAACCAATTGAAAAATTAATTAGTATTGTGGACCTAAGCTTTATGCAGCAAGGACATCTGTGTTTGCGACATGCATGAAAGAGTAGAGGCGGACTGATCAGGCTAGAAATACTGTGGGGATAAGATGGTCGCATCTGTGATGGGACAGGGAGGGATATGGGAGAGCTCTTAGGCCTCCTGTGGATGTGGTGCTGCGGCGCCAGTACATCCCAGCCGCCTAGAAGCACCATGAGCCCAGATGATTTTACCTAGCACTACTATCCCAGCTGCAAGGACGAGGACTAACTTTGGAGGCACAACAGCAAGAATGACATAAGATGGAAAGCACCCTGATCGCACCCATGGAACTGACGAGGGCGGGTGCACTCCGGACTGTCTCACTGTGGCCCTTACGAGCATCACCACGGCCTGCGATACTAGACTGAATGCAAAGTGGTGAGCTCCTATGCCCTCTGGCTTATTTGTCTGTCGCGAGCTAGAACCTTATGTTCATAGGAATGTGCTCCAGAAAGCATGTGTGATGGCGATGCCACACTCAAGAAGTCTTCCAGAATTACTGACAAGTGACGAGTACCAACACTCTGCATTACTTATCAACGCCTAGAGTTCTTCAATAATAGTCATCCATTAAGATGAAACTCGCTGTCAAACTTTCCGCTAATAGCAAAACGATCCCATAATTCGTCATCATGTGGGGAGAGTTGCTGACAGGGATACCATGAATTAACTTACTTTGTCCCCTGATTTGTACATAAGCTCCGGCGTCGAAACTATGCTTACTGATTCCAGAAAGTGACCCACAAGTTATGCACAGTTATCGAAATTTTGATCCACATTTCCAAGCAATGCTTCCTGGTCGTGCGCAGATGCGTTGACTACGATAACGTAATGAAATTTGGTGCCGCGTCCAAAAATGCTCTGACATCCTCCAAATTTCGTGGCATGGACGGCGGATGCCAGGTTTTTTGCTCATTGGGCATACTGTACAATGCTTTCGCATTTAAAAAGATGATCACAAGCAAGGCTTCTCTGCAGGTCATCGGTGCAGGCCGCCTGCTGAACACCTATCGTGAGCTGCATTGCCGTTTATCCAGGCAAAATCTGCGCATGCGTGAGGGATGTGCAGTGTCCCATCCACGCAGCGACGGAAGTCAGCGCCTGCCCCGGTGTCGAGGTCATCCGCTTCAACCCAGTTCCTCTTTGGAATGGCGGCCACTCTTCTGGCGACGCGCCGACACCGGACACGACATGACCCTAACCGAAGCAAGCACAAACAGCTTTGTTCAATACAGCGAAAACTTGCGACACGATCACGAAACGAAAGGAGAGCCTCGAAAAGACTGTTACACCAGTCACAAAGATAACAAACGGCTGAAGACAGCTTAGTTGACCTTAGACAAGAAGCGGCAACGAAACCCGGAACTCGTTGGCTGCCAACACTGCACGTAGCGCGAAGCATGTGGTAACCGAAGCTGTGTCTGTGCCTCGACTCCTCGATACTCTCCCCGCACCATGGACCTCATCCAAGCTGACCTCTGATCACATTGGGAGTAGTACTGGTGAGCACAGCATATGTTCTTCGTTTTTGCAAAGCTGAGAGATAGCAGCTAAAGACATCGAGATAATGGCAAGCTGTATGGCGATCATCCCTTCACACGCTTGTATTCTGGCAAAGTAAAAACGCACCCATGCGACGCAGAGATAAATTATCGCGTTCTGGAAATGAATATCTTCGAATTCGCTCCCGTTTCATAAGAGATGCGGAGAATAGCGTGTACGAGCACTACTATTTCATCTATGGTTTTTATATGTGCATAGCAAGTAATAACACTCGCTTTGGAAGGCTATGCTCTCACAGATACTTTTTGTCGCTTGTGTCATTGGCCGGTGCTCCGCCTATCGAATGTCGCTAACAGCTGCTGACGTTAGCCATCCCTGGTAAGCAACAATTATTGTTAAGTTAAAGGTGGTATCAGCGACCCATTGAGTGTCGAGCAAGGAAGGAGCGCCATTGTCTCCTCTTCGACACTTGTCTTTTGTCGGTACTTATTTTTTTGTAACTCAGCAGCCTTACTGCTCAAAACTGTACAGTATGCAGGGACGAACCACGCCACGTATTGTGATTTTTCCTCAGCATATCATAAGAACGTTTTGCTACTTGGACGGTGGAGTCTGTGCTGAATAAGTCTAGAAGGCTTAGAAGTGGCACTGATAAATAGTGCCATGGAACCTATGCTCAATTTGTTGCATTGCGAGAATTTTACCTGCCCAGCAGTTCCAGTTGAGTGCACTCGCGGAGCCTGCATTATATTTAGCACGTGTGTGATGGCAGGCCCTGATATGAGAGCTGACTCGTATTGGCTGTTTCACCTCAGCTTATACTAAACAGAGTCGCGTATTTTCATTTATTCTTTTAAAATGTTGGTTTTCGTCACACGCTTGCACGTAACTACTGCGCACATGCAGAAGGAAATATGAAAGGCGCTGTAGATGTGCATAACTCTAAACGTACATCTGCAAATGCCGGGAGTTGGGGGATTAAGAAGTGGATAACTCCGTAGTGGTTGCACTGCTGCTGTTTTTCATGCCGGCGGCTTCCCCTATCTAGCCAACACTACACATCGACACCATCCCCACCAGCGACAAACTTAGCGAACGCAACACAGCCAGCACACCCAGAACAAAAACGTGGGCGAGGTACGAGAACACAATAAGAATTAGACACAATTAAAGTACTGAACATGACAACGCTGACACTTTCAATGCAACCATGCTCACGAACATAAGAACCGTTAATGGTATACGTCCACAACCACAAAATTATGAACAGCAATGAACACGATCAGATTGATCAACACCACAGACCGCAAGGTTCTACGCGCTGCTACACTGCATTCAAATATAATATTAATACGTACAAACACTACCTTAAAAATTGTACTAACACAAAAATCCTGCAGCACTAACTGCAGACAGGGCTCGGGAAACCTGTAAAGTATTTAAAACATGACACCCAGCAACACCAACAGCCCACGTTTTACAGGAACTGAGACACCACACAAAGCATTGCGAAATCCACAAGATACTTGGACGGACACCGATGGCACCAGCTGCAGTTACTACGACGAGCACAAACTGGCGACCAATGGCACGCCAGCATCACAGAGCTCTACCAGCACTCTCCAGCGACAACTTTGCACTTCGGACATTCACCGCTGCGGCAGTGACGAGGCTTCGCCACATTCTGCGATTCCCGCCCGGATGAAATCCATGTGCAGCACGGTGAGTTCATTGACAGCCTAGCTCTTTTCATATGACCGTGCTAGCTAAATCTATATGTAGCATGCAGGTAACAAAATTTTGGTACTTTTCGAGGAAGCAGGTTCAGCAGCTCTGTGGGAACACTGCCATATATGGTAATTACAGTAGTGTCAGTTCCTCCATGTGGCAAACACTTGCATTGCTGGGGCCACACCAATGATCAGTGAAAAGGAAGCGGCATTTTCTGATTGCATTACACAAATTCCAAACTTTTTGTGGATTTCCCATAGCCATAGCTTTAGGAACAAAAGCAATGGTAAGCAAATCTTCCTTCCTGCAACGTCTATTTTGCAAATTTAATTTGATGAGCTGCTGCGTTCAAGCAGGAGACAGTTATTTACACACATATTTTTTCCGACCAGAACTGTTGGCTTTTCACGACGAAGAAATCCAGCAGAGGTGGTGGATTTCATACAGTGGTGTATTTCTGTGAATCTATGCAGTGAAATTGTTCGATTCAGATGTGTTCAAGTACAGCAGTGCTCTCAGTTGTATGAAATCCACGTGCAGCACAGTGAGTTCAATGACAGCCTAGCTCTTTGCATATGACCGTGCTAGCTAAATCCATATGTAGCATGCAGGTAACAAAATTTTGGTACTTTTCGAAGAATCAGGTTCAGCAGCTCTGTGGGAACACTGCCATATGTGGTAATTACAGTAGTGTCAGTGCCTCCATGTGGCAAACACTTGCATTGCTGGGGCCACAGCAATGATCAGTGAAAAGGAAGCGGCATTTTTTGATTGCATTACACCAATTCGAAATTTTTTGTGGATTTCCCATAGCCATAGTTTTAGGAAAAAAAGCAATGGTAAGCAAATCTTCCTTCCTGCAACGTCTATTTTGCAAATTTAATTTGAACTGCTGCGTGGTGACAGTTATTTACACACATATTGTTTTTCCGACCAGAACTTTTGGCTTTTCACGACGAAGAAATCCAGCAGAGGTGGTGGATTTCATACAGTGGTGTATTTCTGTGAATCTATGCAGTGAAATTGTTCGATTCAGATGTGTTCAAGTACAGCAGTGCTCTCAGTTGTACCTGTGCTAGACCAGTAAATGACAACTCGTGCTCTCTTCTCTGGAAAGAAAGTGATGGCGCTGCATCAGCTGCTTGGAAACTCGAGGGTTGATGCTACATTTGCTTGACTAAAATAACTTCTCAACATCTGAATAGCCAGCTAGGGACGCGAATCTCCGATTAGTATTAAAAAAGTTACACACCTTGGTATGTAGCCTGCTTATGAGGACCAGCTAAGCAATGCGACACTTCCACTTGATATAGGAATGTGGCCGTTGTTTCAGTGCCCACAAAGAATGCTCAAATAAACTGAATTTGAATGGCATGCCAAACAAATTGCATAAGTACCAAAATATCTTTTTCCAATGCTTACGGGTTCTGGCACTGATTTTAGCGCCAGGTCTACCTGTGAAGAATTCTGTAATAATTATCCCCTGCCACAACGCTTTAAGTAGCGACAGTGAAATGAAATGGGTTATATACTCTGTTCAAGCATTACCAGTGTATGGCTACCAGTAAATGCTTCATCAGCCTGCCTACGCCCACTGCAGGGCAAGGCCTCGATCCATGTCTCTCCAATTAATCCTGCCCTGTGTCGGCTGCGGCCGTCCTACGCCTGCAAAATTCTAAATCTCATTCGCCCACCTAACTTTCTGCCGCCTCCTGCTGCACTTGCCTTCTCTTGGAATCCACTCAGTCACCCTCAATGACCAGCGCTTATCTTGTCTTCGCATTATATGCCATGCCCAAGCCCATTTCTTCCTCTTGATTTCGACTAGGATGTCATTAACCCACGTTTGGTCCCTCACCCACTGTTCCCGTTTCCGGTCTCTTAACTTTACACCTACCATTTTCCTTTCCATAGCTACCTATTAAGATATATAGATAAACAGCCATTCATGATCTGAGATGTCAGGCATCTCAGTTGGCTCTTCATTTCGTGCCGATATTGGATGCCTAATCGAGAGGCCGCATCCGGACGGCAGCAATGTTGTCTCATTTTTGTACATAATTTTCTTGTGCTGTAATCTTCATTTCGGGGTGGTTCGGCTTTGTTGACAAGAGCGTGGAAGAGGTAGAAAATATTCTCAAAATGAACAAAAACCAAACTTTGCTTGCAATAAATATATTCCTGCCCGCCTTTTAGCAAAGCATGCCTGCGCGGATTTCTTGTTTGCTTTGGGGAACACGCATGTGTGACTTGTACTAAAAAAATTAGGCAAACTTTTTAATCTGGCTAAACCTGAGTAACAAAAACCAAAGCTTCAAAGTTATCCTGGTAAAGCTTGGCTAAACTTGGTTACGTCTCGCTTGGATCCCCCATGGCTACTGCTGCCGTGAATTGCTGAGAGCTGCTGCAATACATTGTCAGCAGCTGAGAGGAAGCAGAGGCTATATGAAGAGAGCGAGGTAATGGCTTCGGCGTAGCTGCTGTTGAGTGACGTCATGGTTGTCACGTGAGTAGGCAGAAGCGAGCGGTCGGTTTCGGCGGTGGGGGCTGAATGATGTGGCAGGCTCCTGGTCAAACTCGCACACACGGTGAATTATGACGATATAGCGTCAGTATCTGTCTTTCTCTGAATCCCAAGTTTCCATTTTCAGCAGGTTGACTCATCTAGCTCCTGGCACCATTTCGGATTGGCTGCTTGAAAGTGAAGCATTTCTGCCCGGGCGTCATCAGTCCTGTTCTTCTTCGTGGTGGCTGTTACCGCACAACGGCCCACCCTGTACGCCTTCTCTACACGACAGCATCCAGAAAACTCCAGGCACTGTACAGCCACCCTGACCTGCAACGAGTACAATCAGCGCTACATGCTTTAGAGCTGCCGCGGCAACTACTCACATGAAAAACCTTTGCGCGCACATATGCGCACAACGCAAACTTTCTAACAAGAACACGAAGGTACACAATGACGGCCACAATACAAATTGCGCCAAAGGAATCCACACAAACACAGCCACCGTAATCACCTGCCATAACTCCACCATTCCAGCTGTCGCTACCATGAGGGCATGTGTGTTGATGACGGCACTCGTGATGTTCTTCATGCATCGGCGAAATGTGCCCCTTCAACACATTTGCCAGAGATGAACCATCTGCAGCCATGGGCTACACACACCAGAAGCTACACCCCTACAATCCACGACTACACGCATGCATACAGACACCACCACCACAATTATAGCGAACGTACCAGGACTTATACCGTGGCAACAAGCGTCGCCATCGTGCTGACGGCCAAGAGTTCACATATTATTCACGCATCGGCGAAGTGCGCCATTTAGGCGCAATCGCTTGAGCGACATCACTTCTGTTCCTTTTGCGGGGCTGCCATGTGCCGCACTGGTAACACACTACAGAACTACTCCGCACACATTAATGGGCAGAACACCATCTAACAGCAACCTACCCCCTCCGAAACACAACTGCACAGAAGAGCTTTCACGACGACTACAATCAGAACCCCACCTTCTGATTGTAGTCGTCAGCCACACGCGTATCATTCCCGCTGTCGCTGCCGCGTACTGGCGCGTCCAAGTCATCCAAGCTACCAGGATCGTCGCAGTGCTGGTAGCCTACAAATCCCACGCACAATTCAACACCGCAGCCAGCAAGCAACTCCAGTCGCTTAGACCAACCCCATCACAGCTACACAGAGAACGCCACCGACATTGTCACACATACGAGCCCTTATTCTGTGGCAGCACACGAAGGTACTCTGAAGATGACCACAACAAGCACTACGCCAGAAACAACCGATAAAAGCTGTCTCCACTGTACGTGCGCTAGTGTCTAATCGTTTAGACAAGTAGTTGAAGGCACTCGTCCCAACTTGCTTTGACTCGGCAAGCAGCATCGTCAATGTGTTGATGACGGCACTCGTGATGTTCATGTGTCGGCGAATTGCGCGTTTTCAACACAATCACCAAAGATGCACCTGCATGGGCAAGGAACGCACAGAAGCTCCACTGAATGTACGCGAATGCATCCACAAATACACGCATGCATACGGACACCACCACCAGAGCTATCGCGAACGTACAACGAACGAGCTGTAAAATTCAAACAAGAACACAAAGGTACATACACTCAAAAACGTGCTATAGGAACCCGTGCAATCCACAGCCACATAGATTTTGCCAGTCCTGTCGCGATGCCGAAGAAAATACGAAGGAACTATGCACCGCGACACAGAAACAACCAACCGTAAAACACGATAGTGAACTTGCCCAGCAGCCAACATGATTAAGGCGGCACTTTATTCATATCCATCATTTGCATATCCACATATAACATATCCATCATTGCGGCACCACTCTTGCTGCTCATGTTCGTGGCCGTTCGCCGCATTGGCGGTCCTGACGCCTGTGCCACATGCACAACCCCGCATACATTATCAGCCAACAAGCATCTCCAAGCGATAGACGCCCGCCACGACCTACATACAATCTGCACGATCACCCCTAAATGCATCACAGCTGCCACGACTACCTGCATAAACCACACCTCCATTGCAGATTTGGCAAAGAAACGTGTTTGAAGTCTTCATTTGATAAATAAAACTTTTACAACTCCTGGTTATCTGAGAGAATGAATTTCACGAGACTGTGATGACTTGCTCCCTGGTCCAGTGGACACCTCAATCGTGCTTTGCGCTACGTGGCGGTAGTGAGGTACGTGCGCTGCATGCGCACGTACAATAAAACGCGGCAAAATAGGCCGCTGGTGTTCACTGACGTTGACGACATTGTAGTAGTCTGTTAATTTTGAAGCGAAAGCTTCACTAGGGTACCTCGTAACGATTTAGCGGTGCTTGCAGTTTCGACCTTCAAATCCGCCATAGGTCAAACCAACACTAAGCTATTTATTTATTTAAGATACCCTCAGGGTACAGATGTACGTTACAGAGGGGAGGGGCGGATACATATACAAAGTAAAGTTAGCACATGAAGAAAACAATAAAACAAAGAAAATATCAACAAGGTACAAAATATAATTTCTAAGGCGGCATTGGTGTCAAACATATAATACAAAATATAACAAGGAACACAGTACACAATGAAGATAGACAAATGAAAAAATGGTTTAACACTATGCAAGAAAAGTCCTGGGAAGAAACGAGTTACAATGGGCAACCGTGTTTGAGTGTGCAATGTAGACTTTTGACTGTGGTTACGGCGATATGAAATGTATGATGGGGGTTTAATCCACAAGGAGCGGAATATTGAGTTATAGTGGTATATTTTATGAAAAAGTGTGAAGCGAGATAGCTTTCTTCGAGTTGATAAGTGCGGAAGATGCAAGTATGCTTTCATATTAGTAACACTGGCTGTCCTTTGAGTTATTTAAGATGAACCGAACTGGGCTATTTTGTACTGCCTCAAGGGACTGTATGAGAGTTACTTGGCCGGGATCCCAAACAGATGATGCGTATTCGAGTTGTGGACGAATGTAGGTTGTATACATTAATAATTTTAAGGATGATCCAAGAGTACGACTGGCTTTGGCGATGATGGAACGGACATGTGATTTCCAAGAGAGATCATTTGTAATGGTTATACGAAGGTAGCGGTATGATGTCGCAGACTCTAATAAGACGTTATTAAGCGTATGCGTGGGATCTGATAAGTTAGTGCGAGATACCCTCATTGATTTACATTTGTTATTATTTAATTGCATGCACCATGTACTGCACCATTCGTTAATATTATTAAGGTCATTCTGAACTAATAGGACATCGGAATTATTAGTAAGTTTACAGTACAGAACACAGTCATCAGCAAATAGGCAAATTTTGGAAGAAACGCAAGAAGACAAGTCGTTTATGTAAATCAAGAATAAGAGAGGACCCAGAACCGACCCTTGCGGAACGCCGGAGTGAACTAAGGGCGAAGGTGAGTTAACTTCATTAGTAGTTACAAACTGAACGCGGGACGTGAGGAAAGCGCGAATCCAATCAATTACTGGCAGGGTCAATGTTTAAGACGCTTAGTTTATGAAGAAGTAGCGCATGGTTTACATTGTCGAAAGCTTTAGAGAAATCAAGAAATATACAGTCAATTGAAAAACCAGAGTCTAGATAGGCATGCACATCATTAGTGAAGGAGACAAGCTGAGTTTCGCAAGAGAAATGTTTACGTAATCCATGTTGGGCACTTGAGAAAAAGTTATTTTCAAGAAAGTTAACAAGATGTGTGTATATAATGTGCTCCATGATTTTACATGGTACAGATGTAAGGAAAATGGGCCTGTAGTTGAGGGGATGATGTGTTGGACCCGACTTGTGGATGGGGATTATTTTCCAGATTTTCAGTAACAGGTATAGTGCCAGAGTTGTACGATTGTGAGAAAATGCACTCTAGTATTATTGAACTGGTATTCCACCGTATTTTGCAAAAATTTAATATTGATCTCGTCCACTCCGCAAGATAATTTGGGTTTTAAGTTACTTATTATAGCTTTGATACCTGTTGACTCAAAAATATTATGGGGTCCATGATCTGATAAATGGTAGCATTCAAAACTGGCATCGGAGCGGTGAGTACTGGGGATGAAAATGACATTGTTCTTAACAACACATTTATTGAGATGAGGTGGTACTGAGTCCCCAGAGCTGGTGAGTAGTGATAAGACACTCTTATTAGTGTTGCCTCGAATGACATTCCATGATATAAGGTCATTGTCAAAGGTTAAAGTCAAAGGTCAAATACGAAGTTGAGACATTAATGAGAAGACGTGGATACCACAGTCACCCTTTAAGCTATGCAGCATTAGTGACAGATGTGCGCTGCATGGTTTGACATTGACAATGCTGCAGCAAAAAGGCGGCGCAAAAGCAGAAGCGGCAAGTATGGTGGCCAAGTGGTTGAGGTGCTCGAAGTACGTAAACACCTCCCAGGATATACCCATGCCTGATGGAACTGCTCAGTAAGCCTCAAAGGCAGCACCCGACCTTTTTAAACCCATTGAGTTCCATATCCACAACACGGAAGAGATCCGCCGGCTACGCGTCACGGCGCACCAGATAGGTCGGCTGGCGAGGCGCATTGTCACCATATCGCCGGCGTATGACAGAAGCCGACATGAGCAGGATCATGCAGTAATTATTCAAATCACTTACGCAGGGATGAAGAGGCACTTAATAGCTTCATTAGGACATCATACAAGGCGCAGGTGGCCGCCGCCGACGCCATCGACTGACCTTTCGTTTCTCTCGCTCCCTAGCCACTAATGCGCATGCGCTACTAGCAGCACCGAGCCACTGGTGTTCCGCCGCTGCGCAGCGCCGTGCCTTTCCTCCATAATCCAACTTTCAGTTTTCTCTTCTTTCCCTCCCTCCTTTAGCCCTTCCTTTACGGCGCAGTTCGGGTGTCAACCGAGATATGTGATACAATTAATCAATAATTAATTAATTACTGTGCCATTTCCTTTCCTCAAAAACCAAACAAAACAAGCGAGCCGACGGCGTTCATAGAGTTCATTGGCGTTGACAGCTTTGCTAAGTCCGTTCATTTTTACGAAAGGAAAGGCGAACAACCGGCTCCGTGGGTCAGTGGAGACCTCAATCTCGCTTTTGCTTTGTATATCCTGGATTAGCTGAGCTAATCCACATTAATTTTTTGCACGGTCGCTGAACTAGTCGAAGCCCATAAGACGGCACTAGTGACCCGCATATAGGGCACTGTTGCGGGACGCGTAATTATCGACAAACACCACATCCACCCCGTAAAGAAGGTATGTGCAACATCCAATTTACCAGTCGAGATTGCTAATAGGCTAGCTGTTAAACCAGTAGCCAAGAACATGCTGCCAGGCAGACACCATGCACGCCCACAGGAAAGCAAGGGCGCCGGCCTTTGAGGAACAGCACAAGAACGAACCATGAGCAGTGTACAGGATGCAGCTCAACACATAAAAGGCGGAACAAGGTGGCATGTATGAACACTCCAAAGTCAGCCCTCGTTTACGCTACAAACTTTCACGCTAGCTTAATATTCGAGGCAAAGGAAATAGCTATCGCACGGTGGGGGAGTGGAGGGGAGGGCATCGTGGATTTCCGCACCAAAACTATTCTAAGCGGCTCTAAGAGCGCCGTTCAAAATTTCGCCAAAACTCGGTAAGCGCGCTCGCAATGCGAATTCTGCGCATCCGGACTCTCAATCACAACATCAAACGCGTATGGGTTCCTGCTCACGCGAGTAACTGCGGAAATGAGGGGGTCGACCATCTGGCCCGAGGTTTTAACCGACTGGGGGACGGGAGACCTCTCGGGAACGGACGCCCCCGCCGAGGGACCCGACCCGTATACGTGGAGAATACAAACTTTGATCGTAAGCTGTCCCCCGCCCCAGGTGGCTCAGTGGTTAGGGCGCTCGGCTGCTGATCAGGAGTACTCGAGTTCGAACCCGACCACGGCGGCTGCGTTTCGATGGCGATGAAACGCTGAGGCGCCGGTATGCTGTGCGATGTCAGTGCACGTTGAAGATCCCCAGGTGGTTGAAATTATTTCCGAGCCCTCCACTAAGGCACCTCTTTCTCAAATTCTTGTTTAAATCCCTCCTTTATCCCTCCCCTTACTCCGTGGTTCCGGTGTCCGCCGATATGTGAGCCAGGTACTGCGCCATTTCCTTTCCCCAGAAAGAGTTTTCATTTTTTTATAGCGAGCTATGATGCGACCCTCATCCCGGATCTGGACAGGGCACAATCCACGACAATCAGACGCCTACAAACAAATGCAATTTCTAGCTCCTGATTATGATCAATCAATAACCGTGAATATGATCCCGCATGCCCGCACTTCGGTGACGGCACGCACGCCACCCAAGACCATATTTTGTGGGATTGCGTTAGCAAACCCTCTTTGATGACACTCTTGCCAGCTCCTGGAATGGGACAAGCTCTTGGCCAGTTCAAGAAAACAACGCAACTGGCCCTCACCATGAGAGCTTGTCGCCTCCGACTGGAGGCCACTCTGGGGTCGCCCCGGTCCCAACTAATCCCTTCCATTTCGAGGCAGTAAAGTTGTAGCCACCCACCACCTTCCCTTACGGCGCAGTTCGGGTGTCCACCGAGATAAGTGCGACAGTTACTGCGTCATTTCCTCGCCTAAAAACCAATTTGCTGCATTTTTATGAAGTGAAAACGCTAAGGCACACGTGTTCTGTGCGATGTCAGGGGTGATTTAGATCTCCAGGTAGTCTAAATTAATCTGGAGCTCTCCACTACTGCAGCTCTTCCTTTCTTCTTTAACTACCTCCTTTGCCCTTTCCTTACGGCGTGGTTATGGTGACCAACTATATATGAGACAGATACTGAGTCATTTCTTTTCCCCCAAAACCAATTATTATTGCTATTATTTGAAAAAGTCGAATAAGTGAAAATTGCTGCTAAGAGAAAAAGAAGAAGCAAGAGGTATATGAGCAGAAGCTCGGGTCAGAAATTGATTTTTTGGAGGGAATGGAAATGGCGCAGTATCCTTCTCATATATCGGCGGACAGGCCGTAGCGGAGGGCTCCGGAAAAATCTCGACCACCTGGGTATCTTTAACGTGCCCTGACATCGCACAGCCCACGGGCGCCTTATCGTTTTGCCTCCATAAAAACGCGGCCGCCGCAGTCGGGTTCGAACTCGGGAACTCCGGATCAGTAGCCGAGCGCCCTAACCACTGACCGCAGGTCCTTGGACTGAATGTCCCGGCCTTGTGTGTCTCTCTGTCAGCACGAGCGAGCGATTGTGGCCCATCTCGAGCCAGTGGGCACGGCTCAGGCTTCCCTTTCCATTCTTCCTTCAGTCACAAGACCAACACAAGCGGGTGCCCTTGGCGGCCGCGATGCGAGGTGGCTCGTGGGTTAGTTCGTTCCCGAGGCCTACCAATCAGGCGTTGAGACCACCGCTTTCCGTCCCGGCCCGTGGTCCACGAAGCTCTGCCGTCCTCGGAACTAGGGTCCTATCCTCGGTCCTAGGGTCCTTGGAACTAGGGTCGGCAGGCCTGCCGAATTATGTGCGGGGTCGGATAGCGCCACTCGCCCCCAGTATAATATAACAGATAGTATGGGTGTCAGGTCAGCAGGGGGTTGAGGGGAAAGAGGCCGCTCACGCGGCTGTCCGAGCGTTCCTTCCCCCGGGCTCCACTCGATCCCCCGGAGCCACCGCAGATCATACCAATCCTTCTAATCTCTTACTCGGATATAACAAACCATCTACGCCTCTCTGCAGGCGGCTGCGTTTCGATGGAGGCGAAACGCTAAGGCGCCCGTGTGCTGTGCGATGTCAGTGCACGTTAAAGGTCCCCAGGTGGTCGAACTTATTCCAGAGCCCTCCACTACGGCACCTCTTGATTTCTTTCTTCTTTCACTCCCTCCTTTATCTCTTCCCTTACGGCGTGGTTCAGGTGTCCAACGATATATGAGGCAGATACTGCGCCATTTCCTTTCCCCAAAAACTAAGCGGTGGTGGTTGTTTATTAAAATAATAGTAAAAAGGAAGGAAAAGATTTTTGCTAGCCCCGGCATCTGCCATCGATACTGAAGCACCTGAGCTGGGGCAGCGGAAATAAAGGATAGCAGGCAGAATAGAGAAATGAAATGAAAGAGCTGAGGGGACGGGAAGAGAGGATAGGGGGAGAAGTAATATGTACAAACCATTTACACAATAAATTATTATTATTATTATTACGCCTCTGCAGGAGGGTACTCCCGGGACACGCAAAAGTCTCGACAGAACCTAGGAGTGCCACCTTAGATAGCTCTAAACTCGGTCTTTCTTAAACCGCGTCACACTAAAACACATATGGACCCTAAATTCACGGGCAGGTTGAAATTCTGCGGGCGATATGCAGACCTATACCACATGGTGTGAGCCAGCCAGTACAATACACATATAGCCGTTACAAGTCAAGCCAACAAGGGAGGGTTGGAAGGCGGCCGTGTCCGGCTGTGACCTGGAGGCCGAGCGAGCCCTGGTCTAGAGAGCACGGGCACCAGCGGCACCAATGGCATCCCGGAATAGGGAACTTTCTGACGGGCTAGTTGGTACATCTCTAGGGACTGCCACCCAGCGCAACAACCATCCCCCATCTCCCATTCCTAATTTATTACAGTGCAACAAATAATGTTTTATCCTCCTCCTTTTCCACCGGAATCCTCCACTACGCCACCTCTTTCTTCCTCTCTTCTTTACGTCCATCCTTTATCCCTTCCCTTACGGCGCGGTTCAGGTGTCCGCTGATATATGAAACAAATACTGCGCCCACCCTCCGCGGTGGCTCAGTCGTTAGGGCGCTCGTCTACTGATCCGGAGTTCCCGGGTTCGAACCCGACCGCAGCGGCTGCATTTTAATGGAGGCGAAACGCTAAGACCCCCGTGTGCTGTGCGATATCAGTACATGTTAAAGATTCCCAGGTAATCGAAATTACTCAGGAGTCCTCCACTACGGCATCCTCTTCGTCCTTATTTCTCTCGTTCCCTTCTTTCTCTTTTCCCTTACGGCCTTACAGGTTCCCCAATATGAGACTGATACTGCGCCATTTCCTTTCCCAAATACCAATTTTAATTTTTATTTTTACATTCCGCAGGTGGATGCCACCGCATACAGACAGACAGACAGACAGACAGAAAAATTTTATTTGGCAAGTGAGTTTTAGACCGTGCTGGGTACCCGGGCCACTGCGCGGTCGCGCACTGCATCAAGTCATGTGTGGGCCATGACGTCGGCAGCCCGAGTCACCGCCGCAAGATATCGGTGGACACCCGAACCGCGTCGTAAACGAAGAGAAAAAGGAAGGAGTTAAAGAAGAAAGGAAGAAAGAGGGGCCGTAGTGGAGGGCTCCGGAATAGATCCCTCCTGACATCGCACAGCTCATGGGCGTCTTAGCGTTTTTCCTCCATAAAAAAGGAGCAAATTGGTTTTTAGGTGAGGAAATGAAGCAGTAACTGTCTCACTTATCACAGTGGACACCCGAACCGCGCCGTAAGGGAAAGTGGTGGGTGGTTACAATGTTACTGCCTCAAAATGGAAGGGATTAGTTGGGACTGGGGCGAGTCCAGGTTGGCCTACAGTCGGGGGCGACAAGCTCGCGTGATGAGGGTCATTTGCGTTGTTTTCTTGAACTGGCCAAGAGCTTCTCCCATTCCAGGGAGCTGACAAGAGTGTCATCGGAGAGGGTTTGCTAGCGCATTCCCATAAAATATGACCTTTGGTGGCGTGCGTCCCGTTACCACAGTGCGGGCATTCACGGTTTGTGATAAATCATAATCGGCAGGAGCTAGGAATTGCCTTTGTTTGTAGGTGTCTGAGTGTCGTGGATTGCGCCCTGTCCAGGTCCGGGATGAGGGGCGCATCTTAGCTCGCGATAAAAAAACTTCAAATTGGTCTTTTGGGAAACGAAATGGCACAGTATCTGTCTCACATATCGGCGGACACCTGAACCACACCGTAAGGGAAGGCATAAAGGAGGGAGTGGAAGAAGAATTTAAGAAAGAGTTGCCATATTGGAGGGCTCGGGAATAATTTCGACCACCTGGGTACCTTCAACGTGCACTGACATCACACAGCACACGGGCGCCTTAGTGTTTCGCCTCCATCGAAAGAAACGCAGCCGCCGCGGTCGGATTACAACCCGGGAGCCGAACCATTTTTGTGGCTTCTTGTGCTTCCCCCGCGTCACTCAGAACTGAAGCTCGAGGTAGTTCACCGAAAGGCATAGCGGTTATTGCTGGGCCTTGCCACTTGCAGCTGCAAATGACTTGGTGAAGCTATAGCCACAGCGTTGCTCCTACCTCCCTCGCAGCGCCTGTAGTACAGCATGTTGTCACATCTTCTGCGACTTGTCGAAACAGCGGCTAGAAGGCACCTGCTGCGCCGTTTACACATTGTGAACAAAATTATACAGATGAGGTCTGAACACTCCATGACAACGGCGACCGCAGCGATCTGCGCTGTGCGGAATTAGGACATAAATACCACGGCTACCTGCGGATATACACACATGACTGAGTTAACAGAGAAGCACGCAATTCGACGCCAGCATTTTTTATGCCTGAATAACACAAAAGGGGTTTGAAGATTTTATTGACCTAGTGCCATCCACGCACGAGGAAATGATATTTAATCAACTGCTGCGCAAATATGCATTTCTCTTCTTGACTTAGGGTAGGTAGGGGGGCCGGTTCAAACATTAAATGTTATTCTGTATTCTGTAATCTGCATGACATTTATTCGTCCGGCGCTAAAAGCAGTCAATATTAAAGGCAAGCAAGCAGAAGTGATAATCACGTACTACGAGCGAGCATTTCAGCGCCTTCGAACGCCTGCGGAAAAGGCCACGATTCTCTATCTGGGACCGCATCATGTTTCAGAAGCTGGAATAAACGTTGACGTTCAATCGGTCCCGTCACACATCGCGGAACGAGAGAGCTGACGGTCTCGCCAGTTTGGCCCATACTTAAAGGGCGCCTCTGACTCTGGCGAACGACCATAGGCAGCACTGCGTTGCTGTAATTCGCAGCCATTTTGCGTCCTTCTCGCCCAACTTCTCACACCTTTCAGCAGTCGAGCATCGGACCTCGCTGTTCCGGCTACGCACAGAAGCTCATGGACGACAGCCTGGTTACGCAAAGTAGGCCTCCTCGCGTCCCCGATTTGCACTGTGCCAAGTTCAAGCAGACCAAGGACGCATCTTGTAGAAATGTGCCAAGTGAAGGAACGCACGAAATAAAAGGAACCTAGCGTCTTTGGCAAAGGTAGCCAGTCTGCGTGGTTTGCTTCCAGTATTCGAGTGCTTGCGGCTTACCTAAACATCAAAAGGCCTTGAAAAGTGAGGAAAAGGGTTTGCCTTTGATTGCCGAGATTTATAGCTTGAGAGGAGGAATAGAGGGAGAGAGAGAGGGTTTATTGATAGGAAAGGCAGAGAGGTTGGCCTGAAAAATAAATATCTGGCCTGCTACTCTGCTCTGGGGGACGGGAAGAGGAGATAAAAGAAGGTCACGATGGGGGACGATGATGATGGGAGGAGGCAGATGAAAAACTACTTTAAAAAAAACAAGGAGGGATAAGTGCTCCATTACACTATACGACTGAGAAACAGATCATGCAGCCCGGTCGAGGTACTCGCAGCAGTACAGAGGATTTTACTTGACTTCCTGAGTTTAGTCAGACTACTGGGTGTATTGTAGCGCTGCCAGTGTGGACTCAAGGGGACTACTTTGATTATGGACTCCGCTAAGTAGCTTTTTTCTCCTTTCTCTTTTTGTCTTCTCGCCATAGAGATTGTTTGTACGTGCGAATGCCCAGTGGTAAGCTAAACATGGCTTCTTTATTCTTGAAACAAAATTGGTCGTGTTGCAGATTTACTGAAGCCGCGTGCAATATTTTAAACGGAAAATGATTAAATTTGTTTTAAAAGAGTGTGGACAGCGTCCCACAAATAAAGCGCACTCCATTAATTCGGCGTTCATAACTCTTACAGCCTACTAACTACAGACGCTGTTTCCTACACAGCAGGCAGCTGCTGAGGCCGGAGACGCACATCAATTTCATCGCTGGAATAGAAAGAATTTTATACACCTTAAACTGCAGAGTTGTAGACCATGACGACAAACTAACAACAGTGGCGTTTTTTGTTTTCGTCATTTTGACGATTATCGCTCTTTGAAGGCATCCAAGATTGACCAATCCGGGAGGACAGACGACGAAGAAGCTGTGACGTCGATGCCGCGTGGCGCGTGCCAGCCAAGGAGGCTATATATACCAGCACATCATTGGAACGCCTCAGACGAACGACAGCGGGTCTACGTGTAGGATGCAAGCAGCCATGGCTCTCGTGGAACGTAGGTGCGCCGGAGATGTACGAGGCTGCGAATCCTGGCTGCTCGGACCAGACAGGGCCTCCCAGTTCCTCTGCAGGTGGTCGCGGGTGACTCGGCCCCTACCGTGTAGCGGCCCTTTCCTGCTTCGATGCCTGCGCTTCCGCTGGCATCGATGCAACCTAAGCAGCCCAAGCGACACGCACCACGTCATCACCTGCCTGGCTGCACCCAACAGTGAGGGCAGCGTCTCTCGCCGAATTTTGAGGTGAGCATAAACTGCGGTAAGCACGTTGCTGTATCTGGCGCAGGTTTTTATTTTCTGTGCATAGCTGAGAGTGATATCGTGTGGTCCTACGGATATTCGATCTGCGTCTGTCTTGTCACCTGTCTTGTCTACCATTTCTTTTTCTGTGCTTTCTTTCCACGCATTCCGGTGGGCAATCATGCCAAAATTGTCGATTTATCGCACGTTCGAAGTTTGTAACGGCTGGCTAATTGGCTGTGCGTGTTTGAGAGTCCGCCCTAATTAGCCTAATATCTCTAAAATAGATCCTACGTGTAGGAACGCGGCGTAACAGTTTTAACGTCTCCGAGCGTCACATGAGCAGTGAGGGACATAGTAGCGGCGGCCCTCGGATTAATTTAGACCATCGATGGTCCTTCAACGTTAAGCCACACGGGTGCCCGTGTGTGCCTTAGGATGAAAAACCGTAGCCCCTTGGAACAGAGGGGACAAGAAAAAGGAAGAGCACTGCCGAGCCAGAATCGAGCGCGTGCTGTCGAGCCAGATAGCGAGCGCGTGCTGCAGAGCCAGGTAAATAGCGCGTGCTCTCGAGCCACGTATCGAGCGCGTGCTCTCGAGCCAGGTATCGAGCGCGTGCTCTCGAGCCAGGAAGCGAGCGCGTGCTGCCCAGCCAGACGCCGTTCGAATTCTGGGGCTGAGCAGCCGAGGCGTACCGACTGTTCGAGGCTGCCTTTGTCCGTGGTCGCTTCCCCAGGAGCCACCCGGGCCGAGCCAACTGTTCGAGGTGTTCGAATCCGAGGACGCGGCTTTGGGATCCAGCTAGCTTTTTCGTGCTGGTGGCGCTGAGCTGACCTTCCAGAAGCGAGCCCGGACGATCCGACATTGTGCCTCTGGACTTAGCCCTATTCGAACAAAGCACCGGCATCGTGACCCGAACGACCACCGTGGGACTTCCTGCGAAGGTGAGCCTCACCTTTATAATAGAGTTCATTTTTTGTCCCTTTCAGTGAATATGTTCTGTGTCCTGTAATTGGTTCGTAAACGTCTATTGGATCCGATAATAGTGGTCTGGTTCCTTGGCGCGTCCATGGGTGAGAGGTTCGCCACGAACATGCACTGCGTGTAGCAAGAAGGATTCGTATTCAGCTGTAAGCGCCGTGGATAAAGCAAACCAAACCTCTCTTCACTGCCACCCTCCTCCCTTTCCACACGACAGGGTTGAGGCGTGCACCAAGAAGTGTTACTGCGCCTTTAATTTTCCTGATAAGCGGTATTTTTGAGGCGTCGTTGAATGCGGCAAATGAGAGCGTTAGCTGGATGTGGACAATGCTAAACACAGTTGGTTGACGCCCTTTCAGTTTGACTTTGGGCGCGCACCTCACGTCTTTGCTCCGCGTCGCAAACGCGAACTTCGATTTCCCGGCGAGCCTCGCGTTTCCTATCGGCGCTTCGTTCTTGCGTGCTTTTGACGCTGCGAGCCAACAACGCGGCAGTGGATGGGCTGCTAAGCGAACGCTCTTGCCAGACTGCCGAGGCTCTGGCCTGTGCGTGTCACCAAAGTGGCGCGTGGCCAGCTCAAGTTTCTGCACGACGCTGTTCCGCCTCAACCATGGCATTGGGCTCGAATGACCCATAGCATGTCGACGCGCTGCGTAGCAGTGCGTGTGTATGCGGCACTGCGTCGCTTTAGGCGCCTGCATCGAGCGTCTGCGATTGGCCGTCGACGTGACTGCAGTGCGTACACGATTCTGTAATGCACGATCACGTCCGGCCTGTGTCACCTGCGGATGACACGTCCCTCAGCCGCCGCCGCCGCTGCCGAAACCGAGCGCTTGCCTGTTATAGTACGCCGTCGGCGTGTGTGTTCTTTGACGTTGGCGTTGACAAAGTTCTAGACTCCGATGATTTTGAGGAAAGGAATAATCGGCTCCCTGGGCGAGTGGACGCCTCAATCGCGCTTTGATGTACTGTATATGTGGCGATGGTGGGAGGTGTGGGCTCCATCCATTAGCGCTGACAGAGTTGTGGCAGACACGCGGAACTGCAGCCATAGGCGGCAGCGTTCTTTGGGTGACCATCCTCTCGCTATCAACCATCAATTTACTGCCACCTGCCAGGGTGTCAGGGTGCGCGCGCTGCCTATCCAGTGTGCGGGAAGCACTCAACGTTAGACGCCAAGCCACGTATATATACTAGCCTGGTTCACAGCAGCTTTCGCCCTCTAACCAGGTTCAGCAGTAGTTAAACCCAAGCTAATTTTTTCTCCTGCTTGTTTCATTGCATGGTTTATAAGGATTAACGTCCCGAAGTGACTTAAGGCTTTTAGGTACTTCGTAGTGAGAGGCTACGAAAATTTCAACCACTTGGGGTTCTTTAACGAGCACTGACAGCCCACAGTACACGGGCCTCTAGAATTTCGCCGCCATCGTAATTGACCGTCGGGGCCGAAATCATTGTCCACGATCTGCTTTATACATAGTTTTCATCACTGCGCAGTTGAGTGTTTCACCAAGTGAGCTGTTACTGCGCGGTTTCTTTTCATAATAATTGGTTTTGGGGGAAAGGAAATGGCGCAGTATCTGTCTCATATATCATTGGACACCTGAACCGCGCCGTAAGGGAGGGTAAAGGAGGGAATGAAAGGAGAAAGGAAGAGAGAGGTGCTGTAGTGGAGGGCTCCGGAATAATTTCTACCACCTGGGGATCTTTAACGTGCACTGACATCGCACAGCACACGGGCGCCTTAGCGTTTTTCCTCCATAAAAACGCAGCCGCCGCGGTCGGGTTCGAACCCGGGAACTGCGGATCAGTAGTCAAGCGCGCTAACCACTGAGCCACCGCGGCGGGGGATTTCTTTTTTTTCAAAAACCATTTTTGGGGCGTTCGCCATTATGTGAGAATTCCATGGTTTGCACACTACTCTCCTGACATGGTTTGGAGCGATGCTCAGGTGCTGTTGAGATCATTTCTGCTTTGGTACAAGGTTAATAGAAGGGGATTTGAGAGATGATGCTGAATCGGGGTTTTGCGGGCCGCTACTAAAGAATATCCTCTATAAAGAATAGAACTATGTAGGGAAGGTTTCAGACTTCCCACATAGACGCCAGCCAGGAGTTCTTGGACCTTAGCGGTGGGTTTGGCCAGTTGGATGGTCTTCAGTTGAAAAATTGGCAGTGGCTTAGCTCAGCATTGCGAGGATACACGTAGCGAGAGCTGTAGTGCTCCACTGGTTACGCATGTTGTCGAGTTTGTTGTCGTGACTTAAATATTAAGCATTGGAGAAGTATTCGGTGAGACACATTGTTTATTTATTCAATTGTTTTGACAGAGATAAACATTCCCCGGTGATCCGTAAAGTAGCAGGCAGTTGTCTCAATGCTGCCTACACAGTATTTAGACTGGTTGCTTTCTCTCATATACACAAGGTCAGTACTTCCGGTCCAGGCTGGAGTACCCAGATTCGAACCCGACCGCGGCGGCTGCGTTTCGGTGGAGGCGAAACGCTAAGGCGCCCGTGCAATGTGCGATGTCAGCACACGTTAAAGATCCCCAGGTGGTCGAAATCATTCCGGAGCCCTCCACTACGGCACCTATATCTTCCTTCCTTCTCTCAGTCCCTCCTTTTATCTCTTCCCGTACGGCGCGGTTGGTGTCCGCCGATACAGTGAGACAGATACTGCGCCATTTCCTTTCCCCCAATACCAAATTTTCATAAAACGCTGGTGCACTTTCATGCGTTCGTCTGAACGTTAGATGTAATCCATGGAACGACTGTCGTGGAGACCGACACCATGGATCGCGGCCGTAAGGCTAAGTTGGTTTTTGGGGAAAGCAAATGGCGCAGTATCTGTCTCGCACATCGGCGGACACCTGAACAGCGCCATAAGGGAGGAATAAAGTAGGGACTTCGTAAGAAAGAGCGGCGACGAAGCGCGCGGCGCACCCAGTCTTCCTTCCCGGTTGCCATGGTAACGGCGCATGCACACAACTGGTCTCGCGTGTACCACGAAATACTCTACTGATAGCCTAGTGTAGCTCCCGCTACAATATCCGCATCGGCGCTGAGGAGTATGATCGTCCTTTGGTTTAAAGATTTTACGCTTCCCTCAAAGGGAGCCTGAGGGAATTCCCTGAGAATAGGATTGAGATGAGCTGTGGCTTTACATAGCTTACACTGGTACAGATACGGCGCCATTTACTTTCCCCCCCAAAACAACAACAACAATAATAATAATAATAATAATAATAATAATAATAATAATAATAATAATAATAACAATAATAATAATTGAGTTTTGGGGAAAGGAAATGGCGCAGTACATGTCTATAATCTCGGCGGACACCTGAACCGCGCGGTAAGGGAAGGGATAAAAGAGGGAGTGAAAGAAGAAAGGAAGAGGTGCCATAGTGGATGGCTCTGGAATAATTTCGACCACCTGGGGAGCTTCAGCGTGCACTCATATCACTGAGCACACGGGCGCCTATGCGTTTTGCCTCCATGGAAACGCTGCCGCCCAAGGGATGTTGATTTTGAGGAAAGGGAAAGCTCATAAATCCTTCCCTGGATCTGTGGACACATCCCGGTGTGTGGCGGTAGTGTCCATCTTCAAAAAACCGTGCTTTCTTTCAATATTTCGTACCTAGCAATGCTAAAGCACCAGATATTTTACTACTACCCTCCGTAGCTTCTTCGCCGTGTGCACGAGTTTGACCTTGAACCGAGTAGAAACCACGTGACAGCTATGACGTCACTCAGCAAGCCGACACCGAAACCAAGCGCTCGCTTCTTTTACGATAAGACGACGGCTTTTGTTGTGTTCATTGGCGTTGGCTTTGACGAACTTCTAGACTGTGATGATTTTGAGCAAAGGAAGGGGCTTAACTGGCTCCCTGAGTCTGTAACGGTCGCTTGTATCTCGGTGGACACCCGAACCGGGCTGTAAGGGAGGGCGTAAAGGAGGGAGTGGAAAAAGAAAGAGATGGTGGAGGGCTCTGAATAATTTAGACTACCTGGCAATCTTTATCATTAACTGACATCGCACAGCACACAGGCGCCTTTTTGCGTTTCGTCTTCATCGAAGCACTTAACTGCAGCTATAGGCCGCAGCGTTAATTGGGTGACCAATGTCTCTCAATCAACAGTTCTTTTAACTGCGACCTGCCAGTGTGGCAGGGTGAGCGCTCCTCTTATCTAGTATGCAGGACGCTCTAAACGTTACAGACGCCGAGGTGCTGCGATGAAGCTGTGATGAGCACAGACGCTTCGCACTGCTTAATCGTAATGTTTAAACAGGAGCGCGAAAACGTAGTTTCTGCTCTGCAGCTTAAGTAAACATTTGATTCCTTGTAACGCGGTCGCACTTGCGCTCCAACGACATGTTAGCAGGAAAGCGAGTGACCACGCTGAGCACATTAATTCTGGCTATGCGTAATCTCAGTGCCTCCGTTCTAAGCTCAGTTAACTGATACCATGAAAACCGCTGGTACAATCACTTCTGAACATGCTGGACAAATTTCCAGTGAAACATCCCACTGAATATATTGGTGAAAAAGTTACCTTATTTATACGTTGTTAGCAAGCATTCCACGCGAATTTAAAATGTATTTAAATGCTTCTTGATAACTTACTTTTCTTTCCTGCGCCCTAGAAGGCTGAAAACGAACCATCATTAAATCGATGAGCATAGTTTGGCGCTCTGGTACGGTTTGCCTGATTTCTTTGTTCAACTGTGCCGATCTACAACCAAGAGATTAATTTCTCATGAGCGCTACGTGGCATCCAATGTCCCGTAGGTGGACGCATGCTACGAGGCTGGCCAAGGGTTGAACTCCCAATTTCAACTATACTGAGCTTTTATGACGCCTAGTGACGCATATCGGACAGCACAAAGGCGCGTTTCGTGCTCTACCTCCGCCAAAGCGCGTCCGCTGCTGCTGGGAGTGAATCCCACAATCCCACTACTTTGAGCGGGAAGCGCGCCCAGGCACAACAGAGCATCGGACCATTGTTGAACATGTTTTGGCCAAGACCGGTCTTACAAAAGACCAGGCTTTGACGATATATTACCAATGTTAGGCCGATGCCATGTGCTGCTGGGGAAGTGGTGGCTGGTCAACATAAAGCTTACTGAAATGGGTTGGCGCTTCGTTTTTGCAGTTCTACAGATCACCTATGGCGAGGCCTGCAGACTCGGCTGCGGACGGAGCTGTGCCAAGCCGTCCATGTCCATTTCTTGACATCTCCAGAACGCCAAGAGACTGATGCTCGGCGGTCTTAGCAGCACTTCTCCTGTTCTCTTTGTTCGCGGGTGTCCGCGCCCCTGGCCGTTCCCCCAAGGCGGCACTGGTGCTGCTCATCATGCCTTTGGTGGCCTCCAACCTCGCTGCCTACACCGACACTCACCGCAAGTATGATCATCTGAGAAGCAGACCCAACACCTGACAACGCATCATCACCCAAAAACCATAAACAATGTGTCCACAACAATAGAAGCAGTACAAGCGCAGAAACAGCCAAGCCAACGAAGAAGTGCATTCAAGGAATATAGGGAACAGGTTTCATCGAATGCGTGTGCACAACCACGTTAAACATCACCCTGAGACACAACAGCCACCACAGCAAACAGCTACAAGTACAGGCTGCGCAACCACTGACACAATCACACCACCTGACGTTAAAAATATGAGCATCAGAAAGATTGTAAAGACAGCAAAGACAACATTCGTGATGCCCACGGTACCCAATTGCAGCAATGGCACGAACAACGCCGACACAAAAGTTCACAAACCTATTTTAAAAGTAATCAAGGATTTCCACCAAAAGAAACAATCCTGCAAAGTTACACATTCCACACTGCGAATGTGACACATACTACACAGTGTACTTAACGTTTCAGAGATCAACTGCTGGAGTGAAAGTAGTTGAGTGGCCCGCGCTCAGTTACTCAAATCCTTACCAAGAGAAACGCATCGTAAGACTCACTTCGCAAGATTTCACAGATCGCCCTATCCTTTTGCTGTTGTTATCACACAATTACATAATCTTGCCAGGTTATGGATTGCGTTAATAGCAGTGGGACCTTAAAGAGCATATAGCGTTTTTTTCGCGGTTTCTTGCTGAAAGGCTACCTTGCCACAGACAAGAGGGCTCCGTAGCCATGCACGGTGGGAGGAAACTCCCCGTCCGCTTGCTCTTGGCAAGGCCTTCCAATTTGCTTGTTTAACTGCAGTTTGTTTTAATCCTGCTTATAGTTACCTGCATGTAGTATGTAGGAATGCTTTAGTTTTACATTTTTTGTGCGCTGGGATTTTAATCTTAATATACGTAGTATATGTGATAATTTCATTCTATTTCATGTAATATGACAAGAGCAACCACTTAATGAAACATCGTTTTGGCGCTCTTTGGCCTAAATCTCACTTGCACAATAAAACCAAAGCTAGCACAGTATGACTGCTCAGCTAGAACTAGAGTGGGAACCTCAACCATCGATACGGCAGGACTCATCAAGAAGTCTTTAAAACTATACCGTTGCATGGCGGCCACTAGGATGATCAACCCATGCAATCGAAAACCACATCACCACGAGCATCCCTATCCCATAGACTTAAGGCTTAAGTGAAGCAGGGTGACGTGGCTTGGGAGCCAAGCCAAGAGCAGTCAGCACGCCGAAGGTTGTTTACGGCCAGCTTTTAACTAACGGCTGTTAAAGGTGTCTGCCCAGAGATCCAATGGGTCCAGCGTTAGTCCGGCGGATTCATTGCAGCTAGATCCGCAAGACCCTCCCTTGGCTCCCTCAGCGGTGCTCCTATTGTTCTTGCTAGTGGCTATTAATGCCGCGGGGCGGCGCTGATACTATTCCTCATGTTCGTGGCATCCAACATACCCCCCACCACCCACACACACACACCTTGCACGCATCACGACCTTGGGTAGAAATATGTTAAACGTGAGACACCAAAGCAATGGCACTTCACAAATAAATGAACACAGAGCAGCTTCAAAGCAAACAGACAACAGCTCCAAACTAAAGCATTATTGGTATGAGAAGAGCTAAAAATTGGACCACATAGTTATGCGAAGCAATGACACCTCAGCACAGACACGAGTAACGTTATACAGAAAACTACACAAACGGCACGAGTACATTCTAAACATCAAGACTACAGAGAGAAGCATCACGAACGCCACTGCTGCCCATTTTAAGTCACCGCAGGGAACAACCTTTATACTGAGGTCCTAAAACGCCTAGCTCACAAAACGACCAATGGCTATGCAAGCTGCACACGTTTATTAACGATCGAAGCTACAGACACAGGCACCACGAAGACCAGTGCTACGATTACGCTACTGGAGGGCACAACCGTTGACACGATGAAAAGGTTGTGCGCGCTGCGGAATGCAACTCTCCTGGTGGCATCAAGGGTCCGCATCTTGATTTCCCACCGGAAAAGAGGGAACGGTGAGTACAAACTCAGCCACATGCACCTTGCAGCCATGACTGCTGACTAGGCCAGCGGGCTAATCCCAATTTGCAGACGCGTTTCGTGTCATTGGAAGTGGCGCCTGTGATTGTTCGGAGCTCCAAATGCGTCACAGTAATGACATATTGACGTAAATATGACAATTTTTTTTGCTGTCGGTTTGATTGTGTAAAGGCTTCAGGACACTAATTTGAGCTTTCCTTTTGCCGCGCAGCCACCTTTCCACGGCAGTGCCCCCGATGAATAATCAAACACGTATTTCTTTGTTTGATGTCAGGTCGAAGCAGTACGAGAAAGAATGCTTCAGTCTTAGCCATGGCACGTTAAGACGTTGTGGTAGATAAAGCTCGTGTTAAAAACGACGTGACCAAAGCACAAGAGTTTAGATCGGCAGATCGGCAGCAAGCGCAACATGTGTCAAATGGCATCATTCGTAATCAGCTTTTGGAAAACCCTGTCGGCATCCAGTGGTGCGCAGTGCTGAATTATTGCTGCCCACAAGCAGATAATGTTTTTGCAATTGCCTAAAAGTAACTTTATACGTCAATTCCCTGCAGGTTATCGGACCTAAAGTACTCCTGCTTCCTGTGCTCCTGGACCTCTGCTTGGATTTGTGTGCGCAACAAGCCAGCCGATGCTCCACGGCTATCAAATACGATCTATGGACAAGTTGTACAGACTGCGTCTGAACACGAGTGCTCTCTTCTTCAAGCTATCGGGCACTGCTTCTGTTTCTCATGCCGGCGGAAGTGAGCAACAGTCCCGCCTCAAGGTCATCCGAACATCTGCTGTATGCCTGGTGTGTTAGAAGGTGGCTACCGTGAAACAGACTTTTCCAGAAAGCAGGGCACACACGGACGCGACGACCATCGCAGCGACATCCACAACTTCACAGACAATAGCTGCATTTAACATCGCCATGGACAAAAGCAAAGACAAGCAACACAGACAAGACGCAACCCCCACAAGAGACACACTCATCGACTGGTGGTAAATGAAGTACAATACTGCATAACATCTGCACAACATCAAAAATCGAGTCAGCTGGGTGAAGACAACTGCTGTGATGCAAGTGCAGTTACGTGACCACGCCCAGCCGTGAGCTCCATAGCTGCTGGTAGTAAGAGTACTGCGCCATCGAAGACTACATTCGGAAAGCAAGGACGGGCACGAGCGTTGAGTCCCGGCAAACGATGTGCAGGGGACGAGATAGCCGTCACTGTGAGCAAGACTTGGTCTTCATCGCTGCGGCTTCAGCAGCGGCGCCATTAGAGGCAGCTCCTTACGGATATCGTCGGGAGTTCAGGAATCGTGAGTTTTTGCTTATTTTCTTAAACGTAGAAAGCAGAAGGAACAAATCCTGTGAGTTCAGGAGCAGCGAAACCACTAAGAAAAAAAAATCTTCATAACCGCAGTGGCCACATAGATCGCAATGTAGGCGCAGCTGTCACGAACTAAGGCCTACATACCAATCGAAATATTTTGAAGTGACTCAAATCGTATGATTCAGCATTTACAGTGCAGGCGCGTCTATAGTGGTGGCTATAGCTACAGCAGTCAAACGTTAAAAACGTCGTTAAATTCATTTTGAGCACCAGTAATTGCGTTTTTTCTGAAGGAGCACCAAAAAATGAATGTGGATTAGGTCAACTAATCCAGGATGGACAGAGCGACAGCTGTCAGCGTTTGTTGTGCTCATTAGCGTTGGCGTTGACAATGTTCTGGTCTTGCATGATTTTGAGGCCATTTCCTTTCCCCAAAAAACCAATTATTATTATTATTACTGAGGAAAGAAAGGGCGCATAGCTGACTCTGTCAGTGGATTCCTCAATCGCGCTTTGAGGTACATATGTGGCGGTGGTGAGAGAAGAGAGATGTGGGTTGCAGCATTATCGCTGACAGCGTTGTGGCAGACAGCGTTGTGTGTGAATGCTGCAGCAGTAGGCTGCAGCGCAGCGTTCATTAGGTGACGAACCTCTCAAGATCAACCTTTAACGGCTACCTTCCAGGATGGCAGGGTGGGCGCGCTGCTTGTCCAGTGTGCGGAACGCAATCAAGGCAGGTTTTTGCCGTTGAACACCAACACCACTTACATAGAAGCTTGCTTGAGGTGTGTACTAACTCAGGGAGCAAAGTTGTGCGCCTTTCCTTTCGTGAAAATGAACTGCGTCTCCAACGATGACAAAGCCAATCAACCCATTGAACGCCAGCGGCTCATACTCCCGATCGAGATCGTGCCCGTCCATTACATCACCAACCGGAAGTCGCGCAACGGAAGTGACGTCATACCCAAACTTTGACCTTTGCCGATTTGCACCAAAATCGATCTCCAGCCTAAGTAGGCTATAGCGAACACCATGGTGATCCCCAAATTTGGCTCGAGTCACTCCGTATATTTGACCTCTGCCGATTTGCACGAAAATCGATGTCCATGGTGACCGCCAAATATGGGCCGGGGTCTATCCCGACATTTGACCTTGGCTGAGCTGCACGAAAATCGATGCTCAGCCTGATTCGACTACGGCGAAACACCAACCTCAAATTTGGCCCGTGTCACCTCCCAAGGTGGCCCACGCGCCCCCGAAATTTAACCTTGGCCGAAGGCTTTCGCCTCGCGGACTTTAGATCGCCAAAGTGCCCCTCAATTTTCTTTGGTTTTTGAGGAAAGGAAATCGCGTAGTAATTGGTAGACACCCGAAATGCGCCTTAAGGTAGGGGATAAAGAAGGGAGGTAAAGAAAGGAAGAAAGGGGAAATTGAAAATTACATTTTGAGGAAAGGTGCGGCGCAGCGCATCAGCAGAGCTCAGCTGGTTGCCGTGGTTACGACGCGCGCGCAGCTGTGGCCTCGGAGAGATACAGTGTAACTCGCTTCCACTAGCCTAGCGTAGCATTTGCTACAAAATATGTGCCACGGCGGCTGGTGATCGCCATTTCTTAAGACCGTAATCGCTCTGAAAATGTCCAAATTGTAGCCTGTACCTAAAGAAATTAGCGCCGAGTAGGGGCTATGAAAAACGGAAATGCACGCCTTTGGCAGCGTTGTCTCTCATATGCCCTGGCCCCGTGCACTGCACCGTATAGAAATGTTTTTCCTCAAGCCTTCAGATATATTATTACTTTAATGCCTTCAGCAAAAATGTAACCTTCAAGGGCGTTCTCTGTTTCTTTCATTTAGTATTTGATTAGCCTTAGAGATCGATTCCACTGCAAATATTATGCTTATGAGCAAGCAGTGGATAAATTTTGAGCTTAGTGCGTCAAATCACAGCGCACACAAACATAAATCGGAAAAGTAAATGGAAAAGAGGCCTGCTGCTGCAAATACAGAAATAACACAGGGAGTGCATTGAAAATTTACGGACATTTAGTGGCATCCGGTAGGCATCCTGTCTTGAAGGCATTAATATCAATGTCTGCCACATGCCATTATGGTGCTGAGAAAGAGTGCATAAAAAATGTTTAGTTTCAGATTAAAACTCTATCGATGATCGATGCGGGGTGAAGCAGCACAAATAGGGACAGTTACTAACTTCCTGTTCAGGATTCAGTACTGACCAGAATAGCATCTGATTAGAAAAGCATATTTTTAGCTGTGCTTATTTGCTTTTATTTGACTAAGGTTTTATCGTTTATCTACCCGAAAAAATCGCTTTGAGGTCAGAGCGCTTCAAAAAATGTCAGTTCAGTTCTATGAGGATGCTCCAATTTCTAAAAGGCTCTAATTTTGGAAAATGCACACTTTGCCAGAGCATGCGGTTCAGATTGAGCAAAGATCGCACCTCAGAAGAATTCAATAGCGGAAAGCCGCTATAAAGAAACAAGCCATGGCTCATATTGATTTTGCTGCTATAAGCAAGCACACTTGGTTTTGTTGCTTGAAATTACCTCTACTCCACGTGGGAGCGAGACGGTGAGGTCACGTTCCTGTAGCAGCTGTTACAAAAATCTGTGCTGCTCTGCCCACGTACCCTTAAGCGAAAGTTGCCGAGGAATGTGCTGTCCTTACCTAAGAACCACTCTGACAGCCGCCACCTACTTTGTCCAGTCGCTCTTCCGACCGATACCCTTCCGAATCTTCTAAAAACGAATTGCGGTGTTTATTCACAGGAGAAAAAAATCAAAGCTGTATGGAGAGAGAATTTCGTGATCCTGAACCCGAATCTTCAATTTCTTGCAGGTAATTGGACCTGGCTCATTGTAACCGACTCACTGGCATTTCTGGAGCTTGCCTGGCACAATTCAAGCTCCGAATTCTTGGCGCGGAGCCGTGGCCTTGGTGATTATCTTGGTGGCACTCCTACTGTTCTTCACGAATAAGTGAACTTAAGCCTCTTGGACAAATACGCTTGGGTGCTACTCCTGGCGGTTGTTGTGCGCAGTGCAGGCGACTCTAGACATGTACACTACACTCACAAACGAAACACCCCCCGCAGAAAATATCTTACAGTAAACACCAAAACATACAACCTGCACAGTCACAGCCGCTCATTGCAGCCACCACGATTTACACGCGAAACTACTCTACTCAGGAACGCCGTCATTCTGCTGTTATTCATGCACCGGTGATTTTCGCCATTGCAGCGCATTCGCTTAGGCGCACCATGCCTGTTTCTGTCAGCAGTGTGGAGACCCTCTACTCCTATAAAAAGGAGTATCTTCTTAGAAAGCTCAGTTTGCGCCTCGTGACAGGGCGGCCGTTGAATTCTCTGGGTGTACTCGCCGGCACTCCTGTTGTTCCTCATGGGCGGGAAAAACGCCTTTTCAACACATTCACTTGTGTGTCACCACTTCATGTGCTGTTGCGTGCTGCCTTGCACCGCACTGGAGAACATAGGCACATAAACTACACTAACAACGCCACAACACCAACTGATGAACAATACAGGCACTGAACACCACAAAATATATGCGTGCGATTCACTACAAAAGTAACGACACCATTCAAAGACAAAATAATGCCAGGTATTACACCCGCCACCTAGATATACAAGCCCTCTAATTCCAGCCATATAGATCGGTGCTGCCATGACGACTACACACACAAACACGCCACTATTTCAGCTGTCCCTATCCTACGCGGAAGAGCAATCATTTTAACGTCGTCGAAAATTACGGCATCAATGCTCTTCACCATGGAAAAGGTGGTCTAAGACCCCGAAAGCTATACGCTCATTACGCGGAAGCTCTCTAAGCAAACCAAGCACCAACATTACACAAAAATGGAAGCCACCTTGACCCACACGTCACAATCACGATCGAGTGTAATGTCCTACAATGAGATCCTCGTGAACGAGAGCAGCAGTACGTGGACGGCCAGTACCAAGAACACGAAACCGCGCAAAAGAACCACGACCTTCGAACAACCGGAATCAACAAGGCTAAAGTTAACGTCAAAGTGTCTTGGACGGAAACAACCAGCTGAACGCAGACCATAAGGACCTACGAGCAAAACCAAATACCATAAACTGCACTCTCAGTCGAATTTCGGTGGAGGCGAAACCCTAGAGGCTCGTGTACTGTGCGATGTCAGTGCACGTTAAAGAACACTAGGTGGTGGAAATTTCCGGAACACCTCACTACGGCGTTCCTCACAGCGTCTTGAGAGTTCCTTCGGAATGTTAAACTTTCGTGAACCAAACCAATATAAACATTCATTAGTATTGTCGACTCAAGCTTTATGGAGAAATGACATCTGTGTTTGCGACATGAGAGAAAGAGGAGAGGCGGACGGATGAGGCTAGAAAGACTGTGGGGATAAGATGGCCTCAGCTGTGACGGGACAGGGAGGGATACGGGAGAGCTCTTAGGCCTCCTGTGGACCTGGTGCCGCGGTGCTAGTACATCCCAGCCGCCGAGAAGCACCATGAACCCAGATGATTTCACCTAGCACTACTATCCCAGCTGCAAGGACGAGGACTAACTTCGGAGGCGCAACGGCAAGAATGACAAGATGGGAAGCACCCTGATCGCGCCCATGGAACTGACGAGGGCGGATGCACTCTGGACTGTCTCTCTGCGGTCCTTACGAGCATCACCGCGGCCTGCGATACGAGAGGGAATGCAATGTGGTGAGCTCCTATGCCATCTGGCTTATTTGTGTGTCGCGAGCTAGAGCCTTATGTTTATAGGAATGTGCTCCAGAAAGCATGTGCAATGCTGATGTCACACTCAAGTGGTCTTCCACAATTACTGGCAAGGCACGAGTACCATTACTTATCATCGCTTAGACATTACAGTCATTACAGTCATCCTTTAAGATGAAACTGGCTGTCAAGCTTTCCGCTAATAGCATAGTCGTACCGTAATTCGTCATCTTGTGGGGAGAGTTGCTGACAGGGATACCATGAATTGGCGCACCTTGTTTCCTGACTTGTACATAAGCTCCAGCATCGACACTATGCTTACTGATTCCAGAAAGTGACCCACATGTTATGCGCAGTTATCCAAATTTTAATCCACATGTCCAAGCAATGCTTCCTGGATGTACGCAGATGCGTTGACTACGATTACGTGATGTAATTCGGTGCCGCGTCAAAAAATGCTCTGATATCCTCCAAATTTCTTGGCATATGGAAGGCGTATGACGGGTGTTTTGCTAATTGGACATACTGTATAATACTTTAGCTTTTAAACAGATGATCGCAAAGAACGCTTCTCTGCCGGTTATCGGTGCAGGCCGCCTGCTGGACATCTACCGCGAGCGGCGTCGCCGTTTATCCAGGCGAAATCTGCGCGTGCGTGATGAATGTGCAGTGTCCCATCCAGGCAGCGACGGAAGTCAGCGCCTGCCCCGGTGTCGAGGTCATCCGCATCAACCCAGCTCCTCTTGAGAATGGCGGCCACGCTTCTAGCGACTCTCAGACACAGAACACGACATGACCCTGACCGAAGCAGGCACAAATGAAGACACCACAATGGAATCAGGAAAAAGAATCTGAACAGCCTTCTGCAATGCAGCGAAAACTTGCGACACGATCACGAAACGAAAGCAGAGCCTCGACAAGACTGTTACACCAGTCACAAAGATAACAAACGGCCGAAGACAGCTTAGTTGACCTTAGACCAGCAGCGGCAACGGAACCCGGAACTCGTTGGCTGCCAACACTGCAGGTAGCGCGAAGCAAGCGGTAACTGAAGCTGCGTCTGTGCCTCGACTCCTCGATACTACCCCCGCACCATGGACCTCATCGAAGCCGACCTCTGATGATGATCGCTTTGGACGTAGTACCGGTGAGTACAGCATATGTTCTTCGTTTTCGCAAAGCTGAGAAATGTCAGCTAAAGACATTGAGATAACGGCAAGGTTTTTGGCGATCATCCCTTCACACGCTTGTTTTCTGGCACAGTATAAAAACGCACCCATACAACGCAGAGATAATTTATCATGTTGTAGGAGGGAATGATGGGATGATGGGTTTTGATGGTGAGAATAGCGTGTACGAGCACTACTATTTCATCGATGCTTTTTATAGGTGCATAACACTTGGTAGGATAACACTCGCTTTGGAAGGCTGTGCACTCACCACCGATACTTTTTGTGGGGTGTGTCATTGGCCGGTGCTACGTCTAGCGAATGTCGCTAACAGCCGCTGAGGTTAGGCAGTCCCTGGTAAGCAACAGTAATTGTTAGAAGTTAAATGTTGTATCTGTGACCCATTGAGTGTCGAGCGAAGAAGTAGCGCCATTTCCGCTCTTCGGCACTTGGCTGTTGTCGGTTCTTTTTTTTTGGAACTAATGGGCCTTACTGCTCAAAACAGTACAGTATCCAGGGACGAATCACGCACCGTATTGTCATTTTTCCTCAGCACATCATAAAAACGTTGTGTTACTCGGACGGCGAAGTCTGTGCAGAATAAGTCTAGAAGGCTTACAAGTCGCACTGATAGCGCCATGGAACCTGTGCTCTAAGTTTCTCAATTTGTTGCATTGCGATATTTTTTCTTCCCATCAGTTCTAGTTGAACGCAATCGTGTAGCCTGCATTACCTTTTGCTAGTGTTTGTATTTATGACGTCTTCATCGAATAACAGTCGAACCGCACTGTAAACTCTGCAATCCCTAACCAAAGAAATATTTTCGCACACAATTAGAAGAGAGTTCACGAACCATTAAAAATGAAGAAATGTGGGAGGCTCTGATGCCCAGCTTGGACCCAGATAAGCAAAAAGAAATCAATCAAGCCCAAGCAGCAAGCCGCCAGGTTGCAATGGATCCTTTCATACTCCGAGACTTTGAGCTTAAAACCTCCTCGAATTTGGTTCAAGAAAAAGTTTCTTCACTCTCTCTCCCTGGGCCGCGTGGTACTTGGGTTATGATGGAAGGCGTAGCGTAGATATTCTACCTGTTTTTTTTTTTCAGGGTTCGATCATGTGCCTTTAGGTAGAAAAGGATGCATTCTTTTCAGTGCATCTCTAATGTGGCCACCATTCTGTTTTGCAGGTTTTCTTGCATCTAGGACTACCGAGCAGCACGGCCCAGATCACCTCTGCCGCGGTTTCTAGGATTAGCTTCTGAACGTCCAGACTCATGTCTCCAGATGTCAAGACAAAGGACCTAGATCCAAGAGGCATCCTATATTCTCAAAGCGACACTCCTCCTGTTCTTCATGCTGGCTTTCCAGCCATTTGGCAAGCGGTACTTGTGCTGCTTCTCATGTCTTCGGCCTCCAACCCGCTGTCAATCATACACAAACACAAGTGCAATCATCAGAAAAACAAACCATAAGACCACAAACGCAGAAACAAGAACCACACAAAAACCACAAAAACATGGCGACCGCAGCAATACACGCAGAACAAAGACAAAAAGGAAGCATACACGAACAAGACAAAACAAAGGAATATTAAGGCACGAAACAATGCTGAAACTCCACAAGCAACAGCACAGCTTTTGACCATCACCACGAGGCACCAGAAAAGACAGCAAACGGTTACAAGTACACCCTACAGAAGAGCCATGAACACCCTGTGACACAGCGACTACTAGGAAAGAGGATAATATTAGCGAGACCCTTGTATTTGAGACTCTGGTGGCAGCAAACATCTGCCTCTGTGTCAACCACAAGCTGGAAGAGGAGAAGAATATTCTTGACACTCAGAGCCACGACATTCCACAAATTAACAATAAGCACTGGAACGAGTGTGACAACCCTAGAGCACAGCAATCTCGACAAACACCAATGCGGGACCCAACGACTGCCAAAAAAGATACTTTAGAAAATAGTCACCACCTCTACGATTGCAGCTAGGCGTTTTTGCTGCCAAGACATCGAAAAGCAACAAAATATCTGATACCAGTACAATACACTGGCATCGGCAACAGTGGAAAAAATCACCTGGCTCATCAAACGACCTTAGATATACAAACACCACATACAAATTACAAACGTCGAGACGACTGCATTCCACAAGCAACTCGAAGACCACTGCTACAGCAAAGAAGTCCCATGTACTGCGAATAGTCATCAATCGCCCTGGTGCGGAGAAGTACAGAGCTGCGATTCCACTAGACAAGGCGGCTTGGTACGTAACATGCTCCCAACCTTTTAGCAAAAGGAAGATATAACTTTGATAAAATAAACATAACTTGAAGCTCTTCTGTAGGCTCGAGTATGAAGCACATTTGTCGTGTGTAGACTCGTAATGAACCCGCTTGCTCAGTTTCACTTTTGAGTGGCGTTCACTGCCACAGGAGCTGAGCATACGACTTTTACAAACAAAATGTACTCTTACGTCGTGAAGGTTTAGTCTGTGGAAGACAGGGTTTCATGTTTACCGTGGCAAGAAGTCTCCTTTGCCACCCGATGTCATTCGATTTTTTATAAACTGTACTCGCTGTCACATTCCCTGTGTGCACCCCTGAGGGTGTAATATAAGAATTATTTAAACCATTTCGACCTGTATTGCACTATAACATATGCTTACCACTTCACCTTTCGTCCGTCACAGGAGGAGAAACGCCGTAGGAGAAGGCCCGAAAATGGTTTCCATTTTGTTCCGGAGGCACCAGAGACTGAAGACCACCGACAGTCGTAGAGAAAGTGTAACCACCTGGCACCCACCACATTGCACAGCAGCCACTACAACTACTGTCGAGCGGAGCCAACACTGAACATCCCGTGGATCCAGTGACAAGCTCGGGGAACGAGACTTCAGTCGCTTGCCTCCAAGGTCGCCACATCTCCTCTGGTGAGAACACTGACACCGTTCGCAATTGCAACTGTTAAGCTTATTGTCCTTGTTATCAGTATCTCTAACCCCTCGTCGCGCGTGGATCTTCCCAGAAGTGGAAAGCGTGATGCAAACCCAAATCGGAGGACCTCACAAATTATGGTAGCGGCAGCATCGGCCCTGTAGGTGCCGGAGAGTTTTCACATAAGGCCTCACCATCACTTGGAGTGGAAATGAGACGTCGTGGATAGTGATGCCCGAGTGAGCGTGTTAGATGCGATCATCAAGGCGTTAGGGGTCATGATTTAAAAACTGAAATCATGACCCCTAACGCCTTTTTACCATAGTTGGCAATCTGATTAGCGTGTACACATTTTTTCTCGTGAGCCATTCTGAAACACAGGGGGTTTCCAAAATGGTAGGGCTGCAAGATTGGAGCCGCGTACGACATTGCATGGCACGATGAATCCGTACGCTTCCGCAACATTATTTAGCGGACTCGAATTCACAGCGCGACGTTATGGCCTCATTACTAGGACGTTTATTCACCCGCGAGCTGGCTTCGAATGCTGGGCAACACAATCTTAGGTCATAAAAGGCCACAGAAAAGAGTGTTCGAACTTGGCTTTAAAATGCTTGCGTTATGTGGAGTACAGGCCACCCAGCAATCATGCCGCGTACGAGGGCGGCAAACTTAAAGTACTTTTTTCAAAACTTCCCGCCTTGGGATCTCGCGGCGACGCGCGCTGCCGGGCTTTCTCGGGCGAAACCTGGCGTACGACGTCACGTCGTGCAAGCAGCTGGGGGTTATCATTGCTTCGCCGCGCCAAATTCTTTGAGACGTCATTCAGCTACCGTGGCTGCGCACGCCGGCATCCGGTGGAGCAGGGCCGAGTGGGTTGGGTCTTTAGTGTGGACGGCGGAGGAGCGCCGACGTTTCGGCGTGCGAAAATTGAGAATAGGAGGGACTCGGAAGTTCAAATTTTGAGTGCATCTAGCACAGCTTCCACACAATCTTCCAAGCTTCCAAGTTTCTATCTAACTAGCTTCCACATAAACATTCTTGACCCGCCGCGGTGGCTCCGTGGTTAGGGAGCTCGGCTACTGATGCGGAGTTCCCGGGTTCGAACCCGACCGCGGCGGCTGCGTTTTTACGGAGGAAAAACGCTAAGGCGCCTGTGTGCTGTGCGATGTCAGTGCACGTTAAAGATCCCCAGGTGGTCGAAATTATTCCGGAGCACTCCACTACGACACCTCTGTCGTCCTTTCTTCCTTCACTCCCTCCTTTATCACTTCCTGTATTGGGTGCTTGGATTCTAGCTCCGAGCACGGAGCTCGGAACGGACTTTTGTATCAGGAGCTTTGCGCCGAAGTTCTAAACGGCATATGCGACTCGGTTAGGAGGTTGAAACTCTTATGCGACCCCACAGCTAGAGAAACGGCAAGCAAGAAACGAAAGCGAGAACGGAGATTGAGACCTAATGCCTCTCTCTTATTAGCACTTGCAGCGTGATTTCCAGCGGTCGCGGCACACTTTGTGAAGAGTTGGCTAAACTAAACTACACCGCAAGTCAAGGGGAAGTATTGAGCGATGCTTATACCGATAGGAAAAAAAACTGCAGTTACGTGCCGCCGAGAGCAGGTGTCATCATGAAATGGACTGCAGCAAAGGCTCGTAACGCTTTCTAGAATGGCACATGAAAGGTGGTAGCCGCACACAGGATTTGGCCCATCACCTTGGCGGCTGAATGTTCCCCTGCCTCGCTGCGCACTCTTTTTTTCTAGCTAGGCACTGTGTATGATCTTCGGGTGCTTTCGTGGCTTGAGGAGCCTCCTCAATCAACAGCCGCTTTTTTTTTTAGGTGAACGCGTTCGGCATTCTTCGTCAGTTTGAGTGCTTACATGCCACCGCATTGAGCAGCTTCTGTTTTTAAAGCTGACCCTTGCGCTAAGTGTCCCACGCTGCTTTCGCGTTTTTATGTGCCAGTGCGCTCGCCCAGCGTTCTTCTGGTTTCGACAGGCTTGACCACCTTCTCATCTTCGTGTGCGGCTACATCAAGCAGCCGTTGGAGTCGCTCCTGCCACTGGAGTTATCCGGCTCGCTAGACGGAAGAAATGGGCATACGTGTCTTCTTAACCCCGCAGCTTTTATACTTCGTAATGCGGATGCGCCTACGTACACCACCTTAAACAACCACAAGCCCAAACCTAAACCTTGTCTTTCCAGTCACTTTCACTTAACACGTTTTAATTGCCTGTCCTTGTCAGGAGCTAAAATGACGTGAGTTTTATAGGGAGTACAAAACGTTTCACCAAACAGTCTTCTTGTGTCGCATAAACAGACTTGAAGTTTTCGACTGGGGACCGGTGTCCATCAGTTGAAAATTGCACTGAGTGCAAATACATACTAGGTTGACCTGGATAGGTGTATGTCCGAAAACGAAACTTCCTCAAGCCGATTAAACCAGTCGAATTCGGGCGTTTTATTGGCCCAAATCCCAGCGACCATGCTTCACCGCCATTTACTTTAAAACGATGGCAACCAGTCTTTTCCTCTCAGGACGACACGAGAAAACGACTCGTGATGGAACGAATTTTGAAGGAAATTTTTTCAGCGATAATTATCCTTTATGTGCGGTCCGTTGAAACGTCAGCATAACCAAAAACAGCAAAAGTAATAAATTATCTCTAAGGAGAATAATTGCGTGCCACTGTCTTCAGTTTCCCTCTAAATACCTCCCAGGAAAAAGTCATTTTATTAATGCTTTAAAAGCTAGTAGTAAATAGTAGTTGCCGCAATGTGGCCGGAGCTGTCGCTGAGCCAATGATTGACCGCCAGTTACTATTACTACCACAACTCCGAAAGATATGTGCTTTCCCAGATAATTGTTGATAGCCATCCGCCTTAATTTTCTTTCCTCCGGAACCCTCCACTACGGCGTCCCTCATAGCCTGAGTCGCTTTGGGACTTTAAACCACCATAACCCTAAACCTTGTCTTTCCAGTCAGTTTCTCAGTTTCAAAGTCTTGAAAATAAAGCAGGATGCGGCGTGCATGTGGGCATCAATAAATGATTACTTTCCGCACATCTGCTAAACGTTGTGTGCCGTTCAATCGGAGGAGAAAACCTTGACAAAATCATTGTTTTACGTTATTAATACTGGGATAAATGGGGACCACTCTCTTCTATTCTCCTGCTCTCCTGAGCGTACACCACCAACTTCGTGCAGATTTTTTGTCGTGGCTCGTTTTCCGGAGCCCTTCACTACGGCGTCACTCATAGCCTAAGACGATTTGGGACGCGAAAGCGCCATAAACTAAATCAATCATTGCCGTATAACCTGTGCCTATAAGTTGCGTTCAAGGCGGAGCTCGTTCAGCTTGTAACACTCAGTTGCACCCCTTTTTAACGTGTTGCTCTAGGCGACACCACTTGTGGACCTGTTGCCGGTTGCCATTCGTCGTACCGGCCACCCTATATACACCGACAGAGCGTGCACAGCCAGACAAAACACCATGCGTACGCGTACCATCATCAGCAGGAACAATCACATCGACTGCTGACAGGTGGTCAAAATTCCCGGAGTCCTTCACGCGTCAGGCCGGTCAGACCTCGGGCTGACCCGAGGTAAACAGAGCAATCACTGAGAGGGGCTTGACATAAAAAGTGACTGCGCACATAAATGTGCCTACACTTTGGGTAGGATTCGTGGCATTTAGGGCCAATTGAGTTGGTGGTGATGCACGTAGCAGTGTGCGGCAGTCTGTAGCAGGCCCTTAATCACATGATTGCGCAGAATCCTGTGTACAGACCGTCGAATTCCTTACCGTCGCGGACAGAATATCCACCACTGTTCGGCGGTCAATCAGCTGTTACCTAGAGAAAAGTAATTGAAGTAATTTAAAGTAACTAAAGTAATTGTAACAAATATGCAAGTGATATTTACATTTACTGTTGCCCTTGCACGTCGAGACAGCAAACGTTTATTTCCGTTACGCGATGCGACAAATGTGGAAGCGTGGTTCATATCATTCTTCCGCCACTGCTCATTGCATTCTAACTGGCCAGCATGTGAACCCGAGAGAAGGCCACCCGCAATTCACGAAGGCAGTTCGTTGAAGTGAGGAAGCCAGCAGGACACTCAAGAAATCTACGATTTTCGTTCCAACGCTGTCAGCTTCACAATCAATTCGGTCGACGGTGACTAGAGACACTGGATCTGAAAGCGAAAGTTTTGTAATCGTGCGGTTATCTGCACTTCTAAGCAGTTCAACCACTCCAGTGCTTTCTACCTGATAGTCCAGAAAAAAGTTCTTTCCAGACATGCGTGATGGACAGTTCCTTCTGTCTCCTTCCTTATTTTTTGGTCTTTCAGATGTATCAGAGCAAAAACAAAACATTGTAAATTTCTGTGGGCACAAGAAAGTCCTTTGACATGTTTAGAATAATCGGCAGGGATACTTTGTCGTGTGCTTTTTAGCGATTTTTCTCTACGGTTCAATTGAAGTGCAGATCATTTAGGTTTACGGTTAACACTTCTGTGGACTGTATATTTTGATTTTGTGGATTTTGCATAGTTTCTAAATGAACGCCGCTCCCCACCTCTCCCATTTCTTGCAGGTTGTGCCATTAGTGCCCACATACTAGCTACCTCTTCTGGTCACGGCTTGAAGACTGCCTCGCCGGCGCCGTCTCTCCGTGTGCCTCCGACGCACTTCTTCACGCAGATACGGAACGATTTACATAAGCTGAGGAGGCAAGCAAAGTTCTACGCCTCGCAACACGGCGGCCATGTAATTCCTGTGCGGGGTACTTCAGTCGGCACTTCTGTTGTTCTTCATGCTCGGGCAGATGCCTTTTCAACAAATTCACCCATGCGGCACCACTCCAGTCCCTGTTGCCAACAGCCAAACACCTGACTACCAAACATAGGCGCCTAAGCAACCTAACGTGAACACCAACGAAAAGGAGAAAAATTATGAAGAACCCTAACAGACCTACAGCAGATTCACTACACGAATAATGGTACCCGTCCCGAAAACGTACCTACAGTCCATTCACTACACGCCTTTTCAACACATTCACCCGTGCGGCACCACTCCAGTTCCTGTTGCCAACAGCCAACCATCAGACTTCCAATCATAGGCGCCTAAACGACAACTAGAACGTGAACACCAATGAAAAGGAGAAAAATCTGCGAAGAAACCCAACAGACCTACAGCCCTTTCATTACACGAATAATGATACCCGTCCCGAAAACAGACCTACAGCCCATTTACTACACAATTAACGACACCGTTTGCAGCGCCACCACTGTACAAAAGCTAACGCCAGCCGCTAGGCACCGACCAAGATATACAACCCGTACAGACACAGGTATATCCTTCGTAGCTGGCACAACCACGCCCGTAACGACACCACCATTCTAACATCCTGTCAGGCAGAACTACGGCAGGGGAGGCTGTTCCCCTGGAGCAGGCCGCACGCAATTGATTGGCTTTTAATGAGAAATAATTATATGTCCCATTAGCACAAATGCCGCCGTCAGCAGTGAGTCGCCCAACCATGGTACGAAATTCCTCAGTGACGTCAGCATGAGCTCTCATGACATCAGCATAGACCATAAGTAGTGAGGTCTGCAGCAAAGAAGAAAAAACTCCTTCCAAAGATGTAGAGAATTAAACCGTATCAAGGCGAGCACTCAAACCATAGGCCAGAAAACATCGAATTTTGGCGAACAAACTTGAAGCTAGCGTATGAGTTTCTTTACGATATTGTGCTAATGAGTATATCTCGTTATGAACAAAGAAATCTTTAATGAACCTCGTAACAGAGCTCAGGATGAGACAATGCTTTCACATTCGAAGCACGTAGGCAGTCTTAAGTGCCCTCTGTGTGTTTAGTGCCCTCTGCCGCGGCCGTCAACCGCGCAAGCTCACCTGCCATCATTCCTGCTCCACATGCAAAAGGCAGTTGCTGTACGGGAAACTCCCCCCCTGCCACCCGCAGAGATTACCCGAAAATACACTTACCAAAGGAAACGAAAACTACGCTAATGCAGAAGCCATCTTCATACTCACAGAATGATCGAGATCACGATGAAATGTCGCACGCTAAGGACGCGTAGTATATGGACACCCTGCACAGGCAACACAGCACTGCAGGTGAAACAGCCCACACCATGCATGAGGCAAAACGCAACCACAACTGTATGCCAGATTATCAACATCTACGGCCAAGATAAAGCCACAATTCTTCGGTTTGCACGAAATACTTGAGTGGCAGGCCAAGACGAGTGCAAGGTGGCAAGTCCGACGGAGATCTCTGCGTTACAAGGCCTTTGCTCAAGGCCTCTATCATTGTCATCATCTGAGGCCAATGCTGGTGGCGACCTTCGAGGCGCAGCGAAGGTGAGTACTGCATACGTTTTCCTAGAGGCGTAAAATAGAAGCTAATGGCCTTAGCAAATCATTCTTTTCCAACCACTCAAGTAACATAACATATTCGTTACATGGAATTCAGAAGAAACAATTTAGCTTCAAAGTCATTGAAAATATACGAAAGAAATATACGAATAGGCTTTAATGTAAAGCAAAATCAGCGTCACGTTTGCCTTTTGAAAAAAAAAAAAGCTTTTTGAGACTACAAATAACTACAGCTGCAGTTCCACCCAGCGTGGACGTTATGGAACTTTCTGAGTATGACTTAAATGCGCAACGTACGCTATGCAGTTGACAAGCATGTCCATATTCTGCGATGCAACTGTTAGTATCGTGATGTTTACATTAACGGAAGTTGCAGTGATATGACAGACATGGTCCTGGTGCCATTAGATAAAAAAAACATCACAGTTTGAGGGATCCCCTTTCGTTGACCATATTCGCTCCGTCGACATATAACCTTTCGCTGACCATATTCACTTAGTCTGCCCATATGTCGAGTGCGAAGTTGAAGCTACCTGCCTTTCACCATTGTCATCAATGTTATTACGCAGTTTTTACGTATGAAGTGCGAAAAAATGTCACGCGTTCATAAACAGACTCCCCGAATGTGTGCGATGCTTCTTTTTTTGCAGGCCGTCACACAAAATACGCTACTGAGCACCAGAGAGACTTCCTTGGCGACCGCAGCGGCACTCCTCTTGTTCATGCCGGTGACAATCGACGTCTACCTCGCTGTTCGCCTGGCGACGCTCGTGCTCTTCCTCATGCCTCCGGCGTCTGCGGCCTCGACGACTCATTGAAGTCTCTGGACGCACTGCATCGCCAGCACGACACCCATATGCAGTGCCAGCACCAGCCTGGCTGCAGCAATGTCACGCACGAATTCTTCAGTTTACTGTGCAAGCACATCCCAGCCATCTAGAAGAGACGAACCTACAAACTCCACTTTAACAGCGAAGATATCTTATACAACGACCGCCACATTTACAAGCTGATGGCACAAGATCAACGGTGACCTGCGGCACGCGAAGCATCCCAAGCGCGGCCAGTGCACCGACGGCAGTGTTGTTCATTGCCGGAACTGATCGCTGCCGTGGCTCTGGCCAAGAACCATCGCTGCCTGCGCTGATTCCAGAGGATTCACGTGCGATATGTGAGTCATCAAGGCCACAATGTGGGCAAGTTGGTTGTACATTTGGTTTGAATAACGCGCTACACACTAACAAAACGACAACTGGAACGGAGGACACAGGACAAGCGCTTGTCCTGTGTTCTCCGTTCCAGTTGTTGTTTTCTTAGTGTGTATAGCGCGTTATTGAAACCAAATGTGAGTCATGCGGAATTCATTAACTAATCGGTATCTTACCCTGCTTTGATTTTTCGCTTTAGTCGCATACAACTCATAAACACAACAGCTTTTCGCGGTCAGACGACCAACTTCCAGCCAGTGGCGTAGGTTCATTCTACCCTGCTGCTGTGACAATGCAGGGAGCGGCACCACAGTGGAGAGTGGGGTCTATCCCTTCTATTTATCCTCGTTCACTACCTGCTTCGTCACGCTATCAGGGTCATGAGAATCGACCGACGTCATTATGGCTTGAAGGTGGGCTTTTCACGGGAAAATAGCCACTGCGTTTTTGATTCCCTGCAAAGATAGCTGTTCGGTGCCGCGTCCTGCGTATCTCTTGTACAGCAGTATCTGACTATAACCATTTTCGTTTGTCCAAGGAGCGCTCCATCTCTTTGCTATAATGCATTTTTTCTTGCTAGGCATTTTTAACGTTCAGCTTGTCCAGGGTTGCAGGCAATCAAGACGACCAGGTCAGCACATCGCGCTTATTTGGTTAGTCACTGAAAGGCAACGCTTTTATTTTTGAAACTAGAATAAATGTAAACGTTTTAAAGTTTTTGCGAAGATCCCTGTTTGGTACCTTTGAATATGTGGATAAATCAGAACCGCACTCTTCCAATCTTATTTTCACAGATACCGCTGATTTCTTGCAGGTTCTCCACCCTGGCTCACTGCCACCGAGTCGCTGGCAGGCCACAAGGCAAATTCCTTACTGCGCTTTCAAACATGGCAGCCGTGGAGCTTACTATGCGTGGAGTTCATGACGGCACTTCGGTTCCTGATGCACAGTAGAAGGATACTTGGGAGCACTACATGTATTCCTCATTCCGGCTGTCAGGTGCTGCACTCGTGACGCAGAAAACTCACCACACGCACCCCAGGACACAGAAGCAACGGACAGACCATGCACTATTCAACCCACACGGGCCCCTTTAATATGGCTGCCATGACGACTACACACACAACCACACCACGTGATCAATCTTTTGTTCACAGTTGAAGGAGCGTAATACTTACTACTTCTATTCCTCATGCTGGCTGCCATGTGCTGAAATGGCAACCTCATACGCAATTACACCACACGCACGCCAGGACACAGCAGCCCGACAGACTACGCACTATAGGCACCAAGGCACCCAACCAACACACAGGCCCCGTTCATGTGGCTGCCATGACGACTACGCACATAACCACCCCACGTGATCGCATTTTCGTTCACAGTTGAAGGAGCGATGCACTTGTTCATACTATTTCTATTCCTCATGCCGGCTGCCACGTGCTGAACTGGTGGCACAATACACACTTCCAGCACGTGCACGCCAGTCGACATCAACACTCCACAGACTAAACACCATGGCACCCAAACAAGACACAGCCCCGTAGATGTGGCTGCCATGACGACTACACACACAACCACCCTACGTGATTTGGCTTTCGTTCACAGTTGACGGAGCATAACACTTGTTCATACTACTTCTATTCCTCATGCTGGCTGCCACGTGCTGAACTGGTGGCACAATACACACTTGCAGCACGTGCACGCCAGTACACATCAACACTCCACAGACTAAACACCATGGCACCCAACCAAGACACAGGCCCCGTAGACGTGGCTGCCATGACTACACAGATACCCACACCACGAAGCCAGATCTAGCTACTACAGATTCATCAGCATTAGTCAAAAACACCAAGGTGCTCAGCTGAACTGCAATTCACCACTGCGCATTTCTTTTATTATTCACGCATCGAGTAACATCCGCATTTGGGACCCTATACACTGACACCACAAGCACAATAAGACAATATCGGCGCCGTGTAATGTCCGTTTCTACACTTCTCTCTGTTCTCTTCTTAGGCCGTTTGCCGTTGTGCTGATTCAAAAAGTTTACGCTTTCATGGTTACAGTAACTACGCAATGAGTCTAGCTGTAGCTACCTCATATACTGCATCAGCCTGAATAGTTAAAAAGCGAAAACAATCTTATGACGAGCAGAACAAGATTAATTCCTTTATGACGGCTGCCACAAGTGACGAAACGCTATAGTTACTGAATCCTAGCGGCGACGCGTCGACAGCTGTGTAGTTGCCTCAGTGTTGCGCTCATGTCGACACTGATGTTGTTCCTCATGCACAGGCAAACGCCTTTTCAACACAATTACCCGTGAGACATCCCCGCTGTTCTGCTTGCCTTTTGCCATGCGCAGGAGTGGCAAGAGTCAACGCCTACACCACGCTAACAACCGGACACAACACACACACCACCAGACACACACCCAGCTACACATGCCACTACAACCCGTACAATCACAGCCACACTAATGCATACTGCCACGACGACTAGACTCAAAACAAAGGACGCAAAAAAGGTTCCTGACACACATCTTCGATACTGAACACTGACGATTACCTGGCAACTATCATTGCTGGTGGTTATCATGGTCTGCTGTGTCGCCATAAATATTAGGAACAACTAGAAAATGCACCAGGCAATAAATAACACCAGGCACAAAATACCCACCAAGGAAACTCGTAAAATCAAAGCAGTATTCATAATAATAATAATAATTGGTTTTAGGGGAAAAGAAACGGCGCAGTATCCGTCTCATATACCGTTGGACACCAGAACTGCGTCTTAAGGAAAGGAATAAAGGAGGGAGTGAAATGAGAAAGGAAGAAAGAGCTGCCGTAGTGGAGGGCTCCGGAATAATTTCGATCGCCTGGAGATCTTTAACGTGCACTGACATCGCACAGCACACGGGCGCCTTAGCGTTTTTCCTCCATAAAAACGCGGCCGCCACGGTCGGGTTCAAACGTTCGAAACCGGGAACTCCGGATCAGTAGTCGAGCGCCCTAACCACTGAGCCACCGCGACGGGCCCAGCAGTATCCAAAGGAGCATTAATGACAACACGCCTACCACACGACCATTCCTGCACATATCACTAACCAAAAGACAGCTACAGCTAAGTAGTAGCTCACAAAGACAAGTCCGTGCCAAGACAGCCACATCCATTTGAACGGCTATGACTACACGTGTAACCACCCGAGACGTTGACAGAGATGACTACTTCTAAAGCCAGGCACCATAGGGCGAGCATGTTGGGCACTGGAGGATAGATACAGTGGGTACGCGCCATTACCACCAACCTGAGGATAACAAAAACGACGACTGTGCAGTGCCAGGGCATCGAGGCATCCGCATTAAATTCTCTGCCCCTCATTAGGCCTAGGTTCCGGACGCAGGCAGCGCTGGCCAAGGAGACTTATTGTTCCGTAAAGCATACGCGCTTCAGCCGCTCTATCGCTGCTCCACCTGCGGCCCTGCCTGGTTACCTGTGCACCCTCCTCGCCCAAGGCCTAAGGAAAAGAGCCATGGTGTGGACGCTGCCGACCTGAATGCCCACAATCCAATGGTGAGTGATAAAAAGATGAGATTGCGCCGATCTTTTCATAAGTGCCGCTGGTTTACGGAATGCCTGCACCTGAAGTTGTCAAAGTCTAATGGAGCGTAAAGCGTGTTAGGCCAGACAACTTGCCGCTGATAAAGTCTGGCTCCATCGAAGAGGGCTCTCTAGCGACTAGATGCAGGTATAAAGGGAAATACCCCCACTGAAAAAAATAGTTGTCTGTTTCTGATTCATTCAGCCCCCGACATTCTAGCGCGGGGTGCTCTCTGATCCTTTATCAATACTGGTGAGGGGCCCGAGATCCCTGTTACGTTTGAAGCACGCTACCCACAAGTAATGTTCTCCGCAGTGGTGGCCACTGGTTCTCTATGATTATGTTTTCGTGTTGGCTGGAGTGGCTTGTCGGTCTATTTGAATGTGGTAATGAATTACACCTTTTTTCTTTGCAGAAGACGACAGCGACGACACCTGACCGCGTGCCACGTGCACCAGCGGCCACTCCAGGGCCTTCGTACGGGCAGGTGGCTTCGCTGCTCATGTTAGAAGCCGACAGGGTGGTTGGGGTGGGTTCCACCTCCAGTCATTGGCCACAGAGACCTCTGCCTTGGTGCGGCGCCGCATCTTAGGCAACCTGGATTCGGCATGCCTGAACTCCATGCTTCTGGCTTGAGTGAGTGTGCTTCAACGCTAAGCTAGTAGTAAGCTTGAGACGACTTCGTTTTGTCGGAGCGCGACGAGAGGTCAGTCATGAACTTCGCTGCCTATAGGGGTGGAGGAGCAATTAAAAAGGGTGTAATGGCCATGACAGAGTATTTTGTAGCGTTTAAAGTCGTTTTCATTTTATTGGTGCTCTGCGGTTGGTAGCTGCCTACGGTTATGGAGGCCCTGAGGATGGCGTCACAAAGGAGTTGACAGGCGCCAAAGACACTTGCATAGAATGCCTCATGCCCATGATGCACTGGCCTACCGCCACCGCTGACAAAGGCCAGCGCACGGAGACGTGTTTGTGACTCCTGACGAGGCTTATTCGCTCTAACGCCATCTGTGGAGAGAATTCGGCGGTCTTTTGCGACGAATGGGCGGAGCGCAGTCGTTGTGACACAGCCGGCCTGAATGCGGCTGTCGTGCAGCTGATAGAGGCGGTGACGAGGCACACCTTAACCATGACTGATCATTGCCCAAATTCCTTACTTTTTACACAAGGCAGAGTGAAACAACATTTTCTATAGCATTTCGCCGCCATAAAAGCCAGTCACCAGGCCAGGAGAAGCTTGTATCTATTGTATCAATGCTGAGTTCAGCGCAGCGGCTCATTTTCGTTCTATTTGTGCTCTGCCGTTGGTTCCTTGTTGCTGAGGTCTTGTAGATGTCACACTGGAGCTGCCACTAGACCACCATCATCATATTTGTTCATCACTAAAATGCGATAACATATACGGGGCCTTCGTTTTCATCGGCATACTATATTCGAGTTTGGAGTGTAAAGATCTGCTCTGCAGGATCACGGTGCGCGTGCAGCACAATCCTCTAGTCGTCTAACAACCCGCTGAGGACTAGGGCCGCAAGCATGGCCCATGGTCTGTAACCGCCCACTTCGGTCCACGCCGATTGGTTGGACATGAAGTGAGCTGATGCAGGCCACGGTGATACCAGATGTGGCTCGTATTGTCTGTTCCATCCACTTTCGTCACAAGCTTGCACTGAACTACTGGAATTTTCATCGACGCTTTTTAGATCGTATGAACCATCGGCAGGCTAAATTTTCGGTGCAGCCATCAAAAATCTGCTGTGAGAAAATCGTGAGATAGCAGCCTGATGTCCTTTCGAACCCGACCGCGGCGGCTGCGTTTTTATGGAGGAAAAACGCTAAGGCGCCCGTGTGCTGTGCGATGTCAGTGCACGTTAAAGATCCCCAGGTGGTCGAAATTATGCCGGAGCCCTCCACTACGGCACCTCTTCGTCCTTTCTTCTTTCACTATTTATCCCTTCCCTTACGGCGCAGTTCAGGTGTCCAAAGTTATATGGGACAGATACTGCGCCATTTCCTTTCCCCGAAAACCAATTATTATTATTATTAGCCTGATGTCCTCAATGAGTGTCGAGACAGCTTGCCCTGCTGACATGGAGAAAGAAATAGGAGAGGCGCAGCAGGTGTGTATCATTCTATAGGCGGACACCTCAATATACCGGAATTAAGAAGGGAAAGAGTCGCTGCAGTAGAGGACTCTGGTGTGGCGCTTTAGCTTTGGCGCTGGTAGAAATTCCCCGCCCTGCCGCAGCTACAGGATCCGTGGTCGTCTTGGCCATGGTGATGCCGGACGCTCTCTTGCCCTTATCACAAGCGCGCTCATGCGCCGTGTAGCGGTCGTCAGCTTATTGGCTCTGCTCTGGCGCGTCGCCTGCGTATGCTGCATGGTTGCCATACATTTCGTATCGGGGCGGTGTCCACAGGTGGCACGCGGTCGCCATGTGCATTCTAGTAACATGGAGGTCAGAATGAAGCAAGTAGATAAAGGCTGACCAGCTTTACGCGGAGAAATATTCAGAGCTGCGTGTTTCCCTGTTTGATACGTTTCCTCAAAGGTCCACGCCTTGAGTTGTGCATTATCGCAGTGCGGATGGGAAGCTATGTAACTGACACTGTTGGTGAATCAACATTTAGAAAGTCTGTATCTTATTTCTGCAGCCCGTCAGGACCCTGATCGCAGCTGTCTCACAAGCCGACTGAACCACTTACCTGAAGCAGAGCCTCTCGCTCAAAGCCCCAGCCCGGCGTCTGCAGGATTGAGCCAGTCTTTCTGCCACCGACAGCCATCTTTGGTGCCCACAGCGACGCTTCTCTTGCTCTTCATGGTACCAGCAATCGGCCATGTGCCAGTAGGTTCTTGCGCTGCTGCTGTTTTTCATGCCGGCGGCGTCCCCCATCTTGTCAACGCTACACATCGACACCAGCCCCCACAGCAACAAATTCAGTGAACGCAGCACAGCCAGCACAACCAGAACAAAAAAGGTGGGCGAGGGCCGCGAACACAGTAAGAATTAGACACAAAATCAAGTAGTGAACATGACAACGCTGACACACTCAATGCAAGCATGCTCACGAACATAAGAAGAACCGTTAATGGCATACATCCGCAACCACAAAATGGAAGTCAGCAACGAACACGAACAGATTGATCAACACAATAGACCGCAAGGTTCTACGCGCTGCTGCAACGCATTCAATTATAGTATTAATACATACAAACACTACCTTAAAAATTGTACCAACACAAGAAAACTGCAGCACTAACCGCAGCCGGGGCTCGGGCAACCTGTAAAGTTTTAAAAACATGACACCCAGTAATACCAACAACCAATGTTTTACAGGAACTGAGACAGCACAAAACATTGCGAAATCCACAATATAGTTGGACGGACACCGATGGCACCAGCTGCAGTTACTACGACCAGCACGACCGCCAATACGACTACCGATGACATGCTGGGGGGATACTTGCCACCTGTGACACGCCAGCATTACAGAGCTGTATCAGCCTTCTCGAACCAGAACGTTTTGCACAGCGGACAATCACCGCTGTGGCAGTGACAAGGGGAACTCAAGAAGGCAGCGCCTGGAGATTTCCAAACTAACATCGACAGGATCCTGCTTTCCTACAGAACGACGCCGCACTGGGTCCCCTCCCGCTGAGCTCCTCATGGGCGGGCAGCTGCAACCATCCATTCAACGAATGCACCTCGGCCTAAGCCAAAGATGCGCTGCGACAGAAACGCACGCAAAAGCTGTTTGCTTTCGTCCGGCGAGCCCGTCTTTGTTTGAAACTTCCGACCAGGCCCAGCTTGGATTGCTGGAACGGTTCGCCATCCCACAAGTTCTTCGTCGCTTCAAAGACAACTCGAACACGGAACACTGTGGAACAGGCATGTGGACCACGGGCGACAGCGAAGGACGCCCGGCGTTCTCTCAGACGAAGAGCAGCCTCTTCCTGCACTAGCAGCGGCAACGGACACGAAACAGCCGTCCCTACCTCGATGCTCATTAAGCACCGAGCCGTCTACAACAGCCTCGGCCCAGCAACAGCATTCAAGGGCCGCCCCTTTGCATCCCCAGCTTCGCCGGTCTTCCGGGCTCCAGAAGCCTGTTATCTACTTCGGACTATAGAGGCGTAAACAAGGCACCCCTCATCCCCAGTGCCGTGCAGCAGGCTTCACAACAGAGGGAGAGGTGTGACGATTCCCCTGGGCAGCAGAGGCGAAGGACAGACACCGCTGGGGCCTTCTCAGCGGCATCCAGCTGGAGGGAAAAAAAGGGAAAGGGAAAAGGTAATAAACGCTCCCCACTTTTCAAGGAGAGGAGGAGCCAGTCTGACTCCTGCAAGTAACGTGTACTGTCTGGGCGGCCCTTCCCGCGCCCTTCTTAAGGGACGTCGGTGACCCATTTCGGCCTTCGCTTCTAAGCTCGCCTCCCCTCCCCACCCCCTTACAATACTATAACAAGCAATGACATCATTCATGTCTTCCTGACTGACGCCCTTCCTTATCGAAATTTCACTGCTGACTTTATGGAGGACTATGGTAGTTCTGCAGTTGCTATAGACATCTTCCAGCATTGGCTGTATGACTGCTGACGTTTCCACTGTATCAAATGCTTTCTCGTAATCAATTGAGGCTACATAAGGGTAGGTTATAATTCTGCGCATTTCTCTATCACCTCACTGCTATAGCGTGAATATGGTCTATTGTTGAGTATATTTTACGAAGCCTGCCTGATAATTTGGCTTATTAAAATCTAGCATTTTTCGTGACTTCATTAGCGATTACCTTAGTAAATTGCCTTTCAAGCAACGTTCAGTAAGCTGATCGGTCCGTAATATGTCCTTGACGGCTCCTTTCTCATGAATTAAAATAACGTTAGCGTTCTTCTAAGCTTCTGGTACGCTCAATGTCACAACTAGATGCTTCTCGCCTATTGCTAAGCTGTACAGCCTCTCTCATGTGTGGGTTCTTGCTAGGCCGCTGAGCCGCCTTTGAGGTCTCGGCCGCGAACTCCGAGCTCCCGGTGTCGCCCACCCCGTGCGGCCGTTCTCACGGCGGCGCAGCGGAAAAGAGAAATGAACACAACACGGAACAGGAGGCTTCGCTCCCCCCCCCCCCCAATCGTTTATTGGGTGCTCCAAAAATTGCTGGCTGCTGGTTGCTGGATCTGCAACCCCTTACCGTCTGGCTTGGCCGTGCGGCTGACTGGTCAAGAAGGCGACAAAAAACAGGGAAGATGGGAGGACCTGGCGTCCTCTCGATGAAGTCCCTCTCCGGCCACGGCTGGTACCCGCCGCCGATCTCAGAGAGATGAGTAAGATGCTTAAATAAATGAAAAAAGTTGGGCTGGTTTGATGAAATCACAAAGCAGTGTATTGGGACCATTACTCTTTGATATGTATCTGGTGACACAAGCATATTTTTTACTGGAAATGATCTTGATCTCCTTGTTCAGGAATGCAATGAAACCGTGATTGAATTACAAAAATGGTCTGAATCCAAATGTATGAGTATAAATGATAAGAAAACACAAGCTGTTATCTTTTGTCCTAAAAATAAACTGCTTCCTTCCTCCATCGAGAATAAACTAAGCTCGCGGTGTACAAATTTGAACAATTGAAAGTTGAACAATTTAAATTATCTAGGAGCAGTTTTTTCTTCCAATATGACTTGGGATAGCCATGTGGACCATATAACAACTAAGCTGGCTCAACTGACCGGGGTCATAAGTCTGCGGAGATATGTAAGTCTGCTGAGATATGTTATTCCAAGAAAAATAAAGCTACTCCTCTATAATTCTCTTTTCTACTCCTATTTAAACTGCTGCCATTTTTACAGAAAAAGTTCCTTCGTCTTATTTACGATGTCCCCTGGGACTCTCCAAGCGCAGATCTCTTTTTAGAAAGTGGTGTAAAAATATAAATATCGTCTAAGTATCCGGTTTAAACTTGAAACACGTAGGAATGTAAACTACATACGAAACCTTGCTGAATTACATGCCCGAGAAGCCAGCTACACGTCAAGGTATGCGGAGACTTGGGTGGTGCCGACTCCTCGAATGAATTCAGGTAGAGAACGCCTTCAATTCACGCTTCCTTCCCTGTTAGATACATATGCATATAATAATTTTGACCTCTTTAGTTCGTCAAAAAAATCTTTGCGTGCTATGTACGTTCACATGCAGAAAAAGTTTAGTCTTTTTCTTTGCTATCGATCTGTGTTTTTCGAGTGCGAATGTCGATTCAATATTGTATAATTTTGTTTCACTTTATTTGGTAGTTTCATTATTGTATACCTGTTAATACGTTAACCAACTGCCTTTGTTTTATAAAGCCTAGCTGTCAAGCCGCTGCCAAGCTAAAGGGGGCTGCAGCTTTGTCAAGCTGTATCTTACAGCTTTTTCTGCGCCTCCGCTGTCTGCACCTTTTCAAGGCAGAAATAAAATTTGATTTGATTTGATTTGATATGGACCCTGTGTCCAGGCTAAATAGCAATCCGGATTCTCCGGTGAGAGTCCCACTGCCGCCAGGTGCCGAATTCTTGTCGGCTTCAGCGCCGGGCAGTCCCACAAGTGGTGGATATCCGCTTCACAGTCTGTGTCCTTGCAGACCGGACACCCGAGGCGGGGATACAAATCTTTGAAATGCGGCAACTTGCGTGTCACAGCTGGAGTTAGGGCAACCCCGACCCGTATCCTCCGAAGCGCAACCTCCTCTGCACGGGTAAAACCACGAGGGAGGGTTACCGCACACGGAGGGATTAGAACACGTGTGTATTACACTTACTTGCCCGTTGTACCTTTCGGCCAATCAGCGACCGCTCCGGCACCGCCTAGCGGTGCGTGCTCTCGACCGATTTGAGGAAGGAGGCGGCGCAGCGCTCTCGAGCTGACCTTCTGGCGCAAGAGTTCGAAGCTACGGAGCTTCTAGGTAAACCATCCGGAGTATTTCGCACTAGCATTTAAAATGGTGACGTAATCGTCGATTGACCGCAACGAAGTTCAGGCTCCTAGTACCTTACTGCGTTTGGAAAGTGCGTGGAAACATGCGGTGACGTCATTAGTGCCGAAAATTCAGATGTCCGCAACGGCAGCGCCGGCAGCGGCAGCGGCGATCCGGTTGCCCGGCGTCCCGTACAGCGCGGCCCGAGCCTGCGGCCGCTTCTCACGGCCAGCCCCCTGACGCACGGGACGCGGAGATCGCGCGCCTAAAGCTGGCGTTGCGCGCCCTCAGCGCACTTTTCCCGGAGGGCACCGATGGACACCGGGCTTGCTTAGAAGCAGCGGGTGCTCCCGCACAGATAAGCCAGCATGATGGCTAGCCGCCGGACTCCCTCCCGCATACCATCCATCCTGCAGTGGAACGTGCGCTCACTTGCGGCGCGGTACGCCGAAATGCGAGTTCGCATCGCACAGGATTCGCCGGAAGTTATCGCGCTGCAGGAGACGTACGTACGTTCACATGACGGGGAGCCCCAGATGCGGCTACCTGTCTACATTGGCTACCACTCAGCCACCACGTGCGAGGAACCCACCTGTGCTGCAGTGCCCTGTTGTGTCACATCTCATCGCCCCGGGAAATCAAGGTGCGCGATATACGTGCGGCAGGACGTCCAGCACACCCTCGTCGGCTCGGCGGCGGCGACATCTGACGCCCAGGAGTGCGTGGTGGTGACAGTGCGCGTCGGTGGTGTTGACACGACGGTGGCCAGTGTTTATGTGCGTCCAGCTGTTGCGTGGAACGCGCTGTGTTTTCGTGCTGTGTCTTCGTGCTGTGCCCCGCGCCAAATCATCTGTGGTGATTTTAACGCCCACCATAGTGCGTGGGGCAGTGCGCGCCACTCCGCGCGTGGAGACGACCTGAACGACGCAGCAACGCAGCTGGGACTCACCCCCTTGAACACCGGCGAGCCCACCTTTCGACGACGCGGAACAACCGGCTCCTGCATCGACGTTGCCTTCGCATCCAGAGGCATCGAGGCGACATGGCGCCGATCACCATCTCTCTGGGGCTCAGATCATTACTCCATCCTAATCGAACCCACTGCGATGGAGGCGCGCCCCAAACGTGCCTACTCCATTACCAACTGGAGTGCGTTCAGGCGGGCGGTCGACGAGGCGGCGGCCACTGGCGCAGATTTCTTTTCAAGCCTAGTCCGAAGCGCTCTCGCAGCCACCCAACGAGCAGAGGTAAGGGCAGGGTAGCCCACACCTGATATGAAGCTGCTCAATCTGCGCGAGAAGAGAGATCGCGCAGAGCGACGGGCCCGACGGACTGACAGAGCCGCCGACCGGACTGTCTACAACCGCTTGGACGCAGCAGCGCGCCGCCACGCCAACAAGCTATACCGCCGGCAGTGGGCTTCACTATGCCAAAGGATGGAGGAAGATGTCAGCTCGCGGAGGCTGTTTGACACCCTGCGGCGCATCACCGAACCACAGGCAAACCGTCAACCGCTGGCCGCCCTCGCAATCTCCAGCGGGCTCAGCTTTGAAGAATTGGCAGAGCGGTTTGCCGATCGGTTCGCGCCGCCCAGCCCCGCAAACGCCGCTAACATAGCTGCTCCTGAGAGCCCCAGAAGCGACGCCGGTCCCTCGCCCGTCGCCTCGGAAGGTCCATGTGATGCGCCGTTCACCGCGGCGGAATTGAACAATGCGCTGCAGCGCTGCCGCTGCCGCTCGGCGCCCGGACCGGACGGGGTGACATACCAAATGCTGCGAAACCTGGATGCGCAGCAACGACAGATCCTCCTGCAGCAGATCAACCTGGTGTGGGAACGCGGGGAGCTGCCGGAGGATTGGCGAACCGCGGTCGTTTGTCCCATCCGAAAGGCAGGGCGCCCACCTACGGAGCTGAGAGGATACCGGCCAGTGGCATTAACATCGGCGGCAGGTAAGCTCATGGAGCATATGGCGTTGCAGCGTCTGAACGAGCGGGCTGCGGAGGCTGATTTGTTTGACGAGCGGCAGACGGGTTTCCGTGGGATGCGGTGCACGGCTGATTCTATATCGGACGTTGTTACAGCGCTGGAGCATGCCAGGGCAGCAGGCCAGGTTGCGCTGCTGCTGCTACTGGACGTCTCGGGTGCTTTCGACAGCGTTCACCGCGCACCAATTCTCGCGGTGCTTGAGGGGGCCGGTGTGAGCGGGCGCCTTTTGCGATACGTTCATGGCTTCCTGAGTGGGCGCACCATGCGCGTACGAGTAGGGGGTAAGCTCTCCAAGCCTCGCCCGGTCGACATGGGCGTGCCGCAGGGCTCTGTCCTATCACCATTTCTGTTTAATGTGGCAATGTCGGTGGTGCCGGCCTCCCTCCCCACGAGCGGGCGACACCATGTGTACATGTCCATATATGCAGACGACATAGCTCTGTGGTGCCGGGGACCACCGGGCGAGGCGTTCCGCGTGCGGGGGTGCCTTCAGGGAGCCCTGACCGCAATCGATGTCAGCTTGCGCGGCCTTGGTCTGTCGCTGAGCGCGGACAAATCGGTGGCCATGGCCTGCGTTTCGCGCTCGCGCGCGCACCTTGCGCCTCTGTCACTGGACGGGACTCCGATTCCTTGGCGTAAATCGGTGCGGTATCTTGGCCTGGACATCGACTGGCGCCTTTCCTTCCGCCCCGCGGCGACCAAGGCCTGTCTGCAGATGAAGAGGATCACCGCCGCCGTGCACAAGCTCACCGCTCGAGGCCAGGGCATCTCCCAGCAAGCCGCGCTGCGACTATACAATGCCGCAGCTTTGGGGGCGGTGCTCTATGCGCTGCCGCTCGTCACGGTGCGCAAGCCGTGCTGGAAGAAGCTCGAGCTTCAGCACCGCAAGTCCCTGCGCGTGTGCCTAGGCCTGCCCAAAAACTCGCAGTGCGCCGCAACGTTGGCCGAGGCAGGAGCGTGGCCCCTTGAGCTCCAAGCAGCGCGCAGGGCACTGAATCACATCGACCGGCTTCACCGCGCACCGGACGGCGGCTCGCTGCTGCAGCGTATGCGCTCGCACCCACGCTCACGAATGGGCGCGGCGCTGCTCGAGTATGAGCAATTGACCCAAGGCCCACCCCCCTACGGCTCCTGCGCGCCCTGGCCTGCTGCCTCGGAGGTACAGCGAGAGATAGTCGGCATCGCGGGAAAGCGGAGCACACCCCTCTGCGCTGTGCAGCAGCTGGCCAGAGCCGTCATACACGAGGAGCTCCAGGACCATCTCCTCGTGTACACCGACGGCTCAGTGGCCCGCGACAGCTGCTCCCTTGCTGCGGCGGCCACCATCCCCGCCCTGCGACTGCACAGCCAGCAACACGCAACCTTCCTGGGCTCCTCCACCACGGCGGAGTTGATGGGGATCCGGCTCGGGCTGGACCTGCTGCTCACCCTCGGCCCTCCGCCGCCCAGGAGTGCTCTGCTGTGCGACTCCCGCGCCGCCCTCAGCCGCCTGCAATCTAACGGCCGCGGTACCCCACTAGTGCGGGAAATTCGCTCGCGCATCGAGCGCCTCGCGCAGAGAGGTTGTGCCGTGCGTGCACAGTGGGTGCCCGGTCACTGCGGCATCGCCGGCAACGAAGAAGCTGACGACCTCGCGACCGCTGCACACCAACTACCTGCCAGCGATCTGCCCCTTGCGCTGGAGGACGTGCGTGCGGCCATTCACGACCATCTCCGAAAGCAGCACCCCGACCCACGCATCGCGGGAGGTGAGCGCATCGACAGTGTCACCGGCTGTCGCGCACTTACACGGCTCCAACGTGCAATGATCCTCCGCGCGCGCATTGGCTGCGTGTGGCCCGGGGAACGACGGGTGCGCCACGGAATCGCGACGAGTGATGTGTGTGACGGATGCGGTGCAGTGGAAACACTAGAACATCTGCTCCTTCGCTGCTCCGCGTTCGCCGATGCTCGTCGCGATATGCTCGCGGTCTATAGGGCGCAGGGCATACTACCAGACTCCATCAAGACGCTATTGTGGCCGCAGGGCAGTGCGCGCACTCGTGAGCGAACTTTGGTGAGCCTCTGTGCATTCCTCGAACACACGGGCTTGACGTCCCGTCTGTTCTCCGTCAGGTAGTTACACGCAGTGACCGAACGCTCCGCGAGTTCTACCTTGAACGATTAATAACTGGACGCCCCACTCCAGTTCTAACCTACACAGTGCTGTGCGCGTGTGTGCTTTAATTCCTCTAAAATGAACTAATCACGCGCACAACCTGGACACATTTCTTACTGTGTAAATAGTTTGTACATATTACTTCTCCCCCTGTCCTCTATTCCTGTCCCCTCACCTCTTTCATTTCATTTCTCCATTCTGCCTGCTGTCCTTTATTTCCGCTGCCCCAGCTCAGGTGCTTCAGTATCGATGGCAGATGCCGGGGCTAGCAAAAATCTTTTCCTTCCTTTTTACTATTATTTTTTAATAAAACCACTACCACCACCACCACCTTCGCGTGCATGCTGCTGTGCGTCGTCTGATACCCCGAAACTTCTGTAAGATACAGCTTTAATGGCGTTGGTTTTCTTCCATGAAACACGAGTTTATTCGCTGGAAAAGTAGTGCCGTCGTATGTGATGTCATTAGCGGGGCCTCTCTCTGCTCCTCGCTGAGCACTGCAGAGAAGCCTCAACGCCGACGCCGCTTTACTGGAAACGATTTCGCAGGCTTTACCTGCATGTTTCTCACATTCGGGTGTAGAACTCTTCGTCTACTTTAAGTATCTTATTGATTGCTTATCAGATTGCCCTCCTTGTCTTATAACGTATACATCAGGTTTTAACCTGTGCTATAGTTTCTTCAATTCTAAGCTAATTGGAGACTTTCCCATTCTGTGGTCGTTACAACGTACCTTTCCGAGGGCCTCCAAATCCTGAACGATGTTAGGGTGAGCACATAGTATGAAGTCTACTTCATTTTAAGTCTCACTATTGGGGCTGTTCCACGTCCCTTTCCTGTTCTCTCGATTACATAGGAAGGTATTCAGGATTCGTAAATTGGCCCTCTGTTCAGGGCAAAGCACTACCAAACCGAAAGTTGCTGAATCCACTTACCTTTTGAAATATGCTCTTCTTGGAGATACTTGTGTTTCAGCGAACACTTTCAAAATTTTTCAAAAATAGGATTTTTGGGGTGAAAATATGGCTTTTGCGGCATAGATTACCAGTGTTGGCGGACACCAGAAAACCGGTGAAAAGTCTTTAGTAACCTGGTTAACTAATTTTTAAGTTCCCTATTTAACTAGTAGAGTTAGGCACCTAGTTGTAATATAGCCACATCACTTTATAGAATTTCAAAAACTCGATTGCACTTGGCGCTGGGGATCGCCAAAATTAGGCTTTTTCGATTAGTTACGTGCACTGGAGGGGTTGCTTTGCCTGCATGCTTTCGAGAGCGCATGCATTTTTGCACAGTGCAGTTAAATTTTGTCAAGCTACAGCGGTGGGGGTGATCACGTTTTCGAAATTCTATAAACTGATATGGCTGTTATTAACAACCGGCTACAAGTCTAAGTGCAACTAGGCACCTAAGTTTAGTAGTTAAAAAGGTGACTACTAAAATTGTATTACATCACCATTCAAATGCTAGGGCAAAACGATTTCGCAGGCTTTACCTGCATGTTTCACACATTCGCGTGTAGAACTCTTAGGCTAATTTGAGTATCTTATGGATTGCAAATGAGATTGCCCTCCTTGTCTTTTAGCGCATAAATCTGGTTGTTACGTGGGCCTATAGTTTCTTCCAAGGCTAAGCTAATTGGAGTTACAAAGTTATCATTTAGTTACTACGAAGACGATTCACCTGTTTTCTGGTGTCCGCCAACACTGGTAATACCATGCCGCAAAAGTCTTATTTTTAGCCTAAACAGCCCATTTCTGAAAAATGTTGAAAGTGTTCGCTGAAACACCCGTTATATCAGTTGGATTTCTGAATTGTCGAACGGCTTTGCTACGAAGCTGATTGAGCACCTTACTTATTGCGGATGCAGCGTCAGGAAGAACTGAGGAGCGCTACCGTCGCGTCAACCACAATGCGCTCAAGCCAGCTGGAGCCGGCGAGCACACACAAGGTTGAGGCGCAAATGTTTATTCAGAGCTATTGCGAGAGGCCGCGCTAGAAGGCACATGAGATATTTTTTTTTCCAGAATCGGATACTGTAAGGAGATCGAAACGGTGGAGCACATTTTTCGACGAAACACGCCGAACGCCGCAGCGAAGGGGATGTGATAGTAAGGATTTAGGGGCATAGAGCTTGGGAGGGAGAAGAGGAGGGGGGGGGGGGGGGGCGTTGGCCTCCTTCGCCGCCTTGGTCTCCTTCGCCGCCTTGGTCTTCGTCCCCAGCGTGAAGCCCGGGGTGGATGGAGTCGGTCAGGAGGGCCTCCCACTGCTCTAGACTAGAGGGCTATTAATATTGGGTAATAAAGGGTTCTTTTTGCAGCTCCAGGTAACGCATCCATCGCGCCCACTCTCTCATGCATCTAGCGAGCCATATTTTATGACCTTGGTGGAATGGTCTTGTCTATATTGAGGTTTTCTGCCATAGGCGTGTCCTTTTTCTGAGCTCTCAACAACGCCTTCATCCCCGTAAGATTGTGGCGTGCTGAATGGTTCGACCGGCAAACGCCAGCCGGTTCGTAAAATCTCAAAGTGTGTCTACCATGACATTTTCCTCAACCCCGTATTCGAGGTCCTAAATGATGGTGTGCTGAATGATAGCGTTGTTAGTTCTGTGTGTCCATGGACGTGTCCACATACAATCCAGCTGTTTCTTCTCGAGGAACGAAACTCTGACGATCATGCCGCGCTTTTCCCTTCTTGGTTATTCTTCGTGGGTATCAGTTTTAGTGCGAAAGTGCTCCTCGTTTTGCTTGTCGCTCCTGGCTTCCGCCGGATGCCCCAGGTTTACCAGTGGTGATGTACCAACAGGCAAGGTTTCGCTGCGATCCTTATAGGTGCCCTCCATCTGCATGAGCTTCCCTGTCCAGGTAATCACGCCGAAGGCTTTTGCTTATGCGCCCTTCCGACGCATGTTTTCTTTTCCTTTTGGTTTGGTTCTTGTCCCCATGACTGTTGCCTTTGTCTGGATTCTACTAAACCATGATAGTTTTATTTGCGTTTGAATCACATAATGGTTGCTTCCGAACTTATCCTCAGTGTTGGATCATTCGTAATTTGTGATATTTCCTATGAAGATAAAATCAAGGCTAGCATCTCTTGACACGCTGTTTCCTTGACGTCACTGTTTCCCGCTGGTATTCCACCCCTAGCTCTGCTCCGTCTATGATCGTTCCCTTCCTTCGTACCAAAAGCTTGTAATTTCACTCCAGGTGTGGAGCATTTAAATCTCGTACAATCACGAGGTATTTGTCTTCTGCCAGGCCGACAACCGCTCTAATATTTCGCTGAAGTGTTTTCATCTGCGGTAGTGAATATATATATAAAGTACGAATGCGCTATTCTACCCGCGTTTCTTAAGTATAGCCTCCATTAAAACGTGCTCAAATGCTTGTGCCCTTCTCACATAGTGGGCCAGCTCTTAAAGCCTCTCGCCTGCTAACAATGTAGTCCTCGGCAAAGTGTTAGTTTCTTGCAGCGCTAACATCGTGTATCGTGTAGAGCTCTAGCTTCCCAAAACCTCCGGCTACATGGCTACTTTCATCTACGTGTTTGGTCTCGACCTTGGTCATTCTACCCCGTGTGATTCTTCTCTGTTTGTATCGAAGCTATTGCTGTATCGTTGTATCTTAGCTATTTCTTTGTTCTCCTCTGTGAGTTCCCTGTGCGTCTTATTCTGCATCGAATAGTCTAGAGCAGTGTGATAGCAGGGAGACTCGCTACTAGACCGACTCACCTTGTTGAACTTGCGTCAGGAGCGTTGCCCCGATTCCAGGCGTTGCCCCCACCGTGGCCGGCGTAGCTCGCACCCGGTAGACCCGGAAAGTCTGCTTCCTTGAAGTGCGGCGGTTGCGGAAATCCGTTCCTTTCTCTGGTTTTGGCATCCTCGCTGTTGAACCACCGCGGCCTTCCGTGGTTAATAGCTAACTTGGCGAGCCGTCCTCTTGAGCCGTCTGTTGCATCCTATTTCGCACTTGGAGTAAGCATCACAGGGCCATTTGAACCTGGGCTGGCCGTCATTGTGACACATGACTTATTCCCACATTTGTGTACCGCGTACTGCGGAATGGGTTGTAGCTCCGCGCCGGTGTACCTGCAGAGGAACTTGAGGCAAGCTTACTTCGTTAGCTGGTCAAGGTGCACTCTGTACAACACTCAACACTGCCTCGAGCTACCCGTCGAACGCGATGGGCGCTGACACCAATTTCCCGAGCATTCTTGCGTAGACCGCAGTATTACAGGCGTCTCGACTTCGGTGTTGTTCATTACAGTGTCTTGCGGCGTGCCGGCCATGAGTCCGTGCACCAACCTCCGACAGTTCATTGGCCCGTCGAGCAAGTAGGCGCTGAAATCAAAACTGTCTCCTAGGCACAGCTTCCTCACATCTTTAGTTCTTCCGCCTTCGCTCTATCTCGTGTCCGGACTGTTACTGTATTTGAGACAGCTTTCACCGCGATGAGCATGTCGCCGATGTACCATTCCTTCACCAGGGTTGCATGTAGTCGCTGGCCTTGACATACCCTACCCTGAAGCCGTGGCTTGTCGGTCGAAATATGATTTTGTATTCTCCCTTCGACAGGTGCACAAAATCTCGCCTCATATTAGTGACGCTGTTCGATTATCATTTCCTTGGAGTAGAAGCCGCTGTCTTCGACGGGAGCGTCGCATTCGGTCTCGGTGTGTCAGTTCTCTGCTACTCCGCTTCGCTCGTTCTCGCTTGAGTTTTGTTTCGCCTGAGCAGTGGCTTTCCTGTCCTACTAGACTTTGTGCTCCACTGACTCTTTCAACACTTGTCACGGAGTCACGCAAACCCTCGTCTGCTCTTGGGGTCCCCTCGTAGTTCCAGTACTGTCGGTGTTGTTAGCAAGCTCCACGATGACTTGGGGCTGCTCACAATACTCGGGGTCGCGGTGTGTACTGCCGATGGTGCTGCTGCCATGCCGCCGTCCACAAAATAACACATCCAACAGAGTGTCAGAGTGTAGAGCGGCAAAGCCAGAGCCACCGCACCTGCAGAGACAAAGGGCGGTGTAAACAAAACTGCACAAATAGGAAATTCGTGCGCCCACTCTTGACAGCATACAACCAATGTTGCTAGGCCTCCAAAATTTACTCGGCCGCAAAACATTGAAAAAAAAAATTCCCCGGATGTTTAACCTTATGGCGTGCGCGGTCGACAAGTTACTGGATGGTTTACAGTGATGCTAATCCATACGACGGAGTGTGAGTGAGTGAGTGAGAGGAGTGTGGTTGAGCGATAGAGGGTGAGAGTGTGTGGGAGTGGGTGTGAGTATGTGTGTGTGTTCGCGTGTGCGTGTGAAGGGTGTGATGATAGGCGTCTGTCTATCCTAGGGCGGGTGTTTTATGTGCACAAGTGTACATGTTGCACTTCAGCATGACCATTCGGTTCACTGTGATGGCTGTGACGGCCAATATTACAGGGCTGTGGGGGCGTGCGAAGACGACGATGACACGGCCTCAGAGGCGGACACCTGCACCCTGTCGCTGTAAAATGTAAATTATAAGACACGTAAGTAAATCAATGCCCGCTGCAGCGGGCTTACTTAAAAATAAAATATCATAAATAAATGTAGAAATAGCTCAAAATCAATTTTTAGGAGAGCAAAACAAAAGTAAGAGATGATGTGTGAACGAACGCACTCAGGAACGCGAAAGTGAGACCTCGATCCTGACGAGCCAACTTCAAGGGGGAGCAACAAAGAGTGATGCAAACAAAACTGCGCGAACACTAAATTCGTGCGCTCACTTTGACAGCATCCAACAAACGATGCTAGATCCAGAAAATTTATTCGGCAGCAAAACATTGAAACGAAAGCCCCCAGACGTTTTACCCTTGTGGCGTGCGCGGGCGACAGGTTACTGGATGATGAGTTACTTGATGAAGTTACTGGTGATGCCAAGATGATACCATGGTGTTTACCGTGTATGACGGAGTGCGAGTGAGAGATTGAGCGAGTGAGTGGGTAAGAAGAGAGTGAGTGAGAGGAGAGTGAGAGTGAGCGAGAGGAGAGAACAAAAACAATAAACAAGCAAGATTAAGAAAACTGGAAAACAGTGAAAACTATATAAAATATGAAAGGCGGTTGCAAACATTCATTTTTTACAACGTAGAATTCATGAAACATTCGTGACAGACAGAACAGAGAGGACGATTCCTATCAAAAGCTTAATCAGTTTGGCCTAACGCAGAAAAGCAAAGTCCAAAAGCCATTTGCTCACTTGGAGCAAACTCTCAAGTTGATGGCGGCAGCTACATACGCCCCGTCCGCAGAAGCTCCGAGCTGGCACACTGGTCCGGGAGCAGCAGGTCACCGTGTAGACGTACCGTTGACACGCGTTGACGGGAACGAGCAGCAGGGTTGGTGTCCACGTCTAGCCGGTGGGTCTCGGGAAGGAGACGACGAAGACTAGAACGTTGTGCACATATGCCAAGCGCAACGTCTGCTGCGGCTGTTCGCTCGTTCTCGCTTGAATTTTGTTTGCCTCCCAAGGTGTGTTCACCAGACCGGTGGCTTTCGTGTCCTACTTGACTTCACGCTTTACTAATTATATCAACACTTGTCGCATAGTCTCCATCACTGGGTAAACCATTGTATGATCTTGCGGTCCCCTCGTAGCTCCACTATTGTTGGCGTTTGCTAGTTCCACGGCTTGGAGCTGCTCAACACACGGGGTCGTGGTGTGTACTGCCGATATTGCTGCTCGTGCCATGCCGCCGTGCACATGTCCAAATTGGTGTAGAGCGGTGAAACCAGCGCCAGCGCACCTGCAGACACAAAGGGCGATGTAAACAAAATGGCACAAACACGAAATTCGTGCGCCCGCTCTGACTTCATCCAAACAACTTTGCTAGACCCAGAAAATTTATTCGGCCTCAAAACATTGAAACGAAAGCCGCAGGATGTTTACCCTTGCGGCAAGGAGATTTTAATCGACAAGTCGACAAGCGACTCACTGGATGTTCACCGGGATACTAAGGGGTATGACAGAATATGCGTGTGTGCTTCTGCTTGTGTGCTCGCGTGCATGCGCGGGGGGGGGGGGGGGGGGGTGATCATGTTGCACCTCAGCTTGACCTTTCGGTTCGGTGTGGCGCCTGTGAAGGCTGATAATTACAGCCGTGTAGGGGCGTGTGCGGGCGATGAAGACGCCACCTCAGACACCTACAGCCTGTCGCTGTAGAACGCGAATTATAAGACACGGAAGTAAATCAAAGTCCGCTGCAGCGGGCTTACTCCGCAAAAAAAATATTTAAGTAAAAGAAGGTGTGAAAAAACGCACTCATGAACAGGAAAGTTGAGGCCTCGATCCTGACGAGCCAGCTTCAAGGAGCCTCCAGGAGACAAAGGCACGGAAGCCGTCTGCAAAAATAAACAGAACAAAAACAGTGTGAAACATTAATCGCAAACAGAGGAGAGGATGAGTCCTATTAATAGCAAATTACTTTGGCCTAGCACAGAAAACGAAAGTCCAATAGACTTCGCTCACTTGAGGCAGACACTCAAGTCCTCCTCGACGCACATCCTGCAGTCGTTGATGGCGGCAGCTCCATACGCAACGTCGGCAGGAACTCGGAGCTGGCACACTGGAACGCTTGAAGCGGCGACGACTGTCGGGGAGCAACAGGTCACCGCGTTGGCGCCGTACCCGACGTGCTGACTGGGGGCCTTCGTGTTGATGGGAACGAGCAGTTTTGGTCTTGGGAAGGAGACGACGAAGGTCGCTTGCCACGTTGCACTGCTGAATTGTAAATGTGCTGGTGAAATGCGCCAGGAAAGAATAAAGGGAGAGAAAGAAGACTCGAAGTGTACAAATAAAGACTGGAGTATTATAAAGAAGGAACAGCCTTGCACACTGCAAAAGAGCCGGACTCGCGTCTACCTTGCCTGGTCAAGAGGCTCCCTTGAAAGTATGCAAAGGTAACTGGTAGCAACATGACTAAGCAAGAGACAGGGACCAGTGCGAAACAGCCAATTTATACCCGAATGAAGTATGAACAGTACAAGTGCTATGTGGGCCCTCAGGTGTTAGACTTATAAGGATTTCATCGTAGAGCTCTTGTGGAGCTCGGTGGCAGTATACGCTAGGCAAGTAGAGAATATCTGGAATGGTACACGGAAGAAGTCGGCGTATCTGAAAATAGAAAGAATGGATGTCATGCGCATGCTACAGAGGTGTTCGACAGACACGTTGCACACTTCATGTACTGTCGCGAATAAACGTGAGGCATGCCGTGCGAGCTTGGACTCACCACCACATTGCTGGTGTCAGGACACCTCACAGGGGGAAAACTGTGAAGGCGGCACTTTCATCATGAGTTTTTGGCAGGAGGCAACAGCATGCGCAAGGCAAGAATATCTTGGCTCGGCATCCATGCACCACGCAAGACCAGAGATCCTAGCTCGCACTTGTCATTTTGCAGTTTAGAGGGCGTAGTGGATAGCTGTGGTTGCGATGACGCTGCACAGAACATGGGGCGTTTTTGTGTTTAGCTTCCATGTAAATACGGGCGCCATGGTCGGGATCGAACCCGCGACCTTGGGATCAGCAGCTGAACGCGAAAGCCACCAAGGCGGGTTTATATCGTTTGTTTACGTCACAGCTCTCCTGAGAGAAAACGTAGAAAACTTACAGTTGGAAGTACAGAGTTTTTGGCAGCAGGCAGCAGCATATGCGAGGCAAGAAGGTAATGTGCTGGCGGTGCATAGATGCCGAACCAAGACCAGTGATCCGAGCTTGCACTGCCTGAGTCGGCTGCATGCTTTCCGTGTGCATATATGAAGAGATAATAAAGAACGTTCATCAAAGGCAGCTGTGGATGTCGTGAACATTCGGAGGCGCCCGAGGGTCACACTCCGCACTGACTGTACTTTTGAGAGCAAATGTACTGCGTCCTCCGACGCCCTACAGCGGCACCAGGTGTCGACACAGCCTTAGGGGGTACCGCTTTCGCAGCCATGTTTTCTCGCTTCAATAATAATAATAATAATAATAATAATTGGTTTTGGGGGAAAGGAAATGGCGCAGTATCTGTCTCATATATCTTTGGACACCTGTAAATCGCGGTCCTGCTTATCGAAAACGCAGAAAACCTTACTCTGCGATGCATTGTAGTGAAGTCGAAGCTGTCAACAGCACAGCGTTTTTGGCAGGAGGCAGCAGCATGTGCAAGGCAAGAAGATCTTGGCTCGGCAATCATGCACCGCACAGCACCAGAGATCCCAGCTTGCACTTGCTGAGTCGGCTCGTGCTTCCCGCGCGCAAGGGAGACCCCAAGTGGCCATATCTGCAAAGATAAAAGGAAGCTTCTTCAAAGGCAACAGTGAATGTGGAACATTCGGAAGCGTCTAACGGTCGCGTTGCACATTGGCTGTACTATCGAAAACCAGACACACAGGACCAAACACAGAACTTTTTTATATAAGGAGAACTCGATAGCAAATGTTTTGCATCGTACCTTACAGCGGCACTAGGTGTCGATACAGCCGTACCGCTTTATCTGCAGCCATGTTTTCTCGTTTCAATAAGTCGCGGTCCTGCTTATCGAAAACGCAGAAAACCTTACGCTGCGACGCTGTGTAGCGAAGTCGAAGCTTTTGACAGCACAGCGTTTTCGACAGGAGGCAGCAGCATGTGCAAGGCGGTGCATGGATGCCGAACCAAGACCAAAGATCTGAGCCTGCACTTGCTGAATCGGCTCCGTGCTTTTCGTGTGCGCAAGGGAGATTCTAGAAGTGGGCATATCTGCAAAGAAAAAGGAAAGGTGACAGACACGCAAACATACCGAAGTCCCGGATACTCACCGTGGCAGAAAAGTGAGCGCGACGTATGCCTTAAGCCGCGGCGATGAAAAAAAAAGTAATATGGAACCTAGCTTGGCTGCAGCGGAAACACGATGTGCCACAGACCGAAGGCAGCGTCCGTTCTTCGGAGTTGCTGGATGAGGCTGGCGAGATTTCCGAGCGCCGTATACGGCCACAAACCACATGCCGCTTAAGAGAACATAGTGGCTTTGTCGCAACGACGTTTGGAACAGGTTTTTGTTACGTGACGCAAGCGACAGTGGGCTCACATATCTAAACCCTCTACAGCTGACCAGCCTATACGCCTAAAGCTGCACACACCGCGAGTCCTAGCTCACCACGCTTCCGTCACGCACAGAAAACCCGATGGTGACGAACATGAAACCTCTCAAATGCTGCGTGGTTTGTGTCATTATTCCAATGCTTGCGGAAACAGTGCAAGTGAACCTTGAATTTTCTCTAGCAGCACAGAGCAGGTTTCACGGACACATGTCACCCTCGCCGCGAGGCTTTGCCCCGCACTCACCTTCGATGCCGGTGGCCTGGCTCGGAGGTATGTTCCTTGGCAGTCGTCTGTCGGTCGTGAGTGTAACGGCTTGTAGGTATCTCAGTAGCGACAGTGAAGACGACGCCAACCCACTGGCAAAATGCACAACGTTACGTCCAGAAGCACTGCCGCTAGTAGGGCGAAAGTAAGTTCTCGCGGAATGCCACCCAACTCCACATCAACCAGGAGCAGCGGGTTCTGGCTGGACTGGCGACTAGGTTGTTGGGGAGGAGTGGTGCGGAGAGCGCGGCGCAGCGTGCAGAGGGGTGACAAAGCTTGATAAGGTAATCCAACTGCAATCCAATGTGACGGATGCAGCAAGTGGCACAAAATACCGCGGCCATATGCGGCGGTGACCACGGAGCACAAGCACGAGGAAGAAGTTTTCGGTCTCTGCAGTCGCGAAGCTCCACTGTTCATGGAAACGCAGCTGGCCGCCCACAACTGCCCGCCACGATAGAGCAGACCCTCCGCACTCAAAGCAGTCCAGGGCGGCCGTCCCGTTTCTGCGCAGACGACCGCGACTGCAGCAGCTCCGATATGAGGCGAACAACTTGTAGGAACGTCGTAGGAAACATATCCGAGTGCCATGGGAAAGCGGGCAATGATCCAGACAAGCGATGTCGGTGATGTCAGTGAGGTTTCTGCCCCGCCAGGCGAAAAATTACACGCCGCCGGCGCCCCAGATGGTGACGTGACGGCGGCCCTGTAGCGGTGGCTAGCGCCGAAGACCAAGCGCACACGCGTGCTCATCTCACGGAGGCTCAGACGAGAATGACGGCCTTGCCAGACGTGCGGTTTGCGGAGCGCACGGATAGCACGGCCACTCGCGCTGAAGAGAGCCTGGGCAAGACCTTGGCCTGGGGTCTGACTGGAATCGTCACGAATGTCGTCACTTTATGCCGCTTGCGCATGCGCGTTATTGTCGCCGAGAGGGCTTTCTTTTTCTTTAAGGCGTTGTGCGGCGTCGGACTTATCAGCGATAGAAAATTTCCCTTTTGTGCTGACGCGGATGACAGTGCAGTGCGCCGCGGCTTCTATGGACCAACGGTTGTCGTGGCCTCTCGCCAGTCTTGGTGAAATGGTATCAAGATCTTGATTTAGACCGGCACGTTTCGCCATGCATGAGCGCGCTTGAGCTTTGGCGACGTTTTTCGTTCCTCTTATTTCCTCCGCTTCTAACGAGCGGACTGAAATCATGGGGTGCATTTTCACGTCCCTGCGTGTTATTCAAAAAACTTGATGGATTCTAATTTCCGCAGAGTGAAATAAAGCTCTTCAAAGACCAAATGAGACGTTGCGTATTATCCATACGGCGAGATACGTTCGACCTTCGCGCGTTCTTATTTTCTTGCCTGATCGCTTCTGATAACGCATATATGTGACTGGTTTACCGTCCTAAACGGCGCAAAGACCCCTCCCACCTCCCCCCCACCCCCCTCCCCGAGGCATCTATACTTTCTCCGGCTCAGAAGACATGTAGAACAATGGTGGATACACACACAGGTCGTGAGCCCACGCCCCAGAAGGAAACTCCGCTTTGAAGTCCGAATCGAGCTTCGGCAGCATGGGGGGGGGGGGGGGCCGATGACGTAAGTACAGCGGCAGCTGTGGCTTCCGAATTCAACGTACATCATTGACGGTGACCTATAACTGACAATCAACTCTTTGGACTGTCTGTGCGTAAGGCTTGTGCTTGAAGAGAAGGAATCGCCGCCACATGTAAAGGCAGAACTTGTGAGACACCTTGTCCTTCAGCTTTTTCAACGTCGAAAATGTCAGTTACTTGCGCGTCAGCAGGACATGTATGCTTTGAAAACGGTCAGGGATCGCTGCATAAAGTTGCGACAAATTGGGGCGCCGCCGCAGAACACGCTCACGCAAGCTACCTTTGTGTGGGCCAGTCGGCGAGACATCATTGACAGGAACGTCCAGGCTTGCATTGCTAACAGTCCGCCCGAGCACGGGGGTCGTTGAATAACTTCAAGGCGGCCGACTGCATTCGGGCCAATATTGTCAGCAACCAAAAGTTTGTAGAACAGCGTTCCGAGTGGTGTCATACGATTTCTCGTTGCGCATAGCTTACATGTGTTAGTCAAATTGGACGCTAGCTTGTGACAGGGATTCGAACCGACCACATATGCACCTTTAATTCTATGCCTTATCGAGATGTGAGAAACTGTTACAGCGCCATTTCCTTTCCTCATAAGCCAGTTTTCTTATCAAAATGTCACTCGGACCATTGTGGCCTGAGCGTTCGAAGGCGCGTATTCTTCATTTCTCAGTGCGAAACCTGCGTTCGCCTTCACAGAAAAAGCAGAGAACGGATGCTCACAATTTTGGAGCAAATGCAGTCACTGAAACTGGCGCCACATCGTGGTGACGCCACCGACACCACCACCACAACTATCGCGAACGTACCGGGACTTTTACTAGGCCAACAAGTGCCGCTGACGCTGAGGACTCCTGCATCCATCTACAGCTCTCCCATGCCTGACAATTCTGGACAAAAGCATTTTTGAGCGGGAAACTGTTAATCCGCAGATCACCCCACGGCAGTCCTTGCATTATTTTTTAACGTTCTTGCTATCAACAGCGTTGCCCATCAGAAGAATGAACCATTACCTTCAATATTCCCTTAACACCAATATTACCATTTCCCATTTTCAAATATTTTGTCCGATAATGTCGGACATGCTATAACGACTTGTGTGTGACAGCGATAATTGTGTATGATTGACCCTGCTATAGAGAATCCAATGATTCAAAAAGGATTTCATCGTTTTCGCAAATGCTATGCTACTCAAAACTTATCATGTGCATGCAGGCATTTTCTTTTCGCCACTACTGATTTCCGTCACGTTTCCTCAAACTTGACGTTTAGAAAATTGGTTTTTGTTCACAAACTTCGTCTGCAATAAATTTATTCCTGCCCGCCTTTTAGCCACAACACCTGCGCAGATTTCTTTTTTTAGTATCCCGTGCTTTGGTGAACACGCATGTTTGACTTGTACTAAAAAAAATTAGGCAAAGGTTTAATTTAGCTAAACCTAAGTAACCAAAGCGAAAGCTTGAAAGTTGTCCCGGTAAATCTTGGCTAGACTTGATTGCGTTCGCTTGGATCACCCATGACGATTGCTGCCACTGAGTTGTCGAGAGCTGTTGCAATCCGTTGGCACCGGCCGAGAGGCAGCGGAGGCTATCTGGACAGAGCGAGCGCATGGCTCCGGCGTAGCTGCGGTTGAGTGACGTCATGGTTGTCACATGACTAGTCAGAAGCGAGTGCTTGGTTTCGGCTGCGGTGGCTGAGTGACGTCATAGGCTCCTGGTCAAACTCGCGCACACGGCGAATAATGACGTTATAGCGTCAGTATCTGTCTTTCCCTGAATCCCAAGATTCCATTTTCTGCAGGTTGACTCATCTAGCTCCTGGCACCATTTCGGATTTGCTGCTTGAAAGTGAAGCATTTCTGCCCAGGCGTCATCACTCCTGTTCTTCTTCCTGGTGGCTGTTACCGCGCAACAGCCCACCCTGTACGCCTTCTCTACACGACAGCATCCAGAAAACTCCAGCCACTGTACAGCCACCCTGACCTGCAACGAGTACAATCAGCGCTACATGCTTTAGAGCTGCCGCGGCAACTACACACATAAAAAACCTTTGCGCGCACATATGCGCACAACGCAAACTTTCTGACAAGAACACGAAGGTACGCAATGACGTACACAATATAAATTGCACCAAAGGAATCCGCGCAAACACAGCCACCGTAATTACCTGCCATAACTCAACCATTACAGCTGTCGCTACCGTGAGGGCACTTGTGTTGATGACGACACTCGTGATGTTCTTCATGCATCGGCGAAATGTGCCTTTTCAACACATCGCCAGAGGTTAACAATCTGCAGCCATGGGCTAGGCACACACAGAAGCTACACCCCTACAGTCCACAACTACACGCATGCATACCGACACCACCACCACAACTATCGCGAACGTACCGAGACTTTTATCGAGGCAACAAGCGTCGCCATCGTGTTGACGGCCAAGAGTGCACATATGTTCACGCATCGGCGACGTGCGCTTTTTAAGCGCAATCGCTTGAGCGACATCACTTCTGTTCCTCTTGCAGGGCTGCCATGTGCCGCATTGGCCACTCCGCACGCATTAATGGGCAGAACACCATCTAACCGCAACCCACCCCCTCCCAAACACAGCTGCACAGTAGAGCTGCCATGACGACTAGAATCAGAACCCCACCTTCTGAATATAGTCGTCAGCAACACGTGTTTAGATTCTTCATTTGATGATTAAAATTTTCATAACTCCTGGTTATCTAAGAAAATGACACGGAAATGACCCAGAAATCGCGCTTTGCGCAACGTGGCGGTGGTGAGGTATGTGCGCTGCATGCGTTCGCGTGACAACTTAGTGGCAAAAACGTGGCACTGGAGCACCATAGCCCGCCGCCTTTCATTGACGTTGGCAACATTGTCTCCGTTAATTTTGAAGCTAAAGCTTCACTACGCTGCCTCATTATGATTTCGCGGTGCTTGCGGTTTTGACCTTCAAATGAGCCGGATGTCAAAGGTCAATGTAAAAGGTCAAGGTCAAAGGCAATGAGATTATGACGTGGACACCTCAGTCACGCATTAAGCTGCGCGGCAGTAGTAACAGATGTGCGCTGCATGGGTTGGCATTCGCAACGTTCTAGCAGAAACGCGGCACTGAAGAAGAAGCAGCACGTGTGGTGGCTAAGTGGTGAAGGCGCTCGAAATACATAAACCCCTCCCAGGATAGACCCATGCCAGATGGGCATCCACACAGTATGGACACTGTACCCTCTTTCGCGCAGGGGAACGGCCTTGCGTGTTCACCGGCTAAATCAAAACAGAAACATACTACCTCCGAAACACAGCTGCACTGAAGAGCAGTCATGACCACTACAATCAGAACACCACCTTTTGACTGTAGCCATTACCAACACGCGCATCATTCCCACTCTAGCAGTGCCGGCAGCCTATACATCCCACGTACAACTAAACACCCCCGCCAGCAAGCAACTCCTGTCACTTAGACCCGCCCAACTGCAGCAGTCGATCTCAGCCTCACAGGCAGCTCATGACCCTTGGGAACCCTTTGAGTTGCCCATTCACAACACGGAAGCGATCTGCGGGCTACGCGGCACGGCGCACCACATAGGCGGCTGGTGAGGTGCATTGTCACGATGTCGCAGGGGCATGACAGTAGCCGACCTGTGCAGGATCATGCAATCATGCATGAGAACTTGAATCACCTACGTACGCCTTCCCGTACTATCGTCTGCGTCGCAGGGACGAATAGGTACTTAATGGCATTATTAAAACAGCATACAATTCGGCCGTTGGCCTGCCGGCATACGCCAACTGAGATTGATTGCTGTAGTTAGGATTTTTTTAACACGCTAGTTGAGCTAATCGAAGCCCATAAGACAGCACAAGTGACCCGCTTGTCGCTCACTGCTGAGGGACGCGTAATTCTCTACAAACTCCACATCCATCCCGTAAAGAAGATATGTGCAAGATCACATTTATCAGTCGACATTACTAGTAGACTAGCTGTGAAGCCAGTAGCCACGAACATGCTGCCAGGCAGACACGACGCCCACAGGAAAGCAAGGGCACCGGCTTTTGAGAAACAGCACAAGAACGAACCACGAGCAGTGTACGTAGATGCAGCTCAACACATAAAAAGCATACATTGTATGTATGGCCACTCCAAGTCAGCCCGCGTTAACACTACAACCTTTCACGCTAGCTCAATACGCGAGCCAGAGAAAGTAGCTAACGCACTGGCCATCGCGGAACCATTCAAAATATTCAGCAAAAAGCTGTAAGCGCGCTCGCAATGCGAATTCTGCGCAACCGAACTCTCGATCACATCAATGTGGTATGGGTTCTGCCTCACGCTGTTAACTGCGGAAAAGAGGGGGCCGACCATCTAGCCTGAGGTTTCAACCAACCGGGGGACAGGAGACCTCTCGGGAACGGACGCCCCCGCCTAGGCGCCTCGCTCGTACGCGGAGATTACAAACTTTTATCGCGAGCTAGCCTCCGCCGCAAGTGGCTCAGTAGTTAGGGCGCTCGGCTACTGATCCGGAGCTCCCGGGTTCGAACCCAATCGCGGCGGCTGCGTTTCTATGGAAGCGAAACGCTAAGGCCCCCGTGTGCTGTGCGATTACTTTCTTATCCCATTATCCCTTATCTTACGGCGCGGTTCAAGCGTCCGCCGATATTTGAGACAGATATTGCGCTGACTCCTTTCCTCAAAAAACAATTTTTCATGTTTTTTTTATCGTGAGCTTAGATGCGCCCCTCACCCCAACTTGGACAGGGCGCAAGCCACGGCAATCAGACGCCTACAAACAAAGGCAGTTCTTAGCCTCTAGTGATTATGATTAATCACGAACAGTGAATATGACCCCGCATGCCCGTACTGCGGTGACAGGACACACGGCATCCAAGAACATATATTATGGCAATGCACCAGCAAACCCCCTCCGACGACACTCTGCCCATACCGACACGAGCTCAAGAGGTCGCCCCCGACTGGAGGCCACCCTACCTGCACTCGCCCCAACTAATCTCTTTCATTTTGTGGCAGTAAAATTGTAACCGCACACCATTTCATTTCATTTCATTTTAATACCTTAAAGACCCACTGGGGGTATTACATAAGGGGTGGGTACATACAGTCAAATGAACAAGTGTTATGTTGAAAAATGGTTGGTAACAGCTTCGGCGAATGTGGATGGGCATGAGATGGTAGCGATGTCATTGGAGAGGTCGTTCCAGTCTACAGAAACACGGTGAAAAAAAGAAGCGGCACAGGTAACAGTACGGGCACGGGGGCGAAACACTTGGAAAGGATGACGAATGTGGTGGGATATGCCGGCTGGCGGGGCAATGTAGGGAGCGCAGCGCAGCGAACTATGGAAAAATTTATGGTATAGGCAGAGGCTAGAAATACGACGACGAAGTGAAAGGGGCGCTAAACTGGATTCCGCTTTTAAAGATGTTACACTGATATCGTACGAATAGGAGGAATGAATGAATCTGGCTGCTCTGTTTTGAAGTGACTCGAGCGCATTGATAAGGTAAACTTGATGAGGGTTCCAAACTGGCGATGCGTAATCTAACTTTGACCTGACAAGAGTTTTATATGCTAGTAATTTTACCTGTTGTGGGGCGTGGCGAAGATGACGTCGTAAGAATCCGAGAGTTTTATTAGCCGAGGAAATGACGTTAGTAACGTGTGTAGCCCATTATAAGTTGTTACACAGTGTGACGCCTAGGTATTTGTATGATGAAACGGACTGCAGGTGAACGTTAGCGACTACATATGGGAAATCAAGCGGGTTACGGCGGCGGTGGAAGGACAAACGTTTACATTTATGAGGGTTCAGTTCCATTAGCCAACGGTCGCACCATTCCTGTATGCGGTTTAGGTCATCTTGAAGGTATGTTGGGTCGGAGGCGTTAGTAACTGTGTGATAAACGACGCAGTCGTCCGCAAACATGCGAATATTAGAGCACACATTGGTCGGTAAGTCATTATTATAAATTAGGAATAGAAGCGGGCCTAGTACAGAACCTTGAGGGACGCCTGATGTTACTGGTAGCGGATTGGAATTTTGATTGTTAACAACGACAAACTGTGAGCGATTAGTCAGGAATTCTATCCATTTTACTATGTCGGGGGGCAAGTTCGAACGGGAAAGTTTTAGGATTAAGCGTTTATGAGGTACCTTGTCAAATGCTTTTGCAAAATCCAGGAAAATGGCGTCGGTCTGTAGGTTAGAATCGAGATTAGCATGTAAATCATGAATGAATAGAGCTAGCTGCGTTTCACAAGAAAAACCTTTCCGAAAACCCTGTTGAGACGAATGGAAAAAATTGTTCGAGTCGAGGAAGTTTATAATATGAGTATAGATGACGTGTTCCATTAGTTTGCAGGGCACACTAGTAAGGGAAATGGGTCGGTAATTTAACGGCGAATCTTTGTTACCTGATTTGTAGACTGGAACGACCTTTCCAGTTTTCCAATCGTCCGGTAGTTGTCCTGTTGAGAGTGACTGGGTAAAAAGTAAGCATAAGAACTCGGCACAAATATCATTAGTGTTTTTTAGAAGTTTCGAGTTAATATTATCTACACCAGATGAAGATGAGATTTCCATGTTTCTAATTAAGGACGCAATACCCAGCGCGGTTCGGGTGTCCACCGAGATAAGTGAGACAGTTACTGCGTCATTTCCTTTCCTGAAAACCAGTTTTTATTTTAAAAAGTCGAATAAGTAAAAATTCCGGCTAGGAGGAAAAGAAGACGAAGCAAGGGGTATATGAACTGAAGCCTTGGTCAGAATGTTGTGCCATCTTTTGATAGGCTAACAACAACTACGTCAGAGTGTTCCGGCCTCGCGCGTCTCTCTCAAATCCTCTCTGTTTGCACGTGCCAGCGATTTTCTCAGCACGAGCCTGTGGGTATGGCAGACTTTCCATTCTTCCTTCAGTCACGAGAACGAAACAGTGTTCTAGGTGGCAGAGATGCAAGGTGGCTCTTAGATTAGTCGTTCATTCCCGAGGCCTACCGATCAGGCGTTGAGACCACTGGTTTCCGTTCCGACTCGTGGTCTACGAAGCTCTGCGTCCTAGGAACTAAACTATCACAGGGGAACGCAACTCAAATATCCGCCACCCCATAAAAGCCTACACCAAAAAGAAGCAGTCGGCCGGAGGCTACTGAGTGAAGGGCTGCAGATATCTTGGACCACCTGGGGTTCTTTAACGTGCACTGAAATCGCCAGCTGACAGGCCTCTAGAATTTCGCCTCCAACGCAATTCGACCGCCGAAGTCGGAATCAAACCCGCGCCTTTCGGGTCACTCAATATTTCATGTCTCATGAGTGTTTTGCGTGATGTACAGGTGTCTACGGTTTTGTCTCCTTATAGCACACCCCTACAAACACTGCTACAAACCAGGCCTTTCTTAAATACCGTCATAACAGAACACATGGACCCTACATTCACGGGCAGGTGAAAATTCTGCGGGCAGTATGCTGACCACATTTATGGGTCTGCCAGTACAGTGCACATACAACTGTGATAAGTCAGTCAACAAGGGAGGGCTGCGAGGCGACCCTGTCCAGCTCGTACCTGGAGGCCCAGCGAGCCCTGGACCAGACAGCACGGGCAGCAGCGCGGCCAATGGGGTCCCGGAATAGGAACTGCCACCAAGCGCAACAACTATCCCCACCTCCCATTCCCAAGTTAATACAGTGCAACAACTAAGCTTTTCTCCTCCGTTTCCTGACGGCGTGGTTCAGGTGCCCGCCGATATGAGACAGATACTGCGCATACCTGCCGTGGTGGCTGAGTGGTTAGCGCGCTAGGCTGCTGATCCGGAGTTCCTAAGGTACTCGTCTGCTGTATATTGTCAGTGGATGTTAAAGATCGCCAGGTGGTCGAAATTATTCCAGAGTCCTCCGCTACCGCACCTCTTTCTTCCTTTCTTATTTCACTCCCTCCGTTATCCCTTCCCTTACGGCACAATCAGGTGTCCGCCGATATGTGAGACAGATACTGCGTCATTTCCTTTCCCCAAAAAACAAATTTCATTTTAATACTGCACCATTTCCATTCCCCAAAAAACAATTTTCATATTTTTTGAATTCGGCCGTGGCAGCCGCGTTTCGATGGAGCCAGTTATGCTCTTTTACTTTCCTCAAAATTATCGGCCTAGAACGTTGTCGACGCCAACGCAAATGAAGACATTGAACGCCGATGGCCTATAGAAAGAGGCGAACGCTCGGTTTCGGCGGTGGCGGCGGCTGAATTACGTCATAGCTTTCACGCGGTTTCTCTTCAGTACAAGCTCAAACGCTTGCACACTGCGCGCATTGCGCACTCAGCGAAGAAGCTACGGTGGGGAGCAAAGCTTTCGCTTTGAAAATTGTAGTAGTAAGTGGTTGTCGGTGTGCCTTCAACTAGCGTCGCTGTGGTGGCCACCATGGACCGAGAATTCCGCAAGGACCTGTTCGCTCTGCAAGACACGGCTCCCCGGAACTCCGTTTTGGTCACCCGAGCTGCTCAATTTGTGATCGGCGACCGACGCGACAGGTAAGCGCAACGCACGTATGTGGCTCTCTAGAGGGACGTAAGCAGTCGCATTGACTATCAGGTGCAAGTGCCGCACAGAGCAACATCAAAGCACCTGCTGTTGTCAATGCTTAACGCGGAATTATTTGCGGCTTCGACAGATATATGAAGCAAGGGTGAGGACGTTGGACGTCGTTACGGGGCTTCTAATGCACTTTACAAATGGAAGGTGTATTCCGTCTTTGCATCTCCCTAATAATTTAAAGCATGGTCGATGAGTTAGACAGGCCGAGCACTACGGTTGGTATAAAAATTAACATGCAAGAAAACCAAAATAATGTCCAACAGCCTAGCAAGGGAACAGCAGTTCACATATGGCTGCGAGTTGCTGGAAGTGGTCAGGAAATGCGTTCCTTAGGGTAGGTAAAGTGACCGCCAATCTTGACCATGAGAGGGAAGTAACTAGAATAAGAATGCCGTGGAGCCCATATGACAGGTACTCTCAGATCATGAATGGCAGTTTAGCAGTATTCCTCAAGTGAAAAGTATACAACAGATGTATCTTACCGGCACTCACCTACGAGGCAGAAACATGAAGGCTAAAGAAAAGGGATCACATTAAAAATGGTACGTGTGATGTTAAGAGACCGGAAGCGGGCGTAGCAGTTGAGGGAACAAACGCGGGTTAATGACATCTTAGTCGAAGTCAAGAGGAAGAAATTGACTTGGGCGCGGCATGTAATGTTTAGTCAAGATAAGCGCTGGTCCTTAAGCGTAACGAAGTAAATTCCAAGAGAACGCATGCGTAGTAGGGGGCGGCAAAAAGTTAATTGGGCGGATGAGATTAAGAAGTTAGCGGGGAAACGGAGGCCGCAGCTGGCAAAAAACAGGTTTAATTTGAGAGACATGCGAGAGACCTGTGCCCTGCAGTGGGCGTGCTTATGCTGATTATGATGATGAATTTTGATACACTATATTGATATTGGCATACGTTCACGCCTCCAAAGGTCCATGCAATGAAGCACCAAATTGAGAGATGAGAGCTTCTAATGGCAAAAGAATTCTTCAATGCAATTTCGAATTGTCATCGATGGCGACCGCACCGAAGAGCATCTTTGCACGGAAAGCAGTTACTGTTGTCAGTGTCCAACGCGTAGTGACCAGCGGATTCTTGAGAGGAAATCTCCAAATGGCAACAAACGTGCCTCAAAGAAGTGCCCTACTAATCTGGCGCTCTCAGTTCTGACTAGCCATTCGGGAAATGGTGGAAGAGCACTCTGTAGCACTGACGCCTACGATGACCGCAGGTACGCTGCCGAGGCCTTGGAACGAGTTCGTGGCCACGTCGCTTTGCCAGGGCGCGTCGCCGAGCTGGCTTCAGTGAGCGACGCCGAGGCGACCTGGATGATTCGGGCTGCTGCCGCGGGCCTTCGTGGCTTGGACGATTTCATGCGGGTGGCCGGCGTGGTCCAGCAGAGCGTGGTCTGCTTTCCTCGCGAGGACGGCCGCCCGAAGCTGGACACGTTGGGAGAGTTCGCCTGGAGCGTCATCAGGCGATACCTGTTCCTGGACGAAATTGCGACTCCGCGCAGAGGCGACGCGGAGCGTGTCAGCGAGATGGGTGGCCAATAAAGCGGATGGATTCCTGAGTGTCGTGTTTCTTCTCGTCCTCGTTCCGTTGCGCTGTGTCAATCTGTGTCGTAGAAAGTAAGCACCAACTACCCTTCTCCAGAATTTCCCTGATCCCAGCATTAGCAGATTTACGACGCAAGGTGATTTTAATGTTCGGATTGCTGCTATAAGATTCCACTAAAATGTCATGCTGGAAAGTGGAGATCCGCAAGTGTTGCATAAACCTCGTCAGACGACCGCCGACGTGAGGCAAAATACTCATTTACCAAGCATTTCATCCCGTGCATAAAAAAGTGTTTTTATTGCATTCTAACGCGTGTGTTTTTTATGAATCTGTACGAACAGCGCGAAATATGCATAATTTTTAATTCCATATGTCGCATGATTTTCATTTCATTTCTGAAGATTGAAGACCGATATAGAGGGCCGTGGTCGAGGAAAGATGAGAAAGAAACTGAGCTAGCACCACGACGTTGTTAAGGATCGTCATACCTCGTCTTGTATGGTCTGCCATAAAGCTCTCCCTAAATCCAGCTGTCCTAAGTCATGTGTACCCGGATAGATTTAAGCCGGAGTGCAGCAAATGCGGCAGCAAAGCCACCGTAGATCATATCTTCTGGGACTGTCCGAGATATCCCTCACCAATATCGCTTCAAGCGGTTCGCGCCCCCGAGAGGGTGGTAGACCTTGTTGCTCAGCTCCGACCCGGAAACCCACGTACAGGTGGTGACAAGAGCCGAAGAGATCGCTGCCAGTTTATAGCTCAAGCCGATAATAAACCTTTTCTAGATCCAATGGCCCCACGAACCCGATTTGAACGTGAGCACGTGCAAAGTGTGTAGCTTTGTCGCCGACTCGCCGCGCGAGCCGAGCACTTTGTTTTTTTGTGAGCTACAAAAGCAACCGCTCAAGTGAAAAGTAGCGGAAGGTTTTTATCTGAGCTACGATGCGGCGCAGACTCCTATGCTACCACGAATGACAAGCGGTCACCTGACGTGTCAACTACAACAGCGCCCGGAGCCGACCGCAGCGCTTTGAGCTTTCAGACGGCAGCAAGGGGAAAGCCTGGACAGAACTCTGAGTCCTAATATTTATTACATTGGCAGTGCCAGCCGAATCAAACATGCCTAAGCGTTTTGCCTGGCCGTAGACAGCGCTCGTGTTATCCTCGCAAGGCTCCATTGCCAGACTCGTAGAAAAAGTCAGTAGTGTTAGTGCGGCGTATGGAATAGACACGTAGCACAATTAAGACGGCTCTTAAGTGATGAGATGTGCGTTCTGTTGACATTATGAGGTGACCCACCTGATATCCGTGGAAATAAAAATGAAAATTGGATTTGAGAAAGGAAATGGTGCAGTGTCTCACACCTCGGTGGACACCTGAACCGTGCCGTAAGGGAAGAGATAAAGGAGGGAGAGAAAGAAGAAGAAAGGAAAGAAGAGGTGCCGTAGTGGAGGGCTCCAGAATAATTTCGACCACCTGGGGATCTGGGGATCTTTAACGTGCACTGTCAGGTATTCGGTATTAAAAGTATTCTCGCTTTTTAATACCAATTTTCTGACGGGCCCGGGCGATGTCAGTGCAGGTTAAAGATCCCCAGGTGGTCGAAATTATTCCGGAGCCCCTCTTTCTTCCTTTGTCCATCCCCTTACAGCAGGGTTCAGGTGTACTAAAAAGTATTTTAGACCCGCAGCGGTGGCTCAGTGGTTTTAGGCGCTCGGCTACTGATGTTGAGTACCCGGGTTCGAACACAACCGCGCCGGTCGTGTTTTCCTATAGGAGGAGAAAAGCAAAGGCGCTTGCGTTCTGTGCGATCTCAGTGCAGAAAAAAGATATTTTATTTTTTTATTGGTTTTTGAAGGAATGGAAATGGCGCAGTATCTGTATCATATATCGTTGGACACCTTAACAGTGCCGTAAGGGAAGGGATAAGGAGGGAGTGAAAGAAGAAATGAAGAAAGAGGTGCCGTAGTGCAGGGCTCCGGAATAATTTCGACCACCTGGAGATCTTTAACGAGCACTGACATCGCACAGCACATGGGCGCCTTAGCGGTTTTCCTCCATAAAAACGCAGCCGCCGCGGTCGCGTTCAAACCCGGGTTAAAGATCTTCAGGTGGCCGAAATTATTCCGCAACCCTCCAAGATGGCACCTCTTCATTTCTTTTTTCAGCCTATCCTTTATCCCTTCCCTTACAGCGCGGTTCAGGTGTTGGCCGAGATGGGAAGACAGATACTGCGCCATTTCCTTTCCCCAAAAATCAATTTTCAAAAGGGATTTTTGCGCGAAAGTACTTCTGATAATAATAGTAATAGTAATAATAATAATTATAATAATAATAATAATAATAATAATAATATAATAATAATAATAATAATAATAATAATAATAATTGGGTTTTGGTGAAAGGAAATGGCACAGTATCTGCCTCATATATCGTTGGACACCTAGCTGCACTACCCGGGTTTCAGTGCTGTGTGTCTATGTGCCAAGCACGGCAAAATGAAATCGAGGGCAGGCACCGATTGCAAGTAGACAGAACATCAGCGCGAGATTCTCTGCAGAAACCAACGAGGGTTGCGCTACGAACCCGCTGCAGTGGCTCAGTTTTTAAGACGCTTGTCTACTGAGCCTGAGTATCCGGGTTAGAACTCGACCACTGCGGCCGCGTTTCGATGGAGGCGAAGGGCAAAAGGCGCCCGATTGATGTGCGACGTCAGTGAACGTTAAAGGCGTTTGGCAGGCAAGGCGCCTGGCAGCGCTTCTACGTGGTTTGCCGCTACACGCATCCGTTTCACAGTACGTAGCAGAGCGATTTCTCTAACGGGCAAGGCGTCGCGCCGAACTGGCGGTGGCGTTCCGTGGACTCCCTGGCAGTGCTGAAACAAGCTGCCGTGTTCCACTCTTAAGGCGAAGCTTCGGAGTTCCCGGGTTCGAACCCGACCGCAGCGGCTGCGTTTTTATGGAGGAAAAACGCTAAGGCGCCCGAGTGCTGTGTGACGTCAGTGCACGTTAAAGATCCCCAGGTGGTCGAAATTATTCCGGAGCCCTCCACTACGGCACCTCTTCCTTCCTTTCTTCCTTCACTCCCTCTTTTATCCCTTCCCTTGCGGCGCGGTTCAGGTGTCCAACGATATATGAGACAGATACTGCGCCATTTCCTTTAATATAATAATTGGTTTTTGGTGGAAAGGAAATGGCGCAGTATCTGTCTCATATATCGCTGGACACCTGAACCGCGCCGTAAGGGAAGGGGTAAAGGAGGGAGTGAAAGAAGAGAGGAACAAATAGGTCCGTAGTGGAGGGCTCCGGAATAATTTCGACCACCTGGGGATCTTTAACGTGCACTGACATCGCACAGCACACGGGCGCCTTAGCGTTTTTCCTCCATAAAAACGCAGCCGCCGCTTTCCCCAAAAAACCAATTATTATTATTTTATTATTAAGGGTCCTCCAAATTTCTTTCCTCAAATCAACAGGAGGAAAAGAAAGTTTTAAAAATTGCAGCAAGAGATAGGCACAGTCTGTCTCATTTCTTGGTGGACACCTGAACAGCGCCGTGATGGAAGGGAAGAAGGTCAGAGTGAGACAAATGAAGGTGCCGTAGTGAAGGGCTTCGGAGTCCTTTCGACAACCTGGGATCCTCAAAAAAGACTCTCAGGTGGTCAGAATTATTCCGGAGACCTCCACTGGAACACCTCTTTTCTAGACTTTCTCCTCCATTCCTCAGCTCACGGCGTAGTATAGGTGTCCACTAATATGTGAAACAGTCGCTACGCCTTTCATTTCCCAGTACTCGCGGTGTTACTGGTTAGGCTCCTTTTCCAGCACCAAGGAAGGCGCCCTGTATGGTTTATAGTGTATCACGTGGTAAAGCTTGAATCGCTATCGCAGTACTGGACTGTATCGAAAAATATTTATTTCTTCGTAAAGAGCTGGTTACATGAGTAATGTCGCATGGCCCTTAGCCTATGGCTGTTGGCGACCTGGTCGGCCCACTCAGTCAGCCAGCCTTGAGTCCGTTTTGAGCTGGCCAGCACGGCCGCTCTGCGCACTAGTAATCCGGCGGAGGCGGTTCTTTCTTGCAGTCTCACAGGATGTCATCATAAGTAGCTCAAATAACCAGAGCGCTTCCAAGGGGATTATGGTTGCGAGAAAAACATATGCGCTAGGAGCGAAGGGTTTAGAAACGACCGAGTGGTCTTGAAAACGAACCACATTGTTTCCTCAGTTCTAAAGATTTTCTGGGGGGCGGGGGGGGGGGGGATACACGCTCTTCTCCACCCTAAAATAGTTCACATTGCCGTGAAATGAGGTCAACACCTCCCTCAAAAAATGCGAAGGAGCGGTTGAGCCCCCTAGCCGCTCAACGAAACCTCGGACTGCATTTCGAGCTGCCTCGTTCGCCGGATTCTCAGAGTAAGCGGGGGCACAAATCAATGCAAACACTGTTAAGTTTATGGTTTGCATTCTTTAGGATGAGTAGCGATGTATTATACTCGCAAAATTGGGAAACGCCAATTTTAAGTCGCTGAATATAATACCAGCGGCGCTATACTGGCTGTAGCTTAAGAAATTTCCTCCTCCTCCCCTAAAGAATTGGCCTAGAGTCAGACAAGTTTCTCCCTACACCAAGAGGTGGCTTGGAGAAAACTTAAAAACTATTCTTACCCGAAACAGTAAATTTACGCCCACATCTTTCCCAACCTCATAGACCCCACCTGCATGCACTGCGGTAGCACTGACGCCCTCGATCATACGCTATGGGACTGCCCGGATGATCCTCCTCCGGAAACTCTTATAGAAGCCCTTTACCCGAAGCCTGGGAAGCAGTGCTGCACCGCTCGGACCCCGCCGTCTAGGCGGAAGCGATCGAGTGCGACGAAGACGTCGCCGCCAGTTGTCAGCTAACGGGACACCTGGTTAGGGCGCTCGGATACTGCTTTCTAATTCCCGGATTCGAAGCCGACCGCCGCCGCCACGTTTCGATGGTGGCGAAACGCCTAGGCGCCGATGTGCAGTGCGATGTCAGTGCACATTAAAGATCCCCAGGTGGTCGCGATTATTTCTGAGCCCTCCGATACTGCACCTCTTTCTTCCTTTCTTCTTTCAATCCCTCCTTTAATCTCTTCCCTTACGGCGCGGTTCAGGCGCCAGCCGATATGCGAGACAGATGCTGCGCCATTTCCTTTCCCGCAAAACGAATTTTCAATGGCACCTGGCCCTTCTGCTGAGAGTCCAGGAACCCTTCTTTTGTGGCAATAAAGTTTCCTCTCTCTCTGGTCTCGAGAAACGCGACTGCCGGCGTGTTGCTGGACCCTCTCGTCCCCGCGATAGAAAATAATAATACTAATAATATTTGGTTTTGGGGGAAAGGAAATGGCACAATATATGTCTCATATATCGTTGGACAACTGAACCGCACCGTAAGGGAAGAGATAAAGGAGTGAGTGAAAGAAGAAAGAAAAAAAACTGGCTGTGGTTTAGCTCTGGTTAAACCTAGTTGAATTGCGAAAGCTTCGTTTCCTTGGCACGTCGTCTACGCTGCGTCTCATTCCGACGCTCTCGAAAATTCAGAGCGGTCTCTTCCGCAGTTGAAGAGTCACTACGGGACGTGGCACTTCTAGCCGCATCTTCGTTACGACGCTTCTCGAGTCTTGCGGCGCGTTCTTCTGGCGTCTCTTGAGCGCGGTGTCTCTTCCTGGCTTCGTTCTGTCGCTGTTGCGTCTCTCTCGCGCTCCCCAAAACGACTACAAATGCAGGCCGTTTAGCTAAACATTGTTCCCGCTCTTCATTCGTTTCTTCCGCGCGCCGCCGCTTCTTAGCTGCAGCACATCGTTGCAGCTTCACCTTATACGCATCATCCGACATACCGTGGAGGATTCGCTGGGACGACGGCGACGAGCCGAGTTGGGGGGGCCACTTTTCCACAGCTGGCATGACGTCACGTACAGCCGAGCGCCCCTCGCGGCAGCGTCGCGCAGCTGCAGCATGGAGGATTCGCTGGGACGGTGGCGACGAGCCGAGTTGGGGCCCCGTTTTTCCACAGCTGGTATTACGTCACACATACGTCACGCCAAAGGTCAATGGTGGATTCTCCGGGACGATGGCCAAGAGCGGAAACCTCGAGCAGTATTGCTTTCGCAATAAAAAGAGGGGGCTAGTGGAGGGCTCCGGAATAATTTCGACTACCTAGGGATCTAACTTGCCCTGACATCGCATAGGGCACGGGCGCCTTAGCGTTTTTCCTCCATAAAACGCAGCCGCAGCGGTCGGATTCGAAACCGGGAACTACGGATCAGTAGCCGAGCGCCCTTACCACTCGGCCACCGCGGCGGGTTTTTGGGGAAAACAAATTACGCAATATCTCTCTCATTGTTAGGCTGACACCTGATCCGCGTTGTATGTGAAGGAATAAAGGAAGCGAGTGAAAGAAGAAGGGAAAGAAGAGGCGGCGTAGTGGAGGGCTCCGGAATAATTTCTACCACCTGGGGATCTTTAACGTGCGCTGACATCGCACAGCAACGGGCACGGGCAACTTAGCGTTTCGCCTCCATCGAAACCCAGCCGCTGCAGCAGCTGCGTTTCGATGGACGCGAAACGCTATCGCGCCCGTGTGTGTGCAAATGCTGGTTTGTGCTCGTGCTCTACCGCCTGCACGTGCACCGCATTCGTGTATTATAAAGGAAGAGGAGGTTGGCTCGCGACCACTATTCGAACATGGGGCAAGCGCGAGGCATGTGCGAGATCAACGCCGGTTCTTGGCGAGCATTGGTTTTGTTCATGGTTCAATCGTCGATGGGCTTCAAACTAATAAGGTGGTCGATGTTCTTCGCTGCAGTGTTCTGCATTCGACTTCATCTCATCGATGGACAACGGGGGTACCCACATTCACGTCTTCCCGCACAGCACCCAAGGTAGTCTCGGTGACGGCCACGGAAAGGTGAGTGCTGGAATTAGCACGAAGCTTCGCTTGATTTTCAGAGTGCGTGTCCAGTTCCGATTGTGTTTCTGAGGTCCTTGGTCCGGAAACGTAGTTGCCGTTAACCGGTATGGTGTTACTGAGGTGCAAGAGATCGACACAAAGCACTGGTCGTCTATTGCTGAACCATTTCTACTGGTGACGCCCGGAAATAGCTTGGTTTTATAGCGTTTAACGTCCCAAAGGGACTTAGGCTATGAGGAACGCCGTAGTAGAAGGTTCCGGAAATTTCGACCGCCTGGAGTTCAATAACGTGCACTGACATCGCAAAGTACATCGACCTCTGGCTTTTCGGCTCCGTCGAAATTCGATCGACGCGGCCGTAATCGAACCCGCGTTTTTCGGGTTAGAAGCCAAACAGTTTCGTGGTGGTGGTAGTGTTTATTTTATTAAAACAATAGTAAAAAGGAAGGAAAAGATTTTTATCAGCCCCGGCATCTGTCATCGATACTGAAGCACCTGAGCTGGGGCAGCGGAAAGAAAGGATAGCAGGCAGAGTAGAAAAATGAAATGAAAGAGGTGAGGGGACAGGAAGAGAGGATAGGAAGAGATGTAATATATACAAACCATTTACGCAATAAGAAATGTGTCCAGATTATGCGTGTGATTAGTTCATGTTGGAGGAATTAAAACACACGCACATCACTGCGTTGGTTACAACTGGAGTGGGGCGTCCAGTTATTACTTGTTCAAGGTAGAACTCGCGGAGCGTTCGATCACTGCGTGTAACTACCTGGCGGAGATCAGAAGGGTCGTCAAGCCTGTGTGTTCGAGGAATGCACAGAGGCTCACCAAAGTTCGCTCACGAGTGCGCTCACTGCCCTGCGGCCACAATAGCGTCTTGAGGGAGTCAGGTAGTATGCCCAGCGCCCTATAGGCCGCAAGCATATCGCGACGAGAATCGGCGAACGCGGCACAGTGGAGGAGCAGGTGTTCTAGTGTTTCCACTGCACCGCATTCGTCACACACACACCACTCGTCGCGATTCCGTGACGCTCCCGTCGTTCCGCAGGCCACAGGCAGCCAATGCGCGAGCGAAGGATAAGTGCGCGACAGCCGGTGATACTGTCAATGCGCTCACCTCTTGCGTTGCGTGGGCCGGGGTGCTGCTTTCGGAGGTACTCGTGCATGGTCGCACGCACGTCCACCAGCGCATGGGGCAGATCGCTGAAAGGTAGTTGATGGGGAGCGGTCGCAAAGTTGTCAGCTTCTTCGCTGCCGGTTGTGCCTAGTGACCGGGCACCCACTGTGTACAGACGGCGCATCCTCTCTGCGCGAGGAGCTCGATGCGCGAGCGAATTTCCCGCACTAGTGGGGTACCGCGGCCGTTAGATTGCAGGCGGCTGAGGGCGGCGCGGGATTCGCACAGCAGAGCATTCCTGGGCGGCGGGGGGCTGAGGGTGAGCCGCAGGTCCTGCCCGAGCCGGATCCTCATCACCTCCGCCGTGGTGGAGGAGCCCCGGAAGGTTGCGTGTTGCTGGCTGTGCAGTCGCAGGACGGGGATGGTAGCCGCCGCTGCAAGGGAGAACTGTCGCGGGCCACTGACCCGTCGGTGTACACGAAGAGATGGTCCTGGAGCTCCTCGTGCATGACGGCTCTGGCCAGCTGCTGCACACCACAGAGTGGTGTGCTCCGCTTTCCCGCGATGCCGACGATCTCTCGCTGTACCTCCGAGGCCGCAGGTCAGAACGCGCAGGATCCGTAGGGGGTGGGCCTTGTGTCAGTTGCTCATACTCGAGCAGCGCCAAGCCCATTCGTGAGCGCCGGTGCGAGCGCATATGCTGCAGCAGCGAGGTGCCGTCCGGTGCGCGGTGAAGACGGTCGATGTGATTCAGTGCCCTGCGCGCTGCCTGGAGCTAAAGCGGCCACGCTCTTGCCTCGGCCAACATTGCGGCGCACTGCGAGTTTTTGGGCAAGCCTAGACACACGCACAGGGACTTGCGGTGCTGGAGCTCGAGTTTCTTCCAGCACGGCTTGCGCACCGTGACGAGGGGCAGCGCATAGAGCACCGCCCCCAAAGCTGCGGCATTCTATAGACGCAGCGCAGCTTCCTGGGAGGAGCCCTGGCCTCGAGCGGTGAGCTTGTGCTCGGCGGCGGTGATCCTCTTCATCTGCAGACGGACTTTGATCGCCGCGGGGTGGAAGAAAAGGCGCCAGTCGGTGTCCCGGCCAAGGTACCGCACCGATTTACGCCAAGGAATCGGAGTCCAGTCTATTGACAGTGGCGCAAGTTGCGCGCGCGTGCGCGAAACGCAGGCCATGGCCACGGATTTGTCCGCGCTCAGCGACAGGCCAAGGCCGCGCAAGCTGGCATCGATTGCGGTCAGAGCTTCCTGAAGGCACCTACGCACGCGAAGCGCTTCGCCGGGTGGTCCCCGGCACCATATAGCTATGTCGTCTGCATAACTGGACGTGTACACATGGTGACGGCCGCTAGTCGGGAGGGAGGCCGGCACAACCGACATGGCCGCATTAAACAGAAATGGTGACAAGACGGAGCCCTGCGGCACGCCCATGACCACCGGGCGAGGCTTGGCGAGTTTACCCCCTACAGGTACGCGCATGGTGCGCCCGCTCAGGAAGCCGTAAGCGTATCGCAAAAGGCGCCCGCTCACACCGGCCCCCTCAAGCGGTGTCGCGCTACTCCCCTGTCTTCTCGTTTCTCCCGCTCCCCTCCCTACTTCTATCGGCACGCCGGCAGTGGGTGTGGTGGTTGATCCACCAGTAGACTAGACAAGCTCGTGCCTTCCCCTTTCCACTTCTACTCAACCACTAACTCGCGACGAATATTCGAACACGGGGAAAGCGCGAGGCACATGCGGGAGCAACACCGGTCCTTAGCGAGCGTTGGTTCTTTTGTTCGTGGTTCAGTCGTCGATGAGCTTCAAACTAATAAGGTAGTCGATGTTCTGCGCTGCAGTGTTCGGCGTTCGACTTCATCTCATCGGGGGACAACAGAGGTACCCACATTCACGTCTTCCAGCCCAGCACCCACAGTAGTCTCGGTGACGGCCACTGAAAGGTGGGTGCTGGAATTAGCATAAAACTTCTCTTGAGTTTGACAGTGCGTACACGTTTCTGAGGACTCTAGGGCAAGAAACGTAGTTACTGTTCGGCAGTATGTTTTTACTGAGGTGCAACAGATCCACAGGAAACGCTTGACTTTTCCGGGGGGCCTTCTTTATGGTGACGTGAGCTTTTAAAAGCCCGATTTTATGGGGTTTGGTGTCCCGAAGTGACTCAGGCTTTAAGGGACGCCGTATTAGAGGGCTGCGGAAATCTTGACCGACTAGAGTTCTTAGCATGCGGCGACATCGCACTGTACACGAGCCTCCAGCATTTCGCCTCAATCTCAAAGCGACCGCCTAAGGCCAGGATCGAACTAAAGTCTTTTGTTTTGCAGCCTGGCATTAAAACCACTGAGCCATCACGGCGTCTCATGCAAATGCGTTCCTCTTGCAATCTCTGCGGAAGTTTTGAACATTCACAGTAAATGGAACGCTACCCCAAACTTGATCCCGTCATGTGCGAAATAAGAAGGAGGTCGTCCTAGGTAGAGCAGGTGCAAACGCCGCTTCAAAAGTGGTTGTTGCCGTCTTCAAACAGCATGTATGGTAATGCCCTGGTTTTACACGACATTAGGGTCCAGAGAGGCACCTTACTGAATGAAGCTGAATGTATGGTTATGATAAGCGACAGCTGTACAAGGTGCAATTCAACGGTATCCATCGGAGTTGTTCGATAGGCGAAACCAACGAACTTATGAAGCGAAAAATTATGGCTGGCTATTTAGCATTCATGAGCACGAAAAATCGTGCGAAATCACGGCTTTCTGCTTGTGGGCACCACCGCCAAGTACCTCAAAACCCGACCAAGGTATCGACTTGACCATAGAAGCACATGTCCAGCATTCTTGGAACAAAATTTTTATTGTTATGGAAATATTGAGCGTAATGGTCCATTTTTACGATGTGTAACAGGATATTTCTTTCGAAGTTTTCGATGCCTTGCATAAAGCAGTTACGACTGCGATAAATACCAATGGAAACGGTTTGGCGACAGCAAAAACGTTAATAAGAAAAAATGCACGCCTGTCGACGATAGGTCCGGGGATATATTGATTGTTATAGTGAAATCTTTTAATATACACTCGCGTTTACATGAATGCGACAGAAGTTCACTCTAGCTCTTCTTTTGAGGGAAAGAGCAGGTTTTTTGAAAGAAAGGCATGACTCCCCCTATACTCTCTTCATCCACGTTTTGTACTCCCCCTGAGTAAGGCGACTCGAGGCGACTTCTGTTACATTCATGCAAACAAGGCTCAAGGAAAGATTGTGTTCATAAAGTTTTGAACATTCGCAGTAAAAGCAACGCTATTCCAGAGACAACCTCTAACTCCCTTAACTCACGGCATATTTGAGGTGTCCACTAAGATGTGATAAACTCACCGCGTCTTTCATTTCCCGGTATTGAATGTTTTACTGGCTAGGCCTTTAGGCCAGCAGCGAGGAAGGCACCCTGTCAGGTTTATATAACGTAACAAGCCTGTAATCGCTTTTGCTGTAATATACTTAATTCAAAACAATTATTTCGCCGAAAAGAGCCGGCTACAGGAGATACATGTTCTGTCGAAAAGAGCTGGTTGCAGGAGAGAGATGCTATTTGGCCGTTACCCCATGGCTGTTGGCGACCTAGTCGGCCCACTCTATGACCCAGACTTGCGTCCTTGAGTCCAAGCTGGTCAGCACGGCCTCCCATTGCTCTAGAGAAGGAACTTTATTTAAAAAAAACCAAAACCCTCCCGTGTGTTGTGCGATGTCAGTGCGCGTTAAAGATCCCTAGATGGTGTATATTATTCCGGAGACCTCCAACACGGCACCTCTTCCTTTTCACTCCCCCATTTATCGCCTTCCTTACTGTGTGGTTCGGGTGTTCACCGAGATACATGACAGCTACTGCGGCACTTCCTTTCCACAAAAACCAATATTTAATTTAGATTCTTTCCTGCAGTCTCATAGGATGTGATCACAAGTGGCTCGAATGCCTGAGCGCTTACACTGCGGGTTATGCTGGTTAGGATGTACCTATATGCGCTCGCAGAGAAGGTTTAGAAACGAGCGCGCTTGAAGACTACGCCTTAGTTGAAAGATTTGTCTGGAGTGAAATAAACGCGCCTCTCCTGCTTAAAATGGTTGGTAATGCTGTGAAATGAGATCCGAGCCCTCCCTGAAAAACTCCCTGAAGGAAAGAACTCCGGGTTCGAACCTGGAGTACCCAAGTTCAAACCCGACCGCGGCGGTCGCGCTTCAATGAAGGCGAAGCGCTAAGGCACCCGTGTGCTGTGTAATATCAGTGCACGTTAGATTCCCATGTGGCCAAAATTATTCCAGAGCCAACCACTGCTACAGGCACCTCTTTCATCTTTTCTTTTCTTAGTACCTCCTTTATCCCTTCTATAACAGCGCAGTCCATTTCTTTTCGTATTAAAGCCACATCGCTCTACATCCTAAGGAATGTGAACCACCCACTTACAGTTTTACAGCCTAGCTGTACGCCTTTAACCCTCGTTAAATCGCGAACGTCTAATTTTGAGTTACGCGCCGCATTAGCCCAGTGGCTAGGGCGCTCGTCTACTGAGCCAGTGTACCCGGGTTCGAACCCGATCGCGGCGGGCGCGTTTCGATGGAGGCGAAATAAATATCTTAATGGGTTTTTGTGGATAGGAAATGGCGAAGTATCTGTCTCATATATCGTTGGACACCTGAACCACGCAAAAGGCGCTGGTGTGCTGTCTGATGTCAGGGCAGGTTGAAGGTTCACAGGTGGTCGAAATTATTCGGGAGAAATCCGATACGGCACCTCTTCCCTCCTTCAGTCTGTCACTCCCTCCTTTATCCCTCTATTAAAGGCTCAGTGCGGGTGCCCACCGAGATATATCAGACCATTACTGCGTCATATCCTTTCCTCAAAACCAATCCATTTTCATTTGCCAATTTTTTATACCGGCAGTAGATAAACCTATTCGCCTCTTCTCCGCAGTCTCGAAGCAGTTGGTCTCGATAGACGCCGCTGCCAGCGGGTTGCGGGAACTGTTCACCACCGCGAGGGCTAACGCTTGTTTGTGCACGTGCTCCGCCGCCTCCACACGCAACGCATTGGTGTATTCTAAAGGAAGAGAAGGTGGGCTCGCGAGCATGTTCTCCCCTTACCTCTCCTTTCTCCCTCTCCTCACCATACTTCTATCGGCACGCCGGCAGTGTGCGTGGTGGTTGAGCCACACGTAGACAAGCTCGTGCCTTCCCCTTTCCACTTCTAATCAACCACTCACTCACGCGTGCTTTATTCGAACACTAGGGACGCGCGAGACACGTGCGGGAGCGACGCCGATTCTTGGCGAGCGTTCCTTCTTTTGTTCTTGGTTCAGTAGCTGATGAGCTTCATACTGAGAAGGTGGTCGGTGTTCTCCGCTGCAGTGTTCCGCGTTCCCCTGCATGTCATCGGAGTACCAGGCGCCCATACCTGTCTTCCAGCACAGCACCCTCAGTAGGGAAGGATGCCGTCAGTTTTGAGGATTCTAGGTGGCGACGAAACAAAGGTGAGTGCTGGAATTATCACGAAGCTTCGCTAGAGTCTGCGAGTGCGTGGACATGCCGAGTGTGTTTCTGAGGGCCCTAGGGCAAGAAACTTAGTTACTTATCGGCGGTATGGTGTTGGTTTTGACACGAAGCACAAGTTTTTGCTGAGGCGTTCTCTCTTGTGACGGTAGGTTTTTAAAAACTTTGTTTATAAAACCTCCCAAAGCGACTCAGGCTATGAGGGACGCAGTAGTGAAGGGCACCGGATAAGTTCGACCAGCTGGTGTTCTTTAACGTGCATTGGCATCGTACAGTAAACGAGCTTCTAGCATTTCGCCTACATCGAAACGCAACCGCGTCGTTCGGGTCAGCAGCCGTGCATTATATACCACTTAGCCACCGTGGCGGCTCGGGCAAAACCGTCCTTCTTGCAATTGGTGAGAAATTTTGGATATGCAGTGAATTGCACGCTACCCGCACCTTCATGACGTCTTGTGCGAAATAGGAGGCTGAGTCGTCTTAGGTAAAGCAGGTACAAATGCTATTTCAGAAGTGATTGCGGCCGCCCTCAAGCAGCACGTACGGTAACGTCCTGGTACTGTAATGTCCGGTAATGTAAGACGCCGAAGACAGCGACTTTTCTGCGACGCGAGCTCCTTAACGCTGTCGCGTTAATATTACAGGTAACGGCGCATTCTTCAGATGGGCAGCAAAGTCGTTTTATCATCCCTCGCTCCAAGCAATTAACTCATAGAAAGTAAGTGATTAACGCTTTTGACGTTAATAGGAATGTTAATAAGAACAAATGCACGCCTCTCAACGGGAGGTCTGCGGAAATATTGATAGTGATATCTTAACGATGTATAAAAAAAATTGCTTGCGTATTTCTAGTTCAATACTGTTTTTGTGCAGAATTGTTGGGTAAGCCCTTCAACCAACGGAATCTTAAGCCTTCTGTTGGCACTGAGAAAAGGTTAAGAGCTAAACTGCCTCAATATCCCAGTGCTTCTCGTTGAAATATTGGACTAATGATGGAATCTGGTCATCAGGGAGACAGTATAGGGGCCGGGCGGTCACCTTATCTGGCCTCGGTGGGGTGTTTTTTTTTTTCTCATGGAATCAAGTTGCGCCCTGACTACTTCCATCGTGACCGTGTCATCAAGGGCCTCGTTGGGCATACCAGCATGCTCGAGATGGGGTATGTGTGGGCTTGCGCATAAGAACCTGTCCTACAACAGTTCTAGTATTTCCTCGTTGGTGCCCAGGGTGCAGCGGACGACCTCGTTCATCCGATCATGGGTTGCGCATTTTCTGTTTCTAGAGGCGATGAGAGATCTCAAGAACCACGTTATAAACCCCCCGTGAGTGCGCTGTAGACATTCGCATAGCGAATTGGAGTATTGTTGGTCAAGGGAGCATGCGTACTTCTCAGCATAGGCGTTGATGTGCTCAAGGCAGAGCCGTAACTTGCGACTATGTGCCTCTTTTCTGCATCTCTTGGTGAGAGAGCGCCGTGCTTCCAACAAATGTAGAATTGCGTCGACCGCGGGACACTCTTACGTCGTTTCGACCTCTTTTGTAAATCTAGTTCTAAATCATAGTTCGTTCCTGATGTCCCGAGTCCACTCGTCTGTGTCCGCAATGGGACTGCTCGAAGAGGAGCGAGATTCCCTCCATTTGTCCCAGTTCGCGAGTCGCGCAGATCCGATCTCTTCTTGTTTTGATCTGCCGATACTGACGCTGGTGGCGAATATATAGTGGTCGCTACCCAGCTGCTGGTCTGTATAACTCATATTCGGGTTAGCTGCTTTTTTACAAGCGTAAGGTCTGGGCAGGTACCCCGGCAGACGCTTATTGCTCAGTCTGGTTGGAAACGCAAGGTGCGTTGTTAGCGTGAGTCTTGCCGTGCAGTGGACGTAGTCGGGCTGATGATGATGATGGTTGCTGGGTTCCGGATTAGTCTCTCTTCTTTAATTATTTCGGTCAATTTTCGACCTTTAGTTGTGGCCTTCGGGTTGCCCCACACAGAGTTCGGGGCGTTGAGGACCCCCGCCGCCGCCCCCTCCCCTCCGAATTACACAGGGAGCTTTGCCCGCCAGCTCCAGGAACATTTTAACGAGATGGCCTGGCCTAGAATGTCGGTTCTTAGGCGGGCTGCAGACGCTCAATATATTGATTTGTAGGCAGCCGCCACAACCTTTGAGGAGTCCACTAAACCAGTGACCCAGTTACTCAGTGGCTTCACGCAGACATTGCTGAAACCCGAGAGAAGTGCTTTGGAACTAAAAATCATTATTAGCCATGTGCGGTTGAGTTATTAATGATTATGATTATTATGATTACTGCTAACCCCCCACGGCGTCCACATTGGCGCCTACGCTCTTTAGGACCGTAGGGTGGGAAACGCAGCTACTGTTCAGCGTTATCCATTACTACGGTGCAATGCCAGGACACGTTGCACTATTCAAGTCTTTGTAATAAGGGCCTAATTACTCACTGGCATCCACCCAAGCGCAGCTACAAAGGAAAGCTAGATAGCATTCTCAGAAACTTCGCAGTTAAAAAAAATTCGTCCTGGTCCAGGGTTCGAGCCCGGGACCACCGCTTCAAGGGATCCGTCGGTAACTGAGCTAACCGGGACGGCAAGCTTATCGTAGGGCGAGAGCGAAGACTCCCTAAACATTTGACCAACGCTATTCAAGTCTGTTTCTCAGCCATTCTTTCTGGTACTGTGTGCATGGCTGTTCCAATGGGTACACCCTGATCAAGTTATTTCGACGTTTGTGGGTCTGTCCAGAGCATAGCATAAATAAATATATATTCCCAGACGTGTGACGTTGTGGTAGTGGCGGTGTAAAGCCTTTATTGAATAAAAGAGGTGAGGGTCTTTTAAAAGCCCCGCAATCGGTGAATCCCTTTTTCCGGGACCAGATTGGTCGAAGCCGCCGGCCTAGCCCTCTTGACCAAAACCTTTTGGGCCTGAAGGTACGAGCAACCAAGCAGCGCCGCCTCCCATTCCTCTCTGGTAGGTCTTGGGCGAGGGGGGGGGGGGAGAGCTGAGTTGCGCTGGCAAGCCGAAACCATGTGGCAGATGGGCAGATGTCAGCCGGCTGGCTCCCCACAGTGTTTGCACTCGCGAGTGAACGCGGGATGGAAGTGTTTAGTACTGCCGGGCAAGGCAGTGTATTCGCCAATAATCGGAGTAGCACCCGTTTGTTTGCTTTCCCCACTTCCTTTGCAAAGGCAAGGTACAGGCAGAAACGCCGCCCTGGAGCAATAGGCTGCCGGCGTTCAGTAGACTCAAATCATTTTAAGGAAAGGAAAGGCGCATACCTGGCTCCTTGGGTGAGTGGACACCTCAGTCATGCTTTGAGCTACGTGGCGGTAATGACAGAGGTGTGCGCTGCATGCGTTGACAACGTGGGGGCAGAAACGCGGCATTGCAGTGGTTTCTGCTGCTGCCCTTGCGCGTTCGATAAGCTGACGTTGATGTCCTTCTTTCGACATGGACAGTTCCGCCCTCACCCATCCCGTGTAGGCTGTTATATCAATCATTGTTTCTTTGGAGGGCCCATACAATATGGAACAGGTCTGCCTTCTCTCAACAAATTCTGTATTTTCATACTTGAGCGCTATGGGATGACAGTCTGTAGTCTACAGAGGTAAATCTCGTGTTGACTAAGGTTTTCGGCAGGTGAGGGATAATGTGTGCCGCTCTAATCTGAGGTGTAGTATCTCGTTGTATGTTGGGAGTGGATCGAACTGGTTCAACTCCGATGCAGTACAGTGGGGCCCAGTGGAAGAAAAGCTCGAGCGGAATTGTGTCAACACGTCCATATCTATACGTTGTGGCCAGGTATCAACATGAACCCTTCGATGTCAACATAGGCTTGTCTGGTTTAGAGTATCAAGGACGCAAGCGGGACAATCATGTCCTAAACGAAGTTTTGGTGTGCTATTTTTGCTTCTGTGGGCATGTATTTTTAGGCTGGATGCGTGGCTGCGAGAGCTGCTGCCACCTCTTCAGCTGTTCTATCGTGGCTGACTGCTGTTAAGTCCATCGACCATTTGCCCTTTGTGCCCAACCGCCACTACGGCTAGTGTACCTTCGGGACCGGCGGACCGACGTAGAAGGGCGACTACTTGCATGCCTTAGTGTTCCTGAGATTCACTTTGCCCTTCCTTTTTTTCATCCTTGGTGTTACGTCGAGTGCATGTTTATTAGAAGGGGAGTAACCTTGAACTATGCTCTCAAGGTGCTTGTGATAGCTTTAGTAAGAAGGTGAGGGGCTCTTAATACTGACGCTCCTGAGGACCCTTCTGTCTGTTTGTGTGGTTGCCATTCGGACGAGCCGTGATGTGCGCGTCGATGAGTTTTTGTGGACCCTGAGAGGAGCAGTCGCATTGTTGATGTTGATGTCAGTGCAATTGACATCCTCAGGTGATCGAAATTATTCCAGAGTCCTCCACTACGGCACCTCTTTTTCTTTTTTCTTTAAGTCCCATCTTCTTCTGTTCCCTTACGGCGCGGTTCGAGTGGCCACCGATGAGTTCGATAATTACTGCGCCATATTCTTTCCTTAAAGGCATTTATTTGGGCTCATTGGCGACGGCGGCGTTTACAGCGTGTAGACCATTGATTTTAAGGAAATGAAAGGCGCATAACTGGATCCATGGGTCACAGGAGGCCTGTCACGTTTTGAAGTACGTGGCGGAGGTGAACACCTTCAATAAAGCTAAAAAATGGTTCTGAGGAAAGCAAATGGCGCAGTAGCTGTCTCACATAACTCGGTGGACACCAGAACCGCGCCGTGAGCGAAGGGATAAAGGAGGCAGTGAAATAAAGGAAGAATGAGATGCCGAGTGGAGGTCTCCGGAATAATTTTGACCACCTGGGGATCTTTGACGTGCACTGACATTGCATAACACACGGGCGCATTGTGTGTTTCGCCTCCATCGAAACGCGGCCGCCGCGGTCGGGTTGAATTCACCCATTTCGTGCTTAGCGATACTAAGCTGCCGGCCGTATTTACATGACGCATTGGCATGAGCTTGACTGAATGCGCGATTACTTCTGATGACACGTTGTTGCTTCCTGTTTCATTAGACCACCCCGCCACGGTGGGCGCGTTTCGATAAGGGCGAAACGCAGAAAGGCGCCCGTGCGCTGTGCGGTCAGTGCGCGTTAAAAAATCTTCTCTCAATCCCGCCTTCCTCCCGTCCTTTAGCGGGAGGTTTACGCGTTCACCGAGAAGTGAGACAATTAGTGCGTCTTCCCATACCTCAAAAGATATCTTGAATGTAAGCGAGGAGTAACACTTCCTTTTAAATAGAAAGCTTTACTACAATACTTCCGTGGCTTGAGGCTTGTTCTTCGTGTTTCATATAGCCTTGTATAGAGGATAACCACGTGACGTCGCCATGCCGCAGCTGTGCCGAAGCCGATGCAGCGGGAGCTTCGAAACCTAAGAAAAGGCGCATTTTCTGGCCCCCTGGGACAGTATACACCTCAGTCGCGCTTTAAAATACGCGGTGGTAGTGCCATAAGTACGGCTGCATGCGGTCGCATTGACAACGTTGTGGCAGAAACGCGGCACTTCAGCTATAGCCCCCCTGCGTTCATTGTGCCCATTGGCGTTAGCGTTCTATATTGATTTCGAGAAAAGGAAGAGCGCATAACTGGCTGCCTGGCTGAGTGGACGCGTCAGTCTCGCTTTGAGGTACTTGGCGGTACTATACGCGGCGGCTCAGTGGTTAGGGCGCTCGGCTATTGATGCGAAGTGCCCGGGCTGGAACCCGACACCGGCGGCCACGTTTCAATGAAGGCGATGACAGATGCAGTGCACGTTGAAGATCCTCAGGCGACCGAAACTATTCCGGAGACCTCCACCACGGCCCTTCTTTCTACCTTTCTTCTTTTACTCCCTCCTCTATCCCTTCCCTTACGGAGCGGTTCGGATGTCTACCGAGATAAGACACAGGTACTGCGCCATTTCCTTGAAACTGAAATTAGTTTTTGGGGATGGCGCAGTATGTGTCCCACATCTCGGCGGCTACCTGAACCGTGCCACAAGGAAGGAATAACGGAGGTACCGAGAGATGAGAGGAAGAAATAGGTGCCGTAGCGGAGGTCTCTGCAAAAATGGCAGTTGCTTAGCTCGGCTATGCCAGGATATATGTAGTGAAAGCAAACTTGAAGCTCTGCGGTTGGCCTCGTTCAAATATTCCACAACGTATGAAGCACAGGCATAAACGTCCAGTATGACCTGTAGGTCCGTGTTTGATTTCAGCACCGAGGCTATCCAAGGATTGAAGGGGTCGCGTCACTCTTACGCCTATTCTCTAGGCTAACGGCACGTTGTTCTTCGGTTTCTTGAGCCCGCCGCTGAAGTCTCTTGGTCACATTCCATCGTTCATCACGGGCCGTCTTCAGTGAAGCAGGACTCAGAACTCTCCTCCGGCTGCTGTCGCTGCTGCTAGCGGTCGAGACACAGGACGTTAAACGCGCCCGTCTCGCGGCGGCATATTCACGGCGGCGTTTAGCCAGTCGTTCGGCGCGCTGTTCGTCTGTTTCCTAGGCGATTAATTTCCTCTTCATCTCGTTCCACTGTCGATACCAGGCCTCCTCCAGCTTATCACAATTGTCGCCATCCATACTGTCACCTCAACTGTGGTTGCGGCGCACGCCAGCTCTCCTTTTGAATCCTGTGGCATCTTGTCACGCATGCGACGCAGCTGGCGAAGCGAGCGGAGGCGAGCGCAACGACGAGGAACGCCGTGTCATGGCCTAGCAAACGGCGGCCGCGGTGAGCGGCGCGGTGTGACGTCATGCCAGATGGCGCGGAGAGCGCGCGAAGCACAGTAACCTTTCGTGGCGAGGCGCGCGTTGTGACGTCATGTGCCTCGATAGAATAGGGGGACCCTAGATCACATCATTTGGGAATGTACACACTCCCCAGGGATTAAAGAAGGAATAAATAGCAAGGAAGCCTGGGAAACCCTTCTGCAAAGCGCGGACCCCGCCGTGCAGAAAAAAGTCATTCACCTGGCACTGGAGGCCGCAAGAGACCAAGAACTCTATGCCTGCCTTTAGATGCGAGGCTCCCGGCCCCCACCCCTAGGCCTGCGTGCCAGAGATGGGGAGTAGGGGAGCCTCTTCTCTGGTGGAAATAAAGGTTTTTGGAATGGAATGGACCACCGCCACGGCGAAATTGCGAGTTTGCGGCCAATAAAGCTTTCGATTTAGTCATTTCGACAACATGGGGATATAACGCGCACTGGCATCGTAGAGCACAAAAGGCGCCATTCCCTTCTTGAAAAATCGAAAATTGGTTTTTGAAGAAAGGAGATGGCGCAGTATCTGACTCACGAAACAGCGGACACCTGAACCGCGCCGTAAGGGAAACATTAAAGGAGGGACTGAGAGAATAGAGAAAGAGGTGCCGTAGTGGAGGGCTCCGGAATAATTTTGACCCCCTGGGGATCCTTAATATGCACAGACATCGCACCGCTCTCGGCCATCTTTTGCGTTTCGCCTAAATGGAAACGTGGCCGCCGTGGTCAGGTTTGAACCCGGGTACTCGGGATCGGTAGCCGAGCGCCCTAACCACTGAGTCACCACGATAGGTGTCAGCGACTGTCTCTGGAATAACTTCGACCATGTGGGGCACTTCAACGTGCACTCACATTGCACAGCACACGAACACTTTTTGCGTTTGGCCTCCATCGAAACGCGGCCATCTCGATTGGGTTCGAACCCGGGTACTCCGGCAACCACTTAGCCAACGCGGCGGGTGCCAACCACTGCAGAATTCGTTCCCTAAAAGTGATAAGAAGCGGACATACACCATTATATGCAGCGTACTACACTGCAAGCAAATATCGCCTCAAAGCTGTAAGCGGAGTTTGGATGCAGGCGAAACGCAACAGGCTCCCGTGTGTTGTATCACGTCAGGGGACGTTGAAGAACTGCGCATTATATAAATTAATCAGGATGCCTCCACTGTTGCATCCATCATAATAGCCTTTGGGTCGCTTCGCGATGTTAAACCTCACAATTCACACTGCCTTCTTTCTTTCCGAGGCAGGATAAAACATGAAACGCTCTATGGTCGAGCAAGCGATAGGGCAATAGTAAGAAGCGCTAACATAGCTTTTATCCCTGCGCGTTTCTTTGATTCCAAATTCACCTCCGCGTACATTACCCAAACTCGTGTTTATTTCTAGAGCGCAGGCGGTCACCCACACCTAAACGCAATTCCGCATTGAACTAAAAAAATTCTGAGGACACTTTACATGGAGAAATGCGGAAACGTCTGTTTTGAGGATAGGAAAATTTTTTCACGAAAGGGAGGACGCTGTAGCTCTCAGACCTCGAAATCTCGATGGACACGTCGACCGCGCCTTAAAGCATGCACCTGAAGGTGCGACTGGTACGAACTCGTCTCAGGTATCTGAAACCATGCAATGGAAGGTGCATATATCATTGGTCCGAGCCCCAGTCGCAAGCTAGCCTCCAACTTAACTAGAACATGTAAGCTATCTGCAAATAGAAATGGCATGACACCGTCTAGAATGCTAAACGACGAACGGTTGCTCAAAATTTTGGTGAATGTACTCGGGAATACTGTCACCACATCGGCTCCTTGGCTCAGGGCCATATGAAAAACACGCCGAGCAAGCTACGGAAGGGAGGAGTAAAACTTCCGCCAACGGCGACGCAGGGATTTTCTCCACCGAAGCTCTGCCCTCTGGAATAGCGGCACAGCTCGAAGACATCGTGTCCTTTTCGGGCCCCACCCCACCGCTGCAGGGTTTGTGGCTCGCCGCTGTTGGGCCTCGGCTCGACACGCTGCCTCCGCTGGACGCCGCGGCCACGGTTAATGAAGGCGAGGCCAAAGTACTGCTGGCAAAGCGGGTGTCCCTCGCTAACCCGGCCACCGCGCACTTTAAGGAGAGCGCGGATTTGTGCGTTCGCCGTGGAAGATCATGTCCTGGCTGAGGTACTGCGCGACTAGGGCGTCCTCACGGAGCGAGGTTGCTGAGCTCCGCATCCCGGTTTTCCGGACCGAGGTGCACCTAGATTACGCGCCTGCCTGGCAGCCCCTGTCCTTCGCTGAAGCCCTCCCTGGAGGAAGTCCCCGGTAACACCTGCGGCGCTTCCTCTACTCTGGTCCCGCCTGAGTCTGCGAGGCCGGGGTAACCTCGCCTTCAAAGCGCGGTGAGCACAACCATATCGCTTTCCTGGCGCCAACTGGATTTCAGCCATGCACCACATCGCCGTGGCCTTGAAGGCCAACATTAATCCCGGCATGCCGCACATAGTGCTAATGCGCTGAACCATAGGCGCGTCGGCCATGACAGATGATGGCTAAAATGACATGCAGGTGGCAGTCGAGTCAATAATTCATTAACGCTATCGCGTGATGCCCTTCAAGCGGAGCTTGTGTGTCCCATCAAAAAAAACCTTATTCATCCGCTCGTTAGAAGCTTATTGGTTGGTTTCTAGCGCAGTGCATGTTTATAATGATGGTGATGGCGGAGAAGCGTCGGCCGCATGTGCGCTTCGTGGTTTTTATAATGCAGCACATGCTTGACAAGCGGTCCGATTCACACCTCGAGGGTCACACCAGTGATGTTCAGGCGGGTGATGAGTCGCGGTCGATTGGCTTCGCCTTGTGGACGGCGCAAGTGAAGGAGCAGTTCAGTACAATGCGTAGAATAGTGCGCTCACCTGGCTTATTTTTCGTCGTTTTTTCTCGGCTACGCGTGCAGTATTTTCTGTAAAATAGGGCAGAAAAACACAACAGAGAGCCAGGTGTTTTCTTATTGCTTATACGTGTTTTTTTTTCATTTATTTTTCAGAGTTTTAAGCTTCCGATTGTCTTGTTGTCCGGGTCAGACACCTTGTTATTTAATCGTCGGCATAAAGTTTTGAGGAGAATGTTTGTACTGCACCCAAACACATATCTCAGCCCTATCTCACTCGTGTGGCCCTTTTCACAGACGTCGAAGTCTGAAGGCTTCTCATCGCTGTGCAATTGGAGTGTGAGTTCCGTAGCCACTTGACGCTGGTTCTGGACGTTTAAAAATTCCACATGCTTGCACAGCTCTTCCACCACAACGTAATAGTGAGCCACAGCCTCCACATCTGGCATTGCTGGGTAAACCAGCCCTCTCCTGTCAATTTCTTTGACAAGACTGTACTTGTGAATTTCAGGCAAAACTGCAACAGTCTTGTCAACTGTCAAGAGCTCTCTGCATTTGTCGCATTTAAACCTCTTCAGAGCGATGTGCACCGAGTAACCAGCCACAAATGTATATGACTGGAACGCCATCCGTCAGTTTTTACAGCGCCTGTTCGGTCACAACAATGTTGAATTTTCCGCTTGGCACGGCTCTTTCCGTTTGCAGCTCTTCCGAATTCTGATTTTTGTCGTTGCCGATTGCAGATACCGCGCTCATTTCTGGAAGCGTGCTTTGTAGTCGCAACTTGTTCTCACATTCATAGATTTGCCTTACGGACAAATGATATTGTGAACCAGTCAGTCGTAGGTAACACCCAAAGCGGGCTTTTAAGAGGTCGGTCTGGAACTTGCCAAGAAGCACAAAGGACATCTTGAGCCCCTCAAAGCAAGAGGAGGAAGTTGTGCACTTTTTTGTGCCTTACGCCTAGGTCCTGCGTAACTGCCGTGCCTCAAACAATCCGGGCTTCGCTCAGGGCTCCCTTGAGGGCTCTGCATTCCGCCAGGGTGGCGCAGCCGGAGTCGATGGACAAGCGTCGGAGGGCAAGCGTCACACGCCAGGCGTAGAGAGTGTTCGATTCTTGCCGTGCGTATTGCGCGCCTTCGCTCGCGGGCCAATTGTGAATGACCAATTCTGCATACGTGGGCTGCAATCGCGTGATAACATTATGGATGGAGCTTGTATGTCCCCTCCAGCTTTTATCTGTACTTCTTTCTCTATGCGTCGGATCGGTGGGAGTTCTTCCACAGAACACTACCAGACCATGCCACCTTTTTGACGGAGACCACAAACAAACAAATTTCTATGTCATTACGTATACACAACATATGGCCAGCACAATACTCATCGACATGTGCGCGGTGAGGGGAACTGGCTACCCTCTACCACTCTGCATGGGGCTGTCTGGCCAGCCACATACTACCGAGAATTAAAAATCAGTTATCAGAGCAATGTGAGACGCTTTTGAGCAAACTTGCAGGACCTGTTTCTGATGATTGAGTTAGCGACGCTGGCCGCTAGTGCTAATGGACTCCTGTTACAGAGAAGACCGCCCAGTGGCCAGGTCTCCTTCTTCTAATCCCCTTGCTTTTCAGTGGGGCTCGACGTTCATTGAAGGAGCCTTTTTTCCTTTTCGGTGTTGATTGGGTTCAGTGCATGTATTTTCTAATTTAACCTCCTCTTTTATTGCGAGAACGTTATCGGCCCCATGTCGGGAAAAAATTTTCAGGCGTTGGCGTCGGCAGCCGTTTGAGGCCTCGCTGCCGGAGCAACCGACCGCGTAGGCAACCTAGGTGGCCCACCTGGGTCACGTGACCTTGTGGGGCCATCACAACCCCTACACCGGATTGTGAGCAAACTGACTAGCGTGGCTGGTGGCAAATGATTGGTCGCGAGAAGTTGCTCGGGAAGAGCAACCTGGATCTCACAAGCCCCACCTCGGTGACTGCACCTGTCATCGCAGGCAAGTGGCGCATCGCTTATCGACTCTACCACTGCACCAGGGGTGGTGCGAGAACTCCCAGAGGGCTATGAATGTAGGGAATGACCAATTCCGCATCTATAGTCGTCAATCCATTAGCGCTATCAACTTATATTTTTAAGCTTCACCTTAAAAATGCCCTCAAGTTTTTCGCTTTCTTTTTGTGACCGCGGGCTCCTGTTACAAACGATCTTCAACGCGGTTGAGTCAGAAGCGATGCGACTATCGTGTGCCCAGTGTTTCGGTACAGCAAGTTCGCCGAATATGTTCAGCACAAAGGCTACTGAAACCCTGTCACCAGTACCAGACCTGTGGCCTAGCGGCTATCGTGTTCGGTGGGGCTGCTTCGATGCAGCTTGCCCGGTGTGTCAGCAGCCCAGGTTGGACGCGCGCAGGCCTGGCCGGGACGCCTCTTGCCACTTTCTTCGCACTCCTGCCGTTTTTTAGCGCGGGAAGTCGACAGGTCTCCGCAGGGCTTCCCAACGGTTAACCCTATTGAGCGTGTTAACTGGAATGGTAAGCACGCGACGGCGTATCACGTGACAATGCGTGCTGTATTAATAATATTACGAGGCAGCACCTAGGTGCTGTTATTTATCCGTCATTAATTAGCACTTTAATCCACTTAACCTGCATGGCATAAGATTGATGCCAAGAAGTTTATCGAAGGAAAGAAGGTTATAAATAGAAATGGAACCCAGAGAATCATGTGTGAAGTCGACGGCGTGGCCAGGGAACGTGCCATCCCAATTTTACTGCTTCTGATTATGTGGCACAGTTGGTTTTCGGAGAGGGAGCTGTGTTGAGTGGCGAGGTGCCGTCCTGACCGCTACTTCTGAGCGCCGAGGACACGGAACTGTATTTAAAGCAAGTTGTTGCCTTGATCAAGGCATCCATGGTTGAAACTGGGGATTTTTTGCAGATTTTCGCGTATGGAGTTTTACCCGCTACGTGTGCACTCAACGAATGAACGAAGGTTATGCTAAAGCATTCGCGGCGTCCAGCAGTGTCAGTCATGTGTGGTCGCTAGGTTCACGTGGATGACCTGGACCTACACCACCCGAAGTAGGTGCAGCAGCGCTCGTGCTAGGCTTCCGTCAAGTCCGGGCTGGAATGTTAACAGCACCCAGGCAGCGACGTCGTGTCATACCGGCATACAGCCTTCAACCTTTTGCTTCACGACGCCGTGCAAGTCGAATGCTATAATATTCCGACCAGGTGACTCAATTGAACAAGAGAGCTACAACGTCTGGCCTCGTAATATCATGCAACTCGAAAGCTAGTCTCTACCCTGGAGACGCCGCACTTAACTTCCGAGGGTGCACGCTACGGCTTCGCAATGCTCCGCACCCCCCCCCGATTTCCCTGAAAGACACTGCCTCACGAGGCCATAGATCACCTCGACAAAAACTACTGGGAGGTATTGTTACAGTGTCTACCAAACGCTAAGTCACTGTTGTGTCTGCACTTCATTTATTGCACAACTAAGAACATGGTACAATACTGACACACAACATTGAAGCCATGCCGCCGGCACCACACACACACGCGTCAATACGCACGCATGCAGCTTGTGTCCACAGTTGCCAACACACGCACGGTACGCCGCTGCTTCTGGCACACACTTCCTCCCTTGTAATTTTTTTTACAAGTCCAGTTTCGATGGTGGTCGACGTACCCTCACTGGGCGACCTGTGATAGGATCAGGGAGGCTCACGGGAACTGCTACCCGAGGAGTATTAAGTTTGTCTTCTGGTGCACTCACACATGGATCACGTCGAGGTGATGCAGATTTGTTTTCATCTGGAACACGAGCAGGTGATGTCTCGCTGTCCGGGGAGGTTTGCATACTGGGTAGGAATTCAGGTTCCGAATCCAGATGGCGTTTGTCGTCGGTGTGACCCTTGCGCAGTTGATCAGTGTGACGTTTCCAGGTTGTTCCTCCAACTTCCATTTCATATGATAGAGGCCCTGTTCTGGTTGCGATTGTTCCGGGCACCCATTTACTTGTACCCCTATAGGAGCGCACAGAAACTTCTTCCCCCTCAGAAAAGGAGCGCTGAGGCTTACTTGGTTGAGATGACCCTTGCTTCTCATACGTACGTCCACCGGGTTGTGGGCGTAATAGTGCCAGTCGAGTGCGTAGCTCGCGCCCGAGATAAAGGTTTGCTGGTGTCTCACCAGTAGCACAGTGGGGTGTCGTACGGTATGCCAAAAGGAAGTTTGTCAACTTCTTGATGATGGATCCCTCTCCTTTCATGGCCTTCATACTGTGCTTGAAGGACTGCACGAACCTTTCTGCGAGACCGTTCGTCGCCGGGTGATATGGCGCGCTAAATGTGTGTCGCACACCATTCTGCATGAGAAAGGTCCGAAGCTCTTCCGATGTGAATTGAGGACCATTGTCCGTGACAATGCGTTCTGGAATGCCGTGAGATGCAAACATAACGCGCAGTGCATCCACGGTGCACTCTGCCGTAGTTGAACTCATCACATGTATTTCAGGCCATTTTGAGAATGAGTCAACAGCGATAAGAAACATTTTGCCCAGGAATGGCCCTGCAAAGTCTAAATGAACTCGGCGCCATGGTCCACTCGGCACTTCCCACGGGTGCAGAGAGACCTTTGGTGGCATGTTGCTCTCGCTGGAGCACCCTGCACATTTCTTAGTGATGGCTTCGATATCGGTGTCAACAGATGGCCACCACACAAACGAACGTGCAAGCGCTTTCATTTTCACAGTGCCTTGATGTCCAGAGTGCAGGTCGTTGAGCACTGTTCCTCGCAATACAGCTGGAATGACAGTTCTTATGCCCCAAACAATGATGCCGTGGTGTAAAGAGAGTTCATCTCTACGCCTGTAGAATGGAAGGATTTCGTTGTCTCGTTTGCACGAGTCCCACCCGTTCAAAACATGGTAGCGGACTCTCGATAGCAGACGGTCACGCTCTGTGGCTTGTCTGACTTGATGAGCTGTTACAGGTAGTTGCTCCATTTGGTTCAGGTAGAAAAGTTCAGATTCATCTGGTTTATCTTCAGGACTGTCCGGAAGAGGAAGGCGTGACAATGTATCTGCATTGGCATTATCCGATGACTTGCGGTACTGAATCTCGTAGTCGAGCCCAGCTAGAAACAAGGCATAACGTTGAATGCGTGCAGCTTGCATCGCAGGAACACTGCTGGTTGGGCCAAAGATATGTGTCAGAGGCTGATGATCTGTGATCAGCTTGAAGTGTCTTCCATACAGGTATGCATAGAACTTTTGTATACCCCAGACAATGGCTAGTGCTTCTTTTTTTTTCTTTATTTCATAATTCACAAAAAAAATTGTACAAAATATTTGGACCGATAGCCTACATGGCTAGTGTCCGGTCCAATACAAATCAAGTCATTTAGGCATTTAGGCAACCACATAAATGTGTAAAGTGAAAAAAAATGAAAACAGCGAATTAACACAGCAAAAGCATCCAGTGTCCGATCGCATGCAAAAACAAGGCATTTTGGCAAACGTACAAGGAAGGTATACACCGGCATTTTAAGAAAGAGTACTGCTTTTCCGAAGCCTTCAAGGTTCGAGATGCAAATGCGATGGGTCTTTCACTCCCATTAGGCATTTTGTGCGAAAGGACTGCTCCGAGTCCGTGGGGGCCAGCATCACATGCTAGACGTACTTCCAGGTTCGGGTTGTAGTACACAAGGACAGTTTCTGAGGCTATAATCTTCTTTGCTTGCTGAAATGCCACCTCACATTCTTTTGTCCACTTCCATGGTGATGATTTCTCCAGAAGTGCATGCAGTGGTCTGAGAAGATTAGCACTGTCTGGAATAAACTTCCCGTAATAGTTCACAAGGCCAAGGAATGACCTCAACTCAGACGTGGACTTGGGTGTAGGGGCACGTATCACTGCCTTGATCTTGTCCTCTGTCTTGTGTAACCCGGTTCCATCGAGCTTGTAACCACAGTATGTTACGGAGTCTTCAAAGAACGAACATTTCTGGAGGTTAGCTCTGAGCCCATACTCTTGCAGTCTTCTGAGCACTAGCTCTAGGTTCTTGAGATGAGAATCTTCTGACTCACCAGTGACAAGAATGTCATCTTGAGTAGCATGGCACATTGGGATTCCCTGCAGGATTTGATCTATGGTTCTCTGCCACATAGCTGGCGCAGAAGAGATGCCAAAAATCATTCTGTTGTACTGATACAGCCCTTTTTCTGTGTTGATGGTCAAGAGCGGCTTGGACTCATCGTCTACTTCCATTTGTAGGTAGGCTTGTCTCAGATCTATCTTTGAAAACTTCTGTCCTCCTGCTAACTTTGCAAAGATGTCCTCAATGCGGGGTAAGGGATACTGGTCCACCACCAAGTGAGGGTTGATTGTTGTTTTGAAGTCTCCACATATGCGGACAGTTCCATTTGCTTTCACTACAGGCACTATGGGCGTGGCCCAATCACTGTGATTCACTTTTGTCAGGATGCCGACTGCTTCCAACCGTTCAAGCTCAGAGTTCACTTTCTCCTTCAAGGCATAGGGCACCTGTCGTGGCCTGCAGAACTTCGGTTGCACACCACTTTGAAGACGCAGTTTCAGTTTGATGTGCTTGAGTTTTCCAATGCTATCATCGAAGACGTCCCTGTGTTCTGCGAGGATCTTGTTCAGTTGATCTGCACGTGGCCCCAGTTGGTTGTCGATCCTCAATATGCTGCTCAGCTCGAGAAGGTTGAAACGATTAATCCAGTCTCTTCCAAAGAGCGGAGGTCCTGGAGTGTCGACTACAAAGAACTGCACACGTTGCGTTGACTTCCCAAACGTGACATTGGCTGTTGCCACACCGTTAGGGCTGAAAGCTTGACCAGTCAGCGTCTTGAACCGTACTGAAGTTCCCTCCAGAGGCAGATGAGAGAGATGCGCTTCGTACGTGGTTCTGGGCACAAGAGAATACTTGGATCCAGTGTCCATCTCCATTTCCAATGTGTACCCTTCGATCTGTGGCTTCAGCCAGATCGGACTGCTTTTGTTCCCATCGTCGACATGTGCCAGAAGTTCAAATGCATCACTGTCTTGTTCAATGGCATGCACTTGACTTTTTGAAGCCTGCCTATTCTTGTAAGTAAGGCTTGACCGGCGTGGTGCTCTATTGGGGTCGCTTGACTTGCTTTTACACGCGGTACTAATGTGGCCAACTTTATTGCACTTGTGACAAACACTTGTGAGAAACTTGCATTTCGACGGTGGATGCCCCTTGCGGTCACACCTGTAACATCGTCGTGCTTCCTTCTCGACATGAGCCACGGAAGCCGGCACTTCTTCCCTGCTTTTGAATTCGGCGATGTCCTTCACGGCAAGTTCATGTGCTACTGCTTCGTCAAGGGCGTGCTCTAGCGTAACCTTTTTTGCGGTTAGCAATCTCTGCTGGACTTGCACGTAGCGAAGACCGCACACAAATTTATCCCGCAGTGCCTGGTCCAAAAATGACCCAAAGTTGCAGTTCTGTGAAAGCCGCCGCAGTTCTGCTATATATTCGTTAGCAGACTCGCCTTCTCTCTGAAGTCTCTTGTAGAACCGATGTCGCTCAGACATTTCAAGAGGCACAGGTGAAAAGAAGTCTCCCAGGTACTTTTTAATGTCTGCGTACGTTTTCTCTGAGGGTTTGTTCGGCGTGGTCAGCTTCCGAAGGATAGCGTAAGTTTTCGCTCCCATGCTTGTAATTATAGCCGCTACCTTCTTCTCTTCCGGTATGCTGTTGAGCGCGAAGTATTCGTCCGCCCTTTCTATATACGACGACCAGTCTTCGACAGTGTCATCGAAACTATAGAGCTTACCGATTAGCGCTGCTTGAGCTGCCATTGTTCTCCCGCCCAGCGTAGGGCTCGCAGAGTTAGGCCTGACACTTCGTGTTTGTCAATGCTCTTCTTGCGGCTGCCAGTTACTGTCGCTTGATGTGGTGATCTTCAGGCCGTTCTTGGAGCGTTCTTGATCCGGTCCTCGTCGCCATTTGTTGTGTCTGCACTTCATGTATTGCACAACTAAGAACATGGTACAATACTGACACACAACATTGAAGCCATGCCGCCGGCACCACACACACACGCGTCAATACGCACGCATGCAGCTTGTGTCCACAGTTGCCAACACACGCACGGTACGCCGCTGCTTCTGGCACACAACAGTGACCTCTTTTGGTTTATCGGTCAGAATTTGCTTCTTTCTTCAATAGGGATTGGGAGCGTTGGTATTTCTAGTCAGCTTGTTTTCTGCGCAGACAATCTGTCGTTCTAGTAGACCTCAGTAGGTTCATTTCATCCGCCCTTGCGACACCGTGACTGCAGAGTGCGTTAAACGTCACCCCTCATCTCGGATCCCGCCTTACCAGAAAATCTGCTGTCATCCTGACCGAGCAGAAGTTACTCAGACAATCACGTCAATCCTCCCACAATGAATCCTCAGCCTTTGACGAAGCGAATGCGGACCTGACACTGATTCCATTTGTTCTTAGAGCGTAGGTCTTAGAAGCCTATTTGAGGAGACCTCGTTGTTGACGTAGTCGGTGTAACATTCCACCTGAAAGCTGGCGTGCGCAGGCGTGTGACAGGGGGCGTGTTGGCAGGTAGTAGCAGAGCTAAACGCCACCTGCCATGTCCAGAGCGGAGGTATGGACAACTGGAAGGTGGCTGCCATGGGAAGTACTCGGAGGGTAGCTAGCAACGTGGCGTGTGGAGAGCTGAGCTCAAAGTTTGTATTACTGGCTCTCGGAATCGTTATTTCGTTTTCTTTGTCCGCTTTTCGTCATTGGTTGAAGTAACGTCACGCCCTACGTTCCACGTCTACCATTATCTCAAGCCCTTTGACAGGAGAGCTTTGGCGTCGTTTCAGACACTGACGAAGACAGAAAATTTGGAGGGTTGGTTCTGATGGCACGTCACCAGCCTCGCTTGATGGCCGTATTACCGAGTGCGGCATCACTGGTGCCGTTGCCACAGCAATCTCTATAGGATTTGGCGATATGGCCATGCGAGCGCATAACGTGTGCTTTGGGAGATCTTAAAAAATGTCGTCGCTTAATTTTTGTTTCTTTCCTTGATGACAGGCGCTGCGAGCGATATTACGGTACTCAAACCTTGACCAAATAATGCGGCCAAGAACTCCATTCTCTACAAGACCACCAGGCCCAGCTTCGTGACCTCTAGTACCGGGATTCCAATCGAAAGAACTATGCTAACAACATAAAACGGGTGGTGCTGTGACATAGGTGAATATCTCGTGTAAGGTAAATTGGCGTTACGTATACGTCATTACAACGCCGGTCATTTTGTGGTGCTATCGTACCCACCTAGTGGGCCAGCACCACAAAATGCATCAGGACGACAGAAATCACTTAAAAGGTATTACGCCCCTGACCTGAATGCCTTTACCACAAGCCTTTTGCCTAAACGCCGTCTACCTATAGACCTTCAACAAAAGGCATTTACCATGAAGGCCTTGCCCCTAAAGGCCTTTATCATGAGACATTTGACCTAAAGGCGTTTACATAGGTCTCTGGCGTCGAAAAAAACACCAGATTTTGAGTTCGAGATTTATAAATTTTGTATTTTACCTGGATACCAAGAAAATCACTTTTTTTAGCGCTGGGATGTTATTCTACAAATCACGCCACCAAATATTAGCACAGCTCGGGCGTCGTTTTGTAACATGGTACAGGTGCTTTCATCCTTTGCAAGCTTTCCCAGATTCTAATCCAACGTCTCCCAGTTAATACGAAAGAAAGCTTTAGAAGTGCATCACCGTTTGTTTTTCTGAGATGCAGTTAGTACCGAAACAATTACGACGCACGACAAAGGCCAATTTTGTGGGCTGTTGGGAAAAAAATGAAGGTGGGGCCAATTCGGCACAGAAATCGCTCGATATCGCGATATGGGTGCGGCGGTTTTGGATTGGAATATTCCCGCGGCGAATTCATTATTAGCCTGACAGATCCTCTAAAGGACAAAACCCTCTCCCATAACCCTCCAATTAACCTTGTCCTGTCCTGCGCTTTGAATTTCATCCCCTTAGGAAGTAGGTAAGCGATTTCATCAGCTAATCAGAGATTACTACTCTGTTCATCGTTATCTTCTATCCTCAGCACTTCCTTATCCACTTTTCTGAATACCTCCTATAAACACGCGGAGAACAGTAGCGGCAAGATCCTGTCTCCTAGTCGGACACCTTTCCTGATCGGTGTTTGATCACTTTCCGCTTTTTAATGACTATAATCACCATGCAACCCCTATGAATATTTCTCCCTTCATTTGCATGTGATTTCTACACCGTGATTGCACAACGCCTGCAGCACTGCGGACGTTTCAACCGAGTCCAATGCTGTCTTGTAGACTATGAGGGTTATATACCGGGTGTTTCACCTAAGATGTTTTGCAGTTTTTAAAAAATACGATTTTTGTTTCTGTTAGTAGCGCGATTGTTTCGATATAGCATCGCCAATGGGTAGCGCATTTTAATACGGTAAGGACAGGCGAACTAGTAGGCTGGCTTTCTAATATGCAATAGTTAACTTTCTATTTCTCAATAAAGTAACCTTGCTCCTTATTACTGCCCGACTCCTGAATACAACATGTTTCATAACCCGCAGTCTTCAATGAGCACGCAAAAGCCCAAATCCGCATCACATAGACCAGTCCTCACAGATTTAGTTAGCTAGGGCGTCGATAAGTAGTTCCTCACAATGATTACTGGCGGTTTTTCGGTAAAAGACACCGCAGGACCCCAACTTCCATGACTAATGTGACAACTATGACAACGCAGGCGTGCAGGCATGCAGTTGTCGAGGCGGAACCAATGAGGCTTGCTTCGTCGCAACAAGCCTGGCATCCAAAGGTATGAACTATTACAACATCTGTTGGCATGGGTCGAGATGTACGTTGAGTGCAGCAACAATTTTTTTTTCTAATCCTGCGTGGTGGTACCGGAACCGGCAAATTTATTGAAACACTTCCTCGCATGTTTCATTAATAAACATTTTAAATGAATCAACTTTGCAATATAACCTAACATTAATATTTTGAGGGACATGGCTATGAGTAAACGGCGTCGGAGAGAATTGTGATAACCTAAAACGCCGCTGTCTCTTTTTGCATTTTTGGAAGTTTGGCTTTCTTGCGAAACATTTTTCTTCATTTTGTTTTAACAGTTTCTTCAATAACTCTAACATTAGTATTTTGAGGCACTTAGCCATGAGTAAACTGCGCCGGAGAGAACTGTCATAACCTAAAACGCAGCGTTTTTTTTTTGCCTTTTTAGAAGTTTCGCTTTCTTGCTGATCTTTTTTCATCATTTTGTTTTAACCGTTTCTTCTCAGTAGTCCTCGGTCTTTTCCCAAACACGATTTGCCCAAGCCAACTGTCGTGTGTGCCGTTCAAGTCCCTAGAAGAGCGCTATATATTAAGTGGCCTCGGCGATTATTACTGCATTTATGCAGAAGCCCTGCATGAGCTCCTGAGCGCTTTTTTCTTGGCTATAAACTGCCCCGAAGCCTCCAGCACTCAACTACCGCTCAGCACAGGTGTTTGCATTCACGCCCAGCAATTTCGGACCATAAATTTAGATAATTGGAACTAATACACTTTTAAGTCGCTTTGGGACGTTAAACCCCCATAAAGCATAAACCAGTTGACTCCCATAAAAAACCGATGGTGGACGCTTTTGACGATAGTAAGAGCGTTAACAGAAAACAAAATTCCAGACTGCCGTCGGGTGATCGACAGATATGTTGATTGCTAGAGTGAGATCTTAACAATATATGAAAAAATTGTTTTCACAACTGATTTCCCGTTAAGAAATGCTTTTTTTTCCAGAGCTGCTGGGTATGTGAAACCTCATGGCCAACAATTTCGAGCAAAAAAATTTGAGAATATGAAAATTGTTAAAGATTTTTAAGAAAATATTGAAAGTAGTGATCCATTATTACATGTAACAAAATCTTCAATATATCATGACCATACACAACCTTACATCACTAATCAGCAGTCTTAACTGTTCGATCCAATCGTACAGTTAAGCCTGTAATTGTGAAGCAATGGGGGCAGCTTTTGACAATAGCAAAAATGTGCCTGCCGATTGGTGATGTGCGGAAATATTGATTTTTACAGCGAAATCTTGCATTAGATGAAAACAATTGGGTTCATAAAAAGTTTCCGCTCAAAAGATGCTTTCGTCCAGAATTGTTGGGTATGTCTTCATCGGTGTAATGCATTCTTCATTGCAGGCTGTCCCACTGCCCTTACTACCGACACGCCTACCCTCGACGTTGCTTAACACCTCTGGACATCTGATAACACCAGGCACATAAGCAGTCAGTCAGCACTGGAGCATTCCTGGACATCCGGATTATATCGCGTCACAGCACCTAAATAGATTCCAGCGAGGGTCCTTGACGAAGAAAGCATTCCACCTGTACGCCGTGATAGCCGCGAGCCGCGACATCATCCTTGCTGGCTGTTCAGCTGGCGGCGGCGCTCGTGTTATTCCTCATGCTGGTTATTCCATGACTACCTACATTCCCCTAAACAAGAACCACTCCCACAAGTCCCGCAAGACACCATTGACACCATACGACCACAGCAACACAGCACGAAACGGAAAACTCAATATTCGAGGATTCCTCAAGAAATATTTCCCCCGTTACCGTGAACATCTGAGCAACAACAGCCTTGAAAACCACAATGCCATAGCTGCAACTGTAACAAATACAGAAAGACGAAACGCAAGCACCTCAACTATGGACGCATTCGCAAACACCTCAACCAAAATGGGAAACACGCATGAGTCAGCAGAACAACAAAAGCAACTCCGGCCAACAACAAGAACTCCTATCCTACCGCAACTTGCCAGGACACTCAGTGGCGATCATGTTCGCGCCTCGGCAACTGCAGCGCAATCACTATGGACACACAATCTACTCAGCGTCGACATGCCTTCCATCATCACGGCTTGCCTTTGCTGCGGAGGAAGAGAGTAAGGTGAGTAAATCTGAAATCAGCTACGTCGAGCAGTCCGCTCCAACATTAAACGTCAAGAATATGGTGCGACGCACTGTTCAGACTTCTTTTCTGGAACCACGTCGTCGAATGAGATAACTCTCATTATATAGGACAAAAAAAAAGACGGTTTAAGCCTGGTTAGAAAAAATGCGCATTGGATGCGTTCCCACTTCGGTCTCTATTTCGGTTCGAGGCTTTAAGACGGCAATGTGAAGCAGTGCTTTCTGGATCTACAGCGCGTGAACGGAAGTTGATACATGTAGTATCGGAAGTTGATGTATGTAGTATTGTAGATGGTTCCCTCTAATGGGCTCCAGTGTTTCTTCATTTTCACTCTTCCTCATAATTATTTTCCCTTCGCCGTGTGGTGCTCCGGGCTGCAGCCCTGACTTCAGCTGATACGGTGCTGCTGGCTCCTTTCACTTTCTCCCGAATAGCACCACTACGCCAACGCACCACTTAGCGAACACCACAGTAATTGATATCATGCCTTATCACGTTTCGTATAGTGAAAGAACTATGGTCTATCAACCAGCGTTTCGAGGACTCCAAAAAACTTCTTTTTTTTTTCAGATTTCGGTAAAACCCCCGCTTCGAAGTTTAGCCTGCTGCGGCTGCGCCAACGCCTGATACAACACAAGCCGGAATCCGCTGGTGACGTGAATCTGCTTGTGGAGCCACAGCTATCCCCCTCCGCTGACTGCCCACAGCTTTGTGTGCAGAGCGCAAGTTGTACGTCTGTAGAAGTTGCGGAACTTCCTGTGCAGGGCGTCCGTCCCGGCACTATTAATTTTCCTCATGCCGAGAGCAGGCAGTGCGGTGGCCTCACTGCGCGACACGCGCTGCTGCTTCTGCTCATTCGTGGAGCCTCATGGACACACACAGATCCACACGCACAACAGACAACACCGAACAATGGAGCAGCTTCGCTACAGCACTACACTACTGCACCTCTGGCATACCACAACAGGGCACCTATCCAACCACAACCACCCATGCTACAAGATACCAGCAAGCAACGCTGACAACACGCCCTAACCACCGCACTTCTACATTCAGAGCACTAATCCATGCCATCCACGACAGCCCCAGCCTGTTTCATCACTGTTGCAGAAGTGTCAGCACCACAAATCTACATAGAACAAATGTCACAACCGCACGAACATCACCCAAAACGACAGCCACATAGAGTCAGTGTTCAATCCCGAGTTCACCGGCAACCGCACTAACCGTGACGCAAACTCTAATGCCTCTTTTTCAAGTGAAGGCGTAACTTTATGAACCGTAAGATATGAACATTAATAACGCCACCAAGGATGCATTATTTACAGTACCGTAACCATTTTGTCACTTCGTCAGCATCGTCCAAAACTCGCCGCGGGGCAGATTCTTGTGAATCACGTCCAATTAGGTCCTGCTGCCCCTCCTCATGCGGGCCGATATCTAGAAGAGGACGGTGGCACTTCTAATGCTCATGCCTCACGAGGCAACGTTCCAAACACAGACCACAGCACATACAACACAGCCGGAGATAGAGACAAATTCGTCCTCCGCGTTTCTCAGCGTGATAACCTGAACAGCTTTCACGATCTCTACAGTTTAGCAGTCACACAAGTACAGCAACGGTCAACGCTCAAAGGGCAATAGAAGAAAACCGCCATAGCACGTAGCACAAACCAACCATAGAGCAACCACGTACCATAACCATTGAAACTTTCAGACCAGCACTTGCTGCCTCTGGCCTGCTTTCACGACCAACACTATCGTGACTCAATGCCTCGCTCTTAGAGCTTTCAATGTGCTACCCCTTCTATTCCTCATAGCTGCGCCAATTGCTGCCGTCACGTTGAGAATTCAGAACGCAGTGTCAACAGTCACAGCCACGCATCGCATACAGATTGCTGTCTTCAATGGCCAGAACATCTGTCAAGACAGCCACCGGCTACACGACGTCCCAGAAGCAAGCGAAACTGAACCGCCGATTGCCGTCTTAACGTAGCGGTACCAGAAGCAGGAACTACAAGTTATATCGGGCAGTTGCGACAGCCACTCACGCCGTTGCCAGCGCTCTGCAAGGTACAGTACTACGATTACTGGAATGGAAGCGGACCAGCTGCTGCACCTGCTACTCTGCGACAGACGTTGCGGTGAGTCATGCCCAACAAATATCTAAGCGTGCTAGCCCAGCGGTGCTTGATTGCAGCAGAATCGTCGCTTCCGGCTGTTATACAGTGCTAAAATATTCTGAAAGCACATTTCCGAGATTCAGTCGCCAAGTTTTCATGTACATTTTTGACACTTAGGCTAATTATACCTGTTCAAGTGAAGGTGAACCGAAATTTTTGTAAATAGGCTTAGCGAGATGGATTCTGCCGCGTTTAATTACCAGTGTTGGCGCACATCAGAAAAGAGATGTCTTTTAAGCTTGGAAGGTTTTCTACTTTCTAATAAGATTATTTCTGACGGCTTAAGCTGCGAAATATGCCAGCTGTACCTCGCAAATATACCGCATCCAAATTTCAGGGCCCGGCTTAGGGCCACCGATGCGCAAAGATGAGATTCACACACCTCTCAGCGATCTGGCTTTTAACGATGGTCACATATATGAGGGACGGCGTAGTGAATGGCTTTTTATCTGGCTGTTAACGACGATCACATATATGACGCTGCAAGGCTTAATGGCACACCTTGATAGGCCACCTTGAGTCTTCAACGTAGCCTTACATCAAACAGCACGGTGATTTTCGCATTTCGCCTCCGGATAAATACGGCCACCGCAGCCTGGATTGAATGCGCGACTTTGAGACCAGAAGCCTAACGCTAAAGTCACTAACCCAAAGCGGCTACTTAATTTCTGATAGTTAACTTTTTAAGGATAAAAATTAGGCGCCTGGTTTCAAATGCAAAATTGTAGTCGGCCGTTGGTAATAACCATATCATGTTTTCGAATTCAGAAAACGCGATTGCCTTGGGTGGTATGGCAGGACATTTTGGCAAGCGCTGAAAGATGGGATCATGGCTCAACCGCATTCACTATATCGGACGAACGACACTTGTATAACGCTGTTTCAATCTGTGCTAAATTCCACATTCGTCAGCGTACTCTAAAATATACCAGATTTGCTGAAACGTAACCAAGTGTTTAGAGCAGTGGGGGCCCCAAGTTTGGGCGCACGAATTAGGGCCACCGATGAGCAGCGATGAGATTCACATACCTCTTAGCGATCTAGCTTTTAACGACGGTCACATATATGACGCCGCAAAAAAGTTCCTTTATTTCGTAAAAATGTCATCCGAAACACCCGATTGAGTTCTTTGTCCAGGACCCCAGCGGTGGCAGACACCAAGCGGTCTTTTAACGGTCTGGCTAGCCAGGCCCGCTTCTCAGGCATGGGCCGTGGGATTAGAAAGCAGGTTGGCGCACCTAATTTCTGAATGCCCAGCTGTTCCACCCTCCATTATAAGCGGCCGCAAACGTGATGAAACAATCACGACTCCTAGTTAACAAGCCTTATCAAGCCTTTAATGTCAATGCAAAGAGATAGATGTCAATTACTAAACCATGAAGCTCGTGTGAAAGTGAATGAAGCGTTCATTGTTTTTCCGAAACGTCATGATTATAACAGGAAACTATGTACTCATGTGTATGGTTTCCTTTTCCCCATATTTCCTTACATTCAACAGCCATATTTAGGTGCTGTGCTGAGGCCTGGACGCCTACAACGGCTGACAGATAACGGAGTGTCAGCAAGCCAACATGGAGACATCAGCGCGGAAGCAGTGGTCAATTGGCGTAGGCAGCCCAACACGCCTGCTTCGAAGCGGCCAGGCCTGAAGATCAGCTGTTGCCACAACTACCGTAGCAGACGAACGAGCCAACCAATGGCTCGAGTTTCTGGGCTGAGCTGTGGACACCGGCATCGCCCCATGCGACCCGATACAGTCAAGCAGCATGTCCCCCGTACGCCATCGCTTCGAGTCCCCGGTCAACGCTCGAGAAAGGTGAGTCTTTACACAGACCTATGTGCTCCGCAGGCCCCTCATGAATGCACGCCCTGCACAATAATCGCATACCAAGTGTTCTGTCCTTGATTTCTCGTTGTATATTCTGTACAAGCCATTATGTCTTGTATTACCGTTCTTAAAACACGTTCTGATTAAATTCATGCAACAACCTTTGAGCATACATGACCACAAGTAAACGCAGTCTCTTGTATATACGGCAGCTGGACAAGGTGTAGCAGAGGTAATCTATGCTGTAATTCTGAATGCACCCGTACAACTACAAATACGTAGGACATGCTGCGCTGTGTTGTGCTTCCCCGCCGCGGTAGTACAGGCGGCAATCGAGGCGTTCGTCCACCGTTGCTTTCTGACGCCGGTATTGACAAGGGCGTTCCTTCAGTGTACCGTTGTCACCAACTGCATGGGGCACGAGCACGAAAGCGCACATGTTCGCTTCCATCTATTTGGCCTTTTTGTTCGTATTTGTTTGCACAACGCCTGCGGTGATTGATTGCTTTATATGCTTGCCGCCTTGCGTTGGTACGTATACAACGTGGCTGCGGCGCTCCGGCGATGGGGCTTTCTCTGGCTGTTGCTGCTCGTAGCTCTCACGAGTTGAGTTGGCCCAATTAAGGCGTGCTAGGCTGTATGTGTTGACTGTTTGTTACCTTTGGCGCTTATATGTTGCAACACTTCGTCACACTGCCTGTGTTTCGTAAACCTCGGTTGGCAGGTGACGAAGTGGAGAGCGGGAAATCCTCCTCTCCAGTTTCATGAAAGTTGAGAAAGAGGAAAACTGAGGGAAGGTGGGAGGCTTGAGTGGCGAGTGTTCGTAGTTCGCACCACCTGCAAGTAATGAGCGAGCAACTGCATCCTTCAAGCCGCAGAGCCAGAGATATAACTAACGAAACCTTATTACGAATGAGGGCAGTGCTGTGGTCAAAACATGCATTAGAGATATGGCATTGCGTCTCGGCTACAGCAAACAATTCTGGCCCCACAACTCTCTCCGAGCTAACGAGGGGACGCTATAAACAGGGCCTGCAGTCAGAAAGTGCAGTTTCTTACAAGAGCTATGAGTGTGTCCAAGGCTTTGTGATACCCTCACCTCACTTACCACGCAAAGAACGCAACACCTCAAACAAAGTAGAAACAGAAAAAGATGAGTAATGCGGCCGTCATAAATGCAAGCCTTGAAAGGCTACGCCTTGCATTGGTGGAAAGTGCAGTGAGCTTCGCGTTACCGCGTTTCCGTGTCCGAGCACGGACTGGAGGGATCGGCGGCTGCCGTCGATAAATGGGAAGGCTCGCAAGGCGCATTCCTTTGGAAGCTACGTTCAAGTAGGTTGAAGGCACGACACAAACTAGCCTCAATGCTGCATTTTTTTTTATTCCACGAGTGCGCTAATAGGAATAAGCTTAGAGGGGGGTATGGTGATGGCAGGTGTCTTGTTCGCCGAGTGGCTTGTTGACTTTCACTGTGACGGAAGAAAAAATAAAACGCCCTGGTAGTGTTCGACGTGAGCGTGGTGCACAATGTGCTGCCTTTCCTGACTAGAAAGGTAAGCCACTTGACCTAGGCAATAATTAACGCACTCATGGTTTCCTCTCGCTCGCATGCCACAAGCGCATAACACCAGTCTGGCATGGCAGACCAGTTGCCGAAGTATCAGTTCAGATCCCTCTGTTCCCAGTGGCGTTGATTTTGCTCAGTGCGGACTGCATCAAAAATTTTTTCGATGTTTATGGACATAGGAACGGTGTAGGATGCTGTGGAACACACATGTTGTCGGCAGCATGTGGATAAGTTGCAATGCGTCGACGATGCACAGCTCAGCTGACCGCACCTGACGTTCATTAGCATGATCTTGTTTGTGCGCCTGATGACGCCGACATGGCAGAGCCATACAGGGGCGAACGTAATAGCAAGCGCTATTACGTTGTAGAGGGTGCGCATGCACCAGTTGTAATAAACGCTCGCACCACGATTTCTTTCTTGGCCCCTTAAAGCAGCAATCGGTAGCAACGAAGTCGGCAAAGGGGAACTGACTGCGCTGGATTGCTTAAAAAGTTCCGTAACTTGGCAAGCGTACATCGAAATGTTTTTTAGTAAGAAAAACCGCGCTATTGGCTCTCCATTTTTGGGTGTCACATAGGAAGTCCACATGCTACAAACATTGGATACAATTAACGTAGTCCACATGACCATCATGTTCATTATAAAATGTGTCGACTGTATTTCGACAACTGAGGTTCTTTTTGGGCAGGCACCTAAGCCCCCGAAGTACAGCCAGGAATTTTAAAATGGCCACAGCCGAAGACAGCGCCCCTGATGCAGCTTGTTATTCCCATCGAGACCTGAAGCCATCAATTAAAATGTTGTGAAAACCAACTACGCTCGATGTCTATGAAGTTCGAGGGCGATAGTCATGATACCCACTTTTTACTTGACGGGCCTCGCTAAGTACGCAACGGCTCCTGCAGTAGGGGGATGTTCTGGAATCGACGGTTACGACAACGACTTGGCTGATGCAAGTAATGCTTGAAAAATTTATCTTCCACAAGCGTATATCATGGAAAACTACGCCATTACCGCGTCATATTTCTTACTTTCCTTTTAGCCACCCTATCAGTGTTCCACCTAGAACGTCCCTCGCAATTGCTATATTGGCTTTCTGAGTAGCTTTTTATCCGTTGCGCTAGTCCTATCTGCCCTAAATTGTTATGGGAATGACCCACCTTCTGAGACTTCAAAGGACTATGAACAGACCAATTTATCTCTTGCAGCCTCCTGGATGGTGCACATTGTGGCACTGGGCTTGGTGGTGGTCGTGACCTGTACCATCGTCACCTGCTGCACCACCACAAGGAATCTAGCGGCGACATGTCCGTTTGGGGAGCCGGTATCATTCCCTGGAGCTGCCTGCATCGCGAACATTGTGCTGAGTGTCAGGTCTGCGGGGCTGTGGAATCTACCGAGTGTCACGTCTAGGCCAGCACTATTCCTCTTTCGCATGCCGGGAGTACTCGGGGCCGCCGGTTCACTCCCATAAGTACGCTACTCCTGTTCTTTATGCCAGTGGCGCTTTCTACAGCTACGCCACCGCACTCACTCGGGAAATACAACAGGCAGACGTGGGAAGACTAGACAGCACCCTCCGACGTACAAGCAGCCGCAACCTCATTGGGACCTGTACAGCGACACCCAAGCGTCAGGTTAACTTCACCGACACACATTTATTCAACGCAAGTCGACAGATGCATCCAGTCACGCAACAGTTTCAGAACTACAACCACCACTGCACGTAACGGAGGGCCAGTATACGAACAGAATCGTCAATTTGGAGAATATCGTTTCCCAATAGGGCGACGTTTAGCTCGAGGTGAACGCAGAGGCGCCCATGCGCTGTGCGATGTCAGAGCGTAGTAAAAAGAACCCTAGATGGCATATGCAGTGCCCTCGACTACGGTGCCTTACAGCCCAAGTGCCGCTTCGGGACGTCAGATACCGTGCAGTTTGAACAGACAAATGAACCTACAAACGGGCGACTTGGACAGACACTGCCTGAAATACCCCGAGCGCTGCATCACAACGCCAGCGTGGGTCACAGTTTGTCCGGCATCGCTACAGTGGGCGGATTCGAGGAGATAAAGGACGCCACCTGAAGACGTCGATAACAGGTACGTTGATTGTCTCTGCACTCTTAGAAATTCCCTCAAACCTCAAAGCTGGAACTTCAGGCTAACACGGCGCCTTGGTGAAAACGGTACGCTGGAGGAAAGTACCGGACTTTGAGTCCAGTTCAGCTCTGACGTTGAGAAAAAGTTTCCGAAAGATTTCCTCTTATATGCCAAATTCTGATGCGAAATCCAACCCTGCTGCACTGTGGCGGCGCGTATTACCATTCCGCACTAAGCGTTCCTCTCATTGAAGGAATCGTCTAGTCAGCACAACTATAGCTAGGCTCTGTTGTTATTGCAGGAATGTATTCGATATCTAACGACAACGAAACAGCAGTTCGTATCAAAGGCGAATGGTGAGCATACACCGTTGTGAGGCCTACAATAAGTCAGAAAACAAATCACGAAATTTGCGCAGAAGCTTGGCATTTGTGAGTGGTTTTGTGGAAAACCAAAAAGATGTAATGGGGATGATACTGGAGCCTGCAAAGAGATCACGCGTCTAGGGTTTCTTCTTTCTTGTAGAAAACTTGCTGGCTCTTTCATTCTGACAAGCAGTTTCCATCTATACAGTAATCAGGGCTCCTGATTAGGCCCTCAGTCCGTGTCATACTCAAACCGCTCCTCTTTTCGCAACCTTATGTGATCCGAAAACCAATTTGCGGTCCCTTTTGCTTTTATCAGCCTACGGGAATCAGTGCACAAAAAAACTGCGCACTGCAAAGAAACAGTCTACGGAGTGCTGAAGTATCAACTTTTAAAACAGCGAGTGTTACTCCAGTTAATAACCAGAACGTATTTGTAGCAAGAAAAACAGTTATATGCGAAGTGGTAACCCCAACAGCCTGGGCATAAAAAACAACCCGCACTTTCCCTCGCAGGTTTGCGAAGAGAATGGAGGCGACCTCAAGTGTCATCACTCCACCATGGTTCAGCGAGCGCGGCAGTAGTGGTACCGTACCGCATTTGACAGTGATTGTGGTGAGTTTTCTGTTGGTACAACCAGTTTCGCTGAAAAATAGTGAAGAAAGCAAGGTTAGTTGGTTCTTGTATTCGGTTTTGTGGCGCACACAAAGCTGAGGTTATATTAGCTAAACACAAGATTGAAAAATAACCAAAATTACCCCGCTCCTTTATTTAGAATGATAGGGCTCCTCCCTTAGCTCAGCTTTTATGTGCAACTCATGACTATTGGGACACGAAATAGGGGCGCATAGCAAGCGGATTTGAGAGACTTTCGGGTCACCAGTGTTGGGCTATTTTCAGTGCAACTTTCTTCCACACTAATATGGAGCCTGAAGGTCCGAGTAATCTGAGTGCGTTCTTCCTCGAAATTCACAGTCTATAAATGCCGTACCCTGAAATCGTCTCCTGCGTGCATTCATGAGGCGCTTAATTTTGCATCCTAGGCATTCAGACTGTTTTATATAATTATATGTCTCCGTTTTCCTAGAATATCAGTGCACGTAGAAATTCACACAATTGCTAAATTTTAGGCATCTCGAACATCACGCAAATCAGCCCGGTATCTTACTCAGGTTGCCTGTACTCAACAAGGCTGACGTTCATCTTTTCGCAGGCTTTCATATGGTCTACGCTCAGCGCCACGTGAACAAGCGCTTGTGAACGTAATACGTCGACGGCATACACCTGGTTTCCAGCATGGTCCACGCAGCGGAAAAAAGATATCTTGGAGCAATTTCTTGGAAGAAGTGTGCAACAAGCAAAAAAGTCGTCTCGGCGGGACTTTCCGTGAATCTTGTCCGTTTGGGCTGAGAAGTTTGCCAATCTCGACGGCAGGAGCCTGCGGCACTTTTCTTGTTCCACACGATTTAGAGCCGACGACTGCAAAGCTCCAAGACGATAACAAGAAACATAACCACAAATAGAGCACGAAACTCTTCGGTCGCTGCTTTCACCTCCAGTACTCGGTGGTTGTCACGTGATGTCGACAAAATAACCACGGCACGAGTTCACAGATGAACAAAACTCGGTGCAGAACACAAGACCCACCACAATCAAAATTGATAAAACAAGAACGCAACTACCGCTAACACGAAAACGCACAAAATCACAGCACTTACCACAGTACAACGCTAACGGTGCCAATCATACTTCATACCACAATTTACTCCAACTTGGTGCGCATTTCAACAATGCACCACATCAGTACACTCACTACACGACACCTGCAGCCTCTCGCCTCCCCATAAGTCGAGGCACAACCATCGCGACTCCATTTCTCTCTGTGAAGGCTTCTATTGGGGTGCCCCTTCTATTCCTCATGTCGGCGCCGAGAGTTTGCACTGCTGCTGAAGATTATGTTACTGTTCTTCCATGAATCCGGTACCCCCGATGCCATGTGGCATTGCGCCTTTGAGATGGCAAGTTAGCCTACTCCAATGTCTCCACCATTCTTTAAAAAGATCTGCAGTTACTTGACCCTAACCTACCTCATTTCCCTGTTGCGATGATTGTGAGGCTTTCTACTTCATCCGTCCTTACATGTGGGACGTTTCGTTCCTTTCATCACCGTCGTTATTATTGCGGCGGGAACAATAACATTCTAATTTATGGGCAACTCCGAGGTTTTTCGAGGTTCATGTATCGTCATGTATCGTACATATGGTAGTCTTCTTGACAGTTCCTTTCCATAATTTATGTGACGGACAAAAGTTTTTATTGCAGCTTTTCTCACCGTCCTAAGAATTTCCACCATGTCTACAGCCGTGCGTCAGCTCATTCTTGCTCAAATCAATTTTAAACTCTGCTGTTGCCGTGTCCTCATTTCCTCTGATTTCGGCGCGCACAAATCAAGTTTTGGTTTCGATTTCATATTTTTCAGTTTAATATGGGTCTGCTTGATATTTTGAAACCGCTTCTTCTGTCGGATACAAAATGCTGCAGAAATACGGTGCGATCAGTACCTAAAAATGTTGGAAAAACCCCCGGTGTTGTCTGTAACAACACATATTTAGGACACACAAGGTTACCGCGATTATGGCTACCAATACGAGGATAATGACGTACCTGCTACATCTACAAAAAAAATCAGGACGACCGCAACTACAACCTCGTGCATCCGAACATTACCACAGCCATCATATCAACAGGCGCCCAAAACATCTCTGGGGAGAAGGAGAATCACGAATAGGCCATCTACCCTGAGACCACCGACGGCGACTGTATAGGCCGCAACCAGTACCAGTACCAATCAAGGTTTCACAAGCGGTGTCATCAAAAACGATGCGAAAACGTCGGAACAACACGAGAACCACAAGCCAGTCCGTCCAACGGGCTGCCTGCAGTAATCCTGAGAAAACCGACAAGGCTTACGTGCTCTCGGCCTGAACCTCCACGGAAAAGAAAATCGAGGTGAGTACCTCCTAAGGTAACCAGGACGGCTCAGTTTTCGCCATTCAGACATTTCTGTCTTGTCACACTCCTAGCTTTCACAACAGTGGGGTCCTCCTCGTTGAAATAGGTGCAGTGCATGTGCGATATCGCACTGGAATACAATAAATATTTTCAGGCTGCGTTCATGCCTCTCTCTTACACACGCAGATCTCATTTTATGAGGAAAATGCCCTCATTAGGCATTTTTTACGATGGTCGAGTTATGGCGGAGATGAAATGCAAAGATCCCAGTGCGTTGCGAGACGCTATAGTATGTTAAACCCCACTTGGTTGTTAGTGAGCAATTTTCTGCGGTATCTCTCATCGTCCATAAGTACATCCTCGTTCCGGCTGTTAACCTCACATGATTGGGAAGAAAACATGACCATGTAAGGGATGTTGTCCCTTTCGTGCTTAGTAAAACAAGCCGTTCTCCACCATTGCCGCTGATATTGCCGCGCATGACCACCGGTATTTCATTCTGTGCTGTGTTCTGCACTCCACGAACAGTACCGCATTCGTTGCAGCCTTATTTCCCGAGACGCTTTATTGCCACGCACGACTGGTAGGAGTTACCTGCACCCTGCTACCACTTCGTTGTTATCGTGCGCAGTAGTCCAATCAATAGTGTTCACCCTCCGCATCTTCGAGCACAGCTCCAACTGGCTGCTCTCAACTGAGGACGAGGAGGAAGACTGTATTTAATGGCGATTTATGAATGCCTAATTAGGCCACCGACATGCACACTGATTTTTAAATCACGGAGCTCTGTTTACGGGGACGCGCACAGCCACAAGGGCGGAACACCAACGTATTCCGTCCCGTCTTATTAGTCGAGGCTCCCAAAGAAAATGTGGACCTCTAAAAGCAATAAAAAGGTACCATTAAAATAGCTATTAGCTGCGGAACAAGCGCTCCCCGGCAGGCTACAAGGTGAATCGGTGCGCGTGTGTATGCCGGCAACGCGAAGCGTTTAGAGTGGAAGCAGAGCGTGGTGAGAGCAAGATGTGGGCAACGTTGAAAGCGAAGCTACAGTACATGGTCGGTGCTGAACCAAAGGTAGCAGTATAAGAAGCCAGAATACCTGTCACGAGGTGCGGCTGCTGGCCCATCCGGTCACGTGGCAGCCAGCCTACGTCGCCCTTGTGTAGAGCGGTCGAGCAGTGCGCACCACTCAGTCTGTGCGGTTCTACCTCCGCGCAACACTTCCTTCAAGAACTTTGCAACTGCTGCGACCTGTGCCGCTTTATCTGCAGTTCAGTGCACTGCTCGAGAGTTTTGCGCAGTGATAACGCATAATACACGTTCTGCACGTGCATGCTCTGGAATTGCTTCGTCTCTCCGTCCCTACAACTTTGTCGAGGACTGTAGACAAGTGTGCAACCTACCACCATTTACCGGCAACACCGCAATAGCTATCGCTGTTATCGCGTCACTAAAGTGCCTTGTCTGATAGAATGGTCGCCACTAGGAGCAGATGGCCGCGCGGGAGAGGTTTTGATAGGTCCTTCTTTCAAGAAACAGGCATGCTAAACGGACGTTTTACAGAAATACGCATCCCTCCTGTCTCACTATGTTTCGGCTGTAATAGGGCAGGTCCGCTTACTACGAACTTCAGATTCAACGAAAGCAATCAGCGTGACTTCCAGGTTGTTTACAACTGGGCTGCACTGCAGTCATGACAGAAACATAAGCACCACTGAAGTAAATTCTTTGCCGCTCATCGCATCGAGCTACATTTGAAAGCTAAAATAAGAGAGAAATGTGTGGTTTGCCAAGTGTATCAGGACTGTAAGGACTCGTTGCGTTGTTATTGCAGGTCACGACAAGACGCCAACCGAGCACCGAATCCAGCTGAGTCAACGCTCTCGTGACACCTGGACAAGTCCGCGCAAAAACACAAGCAAGGCTGGAAGATCTCCACCACGCCAGGATTCACTGTGCTTGCGAATCAGTTGAGTGGCACTCCTACTATTCTTCATGCGGGCGCCCATAGCTGACTTTGCGACAGCGCCAATGTTCTTCCCCTCAGAGACAGCACTTTTTATCGACACAACATGGCACTAAAAACGATGCACAGCACGCAGACAGAAAAAGACTTATCAGAAACTTAACCACTTATCAGAAAAAAAACTGTGAAGTAACAGCACAGAAAGATGAAAAAGCTTCAACGAGTGTTTCCACGATATCACAGACAGCAATCACGCACTGGTGTGTGCCGCCTGCCATCAGCGCCAAAAACGCACATTCCAGAAAGTTCAGGATAACTGACACAGCCAGGACAGCTGTCCGACATCCTAGGCACACATGAGAAGACACTGCGGCCCAGCAACATAACCTCGCACCGGTTCCATGAGTATAATAGCACAGGTCCCACAGAGGTACAACACACACCTTCAAAGGTAACCGGCTCAAGAGGACGCGTCACCTTTTATGGCCACAGAATGCTACTGCTACGACGACAATGAAGACCAAGACAACGGCGCGCACTATCAACATGCCCTCTGAAACGGACGCAGCATGAAGAACCGCAATCTCGGTGACCACCGTTTTATCCTGTAGTGCGTCTAACGCAATGGCACTACCAGCACCCAACAACGTCTGTGCAGCCATGATCATCGATTGTCGTAATGCACATCACGCATTGCAGTCCGAAGCCTTTACCGTTCAGACTGCAGGGTCCGACGACAGGTTGTTCCTGGTGCTGTGCGACGGTAACTACGGTGAGTTCATGAATTGCTTGTCGATTTTCTTGAACGATCGCAAGCATTGTGAAAAACTTCCGTTTGTGCTTGTTGGTATAGATATTGACCGAGCGGCATTAACGTCACCTCTGATTTATTCTCGCTTGAATGGCGAAAGCTGCGCTTGCGATAATAAAGTATGATTGGTTGTTGTGGAAAGGAAAACGCGCAGTATCTGTCTCACATCTCGGCGGACACCTGAACCTCGCCGTAAGAGAAGGAATAAAGGAGGGACTGATAGAAGAAAAGTTTAGTTATGGAGGTTTAGCATAGTTTATGGGGGCTTAACGACCCAAAGCACTAAGGCTATGAGAGACGCCGTAGTGAAGGACTGCGGGAATTTCGACCACCAAGGGTTGTTTAACGTGCCCTGACATCGCGCAGTACACGGGCTTCTAGAATTTAGCCTCCATCGAAATTCGACCACCGCGGCCGGGATCGAACGCGCGTCTTTCGGGCCAGCAGTCGAGCGCCATAGCCACACAGCCACCGCGGTGGCTCTGTTAACATCAATGAATTTCACACATGCTATTGCACGTAACTCCGCTTTCATCTTACACTCCACAGAAGTAATTCCCTGCTCGAACGACAGGCGGTTTACGCCAGCCAAGAAATTAACGTATTCTGCTTGCCGCCACGATCGTGACACTGAACTAATGAGGGCCTGCATTTTACTTCTCTATTTCCCTAGCAGTTTCGAATTAGTTGCGTTTCTAAAATGGTAATAGCCCCGAATGCGCGTAATCCATCATGGCCTGTGTTCTCCGCACGGTTCAACCCGGAAGAGAGTTCTGCGTGTTTTTGCGCAAAGTGGTCTTCCGCGCAATTTCTGCTCCGGCGAATAGCCGCTGGCTGCAAAGATCATCCTCCATTCAGCACGGCAATATAGGAGATGTTCCAGCAATCACAGGAGCAATCAGCGTGTGCAGTCGAGTTCTACCGAATAATTCTTACGTTTGTGAAAAGCAGACTGAGTTTATATTCGAGGCGTTAAGTGCATTCACTTTCAGTACATTCTGAGGCACGCTTCCGAACCCACTGGGCCCTCAAAGCAGGAACACGTCACGAGCAGGCTTTTCGAGCGTCGACGCAGCTGAGCAAAGCCTAACTAGCCGTGAGCAGTTATGTCGACTCCCCCGGTGGTGGCTACAGAAAACAGAAGCCATATCTACACGCGCACAGAGCTCCAAACTTGAAACTTTTCTTATTTATTGTACGCGTATTTGGAAAGGTGCAAACGGTGTCATTTTATTTCCAGCAGCTCAGTCTCCCGCCCTTACATTGCGTGTTCTTAAAATGCTAGCGCATGAAGTGTAAGACTACGAGCCCTTCCCGGCGCCTAAATGTGGCACCCCTCTCGTGCAGGTCGACAGATCACGCCCTCTGCCCGGCGATGTAGCGGCAGGCTAGAGCGGCTCTCGGACCCATGAGGTGTGGACGCCATCGACAGCAACCGGGAAAGCCACAACCACAAGCTCTACGACTGTCGTTATCAAGAACTGTCAAGGATATTCAACTGGGAGTGACAACATCGACGTGGATGCTAGAGCGGCTCTCGGACCCATGAGGTGTGGACGCCATCGACAGCAACCGGGACAGCCACAACCACAAGCTCTACGACTGTCGTTATCAAGAACTGTCAAGGATATTCAACTGGGAGTGACAACATCGACGTGGATATCTTCGAAACGCTATCAGGCTCCGCACAACACACCAGCCTCCGGTCATCGCCAAACAGCCACGGAGCCTTAGATGTTCTCGGCCTGTACCTCCGACTGACAAGAAGGTCATGGTGAGTACACCGTCTGCACGAAACACATTTGAATCTAACCTTAAAAGTACTGCGTAGCTGTCACCAATCTGACGCGGCCAGCCGGCGCTGCGATTGTTTAATCGCGCTAATGAAAACTTAGGTGTCTGCCGCATACATAGCGAGATTCGAGCGTGCAAATTAGCAACAACGAGAGGCGCGCGTCTGGTTCGCAGCTTTCGTCGTGTCGTCACGTCCGGTTTCGGCCGAGCTCTGACGCTCGTGTCTCCCAATTAAGGTAGAGCAAAGGTTATCGTGACTTACGGGCGCTGCTGAAACCTAGGGCGCGCCGCGTCTGTTCGTTAGTTCGCGCAGAGACAGGCCCCCTCATACCCGCAGCGTCGGCAGTTCAACACACTGTCACCCTCCCGCCGAGGCAAGCGTCACCATTGGTCAGGCTTGGAGAGCGGCTTCCTGAAAACTCGAGTCGCTTCATTCCGACCCGGAGCCGCCGCGCTCGAGCGAATTGCAGAGGGCCTCACTAAGCACCCTCGATGTTACGCCAGTTACGCGCTCTCTCCGTCGGCAATGAGTGAAATTTTCCCCAAGCTTCCAGATCGTCGACGGTGCGCGCGGGCGTGATTCCTTCCGCGCTGCGCCGGCTTTACAAATGTGCGCCGATTTTTCCTACTTGAGTGGAATGACCTTTTAATGACTACGAGCTAGTGGAGCTGGAAAAACCAGCTGGGCTACGTAATTCCTGATGCGATGCAAGGCTACGCCCCCACTCGCACAACTAACCTCCAATCGCATGGAAGCTACGCGGCTGAAAACAGCACGCGAAGAGTCCTTTCGCGGGTGTTTGCTCATTTCACCTGAATCTGAATGCACCCGCCACTGCATGAATCAAGCCCATATATCCATGATGAGCACTATAAAGCCGAAGCCACTGGGTCACTGTGGCGAGGGTTGTATTTTATAAGATGGTCGTAAATATCACTATTCCGTCACGCAAAGCTTACTTTCATATTTCACACTGAAGGAACATGGAACTGCGCGGTCTGGGACGGTATAACTGGAAGCAACTACCTACCCCTTACCCACAAGGATCTTCTTGAGCAGGCACTGATGGAAGCAAAGCGCATCGCGCATTTTGGTGCCCATCTTCACGTATAGTCTCACAGGAGAAATCCGAAATGTCGCAGACCAAACCAAAAGCCGTTCCAGTCCAGTTATCGAACGTTGTCTTATAGTTATTCCACTCTACTGCCTGCCTGCTCGTGCTCTTGTTTTCATCTCTTGATCAGTGTGGACCGGGTCATTTCGCCAAGATCGTTGTTCTCGCTGCCGCGAAAATGCGAACATTGCGATAGGGCAGCATGGCGCTCTTTCGGAACGTGTGATATTGAGTAGAGACATTTCTTTTTTGCAGGTGTCAGCGATCCGAAAACATCACCTGGCTGCAAGGTGCGAGTCAGGGAAGGATGCCTCGCTGCCTTCCGCCTGGCCTACGGAATTCCTGACGAGATACAAAGCAGCGCACCACTCGCAGTTGTGTCGCAGTGCTCCGAATCAATCGTGCGCCGGGACCCATGGTTGGAGCTTCCAAACTTTCGTGTCCTTTTCAACCCTGCTTGCATTCCTGAGGACGGCGACAGATCGCCGCATTTCTGGCGCCGAAGTTTGTGGCGCAAGGATCATTCGTCAAGCGAACGATACCAGCCGCTCATGCGACATATTACGCATCTTTGGCATGACAATCACTCATGAGCATCGCATCACTAAGTGCCGCTGTCACAATCACAAAAAATCAAATGCAACACGGCCAGTCATGAGCACATCAGGGCCAGCGATTGCAACAACTGCACGCACACTTCAACAAGAACTGCTTCAAGCATACTCGAAGAAAACACCACCGCTGAAAACTACAAGCCAGAAACCCGCAACGCATCAACACCATGGGCCCGACATATACACAACCTTACCACCATCGCCGGCACAGTTTCAATCACATATAGTCTCAAAATAATCATAGCACCAAGTATAAACAGCTCCGATTTTATAACAACCATAACACAGCCACGAAACCACATACTCCCAACCCAGGTCACAATATCATGCATTATGAAATGGCCCACAAGCACAAAGACCACCACCACTACATAATCAACAATAATTACCGCAGCTTTAGAAAAACGGAAAGACGATTACGATAGTCGGTAATGCGAAGTTTGAGCTCAGCTCTTCACAAGCCACCTGCCACCGCTGGCAAGTAGCAGACACCTTCCGTTTACTCATTCATCCGCTTTCGCCGTGGTAGGTGACGTTTCCCTCTGCTACTTCTACCTGTCAGGGTATTACGACCACGCCAATAACACAATTAATATCCCACCAGAAATGCCCAAACAGTCACAACTGCAACCACTAATACCACAAAGCACGAACCTACAGCCACGAATGAAAAAAATACAGCCATGATACCCACAAGCGCAGCTGAAAGATATATCGACGCAAGCCTCAGTACCAAGAAAACGAGAGCGACTACTTGAATGCCACTACAGCGATCACGAGGAGAAAAAGCGCCAGCTTAACGTCTCCCAGTATTAGAAGCACCGATAACTGACATCGACCGAAGCCTGTTCTTGGTCGTGACATACGCCAGAGAAGATTATAGAATAATCAAGGCTACACAAGAGAGCAGCAAAAATACTATCGTCTGCAAAAGCAACCGGAAAAAAGGAAAAAATAGTGCAACTTCTGCCTTGACTAAGTTCGCTCCCCCCTTTTAATCACCATGATCCGATGGCTCAAAGTCGTGAAGACGACCCCTGGAGGCTTGGAAAGAAACGTGGTGAGTTGACTGAAATATCAGCTATTTTGAATATAAAGGCTCCATTGCGCCAGAGGTTGGCTGGTTGAGCAACGGTCTGAATCATCCCCTCGTTTGGTTCTGCTGTTGGTCAAAACACCACGCGATTTAGATAGTAAAAAGCATTTTCTAAAACACAACACGCGACTAGCTGGCCAGTCCACTGCCAGCGCTGGGCCCAGCTCGGCCTTGCGACGGGTTTGCGTGCTTGCCGGTGGTTTTGATTTCGTATCTGAGGCACGCAATATATGAATTGTGTGCGTGCGACTCCCGCTGCTAGATTCCACTAGGCATTTAGGGCATAAACCGAAAAATGATATCAAGACGCCAGCGCTTCCTCGTCAGCTCTAACAAACCCACTGCTGTAGCGTCGCTGCGACAATTTACACAGATGCAGTAATCAAGAATCGAAAACTTGCGCGAGTGTAGTCTGGAATTTAGCTCAAAGTGCAAGTCTCCGCACGTGATGCTGAAGCCACTGTCCGCTGGTTCTCAATATTGAGCATTTACAATACATCTTGAGCGATCAGTTCATGCGCACACATTCGAAGTGCCACATGTCCTGTCGGCTGTCCGGTAAGCCTCCTCATGCGACTGGACTTCTGGACGGCTACTTGTAATCGATCAGCATGATCGGTGATCACTATACAATACGTGAGCTACTCCGCACAGAACCCTGTAAAGTGAGTAAGTGTCTGAGAGGACAAGGCGATAAATAGGGAACAAGCATTCCTTTATTGCCGTTGTTCCTTAGCTAATTAAACGATTGACAACTACTGTTTTCTAGCCTAATTTATAGTATTTTGCTCGCGCACTAATTACGCTCAGCAGCTACATTTAGTTTCCGTGGACGATGACAAAGGCGGATTGTAAACTAACGAAAAATAGGACTGAAGTATGCTCTGGCGTAGAGGCGCGCCCATCGAAGGCATGGCCAGATAACATAGGCAGGGAGCATGCAGCTTGGAACTGAGCTGTGGAAGGCAGTTTGTCTGAGCTTCTGGCTCGCACGGATCACATGCAGGGAGAACTGACGAGCAGTGACAGCCACGACCACCACAGCTCGCGAGAAGCCTGTGGTTTCGACCCAGCGGTTCAAGTTCTACTGGCCATCGATATCGCCTCATCAGCTCCGAGCGGTGACAGCGCCACGAGCAATGTTCATCTTTTGCTCTGGCCTCCCGATAAACACCTGCGAATGGTGAGGAGCCTCTGAACAGTCTCTATTTGTACTCACTAGTCCCTAACGCATATAGCGTGTGTTTCAATGATGAGGAGGATAAAGATGAATTTTTTTTTACCGCAAGGATACTGGGCATCGAACTCCGCAATTCCCGCATGTGAGCGGATGCCCAAACGACTAGGAAACCGCCGCGATCAGCGTGTATTTTGTGTGGTTTTTACCTCCCTGTGCTGTGCTGTTTATCCACTATAGCTTTTCCGTCCTGCCCTCGATTGGAGCTCTGAAAACATTTAAGCAGCTCTCTTCTCGATGACATAGTTAAACAGTGTAACGATGTGGGTGACCTCGATTTGCTTATGCATTGAGAAACTTTTTCACCGCAGGCGCTGCGCAGGGCGTGAAAATGAAAGACAAAACTCTGAATTGTCAAGTTTGACGTTCCAAAGCGACAAATAGTTTCTGACATACGGCATAGTGGGAGGTCCAGGAGTTGTTTAACGTGTCCTGACAACGCACAGCACACGGACACTTTTGTATTCCGTATGTGTCGTCCGTTCGAATCGCTGTCGCAAGCTACCCTCCAGCTTTGCTAGCACATGCAAGCTACATGTAACGGAAAATCGTATGACACCACTCGGAACGCTATACGACAAGCGGTGCGTCACAATTTTGGTACAAATGTCGGGAAAACTAGCGACGCATTTACGCCTCCCAGTGATGAGCATATATAGACGAGCGACGTTTATATAAGATTGTCTGAAGTGGCGGTGGTGGATTTGCTGTGTGCGTAATACGCTTACTTGATGATGTCAAGTTATTTTTTTCTAGAAATGAAACTAGTAACGCTTTCGCATTACAATCCTTCTGCGACTCCACGTTGTCATATAGGCGCGTTTGCTCAGCGTCGTGTAGAATGCTAAACGTTTCCGTCATGTATCATAGAAATAAGTTTATTTTGGTATCAAATCACTCGGTATTTAGTGCTTCCGATGTTTACGGGGAGAGTACCGCTTTCTTGAGCATTATCTCCCGAGGCGCTCTTTTTGATCTTGAAAACGTAGCGCCAACTCGAATGAACTATCCCAAGCGCAGCTTTTACTGTTTATGATTTACGCGATTGATCAGGGTTTGCTTTTTTTTCTGAGCAGTAGGTCACATGAGACTTGAGCACAGTGCTCTAACTGAGTCCTTGACGGGCATATCGTTGAACACATTTGCACCTAATTGCGCTGGATTGAAAAATAAAACTAGATATTATCCACACTCACGAACAGTGCAGATATTCATGTCTATTGACCATCGTCAGCGTTATAGCGGCCTGTGTACACCAAGGGCCTCTGCCATTTCTCCAATTAAGCTGGTACTGGGCCGGCTGAGGATAACAAAATTGAGTTCTGTGGCGTTTTAGATGAAATCGCCTCATGCGACCATTACTATCTTATTGTGCTGTGTTGTCTGCAGCATTATTTCCCCGACATGATACAGTTACCGGGCTCGACTGGTCACAGGCTATCTTTTGTTCCTGGAAGTACGCTATCAGGAATCGCCAGCAATCTCCTCTCTCTCAGCTCTCGTCGCCGCTCGAGTTCTGCTGAGCTTAACTGGGCATCTGATTACGAAATTTCTTTCAGTTACCCCTCAGACTGCCATCAAAAATGTCAACGTTTAATGACTTTTAAAATCCCGCAGCATTTAACTGCGCTTGCACATCACTGTCGCGACATATCTCATGTCCCGCCTAAATCCTGGGCCCTTAATCTGATGCGCGATCATGTAGTCTCATGCCATGAATTCACGAGAGAGAATAGCGACCCTCGTTAATTAAAAAGAATGACTAAGTCGCACATTTGGCCGGTCAGGTCCCTTCAAATGAACAAGGGAGCAATGACTCATTATCCACCCAGGGGCCGCATAGGGCTGCCCAGGACAGGGAAGCATTTAATCCATCTTGCGGGATTACCCCAAAACCATATCGGATTTACACCATTCCTGCTTCGAGTTGATAAAGTCGGTGCCGCCGTCATCTGCTAGCCTTCCTGGTTGGGTCTGTTGGTAGAGCGATAGCGCGGTGAGGCGACGGTACTGGGTACGCACCCGTGACATGAATTTATTTTCCTTCAAGTGGCCCTACAGCCGTATGACTGCCCTTAGGTACAGGGTAATGAGTAATTATTTCTCTCCTACTACAAATTTTCTCCACCCTATAGGGCTCTAAACCACACTGAACTGAAACGCATGAATTATTCTATGGCGTAAAACTTTCGTTAGTTCAAAGTGTCCTGGCCGCGCTTCGGCTCATTCGGGGAGCGTCAGTGGTTGGGGCTCTCGGCTGCTGATCCGGTGTACCCGGGTTAGAAGCCGACCGCGGCGGCAAAATTTCGATAGGGTCAAAAATCAAAGGCGCCTTGTGTGCTGTGCAATGTCAGGGCACGTTAAAAATACCCAAGTGATCGAAATTATTCCGGAGCCCTCCAGTACGGCACCTCTTTCTGCCTTTCTTCTCTGTCCCTCAATTATCCCTTCCATTATGAAGAGGTTCAGCCATCCTCCGAGAAGTGAGACAAAACTGCGCCATTTCCTTTCCCCCAAAGCCATTTTTTTTGGGCTCGGGAAGGGCTTGTAGGACGCAGGTTTCTCTCCCCGAGCAACCTCTCGCGTATTTTAACTTCGACTTGCCAGGACGGCAGCCTGCTCACAGTGCGGTTGGCAGGTTGCGATGACGTCGCAACGACACGTGACCTATGTGGAAGGTGAACCATCTCCATTGGTGGCTTTGTTTCAAGGAGTCCCCTGTCGGGGCAGTGGCGCATCCCTTAACAGCTGCACCATTGCGGAAGGTGTTTGATGTGAGCTCCCAGCTATCTATGAATCTATGAATGAAAAGTGGAAAATGAGGGTGTCTACGAAGTTGTACGAAAAGACGACCCCAGGCTGCTGCAGGGACGCATTCCCAAGCGGCACGGGTAATCGGCCCAATATTTGAAAGGGTTCGTTTGACTCTGGTCCTTTGTAGGACCATTTTTGGCAAAACGTTTTTAATATTAGCAGTTACCTGTGCTGCTTGGATTAAAGCTATCGAGCCATGCACCTAAGGTGGAGCTTTAGTGTGCCGTGAAGTTTTTATCGCTTCTTAACTACCACGTCACTAGTAAAGGTGCTGCAGTTATGTGATTCAGAGATTTACTGCAATAAAGCATAAAACACTTAGCGAAGAAACTCCTCCAAGGTAATTTGTCACGACCAACAAGAGTTATTGATTTCTTTGTTTTGCTGATAAAAAGAAGTTCTTTTTCGTTGCATTCCGCTGCTCAGACCAACTCAAGCCTTAGGTTGAGTACGTCGTTTAACTACAAAAAGACGTTTTATATTTGGATTCGCCCAAGAGAGAACACTCTCTGACCCGAGGTGTTAGCATGTCTTTGAAACACCCTGATGCAACACTCTATATTCGTGTGCTGCCTTCTTCATTGCAGGGGGTCACACTACCAGCCTATAGCGACAAGTCTGCTACAGCTGCGTTTCGGGAATCAGCGTGACGCATGTGTACACACTCTCCGCATGGAACGTTCTTATACACCAATATCAAAGCAAGTCCCAGCGTGAAGATATCCAGGAGTGCTTCGTCATGTGCGTCGTATCAAAACAACATTCCTCGTGTTTGTTCGTGTCATCGGCGGTTTAAGACCACCTGGCTATTCTGCTCGCGGTGCTCGTGCTTTTCCTCATGATTACGGGCCATTCAACGAGCAACGACATTCTCCGAAACAACAAGACCCACAGCTACAAACTAACGGCAACCCTACATGACCACAGAAACGCAGCGGTTCATATGGAACAAAGGAGAGCAGTGGCGACAGTGAATAGGACAGTTCATTTCATCCACCGCGGCCATCTGACTGACCACAGTTTCGAAAACCACAGCAACAAAGCCGGAAACACCACGAACAGTCTCTCAGATAGAAGAAACAAGAAAAACAACTATTTGCTCACAAGGACCAACAAAGGTGTTGTATTTGGGCTCTCCGCACTGCTGTGGGAGCAACAACCTTGTGACCACTGAACAACCACCATCGCTGTAGTGACAAACACCGGACGACGAGCGAGCAAGCACAGAAATAGTGACCTGCCAGAGGTAACAAGAACCACCATCCTAACAGGACATTTACCACCACAGATACCAGGGCTCTGGCGACCACGTCAAAGCATCGACAACTGCAGCGCAATCACGACAGCCACAGCTGCATCTGCACGGATTGAAAAACCGGGGCGCAGCATGGTCATCAGACTCACCCGCATGACAACGCTAGACAAAACCTCGGTCAAAGAGGGTGCCAAGAGGACAAACTAAATCCTTAGCGTCATGCAGCTTTTTCACGCGGTAACTTCAAACAGGACATTGACGGCTGCGGTTATCACGCTAAGACGCGAATGTCGACGGCGGGATGCAGTACGCCAGCACTCCCCGCTCTGCTGTGAGAGCAACAACCTTGTGACCAGTGAACAACCACCATCGCTACAGTGACAAGCCTTGCATCCTCAGGAATAGCCTCAGGGAAGAAGTGCACGGTGAGTGGATATCAAACCACGCGAGTATCGGTAATAAGCCATGGATCTGAAGGTGATGCGTCTAATCTCGGATCCTTTTAGACATGTCTTCAGACCTAGACAGCTTTGATATCACTTGCTGCACCACTCTTTCACAGCAGCTCTGCAGCTACAAAGTGGCATAGATTATTCGCTATTTTGGTCGCTCTCTCTTTCCTCCCTTTAGCATGAAATACAAGCCAGCTGCCTTTTGGTGAGGGGTCTCTTCGAAAAATGTCAACCTTCATAGATGAGATGTGCTGACTTTTGTAAAATACGTGCCTCCTTAATTCCTACTTAGTGAAACTTATTCAGGTCGACGGACACGCGGTAGAGAGTGTCGAACATAGTGATATCAATCAGTGTTTTTCATTGACTGCGTATACTCGGCATTCCTCTTGAAATTTACAGCCTTCCTTTTGCGTTGTAGAAAAATAGAAATTACAGCATGTGTCAGGCTGTTCTGAAGAATAGGAGCCTGCGGGACCGCTTTCTCAAGACACTCCGGATGTGATGCAATAGCGCGCCGTGCTATGAGTACCGTGCCTCAACTAAGGAGCGGTTATTACCTTTTCGCAGGCTGTCAGAGGGGCCAAGCTTTGAGCCCGCGAATCACGGCTCTTTTGGCTCAACTCCTGATGCTGATGTCTGCCATTGCCTTCGCAACAGCTAGCGACGTTTCTGCTATTCCTCATGTGCCCGTGCATAAGCTGCACGCACACAGGCCACACAAAACAACCACGGATACCAAGTACGGCACCTCCGCCAAACCATTCCAACCGCCACAACACCTACAGACAATAGCCGCCCTGGTACTGCGACGATCCATGCCACCTGATAGAACACAACCACATCCATGTGCACAACGACAAAAGAAAACACACAACAGTCGTATCCAAGGGATAACGCAAGGCGTCTCCTACATACACCACGTCCATCTAAATGAACTAACTGCAGCATCATACCACTATCGCGACTCTCACTTCAAAGTACCCGTCACCTCCGGCCCTCAAAAAGTAGAGACACAACCATTGCGACTCCATTTCACTGTTATCGTAACTCTTCGACTGGTCATGACGGGCTCGATGGCGGCCACTTCGTCTTCGGTCATGCTACAGCTGTCCCTCATGTTGAGACCGCTCACCTAACAAGTACACAACCAAAACAACAATTATGCCATCACCTCTCTTACTGCGACAACAACATTACAGCGAGAACTACGCTACTACTCGCCGACCCGCTAGGCGGCGCTCATCGCATCGATGAATAGATAGATATTTGCAAGGAGAAATCACCAATACAACCACGGTCCTCCGTCGAACCTTAGCTGTGACGTTTGCGGCCACTCGCGCAACTTCTTGACAATAAAGAACGCGACAGAAGCTCTAGATTTATAACACAATGACAACTACCATAATCACACAGAGGAAATTACCACTGCGACACTAGAGACAGGGCTAACAAAGCCACCAGCTGCACAAAGCGTCTAAGTCGAAAACAGTCGCAGCACAGACCTAAATTATGCCAACTACCGAACAGGTAGGAAGCGCAGTTCAAAATAGAGCTCCACATGAAGGGCAACAAACACGGCCAGAGCAGCTGCAGACCGTAGCACTCTTGAACCTGCGGGCGTTCCTAGTGCAATGAGAGGCTGCTGTTGAAGCGGACATGCAACTGCGCTGTGCAACGCCAGTCTCGGTGAGTTCAATTACCTTATTTTTAGCTGTGGTCTACGTAATCTAACACCATCAGCACTAAGTTAAAGAGCCGCCACTGCTTCCTGGTAAGCCGTAATCTAACGATCTTAAGCCCATCGCATAAATCTAAGCCCGACGCATATGAGAGTTCCAGTTGCAGGTGCAATTCACCGTTAGTCATCATTACTGTAATTTTTTAAAACGCTTCCTTGAAATTCGAGAGAAAAGCTGCCATTTAAACTGCAGACGTTCGAACGAGCGGACGTCGTTCAATAGACTCACCATAAAAGTCGTCTGTAGACGAGCCTGAAGGCGTACAGGCACTCCAATTTTAAGCTGGCGCGCCGAAACAAAAGTAAGGAACCTCGAACCATTCCAGTTTTCGTAATCTTTGCACGCATCCTTGGGAGTTGCAAACCCTGTCGTATTTCCAGCATCCCCTCCACTGATCCTTATCCGGCACATTCCCAAAGTGCTACGCTTTGAGGAGTTAAGATTAAGAGCCCTCTCGGGCACCTAAATGTGGAACTCCTCTCATTCATGTCCGTAGATCTTGCTTCCTGCCCGGTGGATCGGCGAAGTAGCTGCCCCTCGAGAAAAAGAGGTGAGTGGACCGTCTGGATGGTGAAGCCGGGTAGAGTGTAGAGGTCTTTGATTGGTCGGTTGAGGCTTGAGACCACGGAAAGCGTTGTTTTGAAAAATGGCACTTACACTCCTAACGCAGTGAAACTCACTGAGCACAGAGTTTGGTCATTCAAGACAGGACTTGAAAACGAGCAGCTTCCACTACACCACTGAAGCTGCTCAAAAGCTTACGCCGGGTCTGAAACCACCAATTGGCTCCAGTTTTGTTTCTTCATCGAGTTTATTTCATTAAGCACCGGAGCACCCTCTGGTCGAATGAAAGTGTCTGGCCGCGGTGCTCAGTGGGCCGATTGGGGTGGCAGAAGATGGCGTAGCTGGTAGAGATCGCTCTCTGGGTCAATGATCGGAGGTCCAAGCAGACGTTCAGGGGTGATAGGAGTACGCTTGGAGACCTTGGGGCGTAATATTGGCACAGGCAGCGTGCCAATAAATCCCTAACCCCTTATATAAATTCAACCAAAGCACTGACTCCCCATATTCCATCTGAACCCATCGTTTCGTTGGGGAGATCAGTAGTCTCCCGGTCACTATCACCGGCAAACTGTCTCGCCGACATAAGTTATTCTTAGGAGAAAAGGCAATAGTAGATTTTTCACCTGTACACTTTTTTCTATAGGAAGCAAACGCCCTAAACAAACGTTAACATTAAAATCTGATCTTTCTTTTGACATAGCATATTCAGTAATGTGGTGTTTGGCATGTTATAAGGTAAGCCTTAGCTGTCTTCTTGCGCACAATTAAACGAACTCGACGTAAATGGTTCCACACAGCTACACATTACCAAGCCTATGCCGGTTCATTCTCTTCAGACTTCGCCTGCTACCGCTACCAGGCACATGCTTCGCCCTTAAGCAATCTCACAGCACTGCGTGAGAGGTGACAAGCGGGGGCATGAGAAAGAATAAATCAGTTAAAAGGATTAAATTGGCATGCCCAAGCAGTGCGGTTTCCTACAGCCCGCGCTGCCCGCTTACGCGCCTGGCGACGGTAAACTGATAGCATAGCGCGAGCTCACTCTCACTAGGCCTAGTGTGCATCGCTTTGGAGCCTCCGCGCTAAGTGCTTTGAACCTAGCCGCAGCTTATCATAAAACTTCAACCACTTTAACAACTTAACTTCAAATTGAAATGAACTGAAATGTATAAAAATGTATTTTGCCAGTACTCACCTAGTGGGAGAAACAAGGCGGCTACTGAAAAGGCTTCAAGCTAAATTGGATAACGTTATGAGATAGACAGTAAACTGGATCAGGGAACAAAGGTGAGCTAAAATTCCTAGTTAAAATCAATAAAAATTTAAGTGTCTATTTGAGCAGGACAAGCAACGCGATTGGAAGATAACCGATGGTCAACTGGGGTAAATGAGCGGATTCCGAAAGATTGCAAGCGTATGAGGTACACGGGAAGATTGCGCGGTTAGCGCAAGATGCGAGGGCATTAGCTGAAGAGTTTCAGTTCCGAAAGGCTTCGAAAAAAAACCCTAGTAAACCGAAAGCCACATCAGCAACAGAAAATTTCTCCTTTGACTGTTCGCCTCTGCTCGCCTGCTTCTGCTTCCCGAGTTTTATTTTCAGCAGAGCAGTGCGTCCCGTGTGACGTCAAAAGAAACATTGCCCTCACTCTGATAACTGGCTCGATGGCGTTGGCCACCAGCACAGCTGCACAGATTCCTAAGCAGTGTTAATATAAACCACTGAGCTCATTGAGAAATTAAGATACAAAATGGGGCATTGCCTTTTTGCAGGTTGCATCCATCCAAATGCTGCAAGGCGCGGGTGACCACGGGAAGATATGTTGCTGCCTTTCGCCCGGGGCTACGGAACTTCTTTGGGGCTACGCTACCATGTGGCCAGTGGCAATCGTAGCCCAGCGCTTGGAATCAGCCGGCAGCTGTAGAAGTGAGGCCGTCGGATCTTCCAAATTCTTGCCTCCATTCTGACGCTGCTCCTTTTCTTGACCGGGTCGACAGATTGCTGGATTTAGGCCGTTGGAATCGTCGACGCTGGTGCTATTCCTCATGTGAATGGCACAGACCATTCATACAACACAGCACACACCCTTCCCGATTAAGCCACACACGTACTCCTCTGCGCTTGCGACCACGATCACAACGAAGCAAAAGCCGCAGTGCAGCCACAGCTATATCAAAGCCAACACCACGACACAACAGCGACATTGCAAACTTCAGCAAGCATAGCCAAAGTAAATAACAGCCCTGAAAACCGGAAGCAAGACACCCATATCAGCTACTTCTGTGACTGCGCCATGAACACTACCCTACCCGCCAGCGCGGACACAGTTCACCGAAACACACCAACGGGTCCGAAAACTACAGCATTCAAAAGGGCTACCAAAGCCAGGAAGGACCCGATGAGCGACACCACAGACAATGTCACATATATAAACGCAGCCACGCCAAAGAAACCCCAAAGAAACACACCAAAGGAACACAACAAAGACACACACCAAAGAAAAAAGCAGCCACACCAAAGAAACAAGAAACACACCAAAGAAACAAACAAAGCAAGCGCAGCCGAAAGTCAAGCGCAGCCGAAAGTCAAGCCCAGCCGAAAGTCAAGCCCAGCTGAAAGTCAAGTGCAGCTGAAAGTCAAAGTGCAGCCGAAAGTCAAGCGCAGTCGCAAGCTCTATGTGGAAAGAGCACTGAAACACGCAAAAAAAAATCGAAATGCCCCTGAAACAAAGACAATGTAGCGCAACCACAGCAAAGAAAAATTTTACGCTTCCAGTTCAAAGGAAAATGCAGGAACCAAAAAGTCAAGTGTGATATCATATCACAGGAAATGTCGTACCAGTACGACGCCCTCCCAATCATCTATAATTACCCAACTACGAATCCCACAAAGCACGCTCCCACGAATAGGACAAAGTGCAGGTATCGCGCCCACAAGCGAAGCATAATTGAGACAAGTCTGAGAGTCAAGACAACGCCATCAACCACTTCTAGCCACTACAGCCATCACGACGATTCCAAACACGAGCTGTGCGTCTACCAGTAATAGAAGCGCTACGATTAATGACATCGACTGAAGCAAGCGCTTCATAGTTATCCACGCTAGCGAAGATATGAACAGTCAAAGCAGCGCCTAAGAAGGGCAAGAAAAGTGAAATCAATCATTCAGCCAACCAAGGAGTTAGATTTATTTCGCCCGCCAGAACAAAAGCAACAGACACTAAAATCTTGACAGACGATTACGATAGCCGGTAATGCAAAGCTTGCTAGCCACCATCTGGGTCCTTCCTCAAGAGGCCAATTTTCAGGTGGCGTTTCGCTCTATTCTTTCGCCGAATGATTACACCGACGTCTACGCCGACGACTGCGACGCGGGAGCGTGGAACGGGCCTTAAGAGCTGCGCTCTAATATGAAGTGCAGACCGGCGACTTGACGAGATTCGCGTTCCCTTTCCTCCAAGACCATTGCCAGGTTGCTCGAGCGCAGCAGAGACGTCCATGGTCCTTCGAAATAAATTCGGTGAGTTCAGTGTAATCTCTGCTGTTTCCTCGATGAATGAGTGAAAAAAAACTTTGTAAAATGTAAGAGAAGTTAACCTCCGCTGCTCGGGCGGGGCCCTAAGTCTGTCTACGGTGGCAGGGGCCCCTGCCTAAGCTCTAAAGATCAGCCAGCGCGTTCTACCCAGCGTTCTGCAAGTCATCCTTGTCTCCCAGTATTAGGGATCAGGGCTGCGGTAGGAGGAGCTCCCGTTGGATACGGGCATGCCCATACATGGCCCGTATGATGGGCAATGGCTGCAGTACCGTACAGGGTAGTAGTGAGCTATGCACAAGTGTGGATAGGAGCCAATTCATATTTGCCGCCAGGAGGCGGCTTCGTGTCGCGACAGTAGTTTTTGAGACAGTTGGAGGACAGCCCGCGTTCCCCTGTACCGAAGGTGCAACCTCTGAACTACTGTGCTATACTCTTCACCAGTCTCGTCCGGGTAAGGTGCTTCCTCCGACGCCGTAGTTGCAATAACATTGTTTACGGGAATTTATCCAGTGTAGCATAAGGTGCTGGCTATTTCCTTAATTCATGCTTTTTGCTACACACTGGAAAATGTCTAACTTCACCTAGGCTAAGCGCAAGTCCAAGAGCACCAGTGTACAGTTACCACTTCCTGGTGGGTAAACAATGTCCCGTTTCGGAGCCGCTTCGGCTCCTTTAGGGGTGGTAGGGGCCAGTTCGCTTAGCGGCAACAAGTTAGAGGAACTTGTGGGGAACAGGGGAAATCTTGCGGGCGGAGTGCGTCGTTGTGAAGGGCGCGGAAGAGGTAGAGTTTGTAAGTTTGAGACCACACTGCTTTTTCGTCATCTGGAACGAAGAGCATCGCTATAACGTTATCAAAAATCCAGCCACCATCAATCACTTAGTGATGCAGCTTCGAAAAACTGCCAAAGCGGAAGACATTTATCTTTCACCCACTTGGCGCATGATATCCTTAGTTGCTTACGTACCATTAAACAGAACACAACCTCTACAACCACACTGCATTATCTGCGGGCTGTAATTATCCTTGGGATAAAGTCCTTTAGATTGGCATTCTAAAAAAATGTATTGTAGGCTATATTCCTTCAAATTTCTATTGTCAAAAGCATTCTTTATTCCTCTTGAGTCTTCCAACATTTAATTTTCAGCATATGTAATCGCAGATTACCACATTTTATGTCCTTTTCTGAAATAATTCGCACCAGCTCAAGGCATTCCAAATGTAACGTAAATAATTCAGTGCGTGCACTGCGTCCTCTCACAAGAAATGGCGCTGCTGTCTTCGCAGGTTACCAGGTGGTCCAAGCTTAATGCCAAGTGGACCACTCTTGCCTATGAGCGTATCGATCGGCGCCTTCAACTTCAGCACAAGGATAATGGCGTCAACTTTCACCCACGCAACTGGTCGGCATCATGGAGCCATTTCTTCTACGAAATGTGCTCAGCTCGAAAGGAAAAGACCGTGCGGAGCGTCTAGCAACTGACGGCCACTGTGGCTCTCATCGCATTATTTATGAGGGCCGGCGGCACTTATTTTATTCTTCATGTGTCAGCGCGGCTTACACAAGCTGACAACTCCGCGCCGAACATAGCCACGAATGCAAAACCGACACCTACGCGGTTCCCGGAACAAATCAATGACGGAAGAGACATAGCATGACCCCTCCAGTGCAAACACGATAACCACTCTGACGATCACAACAGCTTACCAGCAAGGCAGCGAAAACCACATCCTCCGTAGTATTTCAGATGTCCGAGACAATATCCATCATTCATTGCAGATGTAACATCTGTGGCATTGTTGTTGTCTCATATAAAGACCGCTCAGTACCTCCATAACATCTACGCATGCAGCGCAGCAGTAAACCCATCACGCCCATGAACAGCCAGTACCACCCCACTTCTACCGACCGTAGCCATCCTCACATTTACTGCACTTCAGATCAGATTCGACATACGTTCCATCTAGTAACTGAAATTTGAATGGTACAGTATCATGTGTGGGTGGTACAGCGCGAAAACAGACGAAAGTACAAAAGAAAGACACCACAGACGAGCGCTTGTTTCTTTCTTTTCTTCTTTCTTTCGTGCTTTTGTCTGTTTTCGCGCTGTACCACCCACAATGAACTTTTACAAACCCCCTGCTATCCATCCTTCTTCATGCAACTTGGTGTAGTTCACTGAAGGGTATGAACATCCGGCGCTTGTGGTTTTGATCGAGGAAGAAATACCCTATGAAATGGTCACGGAGGTCAGTTGCAATGCGTCCAAGTCTCCACTCTTTCTGTTCTTTGCTATTACAAATAGGAATGCAGTGCTAAAAGCGGTGCTTTTCCTGCTCTTCATGCTAATCGTCCCCGGTGTCTCCCCAGGATCACGTCTCCTACACGACTCGCCCAGGCGCCAGAACAACATAGCAAAGATAATCGGTGAGCGTCATCATAGTCATCTAAGAAACAATGAACACACGCCTCAACACCTCTGTGAGCTGGCCAGAAGTGCGATAAAATCTACAGCACAGTCACGAGCGCCACACACAAAGACCACTGCAACTTCGCCCTCATCACACTAAGGCAAGAGAAGCACGAAACCTACAATGAACTGCACAAAAGGTGCTGAACTACAAGCCCAATGACGACCACTAACACGCCGCCATCTCACACGCAGGTAACACTACAGTATTGCCAAGAGAATATTATGCACTTTCAGTATACACGCGCACTACTAAGAGGTTCATTATTTCCGGCCGTCACTGCTAAGACGACGCCAATCAGGCACAAGGTTCTGCACCTGCAGCGAAATCACGGCGACCGTGCTCACGACTTGCACGACCTGATGAACCGCAACTCTACACGGGCCATAGTATCAACACACACGCTCTGTGTCTGTGGCGAAGTCAAGAATCACGAGGAGGACGTCTGCCACGACCCCACCGACAACAAGCACGGCAGCCACAACCGGATACTCTACATCTACCTGAATAACAAGTGCGGCCAAGGGCGTAGAGACGTTAACAGCGACACAATGACGGGCACGGCTTGAAATAACCCGAGAACTTCCTACAGGCTTCGCGCGATGCAGCAACCTGGTCTCCTTCGCAACGCCAAGTGTTAATGATATCGGCCTGACCCTCCGACAGACAACAAAATTACAGTGAGTACGTCTTCATTTAACCCTAATATCTGCCCTCTCAGCCGCTAGGACATTGTGGTTAGGCTATTTGATGTCTGGTGAATAGTCAAGATATGGCTACTAGCGCGAAAAAAACAACACATGGTAGCGAGAAGAGAGACACTGGATACTGCTGAGGTCAGTTTGTGTGCCCCACAGCGCTGCGTCCAGTCGTCTGCTTCTGCTCTCTGCGGGATATTTTTTTTTTGCACTAGTAACCATGTCTCTTCTATCTGCCAGTCATGCACAAGATTTTCAGGCCGAACAAGGTGCGCATTTAATAACGTTCTTTTAAGCATCTGCTCTTCTGCTATTCACTCCATGTGCGCAAAAAAGAGAGCATAGTGATGAGGTTCCGATGAAGTACACCCTGATGTGCAGCCCACATCCGCGTAGTCACCTGGTCGTCACGATGTCAGCAGGTGTTCAATGCTTGAGAACAATGTTATACATTTGCATGTAATTCTCAGGGATGCGCTCTCATTCTTCCATATATACAAAAAACCATTAGGCGATCCCCGGCGGGTGTTTTTAAAAGGTTAGCCGGCAAAAGTTATATCAGATGTTGAGGCAAAAGTTCGTTATATCATAAGCGAAAGAGCGACAGAATTATGTTAGTTATATTCAAGGTCAACACACTAAGTTAAATCCCGGGCTCGGACGCAGTATCCGAGGTAACACACGAAAGTTTATTATATCCATGATTAATATACGAAAGTTCGTTATATCCGAGCTTAATGTGCGAAATTTCGCTGTATACGAGGTTGACGCTGGACAGGTAGTTTTATTCGAGGTAGCGTACTAAGGGTAGTTTACCAAGTTCGTATAGGTAGTACACTAAGTTCGTTCGTACCACGCTGGGCAGCTTGCCACCTGCCACTGCCTACTCACAGACGGGGTCGCCATTTTCACTTTGTTGTGACCGGGCCGGCTGGAGGCGCCTGTCGTCAGACAGTGACGACGTTGTGAGGAATCTACAACGGCGCGGCATCTAACGTGCATAAGACCTTATTTTATACAGTACTGTGCGCCAGAGGTGCACTGTGCGCTCTTTCTATTCATGTAAAATTTTGATCGACGCCGCCGCTCTTCGCTTGGACCTTCGCGCGAAACTTCGCGTACATGGAGCTCAGCCTCTACTCCTAAACATGAACATGCGGCTTCATTTCATATCGCAAGCACATTACGGATGATAAAGCTAATGTACGGTCTAAACAACATATCTTTATGTTATTGTCGTGGATAATTTTACGAAGTCAGTCACAACTGAGCGTTCTTTCAAAAGGTGAAGTTGGCAATTTGTTCGTCGTCATCAGCTTGCAGCCGCGCTTGTGGTTCTTTTTTTCTTACATGTCTGGTGTCAGTGTTGAAGCACTTGCTCTTGTTTAGAATGGTCTGCACGCAATCGACCATGAAATAAGCTCTTCACACTGTTCAAAGTGCGGAGACGGCTATGCAAGATACTTCATACAGCGACAATATACAAAATGCATTCACGAGCGCCGGCCGCTCCCTCGGAATTTCGGCTTTGTTCATTTTAGCGCGACAGTGTAGATGATGCTCCGAAAGCGAACAGCAGTTTCTCGCGTGAGCACCCAACACTTTTCTCGCTGAAAAAAAAAAACATTTCGTTTGCAGTTTTTTCTGACTTCCCATTGAGTGCTTTAAAGCAGCGGCGCTCTTCCCGTGCAGGCTTCTGTGACGTGGCCGCAGCTGAGCACAGCCTGTCCCTACTCGTCAGCGGCTCCGCGAGCATCTGCTCCTGTGTCTCCAGAAGGATGGAGGCGACATCTACCCACCCATAGAGCAATTGCTCTCGGCAGCTCTCTCCCGCGCGTTTCAACTCGACGGCCATGGAAAGTCGTGTGGGCCGCGTACTAGTAGGCACTGCTATTGTTCTTCATGTCGAGCAGCAACAGATGGCAACTGAGCTCTGCCTGCTTTACCTGCTGGTGGCGCTGCTGCCGATCCTTATGCTAGTGGCGCCACCATCCGCCATAGAACTCACGCACAACACAAGTACATCTACCATAATCTCTGCACGTTCACTACAGTAATACCACCAAAGCAGTAATTTCAACAATTGAAAACGACACGTGCGATGGCCTCAGTGAAGTGAACTGGAAGTCAAATCGGGCTACAATGAACAAACTACGATACCACAGGAGCACGCACGCGACGAAGGCACAACCACATTGAACTCTACAGCCACAGCGACAGCAACCACACCGCCCACATCGACGTAGATGAGTAAACTTAGAAGCCTCGGTGACTCCCATGGCTATGGCGTTTTGCTACTGATAACATGATCGCTGGATGAGTGCCGACCGCATCGGCCGCTGGAGAATATAGAAAAAATGCACGTATAATGAGATTCGAACGCACCGCGCCATATGTACCTAATTATACCCAAGCCCACTACTCTATATTCTATAAACTCTATTCTTTTCTAAAGATTCGTTTTTCCAGACTGTTTTCCGGGACATCGCCACCGCTATCGAAAACGAAACGTGGAAAAACAGGGTCTGCTCACCTACCTATAAAACCATAAACGTACTCATAAAACTCGGAAAACGTCTGTCAAACAGCATAAGCGCACTGGATATATACGCATTAAATGCAGGAAAAGCTTCCAGACGCTATCCGCTAGCTCATCATGTACGCCTTGTAAAGAACGTCATTTCTCCTGTTCCTCTTGGCAGAGGAAATTTCAGCCCAGCAGACTTGTATGCTGGCGACGCTCTTGCTGTTCCTCATGCCGGCAGCGCTGGTTATTCAGTGTACATCTACAGACCCCAAAACACGAAGAGCCATTCCTCCACACTAAACTAAAACCCTCACACTCCACAGCCACGAAACGCACACCCCAACAAAGTGGCCATCTGTCTAATCACCATGAAGAAAACCACCCCGACAAAGTCATATCTACCACGAACATTAGCTCAGAAAAATGTAACACCTCAACCATTACTCATGCACACCAAGCGTCGCCACTAGCGGTGTGTCAACTGAAGCGGCAGCGGGCAGCGAGCATGAGATCAGCTTCGACCGCGACACGGACCAGCGGCCAGAAAAACTTTCATACCTCGACGACCACCACCACAAACTACCATGGCGATGACGACCTATTCGTTGGTAATATGCTCTCCTGCCAAGGCTCACCAGGGATAACCAGATAACAGAAAATTAGGCGGGTTTAAGCATGATTTGAATCTGGTTATACGAGCGAAAACTGTTAAGCATGGTCAGCCTGCTGCCTGTGGCCAAACGTTGACGCGCTCGGACCGGGGAACGCGCGCTTCGTTTATGGCGAGATGGAACAACCAGCGCCGGCAAAGCAGCTGTGAAATCACCGCTAATCTCGTGGTATTGCAGCGGCAAGGCTTCGAGCGCGCTGCAGCTGCGACGCATCTTCGCAGCGGGTCACTTGGCGTACCGTCACACGACACACCACCGCCCCGCCGGCTGAAGTGTCGTCAGAACGGCATTTGTTCTGTTCTTCATGAGGCTGGCGACTGTAATCATGTCTGCACATTTTGGCTTGCATTCTTTGATCGGGGCACTAGTTGTTTTATGCCGGCGGTCGTGGCCTTCCCGCACTATGCGCAGGCTCGGATATAGAAACGCTGTCATCTGCTCCCAAAATGTCCCTAGCTAGTGCTTGCAAATTTCTGCCAAGGAGACTCGTCTGCTGGCGACGCTCCTGCTGTTCCTCATGCCGGCAGCGTTGGTTATTCAGTGGACACCTACACACCTCAAAACAGCATGTTTCTTTCCTCCACAATCAACAAAAACCTCAGACTCTACAGTCAAGAAAGCACGCCCAAACAGAGTGGCCATCTGTCCAACCAGCATTACGAAAACCACAGAGGCAAAGTCATAACTACCACGAACATTGGTTCAGCAAAAAGAAACACCTCAACTATCACTCATGCACACCAAGCATCGCCACTAGCGGTGCGTCAACTGGAGCGGCAGCGGGGAACGAGCATGAGATCAGCTTCGACCGCGACACGGACCAGTGGCCAGAAATATTGTCATACCTCGACGACCAGCACCACAAACTACCATGGCGGCGGGGGCAGCTTCCCCTGCTAAGATAATTGTGCACACATGGTTCCTGTGCGGAAACTATCGGAACACCGACAAAATAATCGAGAGCACCTGTGAGAATCCCTCTGTAAACGGCGCGACCACGACGATCTTAATGGTAGTCATTCGCGTACAACGAGCCTCATAACAACACTGCTTTGACGACCACGGCTACGAATTTGGCAATGAGAAATACTGTCAAATCGCCGGGGTGGCCTTGTGTGGTTTTAACGCCAGTCTCGTGTACAGAAGTTTCAGGGTTCGATCCCCTATTCCATAGGGTACCCACCTGTTATCGAATCGCTGTTCTAGGAGCAGCTTTGTATTATTCTGCTTTTGGGTAAAATAGGTTCGCGCCAACTATAGCAACTATTGCCAACTCAATCGTTTTCTACTGACACTTTCCTGGTTGTCGTCCTATTTTCCTCCTCCCCGCTCTGTCGTCCCAATTTTTCTTTCTGCTTGCGCTTCTCTTTCCCTTCCTGTTGTGCAGACATCAGCGATGGCGTTCATTATCTCTTCCCATCCCCTCCAACATTCGCTCTTCATTCTCCACGTCTCCTTCCCGTTTCCTTTAAATCTGAGCTGGGGTCCGCATCTCTGCCCTCTTCCCAGCGCTTGTCCGTTCCTTTCAGGATGCACAATTGGCCCGTTTCTTCCATCATGGGACTTCTTCCTCACATGTCGGCCGTAGACGGGGGCACCAAATGGCCAATTTTGGTGGGCTGTTGCCATGTCTCTGCTACCAAGGCATGGGGTTTTGGCCCTTTTGTTCGCCACGGGTTCACCATTTTCCCATTTTTCCCACTCCCTCCCGTGCTCTCTGCACGCAGCATTAGTATTTTCGCTTGGCATGGAACCGCTGTTGCCACTTTTCACAGTCCTGCCTTACTGCTACGTGATCTGTCATGCGGTAATTTCCTTACTATCCTTTCTTCTATGCTCCTGTACTCTTCTTTTCTACCTTTTACAGTGTCTTCCTTTTTCCCTGCCGTTTATAAATTGCGCCACTTGTCAGCAACCATCAAGTGCTAAAGTTCTTGGGCACAACAGACGACTTCCTGCCTCATTCTTCTTTCGGTGAACTTTTTACTGGGCCTTTTTCCTGCCCAGCTTCGCTCGGTCTTCTGTACCTTTATCATTTGGTTCCACTACAAATTTTTTTCTTATTGAATTTTATCTCGAAATCTTCTTTGAGTGGTTCGCCGCCTATGCTTTTGCTAAAATTGGTTTTCGCAGGCTATAACCATGTGCTGGCTATAGCTCTCTGCAACCTGTCTATTTGTTGTTACCTTCTACCTTACGAGTTTGACACAAGAGGTGACAGAATTGGAATACGGGTGTTTGCCCCAGCTTAAATTTATGGATCGAAACATCTTGTACCATGGCGCTTTATGGCCCAGTTGCTCTTGTGGCACTGAAATTCATGATCAGAATCAAATACCATAACCTCAGGTACCAAGCAATGCGCACCAATAGCGACGACTGCAAATGCGCCCACATAACCCGCCACTGCGAATGCGCGACAGCACTGTAACTACGACAGCTACACTCGCAGCTGTACAACCACAAGTTTCACATCAGTGACTATCACAGAAGAGGAGATGCACCTACACTGCAAGCACGGCGGCCCCAAACACGATTTCCACAACTTTCTTCGCAGCAATGTATTTCACTAGCTATGTCGGTCATGGTATCTTTACGGCCCTTAAGAACACGTACAGATATAACCTGCTACGTATGAGACCACGCGAGAGCCACGTAAAATGGGAAAAGTGCAAGAAACAAGGAGAGACCAAAACGAGGGAAACCGAACATCCAGGCTTCTGCTCCTTAGGCCACCAGAACCGCGCTCTGTCTGAAATTTCCGGAATCGGGTCTTCGTCACTCTATTGGTCCCGGGTCTCTTCTGGCCATACGCCACGTGCCACGTACCTCCGGCCATCGGCTTTCTTCCTCCTGGCTGCCGGGTCTCCTGTGCCTTCGAACATCAATATCCTGCCGTCCCGTTTGCCGAAACAGTCCCCTTCGCCAGTAATCGTGCCGATCAACTTTTGGAGAGAAGTTGCCGACTTGCTTAAAGGACCGGACGTCATCGATTACACGGGCCGACGGCACAGAATACGTCGTGATCTCGAGCTGGCCTGGGACATCGGTGATGAGCTTACATCGCCACCTGATGCACAACCGGAAGAAGGTGAGCTCCCTTGCATTTTTCCGATGGTCTCAAATGTGCAAAGAGTACCTAAGCAACATAGCGGGCAAGAGAAAATGAACTCCCTTAATTATAGACTCCTGTCTGGGGCATGACGCCATAAATAATGGCAATCAAAAAGAAAACGTCACTGAAACCGACGAAAGGAAATTTTCTTTATAATTAGGTTGTGGCTTGATCAACAGAAAATAAGTAGCGCAATCATTTCTTACGTGAAAAATGTCTGGTTAGAAAGAGGAAGAAAAAGAGCCACGTGGGAACTGAACCTGCGACTTCCGCATGTCGCGAGCGGTGCCCTGCTAACTGAGCTAAGACGGCGGCTGCGCCGTTTTCTACTTTCGAGGTTTTTTTACGTTGCACATAATTGCACGTAAAAAAAAAACAAAATAAAATCGGAAGCGAAGCTGCCTCTGGACTGGCTGAAAGGCTCTCCACGAGTTGGTTGACACCACCTACCTACCGAGTTCAGTTAAAAAAAAAGGAACGCTGGGACGTTTAATCCGATTTATTTGGGAAATTGGCCGTCCAGGATAATAATTTAAGAGTTTCTAAGAATGCCCGGAACGTGAAGATAGAGTTACCGCAGTAAAGAGACGAGTTCAGATTCCTATTTAGTGCGCCTTTAAGTTAAATGCGACTCAGGCGCGCTAATACGTTTGCCGTTGTTTAGCGAGTTGCACCAAACTCTCTTGCCTTCGTTCCTCAGCTCGGGACAGGGTTAATTGGAGACTCATGGGAGAGGCCTTTGCCCTGGAGTGGGCGTAGTAAAGCTCATCATGATGACGGTGGTGGAGGCTCACTGATGAGTCACGTCGCACCCAAGAAAATTTAAGGGTGGCCCACCGATCGGCCACGACGCGCAGGGCCCCAAAAATCACGGCCGCAGTAAACGTGCTCATATAGGTTTCACAATAAGAAAAACTTTGGAAGCTTTACACGCGTGTTTGTATTTATGGTTTGTGCGCGATCACAGATTCAATATCATACAGAGTTAATGCAGTAAAAAGACGCCCCCTGCTATGGCACAGGGTGCCATATACGAGTGTATTTGTCGTGCATATATAGATACGACACCGCTTTTTGGTTTTATGTCCCAAAGCTATTCGGACTATAAGGAACGCCGTAGGTGAGGGTTCCGGAAATTTCGACCACTCGTGGTTCTTTAACGTGCGCTGACATCGCACTGCACACGGACCTCATTCAACCTCCACCAAAGTTCAACCGCCGCGGCCGGGATTGAACCCGCGTCTTTCGGGCCGGCAGCCGAGCGCCATAACCACTAAGCCAACGCGGCGACTAAATACGACAGTGCTGATCAGCGAATCTGTTCGCATAGCGGCGCAAAGAAAAATAAGACTGCAGATGCGCCGTATATCAAGAGGTGCGCTACCTTTAACGCTCAGGGGTTTTTATTAACTGCATAGCTTTGTTTCCCTTCTTTGTTTGCATTTGTTCTTAACATTGAAAACAATACTAATAATGCACTTCTGGTGACGCTCTTTCATTCTAGGTGGTTTCACCGTGCTAACCACAGCCTAGCCTTAAACTGGGGTGACATCGGAGCCTCCTGCCGCTTGCGTGTTGGTATGTGCCGCCGTTCGCCTGCAGACGATGCCACATCCATATAGCCGCGTTCAAGGATGGGCAGTGCTTCCAAACGGGACCATGCTCCTCATCTTGCGTGAGCCCCCCTGGCAGGCATCGGCGACACATGTTCTATTCTTTTTGTCGGTGGCCGCCGTAAGCCAGCTGAAAGCATCTGCGGCCAGTGCGACCACAGAGAACAGCGCTGACAAGCACCGCAACATTTGTAAACCACGGCGCACACAGTATCACGGTGAAAACCGCCACAAGTACGACGACCACTCTCACGAAACATACTACCATGCACCACAGCCATCTCTGCTTAACCCCGACCCCTAATCGCACGACACACACCAACCACAATCTCAACTAACCGTTTCACGTACGCGTCTCCATGAGTTTCACGTTCACATATGCCTCAGTTTCATGGTCAAATCTGCATCAGTTACCGCAACGCCAGGCACACGCACATGCCAACCACAATCTCAGCTAACAGTTTCATGTACGCATCTCCATGAGCTTCACGCTCACATATGCATCAGTTTCGTGGTCAAATTTGCATCAGTTGCTCCAACGCCAGGAACACGCACACACCAACCACAATCTCAGCTAACAGTTTCATGTACGCATCTCCATAAATTTCACGCTCACATATGTCTCATTTTCATGGTCAAATCTGCATCAGTTACCGCAACGCCAGGAACACGCAAACACCAACCACAATCTCAGCCAGCACTTTCATGTATGCATCTCCATGAGTATCTCGGTCATATATGCATCAATTTCATGGTAAAATCTACAACAGTTACCGCAACTCCAGGCACAAGGGAACAATCCGGCGACGGCCGCAAATATACCGACTCACTGAGCCATATCGGCATATCTACAACATGTTGGTTGCGACAGCATCGATTGTACTAAATCGGAAAAACTATCCGCTGAGCGCGGACGACACATAGGCGACGTGAACGTGGTGTTCTGCAATAAAGTATGCATTTTTCTCCTATCAGATGCAGGCTCAGCGTATCAGTGCTTGAGGGGAACACATGCATCACGCGACTGTAGCCAGGTTGGCAACGACAGTTGAAACCTAGGCTCTGAACGTAGCAAATGTTGCAGTCATAACGAGTGAACCGATCGTATTTTTCATATTTTGCTTCGTGAACAGCCAATATCTCTATCACTGATCCTGTAACATACGACAATGCAAGATACAGACCAGAATACGCTACTTTCGCACCGCGATCGGTTCGCGCGTAGTATCAAACCCAGGTATGAGGCGTCATCTTCCGCCGTGCTGCCAAAACACTACGTTCAAAAACAGAGCTTTGTGACCTTAAAAATGGAAAGCAGCTGGGTTGTGGAGCGCTGTGTGCGATGTGCGCGACGCATGTTGAGAGCACTGCCGCTGCGGAGTGTTCGCCCTGCATAGTTTCTGACTGTTGAGGTGTTAAAACTGCCGAAGTGCATCGAATATAGATTGCTGATTTCCAGAGAATGAAATACGAGTAAAGTACCAAAGCACCAGCAAGTACTGTTTGAAACGGTCGACCATGGCCATCGCCATACATTCGGGACGGCGTGAATAAACATCTTCCTTGTGGACTTGAAAGCCTGTTTCCTTGCTGGGAGCCACTCTGTCACTCTATTCCCCCCCCCCCTCCCCCCGCGGAGGTTTCGTTCTCCGTAGTGTTGCCCCACTGTGTACAGTACGTGTGGTGACGGTTGGTTGAGGCCTGCGGCTGGCGCGAAGCTCTAACCCAAGGTGGTTGATGTCATGTGCCCACCGTAGCAACCACTGCACCGACCGATTGAAGCCCTGAGCCAGTGCTGCTGCCCAGCCAAGCAAGGCAGGCACGCAAGTTGGTGGCTGCAAGCCACGCAGGTGCAAGCCAAAGCTACAGCGTTGGTTTTCTGTGTTCACCCTTTATAGCCGCATCGATGTACTGGGTTCAGCTGGGTTCAGCGTGTGGGCTTGCAGTATAACCGACAGAAGGCAATTATGTGCCCATTTCGATAGTTGGCACCAGCTGGCGTTTGTAGCGATCGAGTGCTACAAAACAGGATTGCCAGAATTATTGAACCCTTCCTCATCGTTTTGCGTCTTTGCAATGGAAGCGCTAGCTTTGGCGGTCACTATTCCCTGATTGTTGTCAGCGTTTTGCGTACGAACGATAATGGGCTGACAAAATGGCATGAGAATTTCTTGCACTCACCGGAGGCATTTGCTCTGGACAAGGGCGTCGTTCAAGCGCAAAGAACTTGGGCGGAGAAAGACTTGGACAACGCGAGCGCTTACTTTCAACACAAGCACATTAAATACACTTTGCTGCATGACGTCAAATGACAGCACCACCGACATCAAGTAGACGCACGCAAGAACATTCTCTCCTTGTTAGTCAGTGTTATAGATGGTGCGTTGACGCAGGATGAACCCGCTTTTCTAAACAAATCTGCTCTAACGCCCTGACACCTACTTATCTTGCGTGCGCTGAAGTAAGGTTTACATGGCTTTTTATTCTTTTCAGCACAGTCAAGACAATGTTCAGAATGATTACCTACTGAAGTCATTACAATCTGCCCACAGTGTCAGGTGTCAATAACCCCATCGAACTGCTATAATTGCGCACCTTCCTCCTGTGCTCCAGCAACCTTTCATTCAGACATCGGCCAGTTGGACCGATGTAGCTAGAGCCATACGATAGGAAAATTTCATACCAGAAGCACATGCTACACAAGGAGTGCATAGTACCGTATGTTTCTTAAAGATTTTGGAAAGGATTAGTCGATTTGGCTTGTTTTTCCAGATTCTCGGCCGTGAGAGCTTGAAAATTCTTTCCAAGAGCTTTTAGAACCATGCAGTCTCAAGCACCCTTTTTGTAGCATGTGCTTCTGGAAAGTAATTCTCCTATCGTATGCAATATGCATTAGGTCTCGTGAATCTTTTGAAACAGCAACAATTATTTTTACACCCCTGTCGAATGCATGATACCTATAGCACAAAGAAATGACAATTATATTGCAGCATATATTGGTCAAATGTTTAGGGGAATCCCCCAAGGTGGAGTAAATTTGTAATAAGGCAGTAATTACTCATTGGCACCCACCCGAACGCAGCCATACGGCTACAAAGGAAAGCTATTCAGCTTTCCCAGAAACTCCGCCGTTAAAGAAAAATTCATCCTGGTCGTTCCTTCGTTCTTTAACTCTTTTGATAAAGCTGTATAGCTTTGCTTTGTAGCTGTAAGGCTGAGTTTGGGTGGGTGCCAATGAGTAATTACTCCCTTATTACAAATGGAGCATACTGTGGCTGCGCCGACGCTCGTTCGGCAGCAGAATTCTTAGTGTTGACAAACGCGGATTAAAAAATATTTTGTTTTTGCGTGCGGCCACTTGATTTCGGCGGTGCTGTCAGTTGACGTCATGCAGCAAGGTGTATTTAATGTGCTTTTGTGTCGGAACAGTTGGAAGTAAGCGGTCGTGTTGTTCAAGTCTTTCTCTGTCCGTGTTCTGTGCGCTTGTACTTGATGACGATGCACCAACTCGCCCAAAGGTTTGCGCTACTGATTGGACAAAGGGCCTGCAAAAACCATCGCCACTAGACACAACGGCCTCGATGAAAAGAGCAGAAGGATCGTAGGATTGGAACCAGCTGCATCGCTGCAAAATGTCTTCAATTACGGCGTCGTACACCGTTTCTATAGTGCCGTTTAGCTGCTAAATCCGTATGCACCCTGTGTCGTGTCATTTTGCACGGCATCCCTGAAATCCGCGTTCAATAGATGGCGCCATAGCGCTTTCGAAATAGTCGCACTTAAAATTCGTTCGAGTTTTGGTCAGAACTGCGACATTTTAATGAAAGCAGGACTAGATCCCGACGTAGTAGTTCTACCGAAAACGTAAACAGTTACGAGAAAGCGAACCTACAAAGGGTGGCGATAGGCATTTTCTTTATTGCAACAGCGCAGTGTCCTGTGTATTTACTACTGTACGCGGAAAATTTGATAACGTATTGCAGACATCCAAAGCGGCATTCAACCGTACATTGTTTGCGCTGCCACTGACTCAAATTGGGCGCCGGAAATGTTCTCCTCCTTGATGAAAGGTAACCCCAGTCCATTGAACAGCCGCTTTGCTGACGTAGATGAGGTCAACTTAATCGCAAAACATGTATAATTGCTCGCATCACCCTTCGATCAGAAGTTCATCGTTCAACGCGTAATATGGACCCGCCCTCTTGACTGCAAAGAATATGTGGTCCTCGTAAACAACGTGACAGCATCCGCTGCTTGTATTCATGCTAATCGTCACGGAAACGCATCGGGGCTCTGAAAGGCTGGCAATTCTGCTGTTCAAATGATTCGATATGCAGGAACGTTGGCGGATATAGATTGCATATCGCGGTGACGCTGTCGGCTATATTGCCCTTGAGCTAAGAATACTGCCTGAAATGTGACCACAGAAGGCAGTCTTCCTGAAAACCAAAAGCGAGGTTTGTTAGCTGTCAGTTCGCACTTAATGTAAATGTGGCAACATGACAATGATATATGAAGCAGTCTAGAGGGAAGTGGGAAGTTATCGTTCAAGCACTCGTAGTGCTTCGGTGGGAAGGCGCAATCGACTGTGAAATGGTGAAGACTGGTGGTAGTGGTAACGTGTGTGAGGACTGTGAAATGGTGTAATAGTTTCGGGCCTCACTCTGTACAGAGGCTGTACTGAGAAGCTGTACCGCCGCTTTTTACAGAGATATTGGTGTTTTAAGGCACGAAAAACACCAAGCAAAATATTTCCTTCCTTTTCAGCGCCATTTCCTTCCCTAAAAAATAAAAATAAAATGTGGCCGTGGCTCAACTAAGCTGAGCCAAACCCTGTTAAGCATGCTTTGTGGTTAGACACGGTTTAGCTTTGGTTCATCTTTATTGTTTAAAGACTTCAACGAGAGCAAATTTTTTCAGCGAGAGCAAATCGCGTGGTGCATCACGTGCCACAAGTGCAAGAGCGAGCGCTCTGCAGAGCGGCGGTCGGCGCAACGGCGGACATGGCTGCCAAGCGCAAGAGCGAATCACGTGACACACCACATGCCACAATTGGCCTTCGCCAATTGTGGCATGTGGCCTTCGCTCCTCTTCAGGAGCGGCCGAGCAGCTGCGGACGTGTCTGCCAAGCGAGCAGCTGCGGCGACGAAGGTGAACATGAAGACCGTAGCACAGTAAAAAAGAGGACACGTCACTATGGAGCAAAGCTTAAACGATGGCTGCCCGTGAGGACACTATGATGGTGAGGGAGCGCCACCCGGCGGCGGCACTCTACGCATCTTAAACCATCGAGGACTGCATGCAAGACCAGACGAGCATGCGCACGCTCTCGTTTTGTTGACGGCTGTGGCAACGAGTGGACGCTCATAGGCGAAAAGTACGATCGGCTTTTCTTTTTTTTAGAGTAAGTTGTTAATTTCCTGTTTCCCGTTTATTTCGGGGTCGTTGGCGTTGTAACACCTGACGTCATGACAAAGCGCCCCTATGAGCATGGCGTGATGAAAATACGCCACACTAATTGTACAGAATGCCAATAACTGATTGGTCCAAACACATAAGCGACAATCGTGACATCACGTGTTTCCTTGCTGCACCTCTCTCGCTCCGTGCCCTGCGTGACAGAGCGGCACACATACCCCACCTAACCCCTCGCCACCGAACGCACCTCCTCCACACCCTCATTAGTAATGCAAAAGACACCCATTTCTTAAGTTAAGGCGGATTCAAACTCATGAACATAAATCGGCCGCATGATATCTGCAACTCGCCAGTGTCAATCTGCCTTTACCCAGGATGGCAATTCTTTTTAGAGCGACAAACTCTACTACTCCCATGCTGAACCTGAAGTCATCTGGCGTGCGCCAAATTCCGCGTCGTAGCAGCCTTGAGTTTCATCTTCATTCCCTCCTCTTCACATAACGTGAGTAACTGCGCTGAAAAAAAGCCGTCAAAATTGCCTGTGGTACCTTTCGTGTCTTGATTCCCACAAACACGGCAAGAAGACGATGTACCTTTGTATACTTTGTATATATCTTTGTATACGATGTATACTTGTGCACATTGCAGTATGGCAACATGCAAAACCAATGAAACGCTCTTTCCAGATTGCCTGCTGCCTGGCCTCGATTGTCTGTAGCCGGGCTGCTAAAACTTAGGAGTTTCATCAGTTTTCAGAAGTGTGTGCAAATGCACAAGAAGTAGTCAATAAGTTTAGATCGTAGAAAAAATTAAAAACCGCATTAAACATCAGGGAAACAAGGCGGCGTGCTCAAGCAGTGAAGCCGGGGAAACTTTCCTGGATTTAGATTGTAAATGGCGCGTTCAAATTCGTTTCCGGAAACAACGCTTTCGCAAAGACATAATACCCGCTAATGGTGTTAAAACTTCATATCCCGAAACGCCAGCAGCGATTGATAATGCTCAAGAAAAGCATTTGTCATTTATATGCGTCACGAGGTTACCGTTCGCGAGATTTCTCGGGACCGAGGACCCGTTTTGTGCGGATGTCCCTGGCCACTAAAATTTTGCCGCTAGAAAGGACAAGAGCTTCCTTATATCGGTTCACTCAACTTTTTTTCTAGCGTCATCTTAGTAGCATGGAAGATTGCAGCTTTTGTGTCGAGGTATTCAGCTCTGCTTCGTTTCGCAACGACGAATGTCACTAGCTTTTTCAATTGCATTCTGCTATTCTTGTTCCGCTGCATATTCTGCTGGTAGACTCCTGCTCTGTTTCCTTAAGCTCTTCCATAGTTAGCTCCTACAATTCCCACACAAAACGATATTTCGGAATCAGATTCAGCGACAAGCTCGCACAGGTCGGGCGCGACTGGCTCATAAACCACCATACACTTTATTCGCTCGCGGCTAAAGAGGAACACAACACTCGACAAAATTCCTATCTTTAGATCCACTCAAGGTCAGAATGGAATTTAAAGGCTATCAGGACCAACTAACACACATTAGTGCTCTTTCTCAAAATTTAATACCAGTGCGAGCAAGCTAATGGCTCCCGACGTATACGCTAAGACGACTCCTTCTACTATCGAGATTTCTATAGTTCTATAAAAACAGGCTCAGTGAAGGACATTTATTGCCACATCATCAATGAACAAAAACGCGGTAACGGAGAAGTCACGCGCACAAAAACAAACAAAAAACTAGAATCACGAACACAAATCTCAAAACAGTTTGCACTGCTTAGAAGGATTCATCTGGTCCCCGGGTATGCAGTTAAAAGTCTTCGCGAACTGTGGCGTGTGCCGGAGCGCGCGAGTGCAGATCGACTCGTGGTCTGTATTTTCAGAGCCACCATAGCAATTGACGTAACACAGCGAGATGAAAAACGGCTGCAGTCCGCTGTACTTCTCCAAACCGAATAGGCTGCTGCTGTCCAAAGCTCTCTCTTCGGCATTGTAGGCATCCACAAGAGCGTCATAGCCAATTGCTTCTTTGGCGTAATACCCTAGTTCACCGATGCTGCCGGACGAGCCTGGATTCAAGCAGTCCGTAAGGGGCTCAACAAACGAAGCATTGGTTGCGTAGTACGCGGAAAGGAACAAGGTCGCCAGTGCTAAGGCGACCTCAGCTCCTAAGCCGCCGTAGTTTAAATACGAAGGGAGCAGCGGATCAAATAGAGGGAACGATAGAGCGTTAAGGCATCAGCTCGAGGTCTCGCTTGTCGTAGGACACGATGGACACCTCCAAATCTTGCATGAAGTCTAACATATGTCCGAATTTTGCGTCCTTTTTTACGTCCATCGACTGTTGCCAGTTTCGCACGAAAGAATTATTCAAGTCAGGCACATGGTCTGCAACCAGGACCGCCACCAGAGGTAACACACTCGCTCCAGATAACGGGACGATGTGGTCGTCAACGTGAGACAACTGTTCATCCTGATGTCAAGTTTTAAAAGCGTCGCTGTCCGGTTAACTTCCGTGAGGCGAAGCTGAGTCATGCTTAGAAGAACGTCAGCGTTATACTCGTCAGCTGCTTCGTAACGAGCATTGGAGAGGTAGCTCAGGGCTGTTTCGACCGACGCGTGAGTGTCCTGATAGGTCACCGTATCCTCGCCTTCGGCGTGAAATCGTTCCTTCACGAACCCATAGTACGCCTCATGCGTGCCGGTCGCGAAGTCTCTATACCTCTTGGCTACGAAGTAAAGGAACTTGCCAGAAAGTAGGTTGATCCCGCCGACATCGGGCGAGACGTCGAAGTCCAGGAGCGCGTCCCAGCCTAGCGTCAAAGAGCTGCAGAGGAGCGTGTACAGAACGCCTGCGCCCTTGGAAGGCTTCGGCCACACGTTGCCTGCCTCAACCTGCGCGTCCTTGACGGCTGGCAGCTCGTCTCTCTCCCCTTCGAGCACATAGACGCAGCTCCTGTACATCATCGCGGCCCGCTGCTCCATGATTTGCCCCGATGCAGCCACGTCTACACTCTTCAGCGACGCCGTCACCTTGTCCAACAGAGAAATGAACTGGTAGTTCCAAACGGTATGTCGGTTCTTCTGGCGCCAGCCGTCGCAGGCGAATTGCGTGAAGATCTGCACGGGTCCACCGATTCGTTGATGGAGGCGAGAAGTCTGGTCGAGTAGTCGAGGCAGGCGTGCGTCTCGCAGGTGTTCCCCCAGTGCGGTGGAGAGCCCCATACAAGTGAGACGATCGCCAAGGCCACAAGCGTCATCAATACAGTGACTCCAAGCACGGCCAGAGTAAGCCCGAGCCGCGATTTCAGCTTCTGGGGGTCCTGGAAAGTAACGTTATGGCCGCAAGAAAAACGATGTGCACAATCAGTTGGTCTTACCTACGATCTCTATAAACCCCAAAAATTAGCGCTTTTCTAGTCCTGAATCATCGATACTGACAAAGTGTGCACTTTTTGGGTGTCTTTGCGCAAGGCCAGGCGCCTTCATTCCCACAGCTCCTATCATAGCCGCTGCTGTACGAGTACAAAAATACAAAATCTCGGCTGCTGACCCGAAGGACGCGGGTTCGATATCGGCCGCAGCTGTTGCATTTCAATGGAGGCAAATTTCGATGGCGAAATTCTGGAGGCCCGTGTACTGTGCTATCTCAGTGCGCGTTAAATAACCCAAGGTGGTCGAAATTTCCGGAGTTTGCCACTACGACGTCCCTCAAGCCTGAGTCGCTTTGGGAATTTAAACGACACAAACCACAAAAATACAAAATACTTTTATTTCAGCATCATGTAATGTTAGGAGGTGCGCCCAAAAAGCCTTAGATTGGCTTGACAAAGCAGCGTACCTTCTTCCTACTGAAAACAGCGGCAACAACAAGGTACATATAACAACAAAAAAGTGATCAAGCTTATTATACAAATCTGAGCGAAGAATTTGCTTTGAAGAACAAAATCAGGAGCATTGAAATGACAAGATGATACACAATACAACACTACATAAACATACCTTTTGATAGCAGAAACATAAAACAGATCTGTGTTACTCAACAAATCCAGTTTTTAAGATAGACAGCCAACCTTTATCAAGAAAATGGAGAGGATTCGCTGTAGGAATTAAGAAGGTTAGGCATTTGAAAGCGAAACATCTGACGACCGTAACTGGTCCTTCACAAATCTGCCGTAGCCTAATACTCCGAGATTAACAGACCTACAAACTGTATTAACTGTGTGCCGAATGAATCGTTTTGCATAGGTATACTAGCGATATCGGGACTAGGACATCACCTTTTGCAGTGTTCGTAGACGCTGCTTGTTAGAACACGTCATAGATCCTAAATGAGTGAGGTTATTTTGAGTTTCTTTCTTCGCACGACACGAATCGACTACTGACGAATCAAAATTATAATAACTGTCTAATCACTATACGGAAGCTCCTGTGCGAACAAAAGCAAATTGCTTTTTCGCCGCACAGATTTCAGGTAACATGTGAATTGCGTGTAACGGCGGATTTGCAAGTACCGAGGAAACCACACGAAATAAACAACAAAGGCGCTTTTTCTTCAATCAGGATTAAATTTTTACAGTTAGCCGCGAACCTCGTTATCTTGACTGGATGATGATACATAAGCCTTCTATGTTGCCTGCAGTTTGAGGCTCTTCGTGAGCTTGGCTACGACGACCTTTACATTCGCATTCTTGTTGAATGTGAAGAAATCCTCGATGCATTAGTTTCTTCCTCATGTTGGCCTCGTCAAAAGAGCATGTGCTTTTTCTCGCCCAGTGCCAAGCTAAGTCTAAACCAATCATAATCTTGTAGCATGTGCTAGGATATAAAAAAGAACGACCCATGCCTAAAAAAGCTCGTTCAACAGATGCTGCGTTTCCATTTGCCACAGCACTGTGTCACCATCAGGGCCTGATCCCTGCTCGAAAAGGATTTTCTCAATAGAAACACTCTTTGCTGATACAGCAGCATCCTGTCCTTTCAGCTGATGGCAGTTACTTTTTGGTGTTACTATACACTGACTAATTCCGAACTCACAAAAGCAGCAGAGCTAAACGAGAAAAAGCCCCTGGAAAGGAACATCATAAGTCATGGCACCGACAGGCGCTGAAAGCAGTATTCAACCGCACTCGTTTTACCATTTTGTAAGCCCACCTATGTTACTCGTGGATTTCGTTTAGCCCATGCTGTTCTTATCTGCAAATAATGAGTCAACTACTAGCGCAAGAGCCAATATGTGCAGCCTTAAGGACACTCCACAGTGCTAGTTTTCTCTCTCAGGATGCGTGACTTCGTTCCTTCAAAGTCATCGACCTATACGGGTAAGCTTTCTTCTGAGCATGTAGTCAAAAACTGCAACTTTTCTGGTACGCTAGGCGCGTGTGCCAGGTTCTAATGTCACGTACCGGAGGTGATTTCGTGCTATCTTGGCCAGGGTGCGGATTGCCGCAGAAGCCGGGTGGCTGCCCGAGGGGCGGCTGTTCGAGATTCCCCGGGCTGCAGTACAGCGGCGAATCAATGCTGAGCGCTCCCGAGTAAACACCGTCGGACTCTGGCGATGCTGGCGATGACAGGCAGGAGCCGACGGCAGCAGTGTCAGTGGAGGTCATCCCGTCCACACCATGGCCACGTCCCACCGGCATCGCCGCAGCTGAGGGACTGGCTCGACCAACCCTCTCTGGACAAGTACCTCCAGCAGGGTCCGCCTTGCCTGCCAGCCGGTCAGAGGCGGTGGCCTTTGACACCTGCCGATGAGCGACACGGCGGTTTTGGGAGTCTGGTTATAAGGGGTGGGGTGGCGGGGGTTGTCAAGACTAAAAGTACTACGGCAGGCTTGGCCATGACACATCAACATCTCCAAGGTATATCCTTTAAAAAAGGCACAATCATATCCACAAGTCGCTAAAAGCTCGGGAAAGTGGGTACTTTATCCGTGAGAAATTCATGACGCACATCACGGCGAGAATAAAAGATGTAAAAAACCAGGCTCTAGGATGCAAAAAGAACTGACCCAACTGGCAGCTGCAGCATCACTTAAATTTGAGTGCTAGTCTTGTAGTGAATAAACCCCCTGCTCCTCTCCAGAGGCCTGTGTGCCGTGCCAGAGAGGGTAGGTAGGGGTCCGGTTCAAACATTAAAAATTATTCTGAATCTGAAGCCGAACGAAAATGGTACCGGATGGAGTCATCTCACAGCTGGAACGGCCTACCGTGCACACGTCTTTGATGGAATGCTGGTTGCATAGGCCTGGGTGTACTGTCGCTGCCCGCAGAGCTCCGCGAGGGGCTTCCTGGTATGTCCGGCAAACGGGTGCCGCCTTGGTCTCGACCGCCGGGACCGCGTCTTTGGCGGCGGCGCTCTGCTGAGGAGGATCCAGGCTTCCGAGCTTCATTGCGACTTCCCGGCTTGTCAGGCGGCATTCGAGCTCACAGAGTGATTGCTACGGTGTTTTCGAAGAAGAGCAACGCGGCGGAACGGCTAGCGAGAGGCATTCAGTCTTCTCGTCTCGTTCCCGGCGCGCACAGCGACCGTGCTCCCCGGCAAGGCGATGGCGATGACAATGGGGGGCGCTTTAGAACAGTCAACCAGCAAAGAATCAGCAACGAAGTTTTTGATGTTCTTGCCTCTAAAGTGATGGCACATACCCACGGCGGGGGATTGTTTCTCTTCAATAGTAACCAAGGTGCACTGCACAGTTTGCGCGTCTGACTGCAGTAACGCAATGTTTGATTGTTGCTGGAGCACACCAGGACACGGCTAATGAGCCACTTTACGATTACCCGTGCCGTCACCGTTGCGAAATGCATCGTCTGTGGCTTTATTACCGCATCAACACTTTACGCCCTTTAGAAGACAAAAGTTAGTGTAACGGTCTCGTGGGTCCCGTTAAGCTGCTCGCTAAGCTATTAGTCTGGCACACCAACTATGTATACAGCTGTTGTACACGCACCCAGTGTAGAATAAATGGCCGAGCTCAAGCACACGTGTTGTAGTCGAGTTGAAGCATATATTTCGTTCTTGATGACGTCAAGGAGGAGGACCGCGATCAATCGGGTGCATGCAGTTTTATATGCGCGGCAGCAAAGCACGAGCCAGCACTCGTGCATTTCTGCAGTTGAGTAAACCAGGCGCAGCACGGAATAGATCACAACTTTATTAAAGAGACTAAGCGACGTGAAGAGTAATGTGCGTCAGCCGTGCTCAAGGCAAGAAAAAACTGCGTGAATTCAAACGATAAGTGCAATCTGTCTGGGTCGGCCCAGGTCTTGCCAGAAATGCATATTTCCCGAAAAGGCGTTGAGATGGTTAAGAGCGGCTAGAAGAATGCGAAGAAAAGAAATTAGTGATGTTCATACACGGTAAGTAAAACAGTAACATATAAAATAAACAAGTTGCAAAATATGATACTAAGCCCTGTCATATTACCGCACTGAAACGAAACATTCTTTTTTATAGCACTTTTTTTCTGAAAAACGACATATTACGTCTCTCATTTTGATATAGACCTTTTTATGGCCATCGAAATAATAGTTTATCTTTTTACTGAGGAAGCCGTAGAAGAATCGCCAGCTCTTTACTCTCCTACAAGCACAGCCCAGTCTCTAATGTGGCTGCGCACTTCGATTAATTTTTGAAAGTGTCTGTCCAATCGCTAATACACTCGTGCAAGGTTATCAAGTTCAATCTAAGGCAACTATAACCTTGCGGAGCCCAGTTAGTGAGCTGTAAAGTTGGCTCAAAAGTTGAGTTCTAGTTAGCCGTCCGTTGTTCTACATTTGCGCGTTGGTATCAAATATTTAAAGAACTATTGCAAATTTTGAAGTTGTTTATTGCGACATCGTTAGAATGCTCATTATCGCAACGTGTCTGCCGTTGGAATTGTCGTTGGTATCTGAGGGCTCGGGGGAGAAGATGGATAGGGAAAAGGAAGAAAAGGAATAAGATTGGAGGTGTGGGGAGAGAGTAGAGGGGTGGTCTAGTAGATCATACGATGATGGATGGACTGGATCACGCCACCTGCTGGCAGGGTCTGAAGCCACCAGAAAGCAGCGAATGCTGGGTTCGAGGAGAGCACTCACGCTAGAAGACTCTGCCGCATGATAGTTTAAAGAGTTTATGGTCCCAAAGTGACTCAGGTTATTTGAGACGCAGTACTGGAGGGCTGTGGATCATTTTGACCACCCGTGGTTTTTTAACATCCACTGACATCGCGCAGTACACGGATCTCTAGCATTTCGCCTCAATCGAAATGCGACCGCCGAGCCTGGGATCGAATATGCTTCGTTTGGGTCAGCGCGAGAGCATAATAACATTGAGCCACCGCGGCGGCACCTATGCAGCATGAATCGCACAGATAGTTAGTAAGGTTTTTTTGTATGCATACCGCCAACGTAGTACTAGAATGGCATTTATAATGTTGAGTCTTCCATATAGGGGTAGGTATTGCAGTTTAAAGAAATAAACTCTACCACTGACCAACGCGGGATTCAGTGAAAGCTGTTCATGCACTATCATTTCATTATGTACTCAGGTAAAGAATTCGAGTGCGACATGCGCATGTGTATTGCTTCCTCACATACACGCCCCTCGACTAGCGCTCCTCTCCAATCCGCCGCTCAGACCACCCCGGTGTCTATGCTCGGGCGACCATTTTCTCAACCGCTAGTCACACTCTCCCTCCTCTTTAAAGGTCACCCACACTCCGGATGGTTCCCGTGGCAGCCGTTCTCCAGTTGCGCATTCCTCGCTCTCGCCACACCTTCCGCCATCGACGGCAGAAATTATTTATCCTCCATTAACGCATTCCTCCACTTTCGCTATACCTTCCTCCTTCCGCTGTATCCTCTCTTGAAAATGTTCTGGTGGTAACCACTTGTCCATAACGCGTTTTCTCGACATCAATATAATCTTCTCCTTCCGCTGTGACCTCCCCAAAGAAAGTTTTAATTCCACCACCCTCGTCATACCCTTATCCTTTCACTGCGACCTTTCTCCAGAAAGTTCTGATGGGAACCACCCATCCCTAGCGCATTCCCCCGCCCTCGTCAAACCCATATCCTTTCAATGTGACTTCCCTCCAGGCGGTTCCGGTGGTAACCACCCGTCCCTAACTCATTCCCCTGCCCTTGTTATACCTTTATCCTTCCTCAGTGACCTCCCTTCAGACAGTTCCCACACGTCCCTATACGCGTTCTCCCGCCCTCTTCATACCCTTCCACTGTGACCTCCCTGCGGGTGGTTCCAGTGGCGTCTACCCTTCCCTAAAACGTTCCCCCGCCCTCGTCATACATTTATGTTTAAACTGTGACCACCCTCCAGATGATTCCTATGGTAACCAACCTCAGGTTTCATCTTTTAATACCCTTCCCCGGTAATCACCCTCCTCCTTTCAGAGTAAACGCCCTCTGAATAGCTGCGGTGGTAAGCGCTCCTAGTTACGCATTCCTTCGCTTTTGTCGTAATCTTTGCTTTCCACAGAAACCATCCTCCAGGAGGTTCTGGGGTAAGTATACCCTCCGGTAAAGCATTCCTCTACTTTCGTCATATGCTAGTGCATGGTAACCACCCCTTGAGTAGTTCCTGCGGTAACAACCCGCAGGTTACACATTTATCCGCTCTAGCCCCTCTTCCTTCAATAGTAACCCCATCAGAAGGTTCCGGGGTAACCACCACCCAGTGGCTCATTCCGTTACTCCTGATACCCTCTTTCTTCCTCGCTAACCACCATCCGGATGGTTCCGATGACAACCACAATCCGGTTACACATTCCGCCACTCCAGCCAAACCCTCTTGTTCCTTCTCTAACCACCATCTATGTATTTCCTGTGGCAACCACTACGGTCAAGGATTTCTCCGCTCTTGTCCTCTCCTCCTCCTTCCACAGTAACATCTTTCCGGAAGGTTCCGGTTCAAGCCAGCCGCTGGTTACGCATTCCCCGCTCTCATCATGCCCTACTCAGTCTACCGTAAGAACATATGTGATTCCCGAAGACCGTTGAAGTCAGCCGCCAGGCTCCGCGTGGAGGGCACATTTTAACTTCTTGACAGGAGGAGAGTAGGAACGAAGAAACGTAATATTCAAAATGTAGAAGATCGCTGTCAGCCGTGCCGCCTGTGCCATAGCCAAACAACAAATGAGCATTTAGACCGTGAGTGGGGTCGTGCGGAGACCCAGGGGGCCTGCGTGTCTCCATTTCTCTTGCAGATAAATATTTACAACAACAGCAGCAGTTCCACGAGCGCCATAAAGGAAACGTGGTCAGGGCAAGATAATGAACATAGATAAGTTTATCACAACCTTACACAAGAGCCCGGTTAAATTACCAGCTCTTCGTCCTTTATGGCCAACAGCGCAGTCTTCTCCCTCTCCCAATCACCATAACACACTCATCTGGGTTCCAGCGCACGAGCAAGCTCGAGGTGTCGTCAACCGGGAAGTGGACTGCCTGCCTTCGTTTCTGGTGCCAGGGACCACCTTCTCACATATCACATTACTCTGAATTACAGAAATTCCGTAGAAATCTATCCCACGCCTCCCCCTACCCTGACCGAAACTGACCAGGTGGTATTGCGCCGACTACAAACCACCACCACGTTATTTGCTTTGATGATGATGAAATAGCTATTTGCATCCGTCAAGGAATGAGAGCGTGATGAAGACGCGAGTGTCGACCGCCGCCATCTTTCTCCCCTTTCAGCATGCTGGGATCCCATGGAATTCAGCGGTGTTCGAGGCCAGGTGGATGGCTTTCTTTTGGTTTTCTTTCTGGATGACAACTGAAGTCTGCTAGGACTCCATATTCCTGTCTGTTTCAATGTAGCTAGGGCTTGTCCACACGATGGGGTCCATGGCTGCAATTTCATTACAAAGTTTACACCTCGGGTGTAGGATCGCCGGATACCATCTGCTTAGTGCTAGTGCGTTGCGAAAAACCGCTGCCTGTAACTTTCTCTTCCCTCATCATTTTTGCTGAGGTCGTTGCATGCTCGAGGTAGTGTCTGTCTTCCTAATCTGTTATAGCTAAAAATATCTTGGTACGTGTTCAAATTCTCGTCCGCCTAATGGGGCTCTCTGCTCGATGAGGCCGCACTGGGAACCCGGTGCCTGAATCCTCGGGTCAATGCGTGCGCTGTCTCGATTCCTCGTAGGCCCTCGTGGGCCGGAGTCCTGACTAGGTTTATTATCTCGGCCTCGCAGTCTTGTTTCCACGGGGCCCTCGTGGGCCAGAGTCCAGGCTAGGTTAATTAGCAGTCAGAATTTTGATTGCTTCGGCAGATACCCAGCCTGCATTGTAGTTTCAGATTGTCAATTTGAAATCTGCAATAATCACCCTGACAATCTGTTGAGTTAGAGATAACTCAATGGATACCTCCTCAGCCGCTGTTGCGTACCTCTGTCAGATGCAGCAGCACGAGAATCGGTCCGCGCCCCCTACGGTTGCTAGGGCTACGAAACTGATTCTGCGGTCGTATTTCCCCGGTCCGTGTAAACTACATTCTGTCTGTTGGCACTTGTTTCTCTGGAGCTTTCGCTCCGTCCTTTCGTCTATTCTCATGGAGCACCGGGTGCATGTTCCTTGGGAGTGGTGGGATTCTGCTTTTGTTCCGTATGTCTTTTGGGATATTCTCCTTCTGTCTGATGCTTGCTAGAGGTCTGAAACCTAGTTTTTCTAGCAGTTTTAGCCCCGATCGGCTGCGTAGGAGTCGTTGTTGTTGCGTTACTCTGGTAGCCTCAATGAGCTCCTCTAGTGTGTTTCAAATCTCCGTGATCAGGATGTTCTGGTCGGATGTGTACGCGCGGCGGTCCATAGCGGTTTTGACGCCTTTCCTGGTTAGGATTTCAATCTTGTTCTTCTCTTCTTTGGCTAGCCGTAGGTACGGCGCCACTTATGTGATTCTACTGACTACGAATGATTGGACTTGTCTCAAGAGCTTCGTCTCCTTTATTCCCGCAAGTTTTTTGGCTATTCTTTTGAGTGTCCTACACTCGACGCAAATTTTTGTATTTTTTCGTTGTTCTTACAGTTTGACTGTATCCTAATACACAATACTCTAATCATGTCTACCGTGGGCCAGAAAGGACTTAAAGCACACTTAGCAAGCTTACCCTAATAAATTAAAACCACCCTTTCAAGGTTAAAAATCGCAACAGCGATAGGAGGCTACTCTGAGCAGCTCACAACCGGACATACAGTTTCTCTCCGCTGAATGGGTCTAGAAGGTTGCCGCGGCCCGACAATTCCCGGCCATCTAGAACGGCCCGAGGATCCTGGATATTCTGCTCATGCCCCCTCTCCCCTCCACAACACCCCCCTCCCCCCCCCCCCCCCCCCCCCCACCCCACAACCTGATCCAAGTCGCTCAAATGAAGTTCTTACCAACAAACCACAGGTAGTAGATAATCCCTAGCGCCGTCATCTTGACTCGTAGAAGGTATTTCGTAGAACGGCTGTTTGGTTCTCTCCACTTTCGTTCGTAATTTACCAACCATAGAAAGCTCTATAAAGTGTTTTGTTTACGTGGGCAATACGAAGGCTAGATAACCGCAGGTACTTAAGAGTAGAGTGGAATCCAAAAGAAGGCAAGCATAGAAGTAGGCGGTAGAAGGTTAGGTGGGCAGATGCGATTAAGAAGTTCGCAGGGATACGGGGGCCGCAGCTGGCTAAGGACAGGGTTAATTGGTGAGGCCTTTGCTTTGCAGTGGGTGTAGTCCGGCTAATGATGATGATGAAAAAAGTGGCAAAAAAAGCAGCGGCGTGCCTTGACCCTAACCATGGAATTATATGGTGCAACAAATTATGGTGAGCTCTAACTCATCTAAACCTAAACGTGGCAGCAAAAAGTAATAGCGTGCCTTGACCCTAACTAATGAATGATATGATGAAAAATATGTTGACCTTTAACTCCTCTAAACCCAGTTACAGGGAGCCAAAGCTCTGTATATGTCCCGGTGTATATGTCCGCCGTATATATATCCGCTTTTTTCATGCCGGAAACGTGCAGCACTTTCAGGACAAGCACTCGCCCGATATTTACTTGATTCCCAATGGTAGCACTCACCACCAACAAATTTATGTTCCGTTTTAGCCGTCTACACCGTATGAACGTTTCCCATTGAACGCTCGCAACAAAGTGCATTTCTGAAGCACTTTTGATAGCTGCGTCCAACGCTGCAGCTCGGTCAACTGTTTTTTGGAAGTTTTCTTCGGCGAACAGGACTCGCTGGATGTCGATACGCAGCAACCCACAAACAAAATGGGCGCCCAACAACTCGTCCAAAAACGATTCAAAATCAAACGTTCCTACAAGCTTGCGCAACCTCGCAACAAACTGTGAAATTGACTCGTCTTTCATTTGAATTAAAATATTTTTCGCCGGCAGTTCTCGGGCTGTCAGCAACATTAGCAGGTAGAATGGTGTCGGACCAATCAGGCTTAAGAAGACGTCAATCTTGCCAGCGTCCGAAACGCAGTTCACCTTCAGATGTGAGGTTAGCATTTCTTAATACGACGTTTCCAAACCGATTCAAGCATCAAACTGTTCGACTTGCCCAATCTTAGCCATGTTCTTGGAGTTCGACGACCGCCAACTGCGTCGTTCAGCTCCGCCTATGTAATTGGGATAAAGCCGTAAAATCGTGCTCGTCTCCAGTTCAGTATTGCGTGCACATAATGACACGACCATTAGTGGATACTCTACACTGTATTTAATAACCCACCTGCCGGTAACATCACAAAGAACACAACCGTGGCTTCCAGCTGAGCAGCGTCTTGGCTTACGAGGACGTGTCCCTTTGTCCCACTTGTTGTCCTCTGTTGGAGTGGCAGATACCCACAGTGAAGGATTGGACAGGGTTCCGTGTACACCAAAACAGTTGAGAAACATTGACACATTTAAGAAATTCGAGACCCTGACGCAATGATGAAATAATGCATGTAATCGCGCACTGGTTATACGACATATCCTCTGGCTCTTGCCTCAAAAAAAGAGAAGGACCAGAATAGAAAGAGGAAGCCCTAATCGAGCGAGGGGAACCTGCAGATAAGCCTTTCGCGGAAAATCAAACCGCCGACAGGGGAGCAGAGAGTGATCAAGTGTTTCGATTTCACCACATCCTTCAGAGAGGTTCGATAGAGGGAACCGCGAATCGGAACAAATAAAGATTTAGTCGTGTAATTCTGCGCCGCAATAGGGTCATAGACATCTCGCATTATCGTGAACTACATAAGCGCGCAATCCAATGGAACGCCAAATGCTGAAAATCCACGGCAGCAAGGAGACGCTCATGACTCATGGAATGCAGTTTCATGAACCGTTTAAAACTGGCTGTTTTCAAATGCGCAGTGTCTGGAGTAATTGCTACCACAGGTCCGCAAAGGGCAGATTTCGTTAAAAATTCAGCCATCGCATTACAATGAAATTCAAATTTTTTTTATGTGAGCATGATATATAGTGACATCAAGGGCCGTAGACTAGAAGCCTCACAAAAGGCTTGACGAGGTCCACGTCCCCCTACACTTGACATAGGTTGACACAGCCAGAAACACTGCCAAATACAGTGCAGAAACTTCTACACTTCAGGTATCTAGCGAAAGCGCACTTTTTTAACGTGTGGAGGAATGACAAATTTTGCGGAAACGTACCACGAACAGCAGCTATTTTTCTGCTACCAGGGAGCGCTCGAGGCGAGGAATAATGGAAGAAAAAGTAGAGGTCGCTACAAGCGCTGTTATGCTGGGGTACCTCGAGGAACGCTGCATAAGGACATCATCATGAAGAACATCGTTGCATCGAGGTCCTTTCCCTCTCATGTTCTTATTGCTACCGATGCCTCGCAGGATCGCGAGAAGCAGGTGTGGGAATTTTTTCGTCTTCACTGGATTGGTCTTTATCTCTCCGTCTTCCTGACTTCACTGCCATTTGTCTGGCTAAATTATTAGTAGTAATCTTAGCCTTACGAAAATTATAAACCACCGTTTCCCAGGTTGTGGTTATGACAGACTCTCTGTCCATTTGCTCTTCCTTATCCTCACCCACTGAGTCTCGTGCATTACGCCTCTTTAAGTTCCTGATTCCGCTCCATCTAAATTCGGTAAGGTTGCTTTCGGTACCAGGTCACATGGATTTTCACTTAAATGAGGTTGCAGATTCCTCAGCTAGAGCCTCTCTCTGCGGCCCAATTGTTGCTGTCCTACCAACGTGTGCATATACAGCTGCCGTGAGGTTTCGCCGCTACACAATATTTCACGATTTTGCTGCCTCGACTCTTACATCATCTCCCGAATATCAGCATCTTCTGCAACCTTGGAGTAGCAAAGACTGGCGCTCACGCAGACTAGAGGTCTCTTTCACGCGCTTGCGTTGCCGGGTTAATAATAATTGGTTTTTGGGGAAAGGAAATGGCGCAGTATCTGTCTCATATATCATTGGACACCTGAACCGCGCCGTAAGGGAAGGGATAAGGGAGGGAGTGAAAGAAGAGAGGAAGAGATAGGTGCCGTAGTGGAGGGCTCCGGAATAATTTCGACCACCTGGGGATCTTTAACGTGCACTGACATCGCACAGCACACGGGCGCCTTAGCGTTTTTCCTCCATAAAAACGCAGCCGCCGCGGCGTTGCCGGGTTCCACTTCTAAATTTCTACCTTCACAGATCTGGCCTGGCGGCTTCCCCACTGTGCCCTTTTTGTGCCGAACCTGAGACAAAAGATCATTTCCTGCTGTTCTGCCGCCGCTTCACTCATTTGAGGAAGCGTCTTTTGCAAATTCCATTTCATCAACTGGGCTTGCCTGTGTTTTCCGCGGTTCTTTCAATTGGCGCTTCTTTGCTTGAACGAAGCGACAGGAGTGTGCGCTCTGCTGTGCAAAATTTTCTTCAAGAAACGCAGCGCCTTCCATTCTAATTTCTTCTTCCCGCTCTCAATCAGTTCGACATTGAAACATTACAGGCATTGTATACTATTATGCACATTAAGCCATTGTCCCGTCTTCGATCTCCAAGTTAACAGGACCCCTGTCCTTCCGCCTTCCAATCTATCAGGCTACATCCTCTTACCACTCCTTTTCCCGTGAAAACTTTCCTGTATCCAGCAATTAACCGCCTGTATCTTGGCCACTCCCCCGTAGTGGGTATATGCCAGCAACGTCTGAGGCCTTCCTTCCTTCCTTCCTTTTAAGAAGGCCACCGGAGTAACACAGCGGACGTGAATTCAGCTGCAAAAATCTTTAGGCATCAAGTTTCATCAGCGGTAAGCGCATGGTCTGATGTACTCCTTCGTGTGTATCTGTGAAATGTGCAGCTCCATTATTATGGCTATCAGCGCTTCTCTTATGCATTCTGGTTCTATATTTCGTGCCTCTTACCGGGCAGCACAAGCGTATCAGACTCGTCATTTAAATGGAAACAAATTGGCGTATAGCGGGTTACGTGAAGTCGGGGGCTATGCTGCCGAGAGGGTTTACTCGTGCGTTGCAGGCTTTGCGGACTTGGTCTTCGTCAATGCAGCATGGCTGTCCAGTCCAGTTAGGACGCATCTTTGACCACATAAAGTAAATGGGAAATAATCCCGTTCCTATTTCCCTTAGATGAAGCTTAAATGAAGCACGGCTTCGTTTTGAAAGAATGCTGGTCAGCCTTATGAAAATAAATATTCTTCATGTTTCTACTCTGTAATGCTATTCATAATATTTGTTCTCCATAATTTCTCTTTTGTGCTTTCATGTACCATGGTGTGCCCCTGCTACTGTACTTTTCTTTGTCAATTTACATAGGCATCTGTGATCGGTTAGAGTTGTTTCATTTTGGGTTCCTGTGAAACTATTCTTGTGCTGTGCAAGTGTGGCCGATGAAAGAAATATACTCCTAGGCGCTGCCTTGTTAACGGTTCCTGGAAAATTCCAAGCAACATATGTGGCTTGTATCCCAGGAAAAAATCTAGTCACAGTATCAAAAATAAACTAAAATTAACAATTCAATTCGCTAACGTTTTTCTTGAATGTGTCCTTCCTAAATAATAATATTTCAATGAGGTCGGGACACCGAAAAGTGTGACGCGATTTAAAAAAAACGAAAGTTTGCTCCTAATAGATGTCGTTGCACGAGAAGTGGGCCGGGGCTACCCAACTGTATGGGCGAAGAAACCAACAGCAATAGCGTCGTTGAAAGAATCGATCCACCTCTGTGCCCACCGGCCCCCCAGCTCCGATCTTACATCTGTGCTGGCCTTCGTCGCTAGCGATAAAACCAGACATATTGAATGCCGCAAAAAAGCACGGACAGCAGATATGCGACAGTACACACTGCTAGATGACCGTGTGTCTTGTTGCATCTTTACCGTCCGTGCCTTTTCTCCGCTAGTAAATATGTCTCGGTCCAGTGACTAACTAGCACAACTGAGAGCCTTTAGCGGTGGTTTTTGGTTTTTGAAGAAAGGAAATGGCAGAGTAATTGTCTCACATATCTCGGTGGACACCTGAGCCACGCCGTAAGGGGAGGTAGGAAGGTGAAAGAAGAGAGAGAGAGAAAGAGGTGCCGTAGTGGAGGGCTCCGGAATAATTTGGACCCCCATGGGATCTTTAACGGGCACTGATATTGCAGAGCAGACGAGCGCGTTTGTGTTTCGCCGCCATCGGGTAGCGATGGAAAACAGCTAACGGCGGATTCAGTTCATAGTGTGCTAGGCTATAGCGCAGTAATCGCTGGGCCCCTTCAACTTCGGCATAACGAGGTTTAAAGATCGCAAGAGTGGCAGATCGGGTTAGTTGGTAATTTTCCATAATGCGATACAGCGCGAATAAAGACGGGGACGAAGCGAGACAAGACACCACTGCGCTGACTTCAACTGAATTTTTATTGCGGAAAGGGGATATTTATACAGGAAATGGAAGGGAACGCATGATGCCGCTACTGCTGGAATTGATACGCGGGATAAGATATTTAAAGGCGAAAAGAAGAGGCTGCAACAGCGCACAAGGATGACTGCTAATAACAAACAACAACGCAGTGCAAGTCAATGATGAACGATAAGACAAGGCACCGGCATTTTGCAACAAAAACACAAAAACAAGAGCCAAAGGGCCTTAAACCGCAGTACAAGGCGAGGAATGAAACTAGGGAGCAAAAAGCAGGGCACTAACAATTTGCTAGGGGAAAATAAAGCAAAAAAAAGGGTAAAAAAGATCTAAAACCGTGCGAGAGATACTAAAATTGCAGGCCAAAAGGGGCAAATAAGAGGCTGCTCATGACATGGCGGCAAACACACCTGAAAACTACTAAGAGCCAAAAGGTTCTAAAACCGCTGAAAATCAAAACCGAATGAAGAAATCACCTAGATGACATCTGGCTCAAATAATCTACTTCTCGTTTCGTCAGGGCGATCGAGGGAGAGCTGACACAGTCCTCTCCCAGTTTCAAGATGTGCAATGCCTCCTTGATTTCGCGAGTGCTTTGATGGGCATTTTTATCTAGGACAGTGCAATCTTGAAACAACGGCTTGCAAGGGCGAGACGGACACTTCAAGCAATGCACTCCCAGGTTCCTTTTTGCTGTGTTGCTGACGTCATTAGAGTGCTCCATCAGTCGCTCATTAAGGCACCGACCAGTTTGGCCTATGTAAGCCCTGCCACAACTCAAAGGAATTTTATACACGACACCGACTTTGCAGGATACAAACGGTGAACGGTGTTTGACCGGGCAGGCTGGTTTACGCTCTGCAGGGGCGTTTACTCTGTGGCAGAGCTTGGAGAGCTTGTCGGGAGCCGAAAACACCACTCTAACATCAGCCCGCTGGCCTATTCTCTTCAACCGGTGAGACACCGCGTGCAGGTAAGGAATCACAACAACCTTGTTGTGCTTGTCCGGAACCGCCACTTCGCGTATTCCTCCCTTAAGCTTCTTCAGGAGGCCTTCTGCTACCGAGATGAAAAGTGTCTTAGGGTAGCCTGCTCTTTCCAGCCTAGAAGACTGTTTGTTAAAGCTGTCACCCATAGAGTGCAGGCAAGATTTCTTTAGAGCATTAGTAAAACACAGGTTCGTAATGCCGCGCTTAACAATCTTAGAGTGGGCAGAACTATAAGGAAGCAGGGACTTGCCCCCTCTCGGCTCATACCGCCAGCATAAGTGTCTTTCTGCTAGAGAAAGCCTTAAATCAAGGAAGTGTAGTGACCCACTCTCAGGTGTCTCATGTGTCAGCATGAGAGGTGACAGGCACTGCTCAAAGGAAGAGAGAACACGAGAAACAGTACATGGAAAGGAGCAAACATTGTCAGCAAGTAATACTAAGTAATCGTCTACAAATCTAAAAACTTTTGTGACAACTGAAGGGAGTCGTTCAGCGAGCAGTCGGTCATGATGGGCAAGGTAGATGTCACTGAGGATGGGAGCAATGCATGAGCCAATGCACACACCGCTTTTTTGAATGTAACTGCTCTCGCCCCATTTAACAAGAGTGGAATTAAGATAGATCGTCAACAATTCTAAGAAGCCACCTGCGAGAGAGAAGGAGAAACCGTGCGAGAGAGACTAAAAATGCAGTTTCATTCCTCGCCTTGTACTGCGGTTTAAGGCCTTTTGGCTCTTGTTTTTGTGTTTTTGTTGCAAAATGCCGGTGCCTTGTCTTATCGTTCATCATTGACTTGCACTGCGTTGTTGTTTGTTATTAGCAGTCATCCTTGTGCGCTGTTGCAGCCTCTTCTTTTCGCCTTTATATATCTTATCCCGCGTATCAATTCCAGCAGTAGCGACATCATGCGTTCCCTTCCATTTCCTGTATAAATATCCCCTTTCCGCAATAAAAATTCAGTTGAAGTCAGCGCTGTGGTGTCTTGTCTCGCTTCGTCCCCGTCTTTATTCGCGCTGTATCGCATTATGGAAAATTACCAACTAGCCCGATCTGCCACTCTTGCAAGTTATATTTCTAGTTCCTCGGGCCCTTTCATGTGTTTCTCTGCTGAACCTTCCTGCCTCATTGCCCTCTTCGCTACTGCTGTCTGTCGCGCCCGCTCTCTCGCCTTTTGCATCCGTGTCAAGCTGCTTCCTGGCGCGATTAAGACCCTCCTGGGAGGTTTCGAGCCCTCGCTCCATCATGGCATAAGAATCATGAAGATCCTACGGTCAGAGGGGCAGCGCCAAGCACGCCTCTTCCGAGAAGCGCTGTACCTGCAGCTTCATCGCCTCGACAGGTTCACAAGGGCCAGGATAAAGTGGCGTGAGCTTTCCGCGCTTGCTGACAGAACTACTGAAGCCTTATGGCAACATGAGCTTTGCTACCTTCGTGCCATCTCACCGAAACAGCGCTCAAGTCACAGCAATCGAGTTCACACCCTTGGAGATGTGGTGCTCCCGGACAAAGTGGCTCGTGTTCTCAGCCTAGGTCCGAAATTCGCCGTGGAACCCAAGAAGTCGTCACCGGATCTACTGGGCTTGGTCAGGCAAGTGGCTCATCGTGCTCAGGACTCTGATTTCGCTAGTTGCCTGTCTGAAGGAGTTGACGTGTTGTCTCGCCACAAATTGAAGGACAAAACTAGGCCCTTCAATCATGTCGTCTCTTACTTAAGAAGCCATGATCTTTCGTTATTAGCAGCTGACAAAGAAGATGGTTTCCTGGTCCTGCCCAAAGACATGTTTGGCACAAAAGCTGTTGATGTTTTGGAATCAGTCTTCGAGCGGCGTGAAAGGGTATCTTTTTCAAGGATAAATCAAAAGCTAAGCAAATCTGCAGCCGCTTAAATCTAGAAAAACTTGTTACAAGCATAAATGCTGCTGGCAAGGCCAGTCTGGACATATTCTTCACAGCGAAGACGCATAAAGCAGACTGCCCATTGAGGGTAATTGTCACTGAGAATGGCACTTGGCAGAAAGCTTTGGGGCAATTCCTTCAGTCTAGGCTCAAGGTTCTGGCACGTGACGATCCCTTCCTTCTGAAGGACTCGAGTAAAGTTCTTGACTTCCTGAAATCTAACCGCACAGCTCTCATGCCATTCTCGGTTGACATTAAAGATCTTTATTACTCTTTGCCACATGACAAGCTTTTGTCTTGCGTTGAAAGTAGCATCGATGCGTTCGGCTCGGTGGCATTTCAAAATTCTTCCGGTATGTCGGTAGGTGGCTTCTTAGAATTGTTGACGGTCTATCTTAATTCCACTTTTGTTAAATGGGGCGAGAGCAGTTACATTCAGAAAAGCGGTGTGTGCATTGGCTCATGCATTGCTCCCATCCTCAGTGACATCTACATTGCCCATCATGACCGACTGCTCGCTGAACGACTTCCTTCAGTTGTCACAAAAGTTTTTAGATTTGTAGACGATTACTTAGTATTACTTGCTGACAATGTTTGCTCCTTTCCATGTACTGTTTCTCGTGTTCTCTCCTCATTTGAGCAGTGCCTGTCACCTCTCATGCTGACACATGAGACACCCTGAGAGTGGGTCACTACGCTTCTTTGATTTAAGGCTTTCTCTAGCAGAAAGACACTTATGCTGGCGGTATGAGCCAAGAGGGGGCAAGTCCCTGCTTCCTTATAGTTCTGCCCACTCTAAGATTGTTAAGCGCGGCATCGCGAACCTGTGTTTTACTAATGCTCTAAAGAAATCTTGCCTGCACTCTATGGGTGACAGCTTTAACAAACAGTCTTCTAGGCTGGAAAGAGCAGGCTACCCTAAGACACTTCTCATCTCGGTAGCAGAAGGCCTCCTGAAGAAGCTTAAGGGAGGAACACGCGAAGTGGCGGTTCCGGACAAGCACAACAGGGTTGTTGTGATTCCTTACCTGCACGCGGTGTCTCACCGGTTGAAGAGAATAGGCCAGCGGGCTGATGTTAGAGTGGTGTTTTCGGCTCCCGACAAGCTCTCCAAGCTCTGCCACAGAGTAAACGCCCCTGCAGAGCGTAAACCAGCCTGCCCGGTCAAACACCGTTCACCGTTTGTATCCTGCAAAGTCGGTGTCGTGTATAAAATTCCTTTGAGTTGTGGCAGGGCTTACATAGGCCAAACTGGTCGGTGCCTTAATGAGCGACTGATGGAGCACTCTAATGACGTCAGCAACACAGCAAAGAGGAACCTGGGAGTGCATTGCTTGAAGTGTCCGTCTCGCCCTTGCAAGCCGTTGTTTCAAGATTGCACTGTTCTAGATAAAAATGCCCATCAAAGCACTCGTGAAATTATGGAGGCATTGCACATCTTGAAAGTAGGAGAGGACTGTGTCAGCTCTCCCTCGATCGCCCTGACGAAACGAGAAGTAGATTATTTGATCCAGATGTCATCTAGGTGATTTCTTCATTCGGGTTTGATTTTCAGCGGTTTTAGAACCTTTTGGCTCTTAGTAGTTTTCAGGTGTGTTTGCCGCCATGTCATGAGCAGCCTCTTATTTGCCCCTTTTTGCCCTGCAATTTTAGTCTCTCTCGCACGGTTTTAGATCTTTTTACCCTTTTTTTGCTTTATTTTCCCCTAGCAAATTGTTAGTGCCGTGCTTTTTGCTCCCTAGTTTCATTCCTCGCCTTGTACTGCGGTTTAAGGCCCTTTGGCTCTTGTTTTTGTGTTTTTGTTGCAAAATGCCGGTGCCTTGTCTTATCGTTCATCATTGACTTGCACTGTGTTGTTGTTTGTTATTAGCAGTCATCCTTGTGCGCTGTTGCAGCCTCTTCTTTTCGCCTTTAAATATCTTATCCCGCGTATCAATTCCAGCAGTAGCGGCATCATGCGTTCCCTTCCATTTCCTGTATAAATATCCCCTTTCCGCAATAAAAATTCAGTTGAAGTCAGCGCTGTGGTGTCTTGTCTCGCTTCGTCCCCGTCTTTATTCGCGCTGTATCGCATTATGTTTAAAGATCGTACAGACAAGCCTGGCTATATCGAAAGCGGATAATTCCACGTCGCTGCAAGAAGCACGTGTCAAGCCAGGGCGCAATGTATTCTTGCTTCTAGGTTACATATAAGTTTACTGAGTGCGATTTCTTTTTGCGATCTCCTTCGAGTTCCGAATATTCAGGTTCGAATATATTGAGATAGTCCGCACTCTCCCAGTAAAAAAGCTAACGGCATGGATGTGCCGGTAGCAGGAAACAATTATGGTAATGGGTTAACAGAAATTCACTGTCGTCCAATGCTGTAAATCATGCCATATTAAGCTATATATGTCTTTTTTCGGGTCTTCAGATACTTTCTATTTATTACAGGAGTATACAGTGTATTTACCCATAGAAACGAGTTGCTGCTGGCCATTTTAGCTCAAGATTATCCACCTTAAATATTTAAACACTGTGATATGAAGATCTACACCTAGAAGTCGCGGCAAATTTCGCAGTCAAACACTTTCCCCCTTTGCTCCTCATTTAGATTATGAAAATAAGCAAATTTTGGAGAATTTAGGCAATAAACTAAGTGTGTACAAAAAATAGAAAGGCGTTCGCGTTGTGTAACACAAGTATCATCGTGAGGTGCATACGGTATGTGCAAAAGTCAATAAATTTGTGAAGAAAACGTATTCCGGCCATGGGAGGTCCCGAACACCATGGGACACATAACCTGTGGGTAATATGACCTATCGGTAATGTTACCGGTGGCGATGGGTCATATGACCTTGCTATGTGATATCATCCTATACCGCAGAATATAATTGCGGGGGTAGCTGTAAGAGGTTATGGCGTAAAAGCGTCTCAGCATGAAGACAAATGCACTTTCCTGCGTGCAGGGCAGACGGCAGCCCCCCCCCCCCCCCCCCCCCGGGAGGTCCAAAAGAAAGAAGTATCGAAAATAATTGACGCGGCGTTGATGGAGGCAGTTTTGCCTGATGTCGACTTCGGCGACCTTGAGGGCGCCAGGAGTGCCTTCACCGCAGCCACTCTCGACTACCGGGCCCCCTGCACATTGAGCGATGGCTGAGCAATTCATGGAATTCTGGCTGGAGCTGCGGCAACATGAAACAAGAGGGGCCGCCTGGCCCTAGTGCCCATTGAATACAGGTACACGGAGATACGCGTGCACACGCTACAGCAGCGATGCGCCACGCTCATCCACTGGCTGCTCATTACACATCTATGTGTGGCCGCCTTCGACATTCCTTCGAACCGCCTGGGAAACTATCGGAGGCTCGTCTTCGATGCACTTCGACGCTCTCTGTTCGTGAAGGAATTGACGATTACTTCCTCCGACTGGAGATATAACGACACGTCTTTCGCCATCTTGTCTTCACTGCGGAGTCTAGAGAGCCTGGAATGCATCTCTCCGTGGCAGTGCCATGAGTATTTCCCAGATGCTCACGCAGACCTACTGACAACCACCTCGTTGCAGTCTCTGAAGGTCCAGGAGATGGAAATCACGAACTAAAATGTCAACAGACTTATGGACGCACTTGCGGCTAATCACACTTTAAAGGAAATCTCGCTTCATGGATCGGTTCTGCGAAGCGCTTCAAGTGCATGCCTACACGTGTTTCGAAAGTTCCTTTCAAGTAGCGCCACTTTAACGGCCTTCTCTTTGGGCGATATTGGCAGAATACACGAGGATATCTTAATGCTAGTTCTAGGCTGCCTGCTCACAAACAGAACGCTAACGATGGTAGGCCTATCAAACGTCGGGGTCAACAAAGATGTGGCGCGGGTGGTAGAGAAAATTTTCAATGAAAACATCGTTCTACGACGCTTACACATGATAAATATGAAAGCAGTCCCGCAATCGCAATCCGAGATCATATTCCGCAGCTGGATTTCGCCTCTGTGCACTAACAAGACAGTCGAGGAGTTCAGGGTTCCAGTCCGTTCTTGGAATATGCGCAAGTGGAAGCAGTTCTTGGACGTACTGGCAAATAAACCAAAGATCAAGAAAATAATAATTGAAATTTTGTATGTGACCTACGAGGAAATGCGAGCTGTGTACGAGCTATTTGCAGCTAGTGATATTGGAAAAAGGGCTTGTTTCGAATCTGCGTGAGAACGCATGCAACCTGGAACGCCTTGGAACAAATTGTGTCTCTTCGAAACTTGGCTACTTAAAGAAGAGCAGCAGGAAATAGGAGAAATTTTTCAACTCTTACCTTTACTCACTCACGTCTAATCAGCTTATATCGAAGTTTGGCCCCCCATAGAAGACGACTCAATCTCTTCATTATTCGCGTCATACATTCGAAGAACGCGGACGCTTAAAAAATTGCACCTTCACGTGTACTTTTGCGACCGCACTATTGCTCTCTAGAATAAGTTCTAGAAGATTTTGGGTGAGACATTATCTCGAAACAGAAGTTTAACCAAGGTCAAGATGTGGCCTGTGTACGTTAACGAGCGTACCGTGGAAACGCGTAGCCAAAGCTCGCAGGTCCAGCAGGAACATCCACACAGTTCACTTCTGCTACCTGGATCACGCGGTCGCACGTACTTTTGTTCGAACCCTCGCTGCCAATGTGGCCTTCAATTACGTCATACTGAGCATCACCGTGGTGGCCACCATGAACAGAGAATTTCGCAAGGACCTGTTCGCTCTGAAAGACACGACTCGCCGGAACTCCGCTTTGGTCATCCGAGCTGCTCAATTTGTGAGCGGCGGCCGACACGACCGGTAAGCGCCACGCACGCATGTGGCTCTCTAGAAGGACGTAAGCAGTGGCATTGACTATCAGGTGCCAGTGCCGCACAGAGCAACATCAAAGCACCTGCTATTGTCAATGCTTAACGCGAAATTATTTGCGGCTTCGACAGATATATGAAGCAAGGGTGAGGACTTTGGACGTCGTTACGGGGCTTCCAGTGCACTTTACAAATGGAAGGTGTATTTCGTCTTTGCATCTCCCTAATTTTTATTTTTTAAACCATGGTCGATGAGTTAGACAGGCAGAGCACTACGGTAGGTCTAAAAATTAGCATGCAACGAAACCAAAATAATGTCCAACAGCCTAGCAAGGGAGTAGCAGTTCACAATTGGCAGCGAGGTGCTGGAATTGGTAAGGGAATACGTTACTTAGGGTAGGTAAAGTGACCGCCAATCTTGACCATGAGAGGGAAACAACTAGAAAAATAAAAATGGCGTGCAGCCCATATGACAGGTTCTCTCAGATCATGAATGGCAGTTTAGCAATATCCCTCAAGAGAAAAGTATACAACAGCTGTATCTTACCAGCGCTCACCTACGAAGCAGAAACATGGAAGCCACAGAAAAGGGTTCACCTTAATAACGACGCAACGAGCTATGGAAAGAAAAGTGGTAGGTGTAATGTTAAGAGACCGGAAGCGGGCGTAGCAGTTGAGGGAACAAACGCCGGTTACTGACATCCTAGCCGAAGTCAAAAGGAAGAAATTGGCTTCGGCGGGGAATGTAATGCGAAGGCAAGATAACCGCTGGTCCTTAAGCGTAATGAAGTAAATTCCAAGAGAACGCATGCATAGCAGGGGGCGGCAAAAAGTTAGTTGGGCGGATGAGATTAAGAAGTTAGCGGGGATACGGAGGCCGCAGCTGGCAAAGGACAGGGTTGATTCGAGAGACATGCGAGAGACCTTTTCCCTGCGGCGGGCGTGCTTAGGTTGATTATAATGATGAATTCTGATACATTACATTGATAATGGCATACGTTCAATCCCCGAAAGGTCCATCCATTGAAACTCCATACTGAGGGCTGAGAGTTTCTATTGGCAAAAGAATTGTTCAATGCTATTTTAAATTGTCATCGCTGGTGACCGCACCGAAAGGCATCCTTGCAGGGAAAACATTGACTGTTGTCAGTGTCCAACGCGTAGCGACCAGTGGATTCTTGACAGGAAATCTCCAAATGACAACAAACGTGCCTCAAAGAAGTGCCCGACTAATCTGGCGCTCTCAGTTCTGACTAGCCATTCGGGAAATGGTGGAAGAGCACTCTAGCACTGACGCCTACGATCACCGCTCGTACGGTGCCGAGGCCTTGGAACGAGTTCGTGGCCACGTCGCTTTGCCAGGGCGCGTCGCCGACCTGGCTTCAGTGAGCGACGCCGAGGCGGCCTGCATGATTCGGGCTGCTGCCGCGGGCCTTCGTGGCTTGCACGATTTCATGCGGGTGGCCGGCGTAATCCAGCAGCGCGTGGTCTGCTTCCCTCGCGAGAACTGCCGCCCGCAGATGGACACGTTGGGAGAGTACGGCTGGAACCTCATCAGGCGATACCTGTTCCTGGACGAAATTGCGACTCCGCGCAGAGGCGACGCGGAGCGCGTCAGACAGATGGGTGGCCAATAAAGGCTGATGGATTCCTGAGTTTCGTGTTTCTTCTCGTCATCGTTCTGTTGCGCTGTGTGAATCTGTGTTGTAGAAAGCAAGCACCAACTACCCTTCTCCAGAATTCCCCTGATCCCAGCATTAGCAGATATCCGACGCAAGGTGATTTTAATGTTCGGATTGCTGCTATAAGATACCACTAAAATGTCATGCTGGAAAGTAGAGATCCGCAAGTGTTGCATAAACCTCGTCAGACGACCGCCAACGTGAGGCAAAAGACTCATTTACCAAGCATTTCATCCCAAGCATAAAGAAGTGTTTTTTCTTGCATTCCAACGCGTGTCTTTTTTATGAATCTGTACGAGCAGCGCAAAATATGCATAATCTTTAATTCCATATGTCGCATGATTTTCATTTCATTTCTGAAGATTGAAGACCGATAAAGAGGGCCGTGGTCGTGGAAAGAAGAGAAAGAAACTGAGCTGGCCCCACGAAGTCGTTAAGGATCGTCATACCCTCGTCTTGTATGGACTGCCGTAAAGCTCTCCCTAAATCCAGCTGTCCTAAGTCATGTGTACCCGAACAGATTTAAGCCGGAGTGCAGCAAACGCGGCAGCAAAGCCACCGTAGATAACATCTTCTGTGACTGTCCGAGATATCTCTCACCAATATCGCTCAAGCGGTTCGCGCCCCCGAGCCGGTGGTAGACCTTATTGCTCAGCTCCGACCTGGAAACCCAAGCACAGGAGGTGGCGAGAGCCGAAGAGGTCGCCGCCAGTCTATAACTCAAGCCGATAATAAACCTTTTCCAATCCAATGTCCCCACGAGACCGATTCGAGCGTGAGCACGTGGAAAGTGTGTAGCTTTGTCGCCGACTCGCCGCACCAGCAGAGAACTTTGTTGTTTTGTGAGCTACAAAAGCAACCGCTCAAGTGAGGATTCGCGGAAGGCTTTTATTTGAGCTACGATGCGGCGCAGACCCCTATGCTACCACGAATGACAAGCGGTAACCTGACCTGTCAACGACAACAGCGCCCGGAGCCGACAGCAGCGCTTTGAGCTATCAGAAGGCAGCAAGGGGAGAGCGTGGACAGAACAGTGAGTCCTAATTTTTATTACATTGGCAATGCCAGCAGAATAAAACATGCCTAAGCGTTTTGCCTGGTCGTATACAGCGCTCGTGTTATCCTCGGAAGACTCTATTGTCTGACCCATAGGAAAAGTCAGTAGAGTTAGTGCGGCGCATGGAATAGACACGCAACACAAGACGGCTCTTAAGTGATGAGATGTGCGTTCTGTTGACATTATCAGGTGACCGACCTGGTGCACTTTCAGAAATTCGGTATTAAAAGTATTCTCGCTTTTTAATACCAAATTTCTCACGGGCCCGGGCGATGTCAGAGCAGGTTAAAGATCCCCAGGTGGTCAAAATTTTTCCGGAGCCCCTATTTCTCCCTTTGTTCCTTCCCTTACGGCAGGGTTCCGGTGTACTATAAAGTATTTTAGACCCGAAGCGGTGGCTCAGTGGTTAGTTAAGGTAGTGGCTCAGTGGTTAAGGCGCTCGGTTACTGATCCGGAGTACCCGGGTTCGAACCCAACCGCGGCGGCCATGTTTTCCTGTAGGAAGAGAAAAGCAAAGGCGCTTGTGTGCTGTGCGATGTTAGCGCAGGATAAAGATTTTTTATATTTTTCTTAGTTGTTGGGAGAAAAGAATTGGCGCAGTATCTTATCATATATCGTTGGACACCTTAACAGTGCCGTAAGGGAAGGGATAAGGAGGGAGTGAAAGAAGAAATGAAGAAAGAGGGGCCCTAGTGGAGGGCTCCGGAATAATTTCGACCACCTGGAGATCTTTAACGAGCATTGACATCGCACCGCTAACGGGCGCCTTAGCGGTTTTCCTCCATAAAAACGCAGCCGCTGCGGTCGTGTTCGAACCTGTATTAAAGATCCCCAGATGGTCGAAATTATTCTGCGACCCTCCACTATGGCACCTCTTCATTTCTTCTTTCATCCTATCCCTTATCCCTTCCCTTAATGCGCGGTTCAGGTGTTGGCCGAGATGTGGACAGATGCTGCGCCATTTCCTTTCCCCAAAAGCCAATTTTCAAAAGATATTTTAGCGCGAAAGCACTTGTAGTAATGATAATAATTGGTTTTTCAAGCAGGGCGAAATGAAACCGAGGGCATTTACCGCATGCAATTAGAGATCGACCACTGCGGCCGCGTTTCGAAAGAGGCGAAGGGCAAAAGTCGCCCGATTGATGTGCAATGTCAGTGAATGTCAAAGGCGTTTGGCAGGCAAGGCGCCTTCAGCGCTTCTACGTGGTTTGTCGCTACACGCATCCGTTTCACCGTAAGTTGCTGAGCGATTACTCTTAACGGGCAAGGCGTCGCGCCGAACTGGCGGTGGCGTTCCGTGGACTCCCTGCAGTGAACAACACGCTGTCGTATTCTACTCTTAAAGGCGAAGCTTGTGTCCTCCAATTTTCTTTCCTCAAATCAACAAGAGGAAAAGAAAGTTTTAAAAATTGCAGCAAGAGATAGGCACAGTCTCAGTACTTGGTGGACACCAGAACCGCGTCGTGATGAAAGGGAAGAAGGTCAGAGTGGAAGAAATGAAGATGCCATAGTGGAGGGCTTCGGAGTACTTTCGACTACCTGTGATCCTCAAAGAAGACCCTCAGGTGGTCAAAATTACGCCAAAGTAGAAGACTGGGCGAGTTGGTATGTATTCATACTGAAAAACAGCTCACACAATACCGGGACGAAGAAAAGAACACGAGCCTTGCCATGTTGTCGTTTCTTTTCTTCGTCACGTTATTGTGTGCGCTGTTTTTCCGTATAGGTCAAAATTATTCCGGAGACCTCCATTGGAGTACTTATTTTCTAGACTTTCTCCTCCATTCCTTAACTCACGGCGTGGTATAGGTGTCCACTAAGAAGTGAGAGTCGCTACGCCTTTCAATCCCCGGTACACAGTGATTTACTGGTTAGGCTCCTTGGCCAGCACCGAGTAAGGCGCCCTGTATGGTTTGTAATATATCACGTGGTAAAGCTTTAATCGCGTTCGCAGTACTGAACTTTATCGAAAAATATTTATTTCGTCGAAAAGAGCTGGTCAAAGGAGTAATGTCGTATGACCCTTAGCCAATGGCTGTTGGCGACTTGGTCGGCCCACTGAGTCAGCCAGCCTGGCGTCCGGTCTGCGCTGGCCAGCACGGCCGCTCAACGCACTAGTAATCCGGCGGAGGGGGTTCTTTCTTGCAGCCTCACAGTATGTGATCAAATGTGGCTCGAATAACCAGAGCGCTTACACTGGCGATTATGGTGGCGAGAAAAACATGCGTTAGCAGCGAAGGGTTTAGAAACGACCGAGAGGTTTTGATAACGAACCACATTGTTTCCTCAGTTCTAAAAATTTTCTGGGGTTCTAAAGATTTTCTGAGGTCAAGACCTCCATCAAAAAATGCGAAGGAGCGTTCCAGCCCACTAGCCGCTCAACAAAACCTCGGAGTACATTTCGAGCTGCCTCATTCCCCAGATTCTCAGAGTAAGCGGGGGCACAAATCTATCCAAACACTCTTAAGTGGGTGGTTTGCATTCTTTAGGATGCTGAGCGATGTATTATCCTCGCAAATGTGTGAAACGCCAAGTTAGGTAGCTGAATATAATGCCAGCGGGGCTATACTGGCTGTAGATTAAGTAATTGCCACCTCCTCCTCAGCCCCGAAAGAGTTGGTCTAGAGTTGGCCAAGTCATTCTCCAAACAATAAGAGGTGGCTTGGAGAAGACTTAAAACCATTCTTACCCGAACCCGTACATTTAAGCCCACATCTCCCTTCACCTCATAGACCCCACCTGCATGCACTGCGGTAGCACTGCCACACTCGATCATAAGCTATGGAACTCTCCGGAGGATGCTCCTCCGGAAGCTCTTATAGAAGCTGCCTTAACAGAAGCCTGGGAAGCAGTGCTGCACAGCTCGGACTCCGCCATGTAGGCGGGAACCATCGAGTGCGCCGAAGACGTCGCCGCCAGTTATCAGCTAACGGGCCACCTTTGCCCCACCGCGGTGGCTCAGTGGTTAGCGCGCTCGGCTACTGATCCGGGGTTCCCAGGTTCAAAGCCGACCGCGGCCGCCGCGTTTCGACGGTGGCGCAACGCTTAGGCATGTGCCGCGCGATGTCAGTGCACGGTAAAGATCCCCAGGTGGTCGAAATTATTCTGAGCCCTCCAATACGGCACTTCATCCTTACTTCTTTCGCTCGCTCCTTTATTGCTTCCCTTACGGCGCGGGTCAGGTGCCCGCCGATATGCGAGACTGATATTGCGCCATTTCCTTTCCCCGAGAACCAATTTTCAATTCCCGGGTTCGAACCCGACCGCGGCGGCTGCGTTTTTATGGAGGAAAAACGCTAAGGCGCCCGTGTGCTGTGCGATGTCAGTGCACGTTAAAGATCCCCAGGTGGTCGAAATTATTCCGGAGCCCTCCACTACGGCACCTTTTCTTCCTTTCTTCTTTCACTCCCTCCTTTATCCCTTCCCTTTCGGCGCGGTTCAGGTGTCCAACGATATATGAGACAGATACTGCGCCATTTCCTTTCCCCCAAAAACCAATTATTATTATTAATGGCACCTGGCCCTTCTGCTGAGTTCAGGAACCCTTCTTTTGTGGCAATGAAGTTTTCTCTCTGGTCTCGAGAAACACGGCTGCCGGCGTGTTGCTGGAACCTTTCGCCACAGCGACAGAAAATAATATTAATAATCGGTTTTGGGGATAAGGAAATGGCACAGTGTATGTCTCATATATCATCATCATCATCATCATCATTTATTAACCCTTAAGGGTCCCGTCAGGGACATTACATAAGGGGGGGGGGGTGGTACAGGGGTGTTCAGCCGTCATACATGAATATAAATAGAATGAATATAAATATAGAAGGAATATAAAAATACAGAAAAATATAGAAAATATATAGAAAATTATAGAAAGTAGAACAAGACGAAAAAAGACAGAAGTAACAAATTCAAATAATCACGTCATGACAGAGTGTAGCAGAAATATAAACAAAAACAAATTGCAACTTTGGAAGTAGCACAGGATGGTCAGTTGGCAGGGCTTGGAAGCTGGCATAGGGTGCAGGAAAAAATTATTTGTCGTTGAGATGGTCGATTAGGAGCTGTCGGAATCTGGAAGGATTAGTCTCAATGACAATGTGTTCAGGGAGGTTATTCCAGCTTTCTATAGCACTGGGAATTAAAGATTTATTGAAATAATTGGTGGAGCCGTGCAAACGCTGTATGCTTAAGGAGTTAAATAAACGACGAGATGATCGTACCGGAGCTCGTAGAAGGTTTTCTCGAAGTGCTGGAAAATTAAAATACAGTTTGTGAAAAAGACAAAGAATTGAAGTTTTCCTGCGAAAGGCTAATGACTTGATGCCGAGAGATGATTTCAACGCTGTGATGCTGCGCTGAGATTTATACTGTGAGGTGATGAAGCGTGCTGCCCGATTCTGGATGGCTTCGAGTGAATCTGTCAAGTAGGCTTGGTGAGGATTCCATATTGTTGAGGCGTATTCTAGTTTAGTTCGAATGTACGTTTCATATGCTAGTTGTCTGGTGGCTGCGGTGGACATGGAAAGTGATCGCCTGATGAATCCGAGTGATCTGAAGGCACTAGCACATAGTTTCGTGATGTGATTAGCCCAGGTTAGGTTGGTTGTTATCTCGATGCCGAGGTACCGGTATGAATTAGTTTGAGACAGCGCTATGGAGTTCAGGGAGTACGAAAAATGAAGAATCGAACGTTTACGTGAGATGTGCATGAACTTACATTTAGAAACGTTGAGCTGCATTAGCCAGTCGGAACACCACTTCTGAATTCGGCTTAGGTCATCCTGTAATAATTCCTGATCACTGCTATTGATGATGCGGCGATAAATGACGCAGTCATCCGCAAAGAGACGGACAGATGATAAAATACCAGATGGCAGATCGTTGATGAAGATTAAAAAGAGTAATGGAGCAAGAACCGATCCTTGGGGAACCCCGGAGATTACGCTAGTAGTTTGAGATGCATGACTGGCGATGACGGTGAATTGCAAGCGGTTGGTTAAGAAACAGTGGATCCAGGATAAGACAAGCGGGTCAAGTGACAGAGTTGAGAGTTTGGAAAAGAGACGCTGGTGAGGGACGCGATCGAATGCCTTGGCGAAATCTAAATAAATTATATCGGTTTGGAAGGCGGAGTCTAGATTTAGGTCAAGATCAGTTGTAAGTTCGAACAGCTAAGTTTCGCACGAAAAACCTGCCCTGAAACCATGCTGATTGGGAAAGAAGAAACGGTTGTGGTCAAGGTGAGATGCGATGTGCGAGTATATTATATGTTCGAAAAGTTTACAAGAGATACATGTCAGTGAAATTGGTCGATAATTTGAGGGGTCGGAGCGATCTGCAGCTTTGAAAACTGGGACAACTTTGCTTAATTTCCAGTCGTCTGGAATCTGACTAGTGTTAAGAGACTGGGCAAAAATGAGTTGTAAGATTTGACTCGTGAAATATTTAGTTGCTTTAAAAATCTTAGCAGGGAGGTTGTCTGGTCCAGGGGAAGTGGATATCTTTAGATTATCTATGAGTTTTAAAATTCCTTCGGCTGTGATGGTAACAGGTGGCATAGGTGCATAATTTAGACTTGGCACGGAAACAATGCTTGCTGTTGGCTCCTGGGTAAATACGGACGTGAAATAGGAATTCATGACGTCGGAGCGCTCGGAAATTGGAACATCGGAGCCGTCTCGTGCCTTCAGAGAAATATTTTGCGAACTGTTTTTATTGGGCGTGAGCAAGTTCCAAAACTTCTTGGGGTTTACCCGCATTATCTCAATGAGATCGTGACAGTAGAATTTTCGTTTTGAAGATCGTAATAACTGCGTGTATTCGTGCAGACTTGCAAGGTATTTGTCCCACTTCCTAGCGCATCCTGATTTCTTTGCGTTACGGAATAGGCGTTTTTTCTTTCGCGACAACTTCCTCAGTGCATTTGAGTACCATGGTTTATTGGCATCCCCACGAATGCAGATGAGCGGGACGTAAGCTTCTATAAGCGATAACATTTTCTCTTTAAATAGACACCAGTTGTTATTCACGGATCTGCTATGTATGGAAATTTGAAACGTCTGAAGAAATTCTTCAAGGTGGGAGTTAATGCTTGGGAAATCGACCTTAGAATAATCACGGATGTATTTAACAGACGGTTGGCGTATAGGAATTTCAATGGACAGGTTGAAAGTTATGATACAGTGATCACTTAGACCACTAGTGCACGAAAGCGATTGAACTAATTCTGCATTGGATACAAGGACGAGGTCTAGTATGTTTGAGCCTCGAGTTGGTGCACACACTGTTTGGGTAAAGTTAAACGTAAGGACCAGATCCAAGAAATACTTTGATGGACGAGATGACGCAGTCAAGTTATCCCAATCGATGTCTGGAAAATTGAAGTCGCCACAGAGTATGAAGTTGGCATGAGAGAATCTAGACTGCAAATCTTCAAGAACAGAGTGAAGGTCGCTTATGAAAGGAGGATCCGTGTCGGGGGCTCGATAGCATGCAATTAGAGTGTTGGTGCAAGAGGGAAAATTAAATTTGATGCAGAGTATTTCGCTATGGCAATTGATATCAACTGGGGTAGAAAAAAGGCTTGTTTTCACCAGAGCGAGAATGCCGCCTCCCCGACGACCAACTCTGTCTCGCCGGTAGGAGTGAAATGATTGATTGTCGTGCAAAAGCTCAATATCATCTATATCGGATGTTAGCCAGGATTCAGTGAATAATGCGATGTCAGTGCTGTGGTCGTCGAGAAGCGCCTCAACCGATTCTTTTTTGGGCAGGTAACTCCGAATATTTGTCAGCAAAAGCGAAACATTATTGTAGGTATCGATTGAGCGATTGCGCTGTGAAGGATTGGAATGAGGCGATTGTGGGGGTCTCGGTGTTTTCAGTAATCGCTATGGTTTTAGTTCGACAACGGAATCCGTATCTGCATTATAAGTGAAAACCTTTTTGCCAATCAGCAGCTTGTCAAAACTAATCTTGAAAGAGGCGTTGTTCTGTTGACCATAAGTGAAAAGTTTCTTTCTAGCCACGCGTACCTTGGCTGAATAATCCTCGCGGATAGAAAACGATGTATCCTTCAGCTTCGGACCAGCAAGCAATATCCCTGATTTGTCTTTGAAATGAGTTAGCTTTACAATGATTGGGCGGTTTTTGCCTACCTCGAATCGACCCAATCGATGCGCACGTTCGATCTGATGATTTTCAATTGAAATGTCAAGCTTGTCCGAGCAGAAAGAAACAACGCGTTCTTCAGATTGTGCCCAAGTTTCACCGAGATCGTCTGTGATTCCAAAGAACAATAAGTTCGAGCGGCGTAAGCGATTTTCGGCGTCATCGTACTTGGTCGTCAGCAGTTTGACGTCAGAAGAAAGTTTAGTCAAGTCCGGGGTAGCTTTAGATGCGGCATCATTTTCAGGGTCGTTTTCAACAATTTTTTCAAGTACTTCGACGCATGATGAAAGTCGACGCACAGAGTCTTCAATGGTTGTTTGTGTCGACCTGATCAAGGCGAGCTCAGAAAGTATAGTGTTCTGGCTCGATTCTATGCGTAATATGGCCTGTGAGATAGATTCGAGGGTCGGAGGGGCATCGTTTTCGGTAGGGCCTGGGTTTAGTTCGATATCTCCAGATAAAATGAGCAAAAGAGAAGCAAAATGGGCGTGAAGACAAAAGGAGGAGGCAATACATAACAATCTATGGCAAAAGACAATGGCGTCTTTGGCGTCTTTGGGGCACGACACCGCTAGCAGGAAGCGATCACTAGTGCGAAAACATGTGGCACAGGGTAGGTAACTAACCTGCAGTAGAAGGAAAGGCGTCTGCATGACCGGTTGATATGAGGTGTCGTGCCCCAAATGGCTCCAGCGGCGCAGCGGCTTTTGTAGTCGGGGAACTTCCGCGCTGGTACTGGCACCACGTTGCCAGATGATGATCCTGTTCACCGCCGGAAGCAACGGATGCAGGTGAAGTTCGTCGTCTGCGTGGTAGCTCGTAGACTCAACTGGCAGCCAGGCGGATTCTTCGGCGCCGCGCACAGCAGAGGGTCGCAAACGGAAAACGTTGAAAGGTGTGGTGGGGATGGTCCAGGATAAGATAGCCTGCAGTAGAAGGAAAGGCGTCTGCATGACCGGTTGATATGCGGTGTCGTGCCCCAAATGGCTCCAGCGGCGCAGCGGCTTTTGTAGTCCGGGAACTTCCGCGCTGGTACTGGCACCACGTTGCCAGATGATGATCCTGTTCACCGCTGGAAGCAACGGATGCAGGTGAAGTTCGTCGTCTGCGTGGTAGCTCGTAGACTCAACTGGCAGCCAGGCGGATTCTTCGGCGCCGCGCACAGCAGAGGGTCGCAAACGGAAAACGTTGAAAGGTGTGGTGAGAAATGAAATGAAAGAGGAGAGGAGACAGGAAGAGAGGACAGGGGGAGAAGTAATATATACAAAATATTTACACAAAATGAAATGCGTTCAGTTAGCAGCAGACACCATCTCCTCTCACGCGTCATCCATCGGGCTCGAATGTTCCCCATCTAAGTCCGCGCTCTTTCTAATTAGGCCAAAATCTAGCGCTAACTCGCCCATCCAAATCAAATTTAAAAGGATCCCCTATCCCCATCACACCAACCCTCCGCATCCTTGGCCTCCACTTGCAGGATTCTGGACGAAATGAACATACCCTTAAAAGGCTCAAGGCCTCCACGCAATCCGTGTTGCACCTTCTACACCGAGTGTCCTCCCTTAACAAGGGTTTAGACGAAGCGGACAACATGAAAGTAGTGCACGCATTTACGCTTAGCCGCATTCTATACGCAACCCTATATCTCAATTTGAACCGCACGGAAACCGAAAGCGTGAACGCAATGATCCTCTTTGCGAATAAGGCAGCCCTAAACCTACCTCGTAGCACTAGCACAGCCAAACTTCTTGCACTAGGCATGCATAACACCATTCAGGAACTAGTCGACGCGCACCTTCAGACACAGTACCTTAGACTTGCCACGAGCGCCACTGGCCGCCATATACTCTCGCCCCTTCGCATCAACATACCCGCTAACCAGTCAACCCTTATACCCATCCCTCGACACATCCATACACCTCTCGTTGTGAAACCCCTTCCTCGAAACGTCCATCCCCAATATCACATCCCTCGCCGCGTAGCTCGCACTAATGCCCTCCATAAGTACTATGGGCGAGCCCACGATGCCATTTGGGTAGATGCCGCATGTACAGCGCATGAAGCGGTAGCAGTTGCCTACAATCCAACCCTACCTCACCCCCTAACTCACCGTCTTCCCTCGGGCTCTACGCCTGAGGAGGCAGAGGAGACCGCCATCGCCCTAGCCCTTGCACATTCGGACGCCCAATACATCTTCAGCGACTCGAAAACGGCTCTGTCCAACTTTGCCAGGGGCAGGATTCACGCCCCTACCTGGCAATTGTTGAGCACCCCTACCCAAAATTTAGCGCGCAGGGTAGAGCTTCATTGGGTGCCGGCTCACTCTGGGTACCCTGGAATCGAGGCTGCCGATAAATTCGCCCGAGATCTGATTTGCCGGGCTCAGGACAGTCTCGATCCAGGATTCTCGAGGGAGCGGGCGCACACCTTTGCGGAGCTCACGCAAATACCCCGTTTGGACCGTCGGGCTTACCCTCCTCCCCACCCGTTTCTTACGCACTCCCAACAGATCCTCTTCAGACGCCTCCAGACCCGCTCTCTGTCATCCTCTCAGCTTATATCCCACTATTGCGGCACATCCCCTGCATGCTCCCTATGTAGTGACCCCCACGCCACACTCTCCCATATCCTTTTCGGCTGCCCTGCTGACCCTCCTTTGCGGGGAAAGCACGCCATCTCGAGCTGGGAGGACTGGGAGGTCCTGCTTTTGTCTGCAGACCCGACATCGCAGCTTCCTGCGGTTACTCGGGCATGCCGATGTCCCGGCATGACCTACTTGATGCAGTGCGGGACCGCGCAGTGGCCCAGGGACCCAGCTGGGTCTAAAACTCATTTGCTGAATGAAGTTTTTCTGTCTGTCTGTCTGTCCAGCTTGTGCGCGTGATTAGTTCATGACGGAAGAATTAAAACTCGCGCACATCACTGTGTTGGCTACAATTGGAGTGGGGCGTCAAATTATTAATCGTTCAAAGTAGAACTCGTGGAGCGTTCGGTCAATGCGTGTAACTACCTGGCGGAGATCAGACGGCTCGTCAAGCCTGTGAATTCGAGGAGTGCACAGGGGCTCACCGAGGTTCGCTCACGAGTGCGCTCGCTGCCCTTTGGCCACAATAACGTCTTGAGGGAGTCTGGTAGTATACCCAGCGCCCTATAGGCCGCAAGCATATCGCGACGAGTATCGGCGAACGCGGCACCTTGAAGGAGCAGGTGTTCTAGTGTTTCCACTGCACCGTAGCCGTCACACACGCAGCCAATGCGCGCGCGGAGGATAAGTGCGCGAAAGCCGGTGATACTTTCAATGCACTCACCTCCTGCGTTGCGTGGTTCGGGGTGCTGCTTTCGGAGGTAGTCGTGGATAGTCGCACGCACGTCTTCCAGCGCATCGGGCAGATCACTGGAAGGTAGTTGACGCGGAGCGGTCGCAAAGTCGCCAGCTTCTTCGCTGCCAGTGATGTTGTAGTGACCGGGCATCCACTTTGTACACACGGCTCATCCTTTCTGCGCGAGGCGCTCGATGCGCGAGCGAATTTCCCGCACTAGAGGGGTACCGCGGCCGTTATATTGCAGGCAACTGAGTGCGGTGCGGGAATCGCACAGTAGAGCACTCCTGGGCGGCGGAGGGCCGAAGGTGAACAGCAGGCCCATCCCGAGCCAGATCCCCATCAACTCCGCCGTGGTGGAGGAGCCCAGGAAGGTTGCGTGTTGCTGGCTGTGCAGTCGCAGGGCGGGGATGGTAGCCGCCGCTGCAAGGGAGCAGCTGCCGCGGGCCACTGACCCGTCGGTGTACACGAGGAGATGGTCCTGGAGCTCCTCGGGCATGACGGCTCTGACCACCAGCTGCACAGCACAGAGGGGTGTGCTCCGCTTTCCCGCGATGCCGGCGATCTCTCGCTGTACCTCTGAGGCAGCAGGTCAGGGCGCGCAGGAGCCGTTGCGGGGTGGGCCTTGTCAATTGCTCATACTCGGGCAGCGCCGCGCCCATTCGTGAGCGCGGTTGCGAGCGCATACGCTGCAGCATCGCATCGAGCCGCCGTCCAGTGCGCGGTGAAGCCGGTCGATATGATTCAGTGCCCTGCGCGCTGCCTGGAGCTCAAGTCGCCACGATCCTGCCTCGGCCAACGTTGCGGCGCACTGCGAGTTTTTGGGCAGGCCTAGGCACACGCGCAGGGACTCGCGGGGCTGCAGCTCGAGTTTCTTCCAGCACGGCTTGCGCACCGTGTCGAGCGGCAGCGAATAGAGTACCACCCCCAAAGCTGCGGCATTGTATAGCCGCAGCGCAGCTTCGTCTTCTTCTTCTTCTTCTCCTCAAGTAATATGGCACATACCCACGTGGGGGGGGGGATTGGCCAAGGTATAGAGTAGAATGCCAATGAAGCATTTGCGCGGGGAAGGAAACGTCAGAAGACTGAATCAAGATAAAAAATTGGAAAAATAAAATGAATTCAAGAGGTATGAGTCATCCGGAATATAATCAATCTAGCCTTTTTTGGACATGCCAAAGAATTTTGTATATAGCTAACAAGATAATCGATTAGTTGCACTTACGTAATCGTGAAGGTAGCCGCATACACTGCTTAACGGGAATCCCTTGGCGCACGCACCGAACGATAGAAGAACAGTAAGAGACAGAGGCAGTCCTAGTCTCGAAAGAGGAACCTCCAGATATTGCTTTCTCTGAACCGCGAACCGCCGGCAAGAGAGGAGAAAATGATCGATTGATTCAACTTGCCCACATGATACACAAAGGTTTGTCGCAGCGAACCCGCACCTGCATAAGTACAAGTTTAAGTGAGGGATTCTACATCGCAGGAGCGTCATGGACACTTCACAAAGCCTTGACTTACACCACCGGATATTTCATGGGTACTTTAGGTGTTGAAAGTCCACGGTATTGAGCAACGGATCACTCAAAGTGGCTGAAATATGTTGGAACCGCTGGAAACGTGAAGCTGCTAAAAGAATGAGGTGAGGGACGGGATATATTACAGGTGCGCTGAGAGCTGACCTTGCCAATAAATCAGCCACCTCGTTAAAATAGACGCCTGAATGCCCAGGTACCCAGACCAAACGGATCTCGCGCACTGTGCTCGGAACAAAAAACCTAAGTGAACGAGTCAAGAAAGATTTTTCCGAATTTTGGAGAGAGACAATAACTGAAAGGCAGTCTGTAAGAATAAGAACCCGTGCGACATGTCTGGGAATTTTGAGAAGAGCCAAACCAATGGCCAAAAACACTGCGAAGAATATAGGAGTATAATCAGGGATACGAACGGAGTAGCTCCAAGCTAGATCCTGCGAATATATGCCAATCGCCGCCTTCTCACAGCTGCCGGAGGCATCAGCGGAGAGAACAGTATGATGTGGAAAATTCTGTAGGTGTTCAGAAAGAAGACCATTTAGGGTATGTGTGGGCATATGCTTCGCATGGGACGGGAAAATAAAGTCGTAATAGAAGACGGGATAAGCCTGCGTGTCAGCAACTCGTTGCAAGGAGATCAGATCAACCTGAAGCGGAGCTAACAGATTCTGCGTGAACCTAACTTGCGGAATCTGATAACGTGGCCAGTGATTAGTCAAAAAAAGGTGTGGTTGGGATACAAAAATTGGAATACTAACGCCTGGGGCCGGGTCAAAAGACTTGAGGAAAGTACGCACTGTTAGAAGTTGGAAGCGGGAATAGAGGTTGGGGATACGGGCTTCCAGATAAAGGACAGCGTTGGAAGCTGATTTTGGGAGCCCGAGGCATAGCCGTAGGGCACGCCTTTCCATTAAGGCTAATGGCTGCAGCTTGTAGTTCGCGCTACCAGAGAACGAGGGGCAACCAAATTCCAGAATCGGTTTCATATAAGCCTTATAGAGCAACAGTAGCGTCTCACGGCGCATGCCAAACTTTTTATTGCCAACTCGGGTCAAATGGCCCAGTGCACGTTCCCCTTTAATAACATTATTCTTAATATGGTGTCGGCAGTCCAAATTTTGGTCATAAGTAACACCTAGGTATTTAACCGACTCCACCTGCGGAATTGGAGTGGAGCGGAAGGCTAGCGAGATGTACATAGGAGCGTCGGGTGGAAATACCAGCACGCCACATTTGCTGACATTAAGTGATAAATTGATTTGGTCCAACCAGACTTCAAGAGCATTGCCTGCAAATACCCGTAGAGCACATGAATATCCTTTGCTGATGCGAAAAAAGCTATATCATCTGCGTATACATAAACTGTAAAGTTAGGATGAATGGGGATGTCCCGAACTAATATGTTGAAAAGCAGCGGAGAAAGAACAGAGCCTTGCGGCACACCTCTTGATTGACCATAGGTATTAGAACAAAAAGATCCGTCTGTACAGAAGAAAAATCTATCTTTTAGAAATTCACAAATCCAGGCGTAGAGGTAATGCGGTGGTTGTAGTTGAACAAGATTGTTAATGAGGACTGTGTGCTCCACGCTGTCATAGGCGTTCGCAACGTCAAGCGTCACCAAGGCCAAAACTTCTCTCTGGCGCATTGAGAGTCGTATTCGGCTCTCGAGATCCACATACGCGGACCATATGGAACAACCGCGACGAAAGCCAATCTGTGCGGGGCTGAGGCCGTTAATATGATGAACATGCTTTGTGAGGCGACTGTGTACTACTCTTTCTATTAGCTTTGCTAAATTTGAGGTTAAAGCAATCGGCCGAATATTGTCTAATTGAAATCCATTGTCTGCATTTTTTAAAAGTAAAATTGTTTTCGCAATTTTCCAACTGTGAGGGATCCAAGAGGTTTCCAATGACGCATTTACAATATCTAGAAGGTGAGTTGGAAAGTCGTGCGCTAAAATCTTTAACATGCCCACGGTAATCCCGTCAGATCACGGAGCAGCAGAGTGCATCGAGGAAACAATTTGCAGGAGCTCCGACACGTCGACCTCAGGATAGTCCGAGCTGGGGGTGAGAGTGTGCAAAGGTTCTGCTTTCTGTACCTGGAAACGTAAGGCCAGCCCCTGCGCGATGCGTTCAAGGTTTTGCTTAGCCTCCTGCGGATACATTACCATTGACCTTATGCGATTGGAGGCCGGAGAGCTGTTATTCTGCGCCATGAATCTATAGAGAGCCTTCTTATTCTGGGGTTTTGAGAGATACGTGTTTAAATTTTGATTATAATCCTCCTTTGCCTTTTTAACAGTTCTTTGAAACATGCAGAGAAGAACTTATAATTTATCCAATTAGCTGTGCTCTGATTATAGGAAAGGCTTTTTCAGGCTGCTTTTCTACGACGATAAGCTTTCTCACACTCCTCCGTCCACCAAGGAGACGGCTGTCTGGCAGGAGCAGTAGTGGACACCGAGAATACAGAGCTCTCAGCAGCACCTTGCAGAAAGGTAATTGTCCGCTGAGCTCTTTGTGCTCGACCTGAGCTAACTATGGAGGAGAGTGAGGCAGATATCAATTTTTTGTACATAATGTGGTTTACAAATTTCATGGTTGCACCACCTTTTCTGATAGGCGAGGATATAATAGAAAAGGTTATTGGAAAGTGGTCACTAGATGTACCTGAGTCTTCAGTTGACCATGCAGATACGCCAACCCCACGAGATGCTAATGTTAAATCTATGATTGAACGGGATCCTCCTCGCATAAAGGTTACTGCTCCGGAATTGCAGCAGCGCACTGCATTCATTGACATCCAGGACCACAGAAGCTGGCCGCAGGAGTCAGGGCGACTATCCCAGACACTGTGGTGCGAATTAAAATCTCCTGCGATGACTGTGCTGTTTGCGCCGCTCAGTAAGGTATCCAAACAGTCTGTCCTGTGAACACCGATTGGGAAGTAGACGTTAGCAATAGTGACTTTGGCGCACTGTGGAAGGGAGATTTCAACCGCCAACAACTCACAGTCAGGGCGCATAACTGTCTGCGAGATTGATGCCCGGTGACATATTTTCGTAGAGATTATAGTTATTAACCCACCACCTCTGCCATTAACGCGATCTACCGTGAAAACACGAAATTTTTTTAATGTGAATGATTTAAGTGCACAGAGCCACGTTTCTTGTAAAATCACAATATCTGGATTATGTTTATGAAGAAGTAATTCAAGATCCGGTAAAGAAGAAAGTACGGAGCGACAATTCCACTGCATAACTTTTAGACCCGCCATGATTATCGACTGGTTAAAGAGGCATCAACAGCCTCCTTCAGCACATCAGTCCGGGGAATTAATTTGGGGGGTCCTTTCTTTGCTTTGACTTGCGGAACAGCTGACTTCGAGGGTGAGGAAGAAGCTCGACGCTTCTGGGAAGTGGTGAGCATTTCAACGTCCATGCTACAAGTATCTACGTGAGCGACACTGTCAGGAGCGCTGTTGGCAGGCGGTACTTGGGCACGGTAGGAGGCGACATGGATAGACTCTTACTAGCAGCACTTGGGAGTGATGCCGGCGTAGCCGCCGAAACATGTGATTCAGTAGGCAGAGATTGGCCAGCAACAAGTTGAGATAGAGCCTCAGTGAAACTGCCCAGCATTCGCTCGACCACCACAGAAAGAGCCTGTTCTACTGAGGACAATATTGAAGTAGTCAAACTTGACGGTATATCAGCAACAGAGCTTCGCGCACGGCTGGCATATGTAGTATCCCTCCGATCCAGAAGTGCATAAGCATCTGCTCTCGAACATCGTTTCGCTTGAATGATATCGAGCAGGCTTTGTTCGTCGGCTCGTTTCGAGCAGTAGACATCATCAGCTGAGTGGTTGCCCTTGCATAGTCAACACTGGGGCTGATCAGAGGCGCAGCTGTCATCTGAATGCCCTTCTCAACAAACACGGCAACAGGTCGCCGACTTACACGCTTTACCACTGTGACCGAAACGCCAACAGTTGTTGCACTGAAGAGGACGGGGCTGCAGAGGGTCCACACGATACACTATCGGCCAAACCTTGAGTTCAGAAGGACAGGAGGAACCAGCAAACGTAGTGATAACTGACTCTCTCGCAACACGCACACCATTGAATTCTCTACTGCACCGGTAGACAGAAAGAACCCCCACACCTGCATCCTGAAACTCCTCCAGTATATCCTGCGGGGAAAATGCTGGGTCCACGCCACGAACAATACCTTTGGAACATGTGAGCTGTTCCGGGATGAAGGTTTTACCCGCTAATGACTGAAACATTTTGCACTGGAGCAGGTCTGTGACGCAATCAATGTCAGCGGACCTGTAAACAAAGCCTCTCCGGCCGAACGGTCGCACCTCAGAGATCTGGAGGTAGTGGGTAGTGAGAGATCTTAGCTCCTGCTGAAGGACCTTGGAGCTTTTCATCTTGATCGTTTTCACACCGATCGGCACGAGAGCCACAGGGATGATGTCGATTCCATTTTTACGAAAATTTTCTAGAGGCAAGCTTTGGGTGGGCAAGCTGGCAAACCAGGTTGCCGACCCTCCACCCGGGGCGGTCAGCGACATACCTGAGCCAAACGCACCCTCAAATGCACATTAACCTGGCCTACAGACCTAACCTGAGACCTGGCCAAATCCCCCACGCAGAACGGCCTCACCAGAGATGACCACGTAGGCACCACCAGGACACCACAGTTGAGCTCGAAGCCAAGCACCAGCAAGAACACGTCAGCACCGTCCAACACCCAGCTCTTCTTCTTGGCTCTTCTTCGTGGCGAGCGCAGCTTCCCGGGAGGAGCCCTGGCCTCGAGCGGTAGGCTCGTGCTTGGCGGCGGTGATCCTCTTCATCTGCACAAAGGCCTTGGTCGCCACGCGACGAAAAAAAGGCGCCAGTGCATGTCCAGGCCAAGGTACCGCACCAATTCACGCCAAAAGATCAGAGTCCAGTCTATTGACAGTGGCGCTAGGTGCGCGCGCGAGCGCGAAACGCAGGTCATGGCCACCGATTTGTCCGTGCTCAGCGACAGACCAAAGCCGCGCAAGCTGGCATCGATTGCGGCCAGAGCTCCTTGAAGGCACCCTCGTATGCGGAGCGCCTCGCCCGGTGGTCCCCGGCACCACAGAGCTATGTGGTCTGCATATATGGACATGCACACGTGCCGTCGGCCGCTCCTGGGGAGGGAGGCCGGCACCACTGACATCGCAACATTAAACAGAAATGGTGATAAGACAGAGCCCTATGGCACGCCCATGTCCACCGGACGAGGCTTGGCAAGCTTACCTCCTACTCGTACGCGCATGGTGCGCCCCTTCAGGAAGCCGTGAGCGTATCGCAAAAGGCGCCCGCTCAAACCGGTCCCCTCAAGCGGTGTCGTGTTACTCCTCTGTCTTCTCGTTTCTCCCGCTCCTCTCCCTACTTCTATCGTCAAGCCGGCAGTGGGTGTGGTGGTTGATCCACAGTAGACTAGACACGCTCGTTCCTTCCCATTTCCACTTCTACTAAACCACTAACTCACTCGCGACGAATATTCGAACACGGGGAAAGCGCGAGGCACGTGCGGGAGCAACGCCGGTTCTTGGCGAGCGTTGTTTCTCTTGTTCGTGGTTCAGTCGTCGATGAGGTGGCCGATGTTCTGCACTGCAGTGTTCGCCACTCGACTTTATCTCATTTGGGGACAACGAAGGTACCCACATTCCGTCTTCCAGCTCATCACACAGGGTAGCCTCGGTGTCTGAACGTGCCTGAACGTTTCTGAGGACTCTAGGGCAAGAAACGTAGTTACTGTTCGGCAGTATGCTTTTACTGAGGTGCAAGAGATCCACGAGAAGCCACGAGAAGAAGACGAAGACCTAGTGGGTGGATACGTGTCTGCTTCTAGGTCTGTGTTTTCGCTTTTCGCTGTCTTCTCGTGTGTGGCGTGGGTCGGACAGTGCCCTCCGTGCGACCGAATGCTGACGACGCCCCTACGGAGAAATTCCCGGCACGGCGGGCGCATTCTCAAGTGAGAAAACCCAACCGGAACCCTCAGGGGCAAGCTAGGCTTAGCTCGGCGCTGCCGAGCGAGGCCGCGCTACGCGTCTGCATGGATTCTGCGTTGTCGACGATGGCTACGCGGATGCCCGCTGTGTTGCCACCTGACGCAGCCTCCACGTCCACGCAATCGTCAGCGCCTCTAGGCCTCCAGCCTGCGCCGTCTTCCGATGCTACGACTTTGGCCTGTGACATGGACTGCTCTACCGCCTCCGTGCCCGTGGCACTCCCTCAAGAAACTGTGCCCGTCGCGCCAGTTCAGTATTCCCACCAAGGGCCGTCACCAGCGTCTGAGCCTCCTCCACAGATGCCTCCCGTGAGTCAAGGCTCTCTTTCTCCTGCTGCGAACTCGTTCCGCGTTACCATCAAGCCTACATTGCGCTTTGATATGACTGCCATCCCTGCCCGGAATGTTCAAGCCACAATTGACCATGCCCTTGGCTCTTCGAACTACTGCGGGTTTGTCGTCCATCGCCCATCGAACACCATCACGGTAAACTTGTCATCCTTGATGGACGCCCAGAAACTTTGCGCAGTTACGCGGATCCCCCTGGATGACAGCAAGCATGTCCCGGTGCAAATATATTTTGCATCTGGTCCTGACACACTCCGCTGCATGGTTTATCATGTCGACAGCACGAGCCCTCCCGAGGAGGTGCGCGCCAATTTTCGCTGCTCAACTCATGTTGTACTGCAAGCACGGCCTATGGGTCGCCGGGGCTCATACCTGCTCATCCTGCAAGGCCCGTTGACTCTCCCGAAGTACCTTACCTACTACGGTGCGATCGTCAAACCACAGCCCTTCCGACCTCGTCGTATTTTTTGCTATCACTGCCACAAAGAAGGACATATGCAAAATACCTGCCCTAATCCAGCAGCTGTGGCCGACATGAATGAACCAACAGCTCATTGTGCCCTGTGCAAATCGCCGGACCGTGACATTCGCTCCCCCGCTTGTCCAAAGAAGAAGCAAGCGAAGAAGGTTCACAAGTCGCCTGCAAAAATGGATGTCCCTACAAGTAATCGCTTTGCAGCTCTCGCATGTGACGACGACTTCCCTGAACTTCCTTTATCTGAGCCTGCTGCTCACCATACGTCTCCTCGCCAGCGTACATATGCACAAGCGGCTCACCTTCCCGGATCAAATGGTACGCCCAAACGTCCAGTGCATCCATCACATGTGGATACTACAGATGAAGACACAGCTTTAGACAATGCAATCGCGGAGGCTCGCCGCCGACTAGACGAACTCACCCAGCGCCGGGAACAGCGTCGTTCTCAATCCTCTCGAAGAATTCTCATAACTCGGGAGCAATCATCAGAGGAATCACCTAGGGTAAGCACTGGCCCACAATCAGGTGCCGACCACCTGTTAGCCGTGACTACCCCGACAGTGGACAAGATATTAGCGCTGATGAAGCAGGTGACATCCCTCATCGTGGAAGCTCTTCGGCCTCGTCATGGATAGCGCATCATCATCGGTGGTGGTGCAGTGGAACTGTCGAGGTTTCGCTAATAAGGCCTCTGAAGTGAACATCCGTCTTCGCGACGGAAAGCTGAGGGCATGGGCGTTCCTACTGCAAGAGCATAATGCACTCCCACGCCTTTCAGGTTTCTGCGCATACCATTCACCATCTATCCCTGATCGCCGTTGCACCGCCTCCTCCCTCAGCCCAGGTAAATCTGCAATTTATATTCACAGTTCAGTTCCGCACACACCGCTCGACCTTTCACGGTGGTGCAACACACGTCAAGAGGTTGTCGCCCTTCTCGTAAAACCTGCACGCACACCCCTTATTCTAGTTTCTTTTTATAGTCGTCCTGGCTCCGCATCTCCCAATCTGGGATGGGTTCGTTTTCTACGTTCTACCAACTCGGGTATCCCTATTCTAGTTGGCGGTGACTTCAACGGCGCACACACTGCGTGGGGTTACCCATCGGATTCCTCAAGGGGTTCACACATCCAAGGGAGCTTTTCAGATCATTCCTTTCAACTTTTAAATCACCCGAATACTTCTACCCGCCCACGAGGTGGCCCGTATTCACCTGATTTGACTTGGTGGTTAGGCCCCGGTAACCCTCGTTGGGCTGTTGATTCTGATACTTGGGGTAGCGATCACAGCCCTATTTTTATCTCCCTCACGCCTACGCGTCTACGGAAAATACGCCGCACCGTACGAATAACATCATGGGATTCTGTACGCGCAGACAATCATTTATCTACATTCAACCCCTCTTCAGCATTGTCTACTCTATCTGATGTTCTCGCTACTCACACTATTACCACTACTGTAAATGAAGATGACCCAAACCCGGACATACATCTCTTGAATCTGTGGGCTCTTCGTCGCCAGGCGGATCTTTACGCTACTCGTCACCCCGATGACCCTTCGGCTCTTCCTACTCTTCACCGCGCTACCGCACGGGCGCGGCGCTATGCAAAGCGGCTAGGCAGGCAACGCTGGGCTGCATGGTGTGCCCGCCTGTCCTCTACGCAGGGCAATCGACATCTTTGGAGAGTGTTTCACGCCATGGAGCGCCCTTCTCAGGTTGCAGATTACACAGAGAGCATTCGCCTCGCGCTAAATGTGGATGAGGACACATTTGCACAACAAGCGGCCCGTCAATTTTTTCCAAACCATGACTGCACCGCTACGTCTCCACCTGACTTATCGGTAACAGAGCTCCCCGATGGGATTACTTCTGACCTCACCATGGCAGAGCTGCTGGCCTCCATTGACCGTTTAAAAACTACTACTACTCCCGGGCACGACGGCATACCTAACTCCTTATTCCGTAACTTGGAAGGGAGGGCTTTGGAAACCCTACTTGATACTTTTAACGAAGTGTGGCGTTCTGGCATCATGCCGGGAGACTGGAAGCATTCTATTGTGGTTCCAATCCCCAAGTCAGGTCAGCCTCCAGTATCTCTCTCGGCCCTTCGTCCAATTTCCCTTACCCCTACCATCTGCAAGCTTTATGAAAACATTCTAGCCGCACGCTTATCATGGTGGCTGGAATCCCATGATTGTTACCCAGATTCCCAAATTGGTTTCCGCCCACATATTGGAACGGAGGACGGCCTTGCTACTTTGGCTGCTGACGTGCTTGACCACTCTCCACAGAGTCACCTTGTACGAACCGTAATCGCTACAGACATTACAAAGGCATATGATAACATCCTTCACTCTGCCATTCTTGCCTCCCTTCAAACTCTTGGTCTCCCTCACCGGTTCCTCCTCTCCATTCACGCCTTTTTAGCAAATCGAACCTTCAGCGTGCGTGTCCACGGAAAGCCCTTTGGTAATTTCACTTCCAATAGAGGAGTGCCGCAGGGCTCCGTTCTCGCCCCCACATTATTTAATGTGGCTTTAATTCCTCTGCTTCGAGCCCTAGAGAACATCCCTTCTATCCGCGTGCTTGCATATGCCGATGATATCACCTTGTGGTGCTGTCATCCAGATGCGTCTATTCATCAGTCGGTCCTTCAACACGCGCTGGATGTATTGACATCTCGCCTCCCACCTTTGGGTCTAACACTCTCTCCTACTAAATCATGTTTCATTCGAATTGGAAATAAAGCCGCCTTACGGAAAGCTCCCCCTTTAAATTTTACGGTACATAATTCTCTGATTCCTCAGGTAGAAACTGTTCGTATTCTTGGTCTTCTCCTCCATACATCTGGGACTGGCACCCCGTGGCTGACAGCCACCCGTAAATCGGCTCACGCTACTCTAGGTCTGATTCGTCGCATAGCTATGCGCTCTGATGGCGCACGTGCTCATACGGCCCGCCAGCTTGTGCGCTCTATTCTTCAGCCACGGATAGTATATCAGGCTCAATTTCAACGTCTCACCCGCCGACAGTGGGACTCCCTTGAAGCTATCAATCGTGAGGCTATGCGCGTCATAACGTATCTGCCTCGTTTAACACCCATACCTGTGCTACAGGAGTTCGCCCAACTTAATACACTCAGTGAAATCATCGACCAACGGGTGGCAAATAGAGCTCGAAAACAGTCTCTCAAACTTCATCGTTTAAAGACACTTCCACCGTGGTCCTATTGCCAGCTCACTGACAATCGCCCCACTGTTTCCCCGTCGGTATCAGCAGCGTATCTGCCTGAAGGGTGCATATTATACACGGATGCATCTCATTCTGCAGAGAGGGGAGTTACTGCTGTGTATAGTCCATCTCATCCGCATCTCAACTCTCGCGCGACGTATACTGCGGATACGTGCACTCCCCTGGCATTGGAACTTCAAGCCATTTACAATGCCATTGCTTCCCTTCCGCTCGTTCCAACATTCAATACAGTTCACATTTACATCGACTCCCGCGCCGCCCTTAAACAGCTGAAGGCTGTTCGACGAACGTTCCAGATTTCACAATCTATTCATGTGCTCTGCGCAAAGTATCCTGTCCTGTGCGCATACACTGGATTCGCGGCCATGCCCAGGATCCACATTACATTCAAGCGGATGCTATGACTCATCTTCATACATTAGACGATCTGCCACCTTCCCCTCTTCCCCCAGATCCGTTCCTGTCCCACGTTTCCGATTCCGAAGTTCTGCGCCAGCGAACACGCGCTCTAATTCCTCCGTGTTCGCACCCTCTCCCCCGTAGTCTTACTCGGCAGGAGGAGGTATCCGTGCGCCGGATTCGGGCAGGGGCGGCTCTGACACCATCTGTCCGTCATCGGTGGCGTGCCAAAGATCTGCCACTACCTGACAGGTGCCCTCACTGTGGCGCTGCACCGGACATATGTGATGTGCGGCACTTGTTGTGGACGTGCCCAGCGACGGCTGCTATCAGAAAACGGCTCCTCAGGGAGGTGGGCCTGCGGTGGAACCGCGAAAGTGACTACGTGAAGTGGACTATGGACAACCGTTTCATTAACAACCTCTGTGACTACCTCAGCGCAACGGTTCTTCACTCCTTCTTTTAACTTTCAATCCCGTGCATTCCTTCCCCCCTTTCCTTTTTCAACTTATGCCTCATGGCACACTTCTCGAATAAAAAAAAAAAAAAAGAGATCCACAGGAAGCGCTTGACTTTCCCGGGTGGCCTTTTTTATGGTGACGCAAGCTTTTAAAAGCCTGATTTTATGGAGTTCAAAGTCCCGAAGTAACTCAGGCTTTAAGGGACGCCGTGGTATAGGGCTGAGGAAATCTTGACCGACTATAGTTCTTAACGTGCGGCGACATCGCACTGTACAAGAGCTTCCATAATTTCGCCTCAATGGCAATGTGACCGCCTAAGGCCGGAATCGAACTAAACTTTTGTTTAGCAGCCTGGCATTAAAACCACTGAGCCACCGTGGCGTCTCAGGCAAATGCGTCCCTATTGCAATTTCTGCGGAAGTTTTGAACATTCGCAGTAAATGGAACGCTACCCGCACCTTGATCCCGTCATGTGCGAAATACGAGGGAGGTCGTCGTAGGTAGAGCAGCTGCGAACGCCGCTTCAGAAGTGGTTGCTGCCGTCTTCAAACAGCATGTATGGTAATTCTCTGGTTTTAAAGCGACATTAGGGTCCATAGAGGCACCTTAATGAATGAAGATTAATGTATCGTTAAGATAAGCGACAGCTGCACAAGGTGCAATTCAACGGTATCCATCGGAGTAGTTAAATAGGCGAAACCAACGAACTCATTCATGAGCACGATAAATTCATTCATTCAACGAATCATTCACGAGCAAGATAAACCGTGCGAAATCACATTTTTCTGCTGGTGGACACCACCGCCAAGTGCCTGAAAGCCCGACCAAGGCATCGACTTTACCACAGAACCACATGTCCAGCATTCTTGGTCCAAAATTTCTTATAACAAATTTTATTGTTATGGAAATATTGAGCGCAATGGTCCATTTTTACAATTTATATCAAGACATTTCATTCGAAGTTTTAGATGGCTTGCATCCAGCAGTTACGACTGCCATAAAAACCAATGGAAACGGTTTGGCGACAGCAAAAATGTTAATAAGAACAAATGCAGGCCTGTCGACGACAGGCCCGCGGATATATTGATTGTTATAGTGAAATCTTCTATGATACAGTCGCGTTTACATGAATGCGACAGAAGTTCATTCTAGTTCTTCTTTTGAGGGAGAGAGCAGGTTTACTGAAAGGCTTGACTCACCCTTTGCTCTCTTCTTGCACGTTTTCTACTCTCCCTTAATAAGGCGACGGGAGTCAACTTCTGTCACATTCATGTAAACACGGCTCATTAAAACATTGCGTTCAAAAAGTTTTGAACATTCGCAGTAAATGGAACGCTATTCCTCAGCCCACCTCTAACTCCCTTACTTCACGGCATGGTTGTGATGTCCACTAAGATGTGATAAACTCACCGCGTCTTTCATTTCCAGGTATTGAATGTTTTACTGGCTAGGCCTTTAGGCCAGCAGCGAGGAAGGCACCCTGTAAGGTTTATACAACGTAGCAAACCTGTAATCGCTTTTGCTGTAATATACCTAATTCAAAACAATTATTTCGTTGAAAAGAGCCGATTACAGGAGATACATGTTATGTCGGGAAGGGCTGGTTACAGGTGAGATATGCTATGTGGACGTTAGCCCATGGCTGTTGGCGACCTGGTCGGCCCACTCTATGACCCAGACTTGCGCCTTTGAGTCCAAGCTGGTCAGCACGGCCTCCCATTGCTCTAGAGAATGAACTTTATTAAATCCGGCGGAGGAGGGAAAGCGCCAAACTCGCCCGTGTGCTGTGCGATGTCAGTGCACGTTAAAGATCCCTAGATGGGGTATATTATTCCGGAGACCTTCAACACGGCACCTCTTCCTTTTAACTCCCCCTTTTATCGCCTTCCTTACTGGGTGGTTCGGATGTCCACCGAGATACATGACAGTTACTGCGGCACTTCCTTTCCACAAAAACCAATTTTTAATTTCGGTTCTTTCCTGCAGTCTCATAGGATGTGATCACAAGTGTCTCGAATGCCTGAGCGCTTACACTGCGGGTTATGCTGGTTAGGATGTACCTATATGCGCTAGCAGAGAAGGTTTAGAAACGAGCACGCTTGAAGACTACGCCTTAGTTGAAAGATTTGTCTGGAGTGAAATAAACGCGCCTCTCCTGCCTAAAATGGTTGGTATTGCTGTGAAATGAGATCCGAGCCCTCCCTGAAAAACTCCCTGAAGGAAAGAACTCCGAGTTCGAACCTGGAGTAGCCGAGTTCAAACCCGACCGCGGCGGCCACGCTTCAATGGAGGTGAAACGCTAAGGCACCCGTGTTCTGTGCGATGTCAGTGCACGTTAGATACCCATGTGACCAAAATTATTCCAGAGCCAACCACTACTAAACGCACCTCTTTAATCCTTTCTTTTCTTAGTCCCTCCTTGATCCCTTCTATAACAGCGCAGTCCATTTCTTTTCCTAGTACAGCCACATCGCTGCACATGCTAGAGAATGTGAACCATTCATTTACAGTTTTACAGCCTAGCTGTGCGCCTCAAACCCTCGTGAAATCGCGAACGTCTAATTTTGAGTTACCCGCCGCATTAGCGCAGTGGCTAGGGCACTCGTCTACTGAGCCAGTGTGCCCGGGTTCGAACCCGATCGCGGCGGGCGCGTTTCGATGGTGGCGAAAGAAATATATTAATGCGTTTTTGTGGATAGGAAATGGCGCAGTATCTGTCTCATATATCGTTGGACACCTGAACCGCGCAAAAGGCGCTGGTGTGCTGTGTGATATCAGGGTACGTTGAAGGCTCACAGGTGGTCGAAATTATTCGGGAGAAATCCGACACGGCACCTATTCCCTCCTTCAGTCTGGCACTCCCTCCTTTTTCCATCCCTTAACGGCGCGGTGCGGGTGCCCACCGAGGTATATAAGACCGTTACTGCGTCATTTCCTTTCCTCAAGTCCAATTCATTTTCATTTTCCAATTTTGGGTATTTATACCGGCAGTAGATATACCTATTCGCCTCTTCTCCGTAGTCTCGAAGCAGTTGGTCTCGATAGACGTCTCTGCCAGCGGGTTGCGGGAACTGTTGACCACCGCGAGGGCGGACGCTCGTTTGTGCACCTGCTCCGCCGCCACCACGCGCACCGCATTGGTGTATTCTAAAGGGAGAGAAAGTGGGCTCGCGAGCATGTGCTCCCCTCACCTCTTTCTCCCCCTCCTTACCATACTTCTATCGGCACGCCGGCAGCGTGCGTGGCGATTGAGCCACCAGTAGACAAGCTCGTGCCTTCCCCTTTCCACTTCTAATTAACCATTCAATCACGCGAGCATTATTCGAACACGAGGGACGCGCGAGACACATTCGGGAGCGACTGCGATTCTTGAAGAGCGTTCGTTCTTTTGTTCTTGGTTCAGTAGCTGATGAGCTTCATACTGAGAGGATAGTTGGTTTTTTCCGCTACAGTGTTCCGCGTTCCCCTGCATCTCATTGAAGGACAAGCCGCCCATACCTGTCTTCGAGTACAGCACCCAGAGTAGGGAAGGATGCCATCAGTTTTGAGGATTCTAGGTGGTGACGAAACAAAGGTTAGTGCTGGAATTATTATGAAGGTTCGCTGGAGTCTGCGAGTGCGTGGACATGCCGAGTGCCTTTCTGAAGACCCTAGGGCAAGAAACTTAGTTACTTATCGGCGGTATGGTGTTAGTTTTGACACGAAGCACAAGTTTTTGCTGAGGCGTTCTCTCTTGTGATGTCAGGTTTTTAAAAACTTGGTTTATTTATTTATTTTATTGACACTGTTGACCCTCGCTTGAGGGTCGTTACAGAGAGGGAATACAATGCAATGTACAACAGAAAAAATTCATGTTTCATATCATCAAGTTGGGTGCCCCCGACACAAAATATCGATAGAACGTTCGAGCTTGTGCACTTCCGATTGTTCGACAACTTCAACAGGCAAAGCATTCCAAATTTCGATGACATCAGGAAAAAAAGAGTAACGAAAAACATCAATACGTGAGTCGTAAGGCTTGATCGATCGAGTGTGGCTTGTTCTCGCGCTCCGTCTTCCCGGAGGCTGAACATATCTATCTGATTTTATCTTGAAGTGCCCTTGAATTATTTGAAAGAAAAGTTTTAGTCTTGATTTTTTCCTTCGATTTTCCAGTGATTCGAGCCCACATGAGTTCAGCATTTCCGTCACTGAGTCCCTTCTTCTGTATCTTGACGATATAAACCGAGCAGCCATTCTTTGGATTCGTTCCAGTTTATCTTTTAGAACCTTTTGGTGCGTGCTCCAGACGACACAAGCGTACTCCAAGGATGGGCGGATGAATGTTTTGTAAGCTATCAGTTTGACATCTTTTGTTGCATGTTCCAATTTCTTCCTCAGAAAGTAAAGTTTTTGGGAAGCTGTCGAGCACACATTATTAATATGTTTATGCCACTGCAGATTATGTGCAATTGTGACGCCTAAATACTTGAAGGTATCAACATTTTTTAGATTATTTTTTCCAACATTATAAGAAAATAACTGCAAAGTCTTCTTATTAGTTATATGCGTAAAAGTTGATTTTGTGTAATTAATTTCCATGCCCCATTTTTCGCACCGAAGATGCAAGGAATTAAGGACACGGTTTATTCTAATTTGGTCGGCAGCTTGTGTTATTCGAGAATAAATTAAACAGTCGTCTGCAAAAAGCTTCAATTCTACGGGAGACTCGGTAACCTCGTTAATATCATTAATATAAATTAGGAACAGTAATGGAGCTAAAACCGACCCTTGAGGAACGCCAGAAAATACTTCTAATGTAGAAGAAAAACAATCATCCACATGCACAACCTGCCTGCGATTATTCAATAGGCTTTAATCCACTTAGGAATGGTTTCGCTAATTCCTGCTTTGTGTAACTTGAAAAGTAATTTACTGTGTGGAACCTTGTCAAATGCTTTTGCAAAATCTACGCAAATGACATCTATTTGTTCTTGGGCATCTATGGCTGAACTAAAATCATGTATCGTTTCTATGAGCTGTGTTATGGTAGATAGCCCTCTTCGGAACCCGTGCTGATGCTGATAAAAGAACGCGTTATCCTCGAGGAAAGTTAGTATATGTTTACTGATGATATGTTCCAATAGTTTACAGCTGATACTTGTCAGGGAAATTGGGCGATAAATATTTGCGAGTAGTCGGTCGCCGTTTTTAAAAACAGGTGTTACGACTGCGCACCGCCAATCTTGTGGCAACGAGTTAGTGTGTAGGGACTTTGTAAAGATTATCTTCAAGAAAAATGATATCCACTCAGCGTATCGCTTTAAAAACTGGGTTGGAATCCCATCCGGCCCGCTAGCCTTTTTAGAATTCAAAAGTAACAATTGATTAAACACGTCGGCCTGGGTCACGACCAGGTCTTCCATCGAACATGAAAGGGAGGAACGCGGGTACGCGTCACAGTCGTCATTGCTTGGTTTAGAAAAAACAGACTGGAAAAAGTTATTGAAATGATCTGCTATTTTTGTTTTTTCTGTTACTATGTTCTCACTAATTTGAATTCTATTGATTTCCTCTTTATTGCCACTAAGGTAAAGCCAAAACTTCCGAGGTGCCGTTTTAACGAAGCTACTTAATTTTTTATTAAAAAAATGCTCTTTTGATTCCATCAGAGCCGTTTTTAAACTCCTTCGCAATTTCGATACCTCAGCTGAGCTCACTTTTCTCCTGCGCAGCCTCTTTATCTTGCGCTTGATGTGTATAATAGGTCGATTAATCCAAAGGTTACGGGATTTTATTTTCTTTTCTCGAGTTGGAATGAATCTGTCAACGCAATGTTTTATAATATTCTTGAAACGTAGCCATAGGTTTTCAACTGGTTCACAATCGCAGGCAAGTTCGAATTCATTATATGACATTTCTAAAAAATCTTGAATGGATGTGTCGTCTGCCTGCCTATAAGCCTTAAATTGTACAGATACAAAGGGTTGGCCACGAGTGTTTGTTCTGATCGGAATGTGCACAGAAACCATTCTGTGGTCAGATATCCCGTCTTTAACAGACACAGTACAGTCACCCACTCTGTCCGAAAGAAACACCAAGTCCAAAAGTGACCGGGATTCGAGTGTTACGCTCGTGTCTTCTTCCACGATTTGTTTAAGATTGTGCGAAAACATTATCTGCAGCAGTGCTTCGGAACTAGAAATTTCAATGTTCCCAGGTAGGAGCCTGTCCCAGTTAATGCTAGGCAAATTAAAATCTCCGGTCATTATTAGTCTGGTGGTACGGTTCAAGTGAGTGCATAAGAACATATTAAGGTCATCCAAAAACTCTGGTGAAGTGGCAGGCGGCCTATACACTGCGCCAACAAGGTAAGCAACACTCGCATAAGTAATTTTGCACCAAACTGTTTCAGGCAAAGTGCACTCGACCATTACTGCATCTATAGATCTTTTGACAATGATTGCAACACCCCCCCCCCCCCCCCCCACGAGTATCCCTGTCCCATCTGAACATCTGGTAGTTTGGGGGCACTATACAGTGACTAGGCACACCGTTTTTTAGCCATGTTTCGGTTACGACGAGCACGTGTGGACTTTCTGTCAATAATACATATTCTAACTCGGTTACTTTGTTAAAAAGGCTACGAGCATTCAATGATAAGATTCGTAGCTATGACGGGGTGAGTTTAGGTGTTGATTCGCCGGAATTATCCGAGGTGTCAGAGCCATCATGCGAGTTGCCTGCTTTTCGAGTGCGGTGCTTGAACTTATCTCGGGAGTTCAGGAGCGAGCGTGCGTTCTTCTCGTTGTCCCATGTGTATAACTTGTCATTTATTTTGAGCTTGTCGTCGATCAAAAAGACCTTCTCGCCCTGCGCCCTTTCAGCAGAGGCACTTTCCCACAACTTCCTTCGCACCGCTGCCGTTTCCTTCGCATGGTCATTGCTCACACTAACCGATTGTCCTTTCAGTTTGCTGCAGTTCTTCAGCACTTGTTGTTATTCTCTGCTGTCATAAAATTTCACAATAATTGGCCTAGGCCGTTCTTTGTTCTTTTTCCCTATGCGATGGATTTTTTCGACGGTTTTTACTTCAACTTCCAGCGTATCATAAAAAATTTTATCTATGACAGCTGCCTTTAACTCCGTCTCTGAATCGCCGATTTTTTCAGAAACACCAAAAACCAGCAGATTGTTACGACGACTATAGTTTTCATACTCAATCAGTTTTCTGGCCTGTTGCTGAACTGTTACCTCAAGATATTCAATTCTTTTGTTCAATTCTTGTATCACTGCCAGAGAATCAGTCAGTCTATTAGTCTTTTCATTCAGCTGACCAATATCCTTGCTGATATTAGTCAACCGGCAGTCAGACGCGGCTTGATTATCTATAATCGTCTGTAACAGCTCAGCTGTCTTAGGTCCGGGGTTTTCTTCTATGTCTCCCGACATCAGCAGCATCAGCACGGACCAACAGTCAATAACAATGCAATGAAGCCTACCAGGGCACGGCAGGACGACTAAAAATCTATTGTCACTACGGTAACAGCAGTCTGTGGATGGGGAACCAACCTGCACAAACAGCAGCAGCGGGTGAGCCATGCTGTCCGCAGGCCAGATGCCGTACCGTCTGATCTGGTCGGTGTCGCGTCGTTCCTTAAGTAGATCGGCTGCTGGTGACGTCACATCTCGTGGTCGATATCCCTTGATTGTGTTGTTGCTTGTGACGTGGCCCGCGCAAAGCATCAGGGGTTGTATCACGGTGATGTTGGTCGTTGATACCGGGGTGGGCGTCGCATGCAAAATCCACGGCAGAACCTGCACAAACAGCAGCAGCGGGTGAGCCATGCTGTCCGCAGGCCAGATGCCGTGCCCTCTCAAAAACCTCCCAAAGCGACTTAGGCTGTGAGGGACGCAGTACTGAAGTGCACCGGATAAGTTCGACCAGCTGGGGTTCTTTAACGTGCATTGACATCGTACAGTACACGAACGAGCCTCTAGCATTTCGCCTACATCGAAACGCAACCGGGTCGTTCGGGTCAGCAGCCGTGCACTCTATACCACTCAGCCACCATGGCGGCTCAGGTAAAACCGTCCTTCTTGAAATTGTTGAGAATTTTTGGATATTCACCGTGAATTGCACGCTACCCAGACCTTGATGAAGTCTTGTGCGAAATAGGAGGCTTAGTCGTCATAAATAGAGCAGGTACAAACGCTATTTCAGAAGTGATTGCGGCCGCCCTCAAGCAGCACGTGCGGTAATGTCCTGGTTTCACAGCGACATTAGGGTGCATAGACGCCGGTTTGGATTTGAAGCTGAATGCCTCTGTAGGCTAAGCGACAGGTATACAAGATAGGCAGGAACTCATGAATAAAAAAATGCTGGCTTAAGATTTGCAAGCACTGAACAGTAAAAATCGCGATTTTTTGTAGGTGGGAACCACCGTCACGCTTCGAAACGCGATTGCGGTGCCCAATAACAAGGAGGGAATATGTTCAACAGTCTTGATAAAATATTATCAGTATTAGAGAATTTACTGTAAGAAACAATTGGAGGACGCTTAAGCTTCGTCTTTAAAAGTGAGACGTGACATGTCGCAGCGCTGCCGAGAAGTACACGGAACGCCATCTCGGCGGACACCCGAACTGGGTTGTAATGGAATGAAAATTGCTTTTAAGGAAAGGAAATGACGCCTGCCTCACATTTCTCGCAGGACACCCGGATTGCGCCCTAAGGGAAAGAAAAATCGAACGACCGATCTATCAGTCAGTCAGTCAGTCAGTCAGTCCATCTATCAATCAGTCCTTAACGCTGTCACGTTAAAATTCCTTTCCTTACTGCGCGGTTCAGGTCTCCACCGAGATGCGCAATTTTTCGCTCACGGCCAAAGACGCCGACGACACCGACTTCTCTGCGACGCGAGCTCCTTAACGCTGTCACGTTAATATTGCAGGTAACGGCGCATTCTTGAGATGTGCAACAAAAATCGTTTTATCATGCCTCGCTCCGAGAAATTAACTCATAAAAAGCCAGTGATTAACGCTTTTGACGTTAATAAGAACGTTAACAAGAAAAAATGCACGCCTCTCAACAGGTCTGCGGATATATTGATAGTGATATCTTAACGATGTATGAAAAAAATTGCTTGCGTATTTCTCGTTCAAGACCGTTTTTGTGCAGAATTGTTGGGTAAGCCCTTCAACCAACGAAATCTTAAGCCTTCTGTTGGCACTGCGAAAAGGTTTAGCGCTAAACTGCCTCAATATCCCAGTGCTTCTCGTTGAAGTATTGGACTAATGATGTAATCTGGTCGTCAGGGAGACAGTATAGGTGCCGGGCGGTCACCTTATCTGGTCTCGGTGAGGTGTTTTTTTTTCTCATGGAAACAAGTTGCGCCCTGACTTCTTCTGTCGTGACCATGCCATCAAGGGCCTCGTTGGGCATACCAAGATACTCGAGATGGAGTATGTGTGGGCTTACGCATAAGAAACTGTCCTGCAACAGTTCTAGTATCTCCTCGTTGGTGCCCAGGGTGCAGTGGACAATCTTGTTCATCCGATCATTGGTTTCACATTTCCTGTTTCTAGAGGCGATGAGAGATCTCAAGAACCACGTCATAAACCCCCCGAGAGTGCGCTGCAGACAGTAGCATAGCGAATTAGAGTTTTGTGTGTCAAGGGAGCACGCGTAGTTCTCAGCTTATCCGTTGACGTGCTCAATGCGGAGCCGTAACTTGCTATTATGCCGCTCTTTTCGGTATCTCTTGGTGAGAGAGCGCCGTGCTTCCAACAGCTGTAGAATTGCGTCGACCGCGGGACACTCTTACGTCGTCTCGACCTCTTTTGTAAATCGAGTTCTAAACCTTAGTTCGTTCCTGATGTACCGAGTCCAGTCGTCTATGTCCGCAATGAGACTGCTCGAAGGGGAGCGAGGTTCCCTCCATTTGTCCCAGTTCGCGAGTCGCGCAGTTCGGATCTTTTTTTGCTTGTATCTGCCGATATTCACGGTGGTGGTGAATATATTGTGGTCGCTACCCAGGTGCTGGTCTGTATAACACATATTCGGATTAGCTGCTTTATTACAAGCGTAAATTCTGGGCAGGTACCCCAGGAGACGCTTGTTGCTCAGTTTGGTTAGAAGCGCAATGTGCGTTGATAGCGCGAGTCTCTCTTGGTTATTTCGGTAAATTTTCGACCTTTAGGTGTGGCCGTTGGGTTGCCCCACACAGAGTGCAGGGCGTTGATGTCCTTCCCGCGCCCCCCTCAATTACACAGGGAGCTTTGCCCGTCAGTTCCAGGAAGCTTTTAACTAGATGGCCTGGCCTAGGATGTCGGTTCTTAGGCGGACTGCAGACGCACAATATATTGATTTCTAGGCGGCCGCCACCACTTTGAGGAGTCCTCTAAACCTGTGACCCAGTTACTCAGACGCTTCACGCAGACATTTCTGAAACCCGAGAGAAGTGCTTTTGAAATAAAAATCATTATTAGCCATGTGCGGTCGAGTGATTAATTATTAATATGATTAGTATAAATACTGCTGATCCCCCACAGCGTCCATATCGGCGCCTACGGTTTTGAGGGCCCTAGGGTGAAAACGCAGATACTGTTCAGCGTTATGCTATTACTAAGGTGCAAAGCCAGGACACGTAGCACTATTCAAATCTTTGTAATAAGGGACTAATTACTCAGTGGCATCCACCCAAGCGCAGCTACAAAGGACCGCTAGATAGCTTTCTCAGAAACTTCGCAGTTAAAGAAAAATTCGTCCTGGTCTGGGGTTCGAACCCGGGACCACCGCTTCACCGGACCAGTCGGTAAATGAGCTAACCGGAATGGCAAGCTAATTGTAGGGCGAGAGCGAAGTCTCCCTAAACGTTTGACCAACGCTGTTCAAGTCTGTTTCTCAGCATTTCTTTCTGATGACTGTGCACATGACTGTTCCAATTGGTATACCCCGATCAACTTCTTTCGATGTTTGTGGGTCTGTCCAGAGCATAGCATAAATATATATTTCCAGACGTGTGACAACGTTGTGGTGGCGGTGGTGGTGAAAAGACTTTATTGAATAAAAGCTGTGAGGCTCTTTAAAGAGCCCCGCAATCGGTGGAGCCCTTATGCCGGGACCACATTGGTCGAAGCCGCCAGCTTAGCTCTCTTCAAAAGCCTTTTGGGCCTCGAGGTCCGAGCAACCAAGCATGGCCGCCTTCCATTCCTCTCTGGCATGGCTTGGGGGGAGGGGGGTAAAGAGAGCTGAGTTGCGCTGGCAAGCCCAAACCATGCGGTAGTTGTCAACTAGCTCCCCACAGTGTTTGCACCCGCCAGTGAACGCGGGATGGAAGTGTTTACCGGGCAAAGCAGTGTATTCGTCAATAATCGGAGAAGAACCCGTTTGTTTGCTTTCCCCAGTCCCTCTCCAGAGGCAAGGTACAGGCAGAAACGCCGCCCTGGAGCAGTAGGCCGGCGGCGTTCAGTAGACTCATACCAATTTAATTAAAGGAAAGACGCATAGCCGGCTCCTTGGGTCAGTGTACACCTCAGTCGTGCTTTGAGCTACATAATGATAATGACAGAGATGTGCGCCACATGCGTTGACAACGAGGTGGCAGAAACGCGGCATTGCAATGGTTTCTGCTGCTGCTCTTGCGCGTTCAATAAGCTGACGTTGATGTCCTACTTTCGAAATTCACAGTTCCGCTTCACCCCTCCCGAGAAGGCTGTTATATCAGTGTTTCTTTGGAAGGCCCGTACCATATGGAACCGGTCTGCATTTTCTCAACAAATTCAATATTTTCATACTTGAGCGCTATGGGATGACTCATTCTGTAGTCTACAGAGGTAAATCTAGCGTTTACTCAGGTTTTCGGCAGGTGAGGGATAATGTCTGCCACTCTAATCTAGGGTGTAGTATCTCGTATGTTGGGAGTGGATAAAACTGGTCCAACTCCGAGGCAGTACATCTGTGGGGCCCAGTGGAAGGAAAGCTCGAGCTGAGTTGTGTGTCAACTTGTCCACATTATACATTGTCGCCAGGCATCTATATGAACCCTTCGAAGTGAGCATAAGTTTGTCGGGTTTAAATGATCAAGGACGCAAGCGGGACAATCCTATCCTAAATGAAGTTTTGGTGTGCTATTTTTGCGTGTGTGGGTATGTATTTTGAGGCTGGATGCGTGGCTGCGAGAGCTCCTGCCACCTCTTCAGCTGTACGGTCGTGGCTGAGTGCTGTCAAGTCCACCGACCAGTTACCCTTTGTGCCCAACCGCCACTACGGCTGGTGTACCAGCGGGACCGGCGGCACCGACGTAGCAGGGCGCCTGCTTGCATGCCTTAGTGTTTCTGGATTCACTTTGTCCTTGCTTTTCTTCATGCTTGGTGTTACGTCGAGTGCATGTTTCTTGGAAGGGGAGCAGCCTTGAACTATGCTCTCCAGGTGCTTGTAAAACCTTTAGTAAGAAGGCGAGGACCTCTTAATGTTGAGGTTCCTGAGGACCCTTCTACCTGTTTGTGTGGTTACCATTAGGACGAGCCGTGATGTGCGTGTCGATGAGTTTGTTGTGTAACCTGAGAGGAGCAGTCGCTTTGTTCATGTTGATGTCAGTGCAATTAACATACCCAGTTGATCGAAATTATTCCGGAGTCCTCTACTACGGCATTTCTTTTGTTTCTTTTTCTGTCCCATCTTCCTCTCTTCCCTTACGGCTCGGTTCGGGTGGCCACCGATGAGTTTGAGAATTACTGCGCCATAATCTTTCCTTAAAGGCATTTATTTGGGCTCATTGGCGACGGCGGAGTTTACAGAGTTTTACAGCGTGTAGACTCCATTGATTTTAAGGAAATGAAAGGCACATAACTGGATCCATGGGTCACTGGAGACCTGTCACGTTTAGAAGTACGTGGTGGGGGCCAACACCTTTAATAAGGCTGAAAAATGGTTCTGATGAAAGCAAATGGCGCAGTAGCTGTCATAACTCGGTGGACACCGGAACCGCGCCGTAAGTGAAGGGATAAAGGAGGCAGAGAAATAAAGGAAAAATGAGCATGAGATGCTGAGTGGTTACCCGCCGCGGTGGCTCAGTGGTTAGGGCGCTCGACTACTGATCCAGAGTTCCCGGGTTCGAACCCAACCGCGGCGGCTGCGTTTTTAGGGAGGAAAAACGCTAAGGCACCCGTGTGCTGTGGTATGTCAGTGCACGTTAAAGATCCCCTGGTGGTCGAAATTATTCCGGAGCCCTCCACTACGGCACCTCATTCTTCCTTTCTTCTTTCACTCCCTCCCTTATCCCCTCCCTTACTGCGCGGTTCAGGTGTCCAACGATATATGAGATACTGCGCCATTTCCTTTCCCCAAAAACCAATTAATATTATTGATGCCGAGTAGAGGTTTCCGGAATAATTTTGACCGCCTGGGGATCTTTGACGTGCACTGACATTGGATAACACACGGGCGCATTATGTGTTTCGCCTCCATCGAAACGCGGCCGCCCCGGTCGGGTTCAATTCACCCATTTCGTGCTTAGCGATACTAAGCTGCCGGCCGTATTTACATGACCTATTTGACATGAGCTTGACTGAATGCGCGATTATTTCTGATGACACGTTGTTGCTTCCTGTTTCGTTAGACCACCCGTTCACCCCGCCACGGTGGGCGCGTATTGATAAGGGCTAAACGCAGAAAGGCGCCCGTGCGCTGTACGGTCAGTGCGCGTTAAAAAATCTTCTTTCAATCCCGCCTTCCTCCCGTACTTTAGCGGGAGGTTTACGTGTTCACCGAGAATTGAGACAATTAGTGCGTCTTCCCATTCCTCAAAAGCAATCTTCAATGCAAGCGAGGAGTAACATTTCCTTATAAATAGTAAGCTTTACTACTATACTTCCGTGGCTTGAGGCTTGTTCTTCGTGTTTCATATGGCCTTGCCACGTGACGTCGCCATGCCGCAGCTGTGCCGAAGCCGATGCAGCGGGAGCTTCGAAACCTAAGAAAAGGCGCATTTTCTAGCCCCCTGGGACAGTATACACCTCAGTCGCGCTTTAAAATACGCGGTGGTAGTGCCATAAGTACGGCTGCATGCGGTCGCATTGACAACGTTGTGGCAGAAACGCGGCACTTCAGCTGTAGCCCCCCTGCGTTCATTGTGCCCATTCGCGTTAGCGTTCTATAATGATTTCGAGGAAAGGAAGAGCGCATAACTGGCTCTCTGGGTGAGTGGACGCCTCAATCTCGCTTGGAGGTACTAGACGCTGTGGCTCAGTGGTTAGGGCGCTCGGCTATTGATCCGGAGTACCCGGGTTGGAACCCGACAGCGGCGGCCGCGTTTCAATGAAGGCGATGTCAGATATCAGTGCACGTTGAAGATCCTCAGGCGACCGAAACTACTTCAGGAGACCTCCACCACGGCCCTTCTTTCTACCTTTGTTCTTTTAATCCCTCCCCTATCCCTTCCCTTACGGGGCGGTTCGGATGTCTACCGAGATGACACAGTTACTGCGCCATTTCCTTGAAACTGATATTGGTGTTTGGGGAAAGGAAATGGCGCAGTATGTGTCCCACATCTCAGCGGCCACCTGAACCGTGCCACAAGGAAGGAATAAAAGAGGTACCGAGAGATGAGAGGAAGAAAAAGATGCCGTAGCGGAGGTCTCTGCAAAAATGGCAGTGGCTTAGCTCGGCTATGCCAGGATATATGTAGCGAAAGCAAACTTGAGACTCCTCGGTTGGCCTTGTTCACATATTCCACAATGTATGAAGCACAGGCATAAACGTCCAGTGTGATCTGTAGGTCCATGTTTGATTTCGGCACCAAGGCTATCCAAGGATTGAAGGGGTCGCGTCACTCTTACGCCTATTCTCTCTCATAACGGCCCGTTGTTCTTCGCTTTCTTGGCCCTGCCGCTGAAATCTCTTGGTCGCATTCCATCGTTCATCGCGGGCCGACTTCAGTGAAGAGAACTCAGGTCTCTCCTCCGGCTGCTGTCGCTGCTGCTGCCGGTCGAGATACCGAACGTTAAACGTGCCTGTCTCGCGGCGGCATATTCACAGCGGCGTTTAGCCAGTCGTTCGGCGCGCTGTACGTCTGTTTCCTGGGCAAATAATTTTCTCTTAATCTCTTTCCGCTGTCGATTCCAGGCCTCCTCCAGCTTATGAGAATTGTCGCCGTCCATACTGTCACCTCAACTGTGGTTGCGGCGCACGCCAGCTCTCCTTTTGAATCCTGTGACATCTTATCACGCATGCGACGCAGCTGTCGAAGCGAGCGGAGGCGAGCGCAACGACGTGGAACGCGGTGTCACGTCCTACCAAACGGCGGCAGCGGCATGCGGCGCGGTGTGACATCATGCCAGATGGCGTGGCGAGCGCGCGAAGCACAGTAAAGCACAGTAAAGGCGCCATTCCCTTCTTGAAAAATCGAAAATTGGTTTTTGAAGAAAGGAGATGGCGCAGTATCTGACTCACGAAACAGCGCACACCTGAACCGCGCCGTAAGGGAAACATTAAAGGAGGGACTGAGAAAATAGAGAAAGAGGTGCCGTAGCGGAGGGCTCCGGAATAATTTTGACCCCCTGGGGATTCTTAATATGCACAGACATCGCACCGCACTCGGCCATCTTTTGCCTTTCGCCTAAATAGGAACGTGGCCGCCGTGGTCAGGTTTGAACCCGGGATCGGTAGCCGAGCGCCATAACCACTGAGTCACGACGGTAGGTGTCAGCGACTGTCTGCGGAATAACTTCGACCATGTGGGGCACTTTAACGTGCACTCGCATCGCATAGCACACGAACACTTTTTGCGTTTGGCCTTTATCGAAACGCGGCCACCTCGATTGGGTTCAAACCCGGGTACACCGGCAACCATTTAGCCAACGCGGCGGGTGCCAACCACTGCAGAATTCGTTCCCTAAAAGTGATAAGAAGCGGCCATACACCATTATATGCAGCGTACTACACTGTCAGCAAATATCGCCTCAAAGCTGTAAGCGGAGTTTGGATGCAGGCGAAACGCAACAGTCACCCGTGTGTTGTACGACATCAGGGGACGTTGAAGAACGGCGCGTTATATAAATTAATCATGATGCCTCCACTGCTGCATCCATCATAATATCCTTTGGGTCGCTTCGCGATGTTAAACCTCACAATTCACACTGCCTTCTTTCCGAGGCAGGATAAACCATGAAACGCTCTATGGTCGAGCAAGCGATAGCATAATAGTAAGAAGCGCTTACAAAGCTTTTATCCCTGCGCGTTTCATTGATTCCAAACTCATCTCCCCATGCATTACCCAAACTCGCGTTTATTTCTAGAGCGCAGGTGGTCACCCACACCTACACGCAATTCCGCATGGAGCTAAAAAATTCTGAGGACAATTTACGTGGAGAAATGCGGAAACGTGTGTTTTGAGGATAGGAAAATTTTTGACGAAAGGGAAGGACGCTGTAGCTCTCAGACCTAGACATCTCGATGGACACGTCAACCGCGCCTTAAAGCATGCACCTGAAGGTGCGACTGGTACGAACTCGTCTCAGGTATCAGAAACCATGCAATGGAAGGTGCATATATCATTGGTCCGAGCCCCAGTCGCAAGCTAGCCTCCAACTTCACTAGAACATGTATGCTATCTCCAATTAGAAACGACATGACACCGTCCAGAATGCTAAACGACGAACGGCTGCTCAAACTTTTGGTTAATGTACTCGGAAATACTGTCACCACATCGGCTCCTTGGCTCAGGGCCATATAAAAAACATGCCGAGCAAGCTATGGAAGGGAGTAGTAAAACATTCGCCAACGGCGACGCAGGGATTTTCTCCACCGAAGCTCTGCCCTCTGGAATAGCGGCACAGCTCGAAGACATCGTGCCCTTTTCGGGCCACACCCCACCGCTGCCGGGTTTGTGGCTCCCCGTGGTTGGGCCTCGGCTCTACACGCTGCCTCCGTTGGAACGCCGCGGCCACGGTTAATGAAGGCGAGGCCAAGGTACTGCTGGCGAAGCGGGTGTCCCTCACTAACCCGGCCGCCGCGCACTTTAAGGAGTGCGTGGATTATTGTGCGTTTGCCATCGAAGTTCATGGCCTGGCTGAAGTACTGCGGGACTAGGGCGTCCTCACGGAGCAAGGTTGCTGAGCTCCGCATCCCGCTTTTCCGGACAGAGGAGCACCTAGATACCGCGCCTGCTGAGCAGCCCCTGTCCTTCGCTGAAGCCCTTCCTGGAGGAAGTCCCCGGTAACACCTGCGGCGTTTCCTCTGCTCTGGGCCCGCCTGAGTCTGCGAGCACAGGGTAACCTCGCCTTCACCGCCCGGTGAGCACAACCATATCGCTTTCCTGGCGCCAACTGGATTTCAGACATGCACCACGTCGCCGTGGCTTTGAAGGCCAACATTGATCCCAGCAGGCCGAACATAGTGCTAATGCGCTGAACCATAGGCGCGTCGGCCATGACAGATGATGGCTAAAATGACATGCAGGTGGCAGTCGAGTCAATAATTCATTAACGCTATCGCGTGATGCCCTTCAGGCGGAGCTTGTGTGTCCCATCGGAAAAAAGCCTTATTCATCCGCTCATTACAAGCTTATTGGTTGCTTCCTAGCGCAGTGCATGTTTATAATGATGGTGATGGCGGAGAAGCGTTGGCCGCATGTGCGCTTCGTGGTTTTTATAATGCAGCACATGCTTGACAAGCGGTCCGATTCACACCTCGAGGGTCGCACCGGTGATGTTCAGGCGGGTGATGAGTCGCAGTCGATTGGCTTTGGCTTGTGGACGGCGCAAGTGAAGGAGCACTTCAGTACAATGCGCATAATAGTGCGCTCAGCTGGCTTATTTTTCGTCGTTTTTTTTCGGCTACGCGTGCAGTATTTTCTCTAAAATCGGACAGAAAAACACAACAGAGGGCCAGGCCTTTCCTAAATGCTTATACCTGTTTTATTCATTTATTTGTCCCATTAATGTCATTTATTTATTTGTCCATTTGTTTGTCTTGTTGTTCGGGTCAGACACCTTGTCATTTAATCGTCGGCATAAATTTTTGAGGAGAATGTTTATACTTCACCACAACACCTATTTCGGCACTATCTCATTCGTGTGTCCCTTTTCACAGACGTCGAAGTCTGAAGGCTCCTCATCGCTGAACAATTCGAGTGTGAGTTCCGTAGCCACGTGGCCCTTATTCTGGACCTTTAAAATTCCACATGCTTGCACAGCTATTTCACCACAACGTAAAAGTGAGCCACAGCATTCACATCTGGCATTGCTGGGTAAACCAGCCCTCTCCTCTCAATTTCTTTGACAAGAATGTACTTGTGATTTTCTGGCAAAACGGCGACAGTGTTATCACTTGTCAAAAGCTCTTTGCATTTGTCGCATTTCAACCTCTTCAGGGCGATGTGCATCGAGTAACCAGCCACATATCCAATGACTGGGACGCCATCCGTCAGTTTTGACAGCGCCTGTTCGGTCACAATAATGTTGAATTATCTTCTTGGCACGGCTGTTTGCGTTTGCAGCTCTTCCAATTTTGATTTTTGTCGTTGTCGATTGCAGATACCGCGCTCATTTGTGGAAGTGTGCTTTGTAGTCGCAACTTGTTCTCATATTCATAGATTTGCCTTACGGTCAAATGATATATTGTGAACCAGTCAGTCGTCGGTAACACCCAAAGCGGACTTCTAGGGGGTCGGTCTGGAACTTCCCAAGAAGCACAAAGGAGGATTTCAGCTTGACGTTGTGCACTTTTTTGGTGTATTACGCCTAGGTCCTGCGCAACTGCCGTGCGTGAAAAAACCCGGGCTCCGCTGAGGGCTCTGCGTTCCGCCGGGCCGACGCAGCAGCATGTTGCACTGAGAGTCGGAGGGCAAGCGTTTTTCAATTCTTGCCGAGCGGATTGCGCGTCTTCACTCGCTGGCCAATTGTGAATGACGAATTCTGCATACGTGGGCAATAATCCGTTAATGCCGCTATCGCGTGATAACATTATTGGGCAGCTTTTGTGTCCCCTCCAGCTTTTATCTGTAATTCAATAAAGGCCGAGTTTGGGCGAGTTGGTTTACCATGCTGAACGTAAAAGCGCAAAAAACAAGGACGTAGAATAAGACACACAACACGAGCGCTCACTTTCAACTGATCTTTATTACATGCAAGAAATAGATTTTTATACTCTCGATAATACCTGCAAGGCATTACTACAGAGTAGTGAAAGATAGTCTTCGAGCGTTACACTTGAATGATAAAAGATAGGACATCTCTTTTTGTGAGAGCAGAATTGACGGAGCAAGGTGGCTGGCATGGGAAGAACACGGAGGGTAGCTAGCAGCGTAACACTTCATCTGCCAGTTGGAGCAGGTGGCGTGTGGAGAGCTGCACTCAAAGTTCGTATTAGTGGCTCTCGTAATCGTTATTTCATGTTTTTGTTCGCTTTTCGTAGCTGGTTTAAGTAACGTCACGCCATACTTTCCACGTCTACCGTTATCTCAAGCCTTTGGACAGGAGAGGTTTGGCGTCGTTTCAGACACTGATGAAGACAGAAAATTTGGAGGGGTTTTTCTGACGGCACGTCACCAGCCTCGCTTGATGGCCGTATTACCGAGTGCGGCACCATTGGTGCCATTACCACACCAAGCTCTATAGGATTTCGCCTAATGACCATGCGAGCGCATAACGTGCGCTTTGGGAGATCTTAAAAAATGTCATCGCTTAGTTTTTGTTTCCTTCTTTTATGACAGGCGCTGCGAACGATATCACGGTACTCAAACCTTGATCAAACAACGCGGCCAAGAACTCCGCCCTCTACGCGACCACCAGGCCAAGCCTCGTGACTACTAGTACCGTGATTGCAATCGAAAAAGCTATGCTAACACCATAAAATGGGTGGTGCTGTGACATAGGTACATATCTCGTGTAAGGGAAATTGGCGTGACGTATACGTCATTACAACGCCGGTCATTTTGTGTTGCTATTCTACACACCAAGTGGGCCAGCACCACAAAATGCATCAGGGCGATAGGAATCACTTAAAAGTTATTACGCCCATGACCTGAATGCCTTTACCACAAGCCTTTTGCCTGAACGCCGTCTACTTATAGACCTTCAACAAAAGGCATTTACCATGAGGGCCTTGACCCTAAAGGCCTTTATCATGAGGCCTTTGACCTAAATGCCTCATGATAAATAATAAAGTAACGTTGCTCCTAATTACTGCCCGGCTCCTGAATACAACATGCTTCATAACCCGCACTCTTCAATAAGCACGCAAAAGCCTAAATCCGCACCACATAGACCAGTCCTCACAGACTGAATTAGATAGGGCATCGATAAGTAGTTCCTCACTACGATTACAGGCGGTTTTAACGTAAAAGACACCGCAGGACCCCAACTTCCATGACTCATGTGACCACATTGACAATGCAGGTGTGCAGGCATGCAGTTGTCGAGGCGGAACCGATGAGGCTTGCTTCGTCGCAACAAGCATGGCATCCAAAGGTATGAACTATTACAACATCTGTTGGCATGGGACGAGATGTACGTTGAGTGCAGCAACAATGTTTTTTCTAATCGTGCGTGGCAGGACCGGAACAGGCAAATTTACTGAAACATTTCATTGCATGTTAAATGAATTTTCTTTGCAGTGTATTCTAATATTAGTATTTTGAAGGACATGGCCATGAGTAAACTAAGCCGGAGGGAATTGTAGTGACCTAAAACGCAGTTGTCCTTTTTTGCCTTGTTTCGCTTTCTTGCTGAACTTTTTTCATCATTTTCTTTTAACCGTTTCTTCTCAGTAGTCTTCGTTCTTTTCCCAAACACGATTTGCCAACCTCAAGCCAAATGTCGTGTGCGCCGTTCAAGTCTGAAGATGTGCTATATATGCAGTGCCCTCAGCGAGTATCACTGCATTTATGCAGAAGCCCTGCTTGAGCTCCAGTGCGCTGTTTTCTTGGCTGAAAACTGCCCCGAAACCTCCAACACTCATCTACCGCTCAGCACAGGTGTTCACATTCATGCCCAACAATTTCGCACCAAAAATTTAGAAAATTAGAACATCAAGATACTTTTGAGTCGCTTTGAAATGTTAAACCCCCATAAAGCATAAACAAGTGAAGACTCCCATAGAAAACCGATAGGGAACGCTTTTCACGATAGCAAGAGCGTTAACAGGAAAAAAAACCCAGACTGCCGTCGGGTGATCGGCAGATATGTTGATTGCTAGAATGAAATCTTAACAATATATGAAAAAATTGTTTTCACAACTGGTTTCCCGTTCAGGAATGTTTTTTTAAGAGCGGCTGGGTGTGTGAAACCTCATCTACAACAATTTCGCGCAAAAAATTTGAGAATATGAAAATTGTTAAACATTTTTCAGAAAATATTGAAGGTAGTCATTCATTATTATGATATGTGCCAAACTCTTCAATATATCATGACCATACATAACCTGACATCACTAATCGGCAGTCTGAATTGTTCGATCCAATCTAACAGTTAAGTATGCCATTGTAAATCAATGGGGGCAGCTTTTGACGATAGCAAAAATGTGCCTGCCGATTGGTGACGTGCGGATATAATGAATGTTATAGCGAAATCTTGCAATAGATGAAAAATTAAGTTCATGAAAGGTTTCCCGCTCAAAAAATGCTTTCGTCCAGAATTGTTGGGTATGTTTGTATCGGTGCAATGCATTCTTCGCTGCAGGCTGTCCCACTGCCAGTACTACTGACACGCCTACCCTCGACGTTGCTTAACACCTCTGGACTCTAATAACACCAGGCACATTAGCAGTCAGTCAGCACTGGAGCATTCTTGGACATTGTTCTTGTTGTTTATTGTGCTTAAGACAGTACAGAAGTAGTGCCAAGGGGCAGAGGCAAAAGGCGATAGCAATGAACGCCTGACTGGGCCAATGTCCCTACAAAAACTTGCAGCACAAACAGCACACACATAGAAATGAAAATAAGGCAAACTTGCACATGAACAGAGGCAATCTGTCGATTACAGAGGAAATTATTAAAAAACAGGATTGGAGCCAGTATTAAGTAGTCAAATTATACAGTTGTGTAGCCTAAGCACAAAATAAATTGACAGAATGAGTTTAATAGTAAAATATAGAATCAATCAAAGGGCATAAATTCACGTAGTGGGAAATGATAAAAACACAGGACAACACTGCATTATGATATGCTCTTCGTACGCAGAGTCATTGACCAAATCCTGTAGGTATGCTTACAAGTTATGTAGAAAATAAATTTTCCCCGTTTTCCTGAAGGAAATCAGGGAAGAACAACCATTAATGATTTCGATTAAAGGCGGGAAAAGATTCAAGCAGTTAGGAATTTGCCAGTTAAGCAATTGCATACCATAATTTGTTCTAATTAAAGGCTTAAAGAAGGAGTTGTGTCTGAACGTGTAATAAGGTAAATTCTTTGTGTAAGTAGAAAGAAAAAGTTCGCTATTTGCTTTCACCTCTAGATAGATAGCTTCGGAAAGCCGCTGGTAGTACAAGGCTTCAAGTTTCAATATACCATCTTTTACAAAAAATTCAGAGACGTGTTCATAAGACGATAGGCCATGAATAAATCTTAAACCTTTCTTTTGCATGAGATATAATTTATTAAGGTTTGATTTTGAAGTTACACCCCAAACAAGTAGACAATAAGTCAACCGTGAATGGATTAAGGCGAAATATAGCTGGCGTTTTACGTTTGTTGGAAGGTAAGCTTGAATTCTATTTAGCATCCCTAGCATTTGAGCAATACTGCTTTTTACTCAATTTACATGGTTGGACAAGAGAAGGTTTTCATGAAAATTGACCCGAAAAAATTTATGCTCGGATACTCTTCCTAACGTTTGCAGGTTAAATTTCAGTGCATGCGCAAGATTGGTCCGCTTATTTCTAGGACCAAATAAAATATATTTTGTTTTTTCACGTTTAAATTAAGTTGATTAGCATGAAGCCACTGAGACAGAGTTTGAAGCCACAGATTTGCGGTTACGCACAGGGATGTTAAATCATCAGCAGAAAAGAAAACATTTGTGTCATCCGCATAGAGAATAATATCTTGGGTTTTGGAAAGTGAGACTATGTCATTGACGTATAAGAGAAAAATTACAGGGCCGAGAATGGAGCCTTGGGGGACACCGAATTTTACTGCTCCGGTGTCTGAGACGATACTGTATATAGTTACATATTGTTTACGATTTGTTAGGTAACTGCGGATCAATTTTAGCGGAAGGCCTCTTATACCATAATGAGGTAATTTGGTATACAAAATGTCATGTTTTATGGAATCAAATGCTTTCTTAAAATCTAAAAATATACCTATGGTGTAAAGTTGTTGCTCAATATTATTGACAATTTTATCTCAGATTTTTAACAGTGCTAACTCAGTGGATTTGCCTTTCTGGAATCCATATTGACACTCAGATAGCAAGCTGTGTGTATTAAATGATTAATCAATCTGATGTTAATAGCTTTCTCTACTACCTTTGAGAATAGTGGCAAAATTGATATAGGTCTATATTTACCTATATCATTCAGAGCTCCTCCTTTGTGTACAACAGAAACTTTCGCTTTTTTCATTTTTTCAGGAAAAGCACCTGTCAGAAACACCAGATTTATCTATCGACACAGCACATCGCATATCAGATCTGCCACAGCCTTAATTGGTAACACGCTGATACCGTCGAAACCAGACGCAAAGCTGTTCTTAATATCGCTTATTATGCTGGCAATTTCCACGGGAGTAACAGGTTTTAAAAACATGGTGTTCTGAATGCTATGTTTAATATATGTGGTAGCTTGTAGAGATGATGCTTAGTTCGTGGCACCAAAATCTAGGAAATGCCGATTAAATTCATTTGCAAGGCTTACGCCACTAAAAAGTTGCTCTCCTAACTTCATTTCATTAGGCATACAGTTAGAAGGTTGTCTCAACAAGCTCTTTATTGTGCGCCATGTTTTTTGCGGACCGAAGTGAATACTGGCAAATTTATCAGTATAGTACCGCATACGAGACTTCTTTAAATCAGCCCTAACCTATTTCTATATTTCCTAAACTTTTTTAATGTCTCTATGTCTCTCGATGATACGAATTTTTCAAAGAGTTCATTACGGGCTTTTATTCTGCGCAGCAGGTCTTCAGTTATCCACGGCTTTCTTCTTTTCTTGCTCTTTTTGTGTAACACCAAAGGAAATGCAGTGTCTTAAATTTTAATCATTCGTTCAAGAAAATGGTTATAAAACGAATTCTGATCTTTCAAACGTTTAATAACGTTCCAGTCTACTGATGCTACTAAATGTCGAAAATAAGTAATGTTGTTTTGCGTAATGTTCCGCCTCAAAATAACTGCATCGATTTTCTGGTTTCGGCATGAGGAAAAATTCGGGAGAAGGCAAAACTGCGCCATGTGATCACTGATATCAGTCATTTAAACGCCAGCTTCTAATTCATTTTTTCATATGAAGTTAAACATAAGTCAATCAACGTTTCAGTAGATTCTGTAATTCTAGTGGGGCCTCAATGATGTTAATAAACCCACAAGATGCTAAAAGATCCGTGAATTCCCGAGCACGACCAGACACATGAAAAAGATCGATATTAAAGTCGCCCATGATTACAACAGGCATGTTCATCATTGCCATCTCATCCAACATAAGTTCAAAAAGACGACAGAAATCATCAAACTGACCAGATGGAGGGCGGTAGATTACACCAAATATGAAAGAATGACACTTGATGAAAAGAGATTCAAAGCAAGGGTTTATAAAGCAATGCTCCGCCATGACCTTATACGATAGGTTATGCTTAACGAAAAGGGCCACACCTCCTCCTTTTTTGTTTGTTCTGCAAACTGCTTCACATGAATACCCGTTGAAATCTACTATGTGGCGATTGCCAGTGAGCCATTTCTCGCTGAAAGCTAAGAGGTCGAAGTCGTGGCACAACGAGGCCAGGTGTATGTCTAATTCATCCTTTTTTCGACTTAAACTGCGCACGTTTAAATGATAGAAGGAATAAAAGCGAGACCTTTCCTTTTTTGAAACTGCAGTGCCGAAGGATACGGCATCATGATAAGAGTGTTGCGGTGGTAGCGTTTCCATCTTGACGTAATGGGCGCACGAGCAATTCAAATTCAAATTCACTTTATTTCTGGTAGAAAGCAAGTATACATCATGAGCAAGAGAGTTTAAAAGAGGATAATTCTACCAAGGAAGACGAGGCAAAAGGCGTTTCATCTACGCCTGACAAGGCCTCGCCTCCTGGCGAGATACATTGCACTCTCTATGCTACAAAAGCCGTTGTAAAAAATATATTGTACCATTCATTACGTGTAGAAAACAGAAGCATTGTGAACAAGCATTATATAAAATTAAAACCGTAAGTACTACAGAAAACAAGAGAAATTTTCTTCACAAAAAAAAGCTTACATCACAACCTGTTAGTTAATATTGTGTCAGAAGGTAAGAACCGCAGTTGCATAAATATTTATCTCAACAAAAGATTAGCTCCTAACCAGAAAATTATTACACAGTCAAAAGCCTGAAGAAGCAACATTTGTATCAATATATTTCAAGAATCTAACAAGGAACACAGCAATACAAACGAAACACAAACCTAATTGAGATAACAAGGAGACAGGTCATTTTTTTTCTACCAGGAGTACTTTTTTTATCCGTGCTTTATAAGTATACGGTGACTGTACATTCACTGCGATGTCAATAAGCTCTGGAAACAAATTTAAAAGGACAGGAATCTGGTAGTCTAACGATTGTGTACCATAGGAAGTTCTGACTTTTTTCTTAACAAATGAATTTGCCCTAAAGTTATAGCCGCATTCTTGACGTCGGTACTTCCCAAGAAATGAATTTAGGTTACTTTTTATGTGAGTGAATATGTTCAGTGCCAAGCGCTGTCGAAATATACTTGTAATTGCAAGTATTTCATTTTTTACGAACAGTGGAGCTGTGTGTTCTCGCAACGCTGCATTTTCTATGAATCGGATGCATTTCTTTTGAAGAATATGAAGACGTTCCAAATTACCAGTGGTAGTGGTGCCCCAAACTAGTATGCAGTATTGCAGTCTTGAATTAATCATGGTATAATAAAGCTGGCGTTTGAACCACGCTGGGAGCATAAACTTAAATCTATTTAGCATTCCAATAGTTTTCGCGAGGTCCATAGTCAAATAGTTTATGTGGTGTGTCCAGTTCAAGTTTTCGTGGAAATGTACACCCAGAAATTTCTGAGCGCTAACACGGTTTAATGTTTGCCCCTCGAAGACTAGTTTAAGTTTAGTGTCAATCGCCTTATTTTTAGCCCGAAAGATAATGTAGTTGGTTTTGTCTGTATTGAGTCGTAACTGGCTATGCTGCAACCACGTCGATAATTCTTCGAGCCATGTATTGGCATTCTTCATTAGGGTGATTAGACAATTGCCATGGAAAAACACATTAGTATCATCAGCATACAACACTATTTCGGGGGTTTGGGGTATTGATACAATGTCATTAATATATAAGAGAAATAGGAGAGGACCTAAGATGGAACCTTGGGGTACGCCATATTTAATTACCTGTGCTGTTGATCTGCTGTTATGAATACTAACGAATTGGAGGCGGTTGTACAAATAACTTTTTATCAAATCAAGAGCTTTGCCGCGGATTCCATAGTCGTAAAGTTTACTAAACAATATATCGTGTTTAATGGAGTCAAATGCCTTCCTGAAATCTAGGAATATACCAAGAGTATATAGCTGTCTCTCTATGTTTGTTATTATTTTTTCCTTAATATTCAGTAGTGCTGATTCAACGGATTTCCCTTTTTGGAAACCATACTGTTGGTTTGAAATTATACCCTTAGAGGACAAAAAACTGCTGATTCTTGTGTTGATTATTTTTTCCGCCACCTTCGCGAAAACTGGAAGCACGGATATCGGGCGATAGTTACCAATATTGTTCTTTGCCCCGCTCTTATCTATTGCGCACACTCGGGCGATCTTCATTTCATCAGGGAATGACGCATGATGCATTATGCAGTTGCAGATATGACAAAGGGGTACGCTCAAAATGTCGCATGATCCTTTCACCGCACGGACTGCAATATCGTCATGACCACATGCGCAAGTATCTTTGAGGCTTTTGATGACTGTTTTTCACTTGGCGTGGTTGGAGACAAGAATATGGAACTAGTTTCTATCTTAGTTATGTAACTCCTAGATGAACTGCTCTGCGTGCTCTGTGACGCACCAGATGCTAGAAAATGACCGTTAAATTTATCTGCCAGTGAAGGACCTGAATAGGTTTTGCCATCAATGATTATTTGCTGGGGGACAGAATCTTAATTTTTACAGACCAGAGAGCGCATAAGTGCCCATGTTTCTTTCGGACAGGTATAAGCTGCTGTAAACTTGCTCATGTAGTACGATGTACGGGCTTTTTTTAAGTCAACGTTTAACTTATTCCTAACCTTTTTGAATTCTAGGAATTTCGAGCTATCTTTAGTCGCAATAAATGAGTGGAACAGATTATTTCTATAGTTCAGTCTATTGATGTATTCATCTGTAATCCATGGTTTTCTTCCTTTCTTATTTCTTTTTATTTGTTTGAGAGGGAAAGCAATATTATATAATTCTTTTACTGTACGAATGAAGGAGTTATACGCATCGTTCGGGTCGTCGGTACTCAAGACGTCATACCATGTTGTTTCTGATAGAAGATTACGGAATTGCGCAATGCCATTATCGCTGATAAATCTGCGCGATGTTTCAGTTTGGGGTCCGCTATGTCTTTGGATGATAGGTAAAAAACAAAAAAATGGCATGTGGTCACTAATGTTCACTGAAAACACTCCACAGCACACGGTGTCCTCTAAACAGTTTGTAGGGCATAGATCAATTAGCGTCTCGCTGTCTGGTGTTACGCGTGTTGGGATACCAATCACATTACAAGTCCTACCGAATGCATCGTCGCGAGGAAAGCATTGCAAGAATTGTCGAAAGAAAGCATGTTTATGTTGAAATCGCCTGGCATGACGAATGGAATATGTAATGAGAGCAGGTATTCGCCGAGTTCTTCAAAGAAGCTTAAGAATGCGGAAACAGACCCTGAAGGTGGACGGTAAATAACGGCTACTGCAAAAGCATGACTTACAACTGTTAGACATTCGTAGTTTTCTGTGATAAGTGTATATTCTGGAATAACAGTGTACATAATATCTCTGCTGTTATAAAGTGCCAATCCGCCACCCCTTTGCCGCTGACGACACAGTGTTTCGCAGTTATAATTGTCGAAGTGCACAGCATCTTGCGCGTTTTCGAACCAAGTTTCCGTGAAGGCTAGTATGGAAAAATTGTGATTCAGTGCGTCCAAATATGTACCAACATCGACATGCTTATTTTGCAAACTTCGGGTGTTAAGATTTATTAGAGATATAGATTTCCTCCGTGGTTGCTCTTTTATCAATTTGTTGAAAGAGTTTGTGTCATGATAACAGCAGTTACAAGACTGTTCAGCCATGATGATAGGCGCTCCTCTAGACACGTGACTTGTTCAAGCGATCAAGCGATTTGCATGATGTCATCTTCTGACTTTATGTGGATGGCCGCTTCACCTTGCTTTTTCCTGACAAGGATCCTGCCGTTTTTTTGCCAAGCAAACTGGTACGAACGTTCTTTTGCCCTCATCTTAGCCAGCCACAGTAGTTTCCGGTTTTGTGAAGTCATGTTGTCAAAAAAACTAAGGTCGGGAAGTTTCGTTCGGAGAAGTGCTTTTCGTTCGGACCACTGTTCTTTTACGGCGCGCGAAGCAAACCGTACAAGGACAATGGGTGTCTTCGGGGGTTTGGACGGCAGCCTGTGTACGGCTTCTATGTCCCTGTGTGTGACTTCTTCAATGTTCAACTCTCGTGCAATGTCGTTCAGCTTGCTCAACAAATTTTCATCATCAGTCTGCTTGAGGCCGTGAATTTCAAGGTTCTGTCGGCGGTTTTATTGGTCCAGGTCGTTTAGTTGCTGTTTAAGTTCTTTGATTTCTTCAGTCGCTGTTTGTGTTTCGATTTTTTCCACTCTCTCTTTGAGGTCGTCAATGTCCTTTTTTTGTGAGTCAACCATTTCGATAACCTTATCGTACTTATCAGACAAAAAGCTGATGCTTGTCTCAATGCTTTCGACAGTTTCTTTGACTGACATGAGATCATCAATTTTCTCAAGAAGTGGGAGTAGGGCGGTGATGTTCCGATTCATCACGATTAGCCTAGTCGCAATATCAGCATCTTGTTCAGGTTTACCCTTTGCAGAGCTTGGGCCCCCCCTTAGTTTAGAAGCTTTACATGTCGGGCAGAGCCATGACTTTCCTATATCCGGTTTGGATTTCACTGCTGCTTCCCCCACTCCTGAGCAGTTGCCAGCATGATAAGAGAATGAACACTCAGAACATTTTATAGCCGTAGATTCCTTTGAAATAGTCTGCTGGCAAGCCAGGCATACGTCACAAGGCATAGCGTCTAGGAAAACACCGCAACACAGCAAACAGAAAACACAGCAGCAGCAGCAGCAGCGGCAGCAGAAAAAATTTCGCAACTACTTAGACGTTTAGAGCTTATTTCTATTTGAGCAAAAAAAGAAAAAGAGCACCAACCTGCAAAACACGGTTTGAAAGGATTATGTATAGTCCGTCACAGGCCGTTGCTGCCGCTGCCACTACGTGCAATGATGCGAAGCTTGGTGCGTCGACCGCTTCTTATAGTTGTCCATGGGCTGTCACTGATGACGTTGCTCCGGACGGGCCAATCGGGATGCAGGCAAATATGCAGGTCATGCAGTGTTGTCGGGCCACACCGCCAAGCAGCTGCAAAACACGGTTTGAAAGGATTATGTATAGTCCGTCACAGGCCGTTGCTGCCGCTGCCACTACGTGCAATGATGCGAAGCTTGGTGCGTCAACCGCTTCTTATAGTTGTCCATGGGCTGTCACTGATGACGTTGCTCCGGACGGGCCAATCGGGATGCAGGCAAAGATGCAGGTCATGCAGTGTTGTCGGGCCACACCGCCAAGCAGCTGCAAAACACGGTTTGAAAGGATTATCCAGCATCCAGCTTCTATATACAACAGTTTCTCGAGAACACTTTCAGTGTGGATCCTAATGATACCGGCACCTACATCTTTTCGCACAAGCACATGTCCATTCTTTTGCCACGTGAAGCGATAGCCTTTTTCTTCACTTTTTGCTCGCGCTAGCCACAAAAGACGTTTATTCATTGCCGTAAGGTTGTCTAGAAACCACAAGTCTGACGATATTGTCTGAAGCTGAGAGCGACTTCGCATCCATTTGTCTTTCAGATTGCTCGATGAAAACCGTGCAATAACAACGGAGCCTTTACCCGGTCTAGCTGGCACGCGGTGGACAGACTCTAAAGTCGAATCCGTTAGTTTAGGTAGATCCAGTTTGCATGCAAGGTCATTTAATTTCTCTAAGAGGTTTTCATTATCTTCCTTGACCATGCCGTGAATTTCAAGGTTGTTTCGACGGCTGTATTGCTCCCGATCGTTTAGCTGAAGCGTCATGTCTTTGACGTAAGGAAAGTTGCCAGACTCGATTGCTGCAACTCTTTTTTGCACATCAGCAACATCCTTGTCGTGAGCATCCAGCTTTTCTAGAATTTTGTCATACTTGTCAGACACATGTGCGATTGACGCTTCAATTCCATCTACCTTTGATATCAGTTCAGAAAGCGCCTCAACCTACGCCGCCAGTGGGACAAGCAATGAAAGCTTTTCATTTATGTAATTCAACTTGGATTCAAGGTTAGCATTTTCCGGCGTTGTGGAAGTCGACCCACTCCGTTTTTTTGCATTTTCACAAGTCTTACAGTTCCAGTTAGCCTTTAACGAGTCGGCCTTCTTGCGATATTGATTAGCACTGACACCGGAACATTCACCAATATGATATGCATATTGGCATGATATACTGTAATAGACAATCCATCGCTAGCTATTTCTTCGTGGCATGACAAACATTCCGACATATTGAGAATATATCAGTGCAGCAACAGCAGCAGCAGCGGAAGTAAAAAATAATGAATAAAGCACAGACTTTACCAACCTGCAAGTTCGATGGAAAGCAGTTATTGACGGCACATAGATCCGTCCGCTGCTGCTGCTGTGTGCAAGTGGCGATGTCGTCAATGGTGCTCTTATAACTCGACGCCCGTCGTTGGATCAGCTGACTCGACGTTCAGCGATAGGCCGGCAATCTTGATACGCTCCCAGGTGATGTGAAAGCAGCACCGGTGAAGCGAGGCTTGGCACGATCGGCGAAAACGCCTGCAAGTTCGATGGAAAGCAGTTATTGACGGCACTTAGATCCGTCCGCTGCTGCTGCTGTGTGCAAGTGGCGATGTCGTCCCTGGTGCTCTTCTCATAACTCGACGCCCGTCGTTGGATCAGCTCACTCGACGTTCAGTGATAGGCCGGCAATCTTGATACGCTCCCAGGTGATGTGAAAGCAGTACCGGTGAAGCGAGCCTTGGCATGATCGGCGAAAACGCCTGCAAGTTCGATGGAAAGCAGTTATTGACGGCACTTAGATCCGTCCGCTGCTGCTGCTGTGTGCATCCGGAAAATATCGCGTCACAGCACCTAAATAGTTTCCAGCGAGGGTTCTTGACAAAGAAAGCATTCCACTTGTACGCCGTGATAGCGGTGAGCCGCGACATCATCCTTGCTGGCTATTCAGCTGGCGGCGGCGTTCGTGTTATTCCTCATTTTGGTTATTCCATGACCACCTACATTCCCCTAAACAAGAACCACTCCCACAAGTCCCGCAAGACACCAATGACACAATACGACCATAGCAACACAGCATGAAACGGAAAACACAGCATTCGAGGATTCCTCAAGAAACATTTTCCGTTACCGTGCACATCTGAGCGACCACAACCTTGGAAACCACAACGCTATAGCTGCAACTGTAACAAATACAGAAAGACGAAAGGCAAGCACCTCAACTATGGACGCATTCGCAAACACCTCAACCAGAATGGGCAAAAAGCACGAGTGAGTACAACAACAAAAGCAACTCCGGCCAACAACAAGAACTCCTATCCTACCGCAACCTGCCGGGACGATCAATGGAGATCATGTTCGTGCCTCGGCAGCTGCTGCGCAATCCAGCAATGACACACAATCTACTCAGTGTCGACATGCCTTCCATCATCACAGCTTGCCTTTGCTGCGGGAGAAGAGACTAAGGTGGGTAAATCTGAAATCAGCTACGTCGAGCAGTCCGCTCCAACATAACACCCCATGAATGTGGTGCGACCCACTGTTGGGACTTCGTTTCAGAAACCATGTCGTCGAAGACAATTCTAAATAAATAAGACAAAAATTACTATTTAAGCGTGGTTACACAAAATGTGCATTGGATGCGTTCCCACTTCAGTTTCTATTTCGGCTCGAGGCTTCAATAGGGCAATGTGAAGCAGTGTTTTCTCGATCGACAGCGCTTGAACGGAAGTTGATGTATGTTGTATTGTAGATGGTTCCCTCTCATGGGCTCCAGTCTTTCTTCATTTTCACTCTTCCTTATAATTATTTCCCCTTTCTCGCATGGTGCTCCGGGCTACAGCCCTGACTTCAGCAGATACGGTGCAGCTGGCTCCTTTCGCTTTCACTCTAATAGCACCACTACGCCAACGCACCACTTAGCGAACACCACAGTGATTGATATCATGCCTTATCACGTTTTTTATATTGAAAGAACTATGATCTATCTACCAAGCGTTGTGAGTACTCCAAAAAACGTTTTTTTTCTTTCAGATTTCTGTACCACCCCCGCTTCGGACTTTAGCATGCTGCTGCTGCGCCAACGCCTACTACAACACCAGCCAGAATCCGCTGGTTACATGAATCTACTTGCGGAGCCACAGTTATCCCCCTCCGCTGACTGTCCACAGCGTTGTGTCCAGAGCGCAAGGTGTGCGAAGTAGTTGTGAGACTTCCTGTGCAGGACGTCTGTCGCAGCACTATTTATTTTCAGTCTTGTCACACTCCTAGGTTTCAAGACTTTCGCGCTCTCCTCGTTGAAAAAGCTGCAGTGCTTATGCGACATAGCACTGGAATACAAGAATTAATTTGATGCTACGCTCATGCCTCCCAGTTACACACGCAGCTCTCATTTAGAGAGGGAAACGCCCTAATTAGCCTTTTTTTTAACGATGGCTGCAATATGGCGGAGATGAAATGTAAAGATCCAAATTCATTGTGCGATGCTAGAGTATGTTAAACCCCACTTGGTTGTTAGTGAGCTATTTTTTGCGGTATCTCTCATCGTTCATGAATACAGCTTCTTTCGGGTTGTTATCCGCAGATGATAGGGAGGAAAATATGACCATGTAAGGGATGTTGTCCTTTTCGTGCTAAGTAAAACAAGCTGTTCTCCAGCGTTGCCGCTGATATCGCCACCCATGACCACCGGTATTTCATTCTGTGCTGTGTTCTGCACTCCACGAACAGTACAGCATTCTTTGAAGCCTCATTTCCTTAGACGCTTTGTTACCACGCACGACTGGTATCTGCAATTTAGCTGCTACCACTTCATTGTTACCGTGTGCAGTAGTCCAATGAATAGTGTTCACCCTTCGCATCTTTGAGCACACTTCCAAATAGCTGCTCATCACTGAAGACGAGGGGGAAGGCTGTATTTATTGGAGATTCATGAATGCCTAATTAAGCCACCGACATGCACACTGATTTTTAAACCACGAAGCTCCGTTTGAGGGGACGAAACGCGAACAGCCACACGGGCGGAACAGCCACGCATTCCGTGCTGTCTTATTATCCGAGGCCCCCAAAGAAATTGTAGACCCCCAAAAAGTATTAAAAGGGCGCCATTGAAATAGCTGTTAGCCGCGTACCAAGCGCTTTCCGGCAGGCTACAAGGTGAACCAGTCCTTGTGGGTATGCCGGCAACGCGAAGCGTTTTAGAGTGGGAGCGCAGCGTGGTAAGAGCGAGACATGGGCAGCGTTGAACACGAAGCTACTGCACATGGTCGGTGCTGAATCAGTGGTAGCAGTATCAGAAGCCAGTATAAGAAGCCAGAAGAAGCTGCTGGCCCATCCGGTCACGTGGCAGCCAGCCTATGTCGCCCTTGTGTAGAGCGTTCGAGCAGTGCGCACCAATCAACGTCAGTGTTCGGCCCCGGCGCAACACTTCCTTCAAGAACTTGGCAAGTGCTGCGAGGGGTGCCGCTTTATCTGGAGTTCAGTGCACTGCTCGAGAGCTTTGCACAGTGGTAACGCATACTAAACGTTCTACATGTGCATGCGCTGGAGTTGCTTCGTCGCTGCGTCCTTACAACTTTGTCGAGGACTGTAGACAAGTGTGCCAACGTACCAACATTTACCGGGAACCCCGCAATAGCTACCGATGTTATCGCGTCCCTAAAGTACCTCGTCCGATGGAATGGTCTCGACCAGGAGCAGAAGGCCGCGCAGAAGAGCTTTTGATAGGGCCTTCTTTCAAGAAACAGGGATGCGCAACGGACCTTTTACAGAAATACGCATCACTCTTGTCTCAGTACGTTTCGGCTGTAATAAGGCAGGTCCACTTACTACGAACTTTGGATGCTAAGAAAGCAATCAGCTTGACCTCCAGGTTGGTTACAACTCAGCTCCACTGTAGTCATGAGAGAAATATAAGCACCACTGAAGAAATTCTTTCCCTCTCTTCGCATCTAGTTACATTTCAAAGCTAAAATAAGAAAGAACTGTGTGCTTTGCCAATTGTATCAGGACAGCAATGACTCGTTGCGGGTTTATTGCAGGTCCCGACAAGCTTGTCGCCAACCGAGCACCGAATCCGGCTGAGTCAACGCTCTCGTGACACCGGGACAAGAGCGCTCAGAGCCGCATGGCTGCAACATCTCCACCGCGCCAGGATTCACTGTGCTGGCGAATCAGTTCGAGAGCGGCACTCCTACTGTTCTTCATGCGGGCGCCCATAGCTGTCTTTGCCACAGCACCAATGTTCTTCCCCTCAGAGACAAGACGTTTTTTTCGACACAACATGGCGCCAAAAAATAGTGCGCAGCACACAGACAGAAACTTATCCATTTATCAGAACAAACTCTCACATCACAGCATACAGACAGCACACAAAAGAAAAAAAAGGCTTCAACGAGGGTTCCCACGACATCGCAGACAGCAATCACGGACTGGTGTGCGCCGCCTGCAATCAGCGCCGCAGAAGTCACATTCCGAAAGGTTCAGGAGAACTGACACAGCTAGGACAGCTATCAGATATCCTAGGCACACAGGAGAGGACACTGCTGCGCAGCAACTCGTACCGGTACCATGAGTATAATAGCACAGGTCCCACAGAGGTACAACACACATCTTCAAAGGCAACTTGCTCAAGAGGACACGTCCCCTTTTATGGCCACAGAAGGCTACTGCTGCGACGACGACAATGAAGACCAAGACAACGGCGCGCACTATCAACATGCCCTCTGAAACGGACGAAGCATCAAGAACCGCAATCTCGGCGACTACCGTTTTATCCAGTAGTTCGTCTAGCCCAATGGCAGAACGAACAGCCAACAACGCCTGTACAGCCATGACCAACGATTGTCGTAATGCACATCACGCATTGCACTCCGAAGCCGTTACCGTTCAGACTGCAGGGCCCGACGACAGGTTGTTCCTGGTGCTTTGCGACGGTAACTACGGTGAGTTCATGGATTGCTTGTCGATTTTCTTCAACGAACCCAAGCATTGCGAAAAAATTCCGCTTCTGCTTGTTGGTATAGGTATTGACCGAGGGACATTAACGTCACCTCAAATTTATTCTTGCTTGAGCAGGCGGAAGCTGCGCGTGCGATAATAAATTATAATTGATTGTTGGGGAAAGGAAATTGCGCCGTATCTGTCTCACATCTTGGCGAACACCTGAACCGCGCCGTAAGGGAAGGAATAAAGAAGGGACTGAGGGAAGAAAAGAAAAAAGAGAAGGTTCCGTAGTTAGTGGAGGGCTCCGGAATAATTTCGACCACCTGCGTATCTTTAGCGTGCACTGATATCGCACAGCACACAGACCTTTTGCGTTTCCCCTTCATCGAAACACGGCTGCCATGGTCGGGTTCGAACACGGGTCATGCGATAATGAAAGTTTCTTCAAGCATCCGTGGCTCTGGTAACATAAATAAATTTTACACATGCTATACTGCACGTAACTTCGCTTCCACCTTACACTCCACAGAAGTAATGCCCTGCTCAAACGACAGGCGGTTTACTTCAGCCAAGAAAGCAACGTATACTGATAAGTCATATATAGTTAGCTATTCGTGGTCGTCACCGGCTTGCCGTCATAATCGTGACACTGAATTAGGGAGAGCCTGCATTTTACTTTTCTATTTCCCTAGCAGTTTCGAAAGAGGAATGCGCGTAACCCATCATGGCCTGGGTTCTTCACACGGGTCAAACCGGAAGAGAGTTATGCGTGCTTTTTCGCACAGTGATCGTCCGCGGAGTTTCTTCTCCGGCGAATAGACGCTGGCTGCAAAGATCGTCTTCTATTCAGCACGGAAATATAGGAGATGTTCCCGCAATCACAAGAGCAATCAGCGTGTGCAGTCCAGTTTTCCCGAATAATTCTTACGTTTGTGAAAAGCGAAGTTTATATTCGAGGCGTTAAGCGCATTTACTTTCAGTACATTCTGAGGCACGCTTCCGACCCCACTGGGCCCTCTAAGCAGGAACACGTCACAAGCAGGCCTCCGAGCGTGGACGCAGCTGAGCAAAGCCTAACTAGCCGTGAGCAGCTATATCGACTCCCCCTGCGGTGGCTACAGAAAACAGAAGCAATATCTAAACGCGCACAGAGCTCCAAACACGAAACGTTTCGTATTTCTTGTAGGCGTATTTGGAAAGGTGCAACCGCTGTCATTTTATTCCCAGCAGCTGAGTCTCCCGCCCTTACGTTCCGGGTTCTTAAAATGCTAGCGCATGAAGTGTAAGACTAGGAGCCCTCCCGGGCTCCTAAATGTGGCACCCCTCTCGTGCAGGTCTACATATCATGCCCTCTGCCCGGCGAAGTAGCGGCAGGCTTGAGCGGCTCTCGGGCCCATGAGGTGTAGATGCCATCGACAGAAACCGGGACAGCCACAACCACAAGCTCCACGGCTGTCTTAATTACAAGAACTGTCAAGGATGTTCAACCGGGAGTGACAACATCGAATTGGATATCCTCGAATAATCCTCGAAGCGCTATCAGGCTCCACACAACACTGCAGCCTCCGGTCATCGCCACACAGCCACGGAGGATTAGATGTCCTCGGCCTGTACCTCCGGCTGACAAGGAGATCATGGTGAGTACACGGTTTCCACAAAATCCATTTTAATCTAACCTTAAAAGTACTGCGTAGCTGTAACCAATCTGACGCGGCCAGCCGGCGCTGCGATTGTTCCATCGCGCTACAGAAAACTTCAGGCGTCAGCCACGCACATCGCGATATTCGAGCGTGCAAATTAGCAACAACGAGTGGCGCGCGTTTGATTCGCAGCTTTAGTCGTGTCGTAACGTAGCTTTCGGATGAGCTCTGACGCTCGTGTCTCCCAATTAAGGTAGTGCAAAGGTCATCGTGAATTACGGGCGCTGCTGAAACCTAGGGCGCGCCGCGTCTCATCGTTAGTTCGCGCAGAGGCAGGCCCGCTCATACCCGCATCGCCGGCAGTTCAACACACTGTCACCCTCCCGCCGAGCAAGCGTCGCCATTGGTCAGGCGTGGAGAGCGGCTTACTGAAAAGTCGAGTCGCTTCATTCCGATCCAGAGCCGCCGGGCTCGAGCGAATTGCAGAGTTACACTCAGCACCGTCGATGTTACGCCAGTTACGCGCTCTCTCCGTCGGCAATGAGTGAAATTTTCCCCAAGATTCCCGATCGTCGACGACGCGCGCGGGCGTGATTCCTTCCGCGCTGCGCCGGCTTTCCAAATGTGCGCCGATTTTTCCGACTTGAGTGGAATGGCGTTTTAATGACTACGAGCTAGTGGAGCTGGCAAAACCAACTGTGCTACGGAATTCCTGATGCGATGCAAGGCTACGCCCCCGCTCGCACAACTAACCTTCAATCACATGGCAGCTACGCGGCTGAAAACAGCACGCGAAGAGTCATTTCGCTGGTGCTTGCTCATTTCCCCTGAATCGGAATGCGCCCGCCGCTGCCGGAATCAAGTCCAGATATCCATGATGAGCACTATAAACCCGAGGCCACTGCGTCACTGTGGCGAGGGTTGTATTTTATGACATGGTCGTAAATATAACTATTCCGTCACGCAAAGCTTACTTTCATAATTCATACTGAAGGAACATAGAACTGCGCGGTCTGGGACGGTATAACTGGAAGAAACTACCTACCCCTTACCCACAAGGATCTTCTTGAGCAGGCACTAATGGAAGCAAAGCGTATCGCGCATTTTGTTGCCCATTCTCACGTATAGTCTCAAAGGAGAAATCTGAAATGTCTCAGACCAAACCGAAAGCCGTTTCAGTCCAGTTATCGAACTTTGTCTTATAGTTATTCCACTCTACTGCCTGCCTGCTCGTGCTCTTGTTTTCATTTCTTGATCAGTGTGGACCGGGTCATTTCGCCAAGAGCGTTGTTCTCGCTGCCGCGAAAATGCGATCATTGCGCAACGAAAGTATGGCGCTCATTCGGAACGTGTGCTATGGAGTGGGGCCATTTCCTTCTTGCAGGTTGCAGCGATCCGAAAACATCGCCTGGCTGCAAGATGCGAGTCACGGAAGGATGCCTCGCTGCCTTCCGCCTGGCCTACGGAATTCCTGACGAGATCCAAAGCAGCGCCTCACACGCAATTGTGTCGCAGTGCTCCGAATCGATCGTGCGCCGGGACCCATGGTTGGAGCTTCCAAACTTTCTTGTCCTCTTCAAACCTGCTTGCATTCCTGAAAACAGCGACAGATCACCGCATTTCTGGCGCCGAAGTTTGTGGCGCAAGGATCATTCCTCAAGCGAACGACACCAGCCGCTCATGCGACATATTACGCATCTTTGGCATGATCGACAATCACTCATGAGGATTGCATCACTAAGTGCTGCTGTCAAACTCACAAAAAAATCGAATGCAACACGGTCAGTCAGGAGCACATCAGGGCCAGCGATCGCTACTACTGCACACACATTTCAACGAGAACTGCTGCAAGCATACTCGAAGAAAACACCACCGCTGAAAACTACAAGCCAGAAGCCCGCAACGCATCAACACCATGGCCCCGACATAAACACAACCTTACCACCATCGCCGGTACATTTTCAGTCACATATAGTCTCAAAATAATCATAACACCAAGTATAAAGATCTCCGATTTTATAACAACCATAACACAGCCACGAAACCACATACCCACAACCCAGGTCCCATTGTCATGCATTAGGAAATGGCCCACAAGCACAAAGACCACCACGACTACTTTATCAACAATAATTACCGCAGCTTTAGAAAAACGAACAGATGATTACGATAGTCGGCAATGCGAAGTTTGAGCGCAGCTCTTCACAAGCCCCATGTCACAGCTGGCAGGTGGCAGCCACCTTCCGTTTACTCATTCCTCCGCTCTCGCCGTGGTAGGTGACGTTTCTCTCTGCTACTTCTACCTGTCAGGGTATTACGACCACGCCATTAAGAAAATCGATTGATATCCCACCAGAAATGCTCAAACAGTAACAACAGCAGCCACTAATACCACAAAGCACGAACCTACAGCTACGAATGACAAAAAATACAGCCCTGATGCCCACAAGCGCAGATGAAAGATCAATTGACACAAGTCTCAGTACGAAGGAAACGATAGCGACTACTTGAATGCCACTACAGCGATCACGAGGAGAAAAAGTGCCAACTTAACGTGTACCAGTCTAAGAAGCACCGATAACTGGCTTCGACCGAAGCCTGCTCTTGGTCGTGACATACGTCATCGAAGATTATAGAATAATCAAGGCCTCACTAGAGAGCAGCAAAAATACTATCGTGTACAAAAGCAACCGGAAAAGTGGAAAAAATAGTGCAACTTCTGCCTTGACGAGCTGCGCTCCCCCCTTATGATCGCCATGATCCGATGGCTCCAACTCTGTGAAGACACCTGGAGGCCTTGGAAAGAAATGTGGTGAGTTCACTGGAATATCAGCTACTTTGAATATCTGCTGTTTTCTCTAACGAGCACAACACGATTTGAGTTCATAGCCCAATAGGTTTGGCGGAGGCGCGGGTCGTTATGGTCAGCAATGATGAGTGAGTGAATAAAATTTACTGTTCAGACGGGATCCTCACTCCAGAACTGCAGAGGGAAAGGCCGCCACCTAAGCCCTAGCTATCTGCAAGCGCTGACCGTACAGGTTCCTTCAAGTCAGTTGCGCCTTCAAGCATGTGGGAACAGGGTTGACAGGGGGAGCACCGTGTGCATTAGGAGACGCCAAAAAAAAAATGTGGTAGAGGGTGGACAGCTTGTGTGGGAATGATTAGAGAGCCCTCGTTTCCCTGTAACGAAGGAGCAAGCTCGCAATTTTGAGCGCAATCACGCTGGTGCTGTTCGAGTTCATTTCTCTTTCAACGCAATGTTTTGGAACATATGCAAGTAAAACAGCACTAATCATCATAAATCACTAACGGGTTGGTAAAATTTCCTGATATATTCAAAGTTGAATAACCATTAGTAGACAATGTAAAGTTGGCATTCGACAGGTTTGCACCAATAGTTTTATAAAGGCTTCATTGCGCCAGAGGTTGGCTGGTTGAGCAACAGTCTGAATCATCCCCTCCTTTGGTTCTGCTGTCGGTCAAAACACCATGCGATTTAGATAGTAAAAAGCATTTTCTAAAACACAACACGCGACTAGCTGGCCAGTACACTGCCAGCGCTGGGCCCTGCTCGAGCATGCGACGGGTGTGCGTGCTTGCCGGTGCATTTTGATTTCGGATTTGAGGTACGCAATATATCAATTTTGTGCGTGCGACTCCCGCTGCTAGCGTCCACTGGACATTTAAGGCATAAACCAAAAATGATATCAAGACGCCAGCGCTCCCTCGTCAGCTCGAACAAACCCACTGCTCTAGGGCCGCCGCGACAATTTACAAAGATGCAGTCATTACGAATCGAAAACTTGCGGGAGTTTAGTCTGGAATTTAAATCAAAGTGCAAGTCTCCGCACGTGATGCTGAAACCTCTGTCCGCTGGTTCTCACCACTGAGCATTCAGAATACCTCTTGAGCTACCAGTTTATGTGAACACATTCAAAGTGTCACATTTCCTGTCGGCGGTCCGGCGGTAAGCCTCTTCATGCGACTGGACTTCTGGATGGCTACTTGTAATCAATCAGCGTGATCGGTGATCACTATATGATGCGTGCGCCACACAACCAGACTTCAAGTCGCCCTAATGCCCAAATGATGGCATAAGCCTCCTTCTCGATAGTCGCCCAGCGGGTCTGAGCCGGGCTTAGCTTTTTGCTTTGAAAAGCGATAGGCTGCTCGCGGCCCTCGCCATCGCACTGGGCAAGGCAGGCACCCACCGCGTAGTCCGAAGCATCGGTTGCGAGCACGAACTCCCGACTTGGGTCAGGCGCATGAAGTGAGGATGCGCTCTTCAAGCAAGCTGTCACCTCTCAAAAGCTTTCTGCGCCTCGTCATCCCATGGGAGCCGCTGCGGTGTCCGCCTGTTAGTTAAGCTCGTCAGTGGGAGCACGACGCGGGAATAGTCGGGGACATATTGTCGGTAATAGTTAGCTAAGCCCAGAAAGCTTCTGAGCTCCTTCTGTGTTTGGGGCCTCGGCATCTCGTCTATTGCCTTGACCTTTCCTGGATTAGCGCTGCTTCCCCGACCCAACCACATGGCCCAAAAATTTGACTTCTTGTCTCGCGAAATGACATTTGCCTGCGTTCACGGTGAACCCGGCGTCTGAGATCGAAGCGAGCACCGCCCGAACGTGCCTCAAATGCTCCTCCCAGGTGTCTGAATAAATCGCGAGGTCATCTATGTAGGCGCATGCGTACTCGCGGTGCGGTGCTAGTACCTGGTTTATGACCTTCTGAAATGTTGAACTCGCATTTCGAAGGCCGAAGGGCATGACCTTCCATGCGTACTGCCCCACCGGAGTGACGAATGCCGTGAGGGCCTGTGCCTGCTCTTCAAGGGATATTTGCCAATAGCCTCTCAGCATGTCTATTAGGCTGATGAAGTTGGCCTTCGCTACTCGGAACAGCAGCTCGGACGGTAGGCTCATCGGGAAGGCGTCCTGCTCGGTTATCGCATTCAACTTCCGATAATCGCAACACAGGCGCAGCCCCCCATTCTTTTTAGTGACGCAAACCACTGGGTGAGCATGAGGACTCTCAACGGGATATATTAGTTCCTACTCTAGGAGCTCATCTACTTTCCTCTCCACTTCCTTCCGATACGCCATCGGGACCTTGTACGCATGGCCAGCCCGTGGCTGAGCACCCTCCTTTAGCACGATTTTGTGCGCTACTGCTGAAAACCTGGCCATTCTCCTCGATCAGTGCCTCTAGTTCTCGGCGCTGCGCTTCGTTCAAATGTTCGAGAGCACCCGGCGGCAGCGCGTCGCCTGGCACTGAGCGCATGGGGAACGTGGGCACGTCGCCGAACTCCGCGTCGCCCTCGAATATCACCCCTACTACATTCGCCCGTGCGTGGTGTGCTCTGAGCTTGTTTGCGTGGACAGTCCGACATGCGCCATTGTCGAGTTTGATCAGATAACTGTACGGGCGCGTCTTCCGCATTACGGTCACAGGCCCCGTCCACTTGGACATCAACTTTCCCTCTTTAGCCTGAGCCCACGCTTCCTGGAGTGATTCGTCTCCAATCTGCGCCTCGCGAAACCGTTGCCGCGTCGTCTGTGCCACCGCGATTTCCCCTTCGCTGCAATCTCCTGCTACCGCGCGCTAGAACCTCGTCAACCCGTTTCTCCCTCTCTTCGATTTCTTCGTCCGAAACCTCGGCTTCTCCCTGTTCTTGCTTGCTTATGGACACGATCGCTCAGAAGCTGCTCATAGTCTTCGGGAGTGATTAACGCGCTTATCCCATTTGTAAGCTCGTCTATGACTGCCCACAGTATGCCCCGCTCCGACGGGTCAAATGATACTCGCAGTGCTCCCTGATTTGTTACTAGGGTAACGTACGCCAGCTCCGCGACAACCTGCTTTCCGAAAGCCCCGGTGAGTTTTATTGTTGGCCCCGCGCATTCATATTGCGGCACGAGCGACCTGCGGATAACCGTGATGTCGGCCCCTGAGTTAATGCGCGCACTTATAGCGTTCCCACTACTCAACAATGTCACCTCTCCGGCGCTGACCTTCTCCTCCGCGGGCTGCCTTTCTACTGAGCCATGCACTGTCTCCCTGTCATGCAAGGGGACCGATATTAGGGCGATTACCGGTTTCTGGTCTGCGCGTCCGCCCCCCATGTCTGGCTTTTCCGCGGTTTGCCTTTTCGGGCAAAATCTTGCGATCTGCCCATGCCCGTAGCAATAGAAACACTGTCCTCGTCCCCGGGGCCGCGTGTTGTTTGATCGGGACGGGGTTCCGTCGCGCTGTGTGACTTCCACTGCCTCGTTCATCGCCATCGCCGCGCTCGCTGCTTTCCCGACCTTGTATTTTCGGCTTTTGTCGTAGTTTTCTGCCAGCGGGACAATCTCACTAGGTTTTAGGAACCCTGGCTTATCATTTAGAGCAACGTGCGCTCTCGCCTCTGCACTGAGGGCTTCCCTTAGTCGGTCCGCGACAGCTAGCAGTTTGAACTCCTCTAGCGAAGTTACCTGACAGCTGTTTAAATAGTATTCCAAGTATTTATGCAGGCGTACCGCAAACTGCTCCCACTGCTCATTTGGGTTTTTGCTCGCGGATGAGTAAAGACGCTTGTATTCGGCAGCAGTGAGCCTCAAGCCGTCTAACACTTTAGCTTTCAGGAGTGCGTACTCGCTCCTTTCCTCGGCGGAACACCATGTGAGTAGCATGCGTGCCCTCTCGCTTAGGTGTGGCAAAACTAGTCCAGCCCACCACTGGGTTGCAGCTTCGTATGACCCCAACGTGACCTCTACGTCCTCGAACCACCCCGGAACCAGGGCTTATTGAAGCGGCATCGGCGTGAGGACGCCTTTCATAAGGTTAGTAAATTTCAACCTTCTGTCCTTGTTCATTCTTCCGCTCGCTCCCGCGCTCTCACCAAGCCCACCCCTGTTCCGCTCTGCTTAAGATTCAGCCTTGTACTTTCCAAAGCCATCCGCTCCTTTTACACCGCTAGTTCAGCAATTCGTAATTGCACTTGCAACTCGGTCATTTGTTGGAACGGCGCGCTAACTGTCAGAGGGTACGTCGGACCCTCATTTGCCTGACTCGCGGCTGCCAACTCTCCGTTTCCTGCCCCGTTCTCCATATCTTTCTGTTTAATACTGCCACTTCTCACAACCCAAGGCTTTGGCATAAGCACAAGCCCGACAGAAACAGAAAGGTACTCGCCCGGCTACCGAAGCTCCGCTTTACGAGGCTGCCGGTGCCCCAGCATGGAAGACTGGCCCGGAAGTTGGTCGCTGCGCCGCACGGTGCCGGTTGGAACTCGTCCTCTTGATCCGCGTCGTCGTCGGCTCCTCCTGATCAGCAGCGCCCTCCTTGACTCTGGTCACCTGGTTCCTTCAGCTGCCCACTGACTTGAACCTTCAGCGTCACTTCGGCGTTGACCAGCTGTCACTCTTGAAGTCTTCTCCTCTGGACGTGCCACGCTATAGCTCGTCCGCCGCCTTGTACTTCCGCCCTCCTTCAGTTGCCTCGAGTAGGAAGACGTCGCATTCCTGTCTACTGCGCCAGTTGCGTTCCTTTTACCCCTTTCTCTTCTTTGATGTCAGCCCGAAGGGGAAAGGTAGAAGTTGTTCGATGCCGACGTCTTGAGGTTCTAAACTTGCTCAGTCACATTACTCGTGGAACTTCAGGAAGTAAACTGTTTAATCACAAAAAAATAGTTAATACAGAACGGAAGGTACAACAAAGGAGAACAACTATGTACATAGTGATTGATCCGCAGAGTGACCAGACGAAATCATCGCCCGGTCCCACCAAAACGTCTTCTTTTAATCCCTAAGTCCCCGCCCTCTGTGGGGACACCAACCAATTAGGTCAAAACACAAGCACGCATCCAATCAAGGACCGGGGAAAGGAAAACACATCCAGTAAAACACATGGGAAAGGAAAACACATTGAAAAAGAGAAAGATGAGAGTAAAACACGCCCAATCAGAGATTGGGGAGAGGGGACAGGTCATTGCCACGAATACTAACAATTCCCCTCTCGGATCACTCCATCCTCCCCCGCGGGGCGGCATGTTTACTCGCTTAAAGAGCATGCGAGGACCACACAGATTGTTGAAAGCCGTCCCCGAGGGGCCACTTAAGGCGCCACCGCTCCCCAATTCTTCTGGATACCCCCACGTGCACAGGAAGTGCCTGGCAGTCATATGGAGCTGATAAGCGCTCACAGTGAACATGAGGAACGCGTCTCCAAAATTGCCTCCTAGCCACACACTGAACGACCGCCGCCCGGGTAATGGCCTTGGGCAGCGTCGCCGCGGTAGGGATGAAAGGCGTCGTGCGTATTCGTTGCTTCTTCTCGGAGCAGGGCGGCGTACAATGGGGCCCGGCCAAGCTGGGTCGCCTGCGCACCCCGAACTCCCCTCCGTCGCCGTCCGCTTGATTCACTAGTTCCATGTGGAGTCAAAAGGAAATGGATCACAGCGTACGCACTCTTGTACACACACAGGCGGTGTTCGGTACGTGATTACTTGGGGCTCCGGATGTTCCCAAGCCAGCCGCGCACGACGCGTGGCAAGAATTTATTTTCCTTGAAGTGGCCCTATAGCCGTGTGAGTACCCTTGTGTACATGTTAATGATTAATTATTACTCTCCTATTAGAAATTTTCTCCACCTTATGGGGCTCTATACCACATTGAACTGAAACGCATGGATTATTCTACGGCGTAAAACTCTCGTTAGTTCAAGGTATCCTGGCCGCGCTTCGGTGCATTCGGGGAGCGTCAGTGGTTGGGGCGCTCGGCTACTGATCCGGTGTACCCGGGATAGAAACCGACCGCGACGGCAGCATTTCGATGGAGTCCAAACGCAAAGGCGCCTTTTGTGCTGTGCAATGTCAGGGCACGTTAAATATACCCAAGTGATCAAAAATATTCCGAAGCCCTCCAGTACGCCACCTCTTTCTGCCTTTCTTCTCTGTCCCACAATTATCTCTTCTCTTACGGGGAGGTTCAGGCGTCCTCCGAGAAGTGAGACAAAACTGCGCCATTTCGGCGGGGGAGGGGCTTGTAAGTCGCAGGTTCCTCTCCCCGAGCAACCTCTCGCGTATTTTAACTTCGACTAGCCAGGATGCGCAGTCTGCTCACAATGCGGTGGGCAGGTTGTGATGACGTCGCAACGACACGTGAACTATGTTGAAGGTAAAACATCTCCATTGGTGGCTTTCTTTGAAGGAGCCCCCTTTCGGGGCAGTGGCGCATTCCTTAACAGCTGCACCATTGCGCAAGGTGTTGTATGTGGGCGCCCAACTATCTGTGAATGAAAAGTAGAAAATGATGGTGTCAGCGAAGTTGTACGAAAAGACGACCCCAGGCTGCAGAAGGGACGCATTCCCAAGCGCCACGGGTAATCGGCCCAATATTTGAATTGGTTCGTTTCACTCTGGTTCTTTGTAGGACCATTTTTTGCAAAACATTTCCGATATTACCAATTACCTGTGCTGCTTGGATTAAAGCTGTCGAGCTATGCACCTAAGGTGGAGCTTTAGTGTGCCGTGAAATTTTTATCGCTTCTTCACTACCACGTCGCTAGTAAAGGTGCTGCAGTCATGTGATTTAGAGATTTACTGCAAGAAAGCATAAAACACTTAGCTGTGAAGAAATTCCGCCAGAGTAATTTTTCACGACCAAGAAGCGTTATTGATTCCTTTATTTTGCTGATAAAAGGCAAGAAGTTCTTTTTCGTAGCGTTCCGCTGTTGAAGCACAAATCTTGCCTAAAGCACAGTATGTCATTTAACTACAAAAATACATTTTATATTTGGAGTCGCCCAAGAGAGAACTCTCTCTGACCCGAGGTGTTAGCATGTGTTTGTAACACCCTGTTGCGACACTCTATACCTGCGTGCTGTCTTCTTCATTGCAGGGGGTCACACTGCCAGCCTATAGCGACAAGTCTGCTACAGCTGCGTTTTTTTAATCAGCATGACTCATGTGTAAACACTCTGCGCACAACAACATTCCTCCTGTTTGTTCGGTGTTATCGGCGACTTAAGACCACCTGGCTATTCTGCTCGCGGTGCTCGTGCTTTTCCTCAAGATTGCAGTGCGGGTCATTCAACGAGAAACGACATTCTCCGAAACAACAGGACCCACAGCAACTCTGCACGACCATAGAAACGCAGCGGTTGACACGGAACAAAGGAGAGCTGTACAAACAGTGAATAGGACAGTCTGTTTCATCGACCGCGGCCATCTGACTTACCACAGTTTTGAAAACCACAGCGACAAAGCCGGAAACACCCCGAACAGTCACTCAGAAAGAAGAAACAACAAAAACAACTATTTGCTCACAAGGACCAACCAAGGTGTTGTATGTGGGCTCTCCGCACTGCTGTGAGAGCAACAACCTTGTGACCACTGAAAAACCACCATCGCTCTAGTGACAAACACCGGACGACGAGCGAGCAAGCACAGCAATAAAGTGACCTGCCGGAGGTAACAAAAACCACCATCCTAACAGGACATTTACCACCACAGATCCCAGGGCTCTGGCGACCACGTCCAAGCATCGACAACTGCAGCGCAATCACGACAGCCACAACTGCATCTATAAGGGATTGAAAAACAGGGGCGCAGCACGGTCATCACACTCACCCACATGAGAACGCTAGAGAAAACATCGGTCAAAGAGGCTGCAGAGGACAAACTAAATCCTTAGCGTTATGGAGCTCTTTCACGCGGTAACTACCACCAGGACATATGAAAGCTGTGGTTATCACGTTAAGACGCGAATGTCGATGGTGGCATGCAGTACATCGAGCACTCCCCGCACTGCTGTGAGAGCAACAACCTTGTGACCTGTGAACAACCACCATCGCTACAGTGACAAGCCTTGCATCATCAGGAATAGCACCTCGGAAGAAGTGCACGGTGAGTGGATATCAAACTACCCGGTTATCGGTAATAAGCCATTGACCTGAAGGTTAAGGTGTCTAATTTTGGATCCTTTTAGACATGTCTTCAGACCTAGAGAGCTTTGATATCACATGCTCCACCATTTTTTCACAGCAGCTCTGCAGCTACAAAGTGGCATAGATTATTCGCTATTTTGGTCGCTCTCTCCTTCCTCTCTTTAGCCTGAAATACAAGCCAGCTGCCTTTTGGTGAGGGGTCTCTTCGAAATATCAACCTTCATCGAAGAGATGTCCGGACTTTTGTAAAATACGTGCCTCCTTAATTCCTACTGAGTGAAACTTATTCAGGTCGACGGGCACGCGGTAGAAAGAGTCGAGCATCGTGAAATAAGTGTTTTTCATTGACTGCGTATACTCGGCATTCCTCTTGAAATTGACAGCCTTACATTTTCGTTAGAAAAATACAAATTACAGCATGCGTCAGGCTCTTCTGAAGAATAGGAGCCCACGGGACCGCTTTCTTAAGGCACTCCGGATGTGATGCAATAGCGCGCCGTGCTTTGAGTACACTGCCTCAACTAAGCAGCGGTTATTACCTTTTCGCAGGCTATCAGAGGGGCCAAGCTTTGAGCCCGCGAGTCACGGCTCCTTTGGCTCAACTCCTGATCCTGATGTCTGCCATTGCCTTCGCAACAGCCAGCGACATTTCTGGTATTCCTCATGTGCCCGTGCATACGCTCCAAGCACGCAGGGCCACACAGAACACAACCACGGATACCGAGTCGGGCTCCTCCGCCAAACCATTCCAAACGCCACAACACCTACAGACAATAGCCGCCCTGGTACAGCGACGATCCATGACACCTGATAGAACACAACCACATCCATGTGCACAACGACAAAAGAAAACACACAAGAGTCGTATCCAATGGACAACGCAATGCGTCTCCTCCATACACCACGTACATCTAAATGAACTAACTGCAGCATCATACCACTATTGCGACTCTCACTTCAAAGTACCCGTCACCTCCGCCCCGCCAAAAAGCCGAGACACAACCATTGCGACTCCATTTCACTGTCCCAACGCTTCCGTAATGGTAACTCTTTGACTGGTCATGCCGGGGTCGATGGCGGCCACTTCGTCTTCGGTCATGCTACAGCTGTCCCTCATGTTGAGACCACTCACCTATCAAGTACACAATCAAAACAACAATTGTGCCATCACCTCTCTTACTGTGACAAAAACATTACAGCGAGCACTACCGCTACTACTTGCCGACGCGCTGAGGGTGCGCTCATCGCATCGATGGATATACCGATATTTGCAAGGCGAAATCACCAATACAACGACGGTCCTCCGTCGAACCGAAGCTGCAACGTTTGCGGCCACCCGCGCAACTTTATGACAATAAAGAACGCGACAGAAGCTCTCGATTTATAACGCAGTGACAACGACCATAATCACAGAGGAAATTACCACTGCGACACTAGAGACAGGGATAACAAAGCCATTAGCTACACAAAGCGTTTCAGTCGAAAAGAGTCGCAGCATAGACTTAAATTACGCCAACTACCGAGCAGGTAGGAGGCGCTGTTCAAAATAGAGCACCACATGAAGGGCAACAAACACGGCCAGGACAGCTGCAGACCGGAGCACTCTTGAACCTGCGGGCGTTCCTGGTGCAATGACAGGCTGCTGTTGAAGCGGTCATGCAAGTGCGCTCTGCAACGCCAGTTTCGGTGAGTTCACTTACATTAATTTTAGCTGTAGTTTACGTAATCTAACACCGTCAGCACTAAGTTAAAGAGCCGCCACTGCTTCCTGATAAGCCGTAATATAACGATCTTAAGCCCGGCGTATAAATCTAAGCCTGGCGCACATGAGAGTTCCAGTTGCAGGCGCAATTCAGTTATCCCCGTTACTCATCATTACTGTACTTTTTTTAAAAAACTTCTTTGAAATTCGAGAGCAAAGCTGCCATGTAAACTGCAGACGTTCGAACGTGTGGACGTCGTTCAATAGACTCACCATAAAAGTCGTCTGTAGACGAGCCTGAAGGCGTACGGGCCATCCAATTTTAAGCTGGCGCGCCGAAACAAAAGTAAAGAACCTCGAACCATTCCAATTTTCGTAATCTTTGCACGCATTCTTGGGAGTTGCAAACCCTGTTGTATTTCCAGAACCTCCTCCAGCGATCCTTACCCTGCACATTTCCAAAATCCTAGGTTATAAGGTGTTAAGATTTAGAGCCCTCTCGGGCACCTAAATGTGAAACTCCTCTCATGCATGTCCGCAGACCTTGCTTCCTGCCCATTGCATTCGCGAAGTAGCTGCCCCTCGAAAGAAAGAAGTGAGTGGACCGTCTGGATGGTGAAGTCAGGTAGAGTGCAGACGTGTTTTATTGGTGGCTTGAGGCTTGAGACCACGGAAAGCGTTGTTTTGAGAAATGGCACGTACAATCCTAACGCAGTGAACCTCACTGAGCTCAGATTTCGGTCAGTCAAGACAGGACTTGAAAAGGAGCAGCTTCCACTACATCACTCAAGCTGCTCAAAAGCTTACACCGGGTCTCAACACCGCAAATTGGCTGCAATTTTTTTTCATCGAGCTTATTCCATTAAGCACCCGAGCACCATCTGGTCGAATTAGTGTCTGGCCGTGGAGCTCAGTGGGCTGGTCAGAGTGGCAGAAGATGGCGTACCTGGTAGAGATCGCTCCCTAGGTCAATGATCGGAGGTCCGAGCAGACGTTCAGGGGCGATAGGAGTACGCTTGGAGGCCTTGGGGCGTTATATTGGCACAGGCAGCGTGCCAATAAATCGATAACCCCTTATATAAATTCAACCAAAACACTGACTCCCCGTACCCCATCTGAACCCATCGTTTCGTGGGGACATCAGTAGTCCCCTGGTCACTATCACCGGCAAACTGTCTCAACGACGAAGGCTATTCTTAGGAGAAAAGGCAATAATTGATTTTTCACCTGTGCACTTTTTTCTATAAGTAAATGTCTTAAACAAACGTTAACATTGACAGCCATTCTTTCTTTTGACATAGCATATTCATTAATGTGGTGTTTGGCACGTTATCGGGTAAGCCTAGCTGCCTGTTTGTGCACAATTAAACGAACTCGATGTAAATGGTTTTGCACAGCTACACATGACCAAGCCAAAGCCTGATCATTCTCTTCAGACTTCGCCTGCAACCGCAACCACGCACATGCCTCGCCGTTACGCAGTCTCACAGTAGTGCGCGAGATGTGACAATTAATGGAACAAAAACAGTTAAAAGGATGAAATTCTCATGCCCATGCAGTACGGTTTCCAACAGCACGCGTGGCCCGCTTACGCGCCTGGCGACGGTAAACAGAGCATATACCGCGAGCTCACTCTCACTATACGTAGAGTGCTTCGCTTTGGAGCCTCATGGTTAAGTGCTTTGAACCTAGCCGCAGCTTATCATAAAACTTTTGCCACTTTAACAAACAACTTAACTTCAAGTTGAAATAAACTGAAATGTGTAAAAATGTATTTTCCAGTACTCACCTTGTGGGCAGAAACAAGGAGGCTACTGAAAAGGCTTAGAGCTAAATTGGGTAACGTTATGAGATAGACTGTATACTGGATCAGGGAACAAAGGTGAGCTAAAATTCCTAGTTGCAATCAATAAAATTTTAGGTGTTTATTTGAGCAGGACAAGCAACGCGAATGGAAGATAACCGATGGTCAACTGGAGTAAATGAGTGGATTCCGAAAGAATTCAAGCGTATGAGGTACACGGGAAAATTGTGCGCTTAGCGCAAAATGCGAGGGCATTAGCTGAAGAGTCTCAGTTCCGAAAGGCTTCGAAAAGAACCTTAGTAAACAGAAAGCCACATCAGCAACAGAAAATTTCTCCTTTGACTGTTTGCCTCTGGTTGCCTGCTTCTGCTTCCCGAGTTTTATTTTCAGCAGAGCAGTGCGTCCCGTGCGACGTGACAAGAAACATTGTTCTCACTCTCATAAGTGGCTCGATGACGTTGGCCACCAGCACAGATGCTCAGATTCCTAAGCAGTGTGAATTTAAACCATTGAGCTCATGGAGAAATTAAGATACAAAATGGGGGCATTGCCTTTTTGCAGGTTGTATCCATCCAAATGCTGCAAGGCGCGGGTGACCACAGGAAGATATGTTGCTGCTTTTCGTCCGGGGCTAAGGAACTTCTTGGGGGCGGCGCTATCATGTGGCCAGTGGCAATCGTATCCCAGCGCTTGGAACCAGCCTGCTGCTGTAGACGTGAGGCCGTCGGATCTTCCAAATATTTGCCTCCACTCTGACGCTGCTTCTATCCTTGAAGGGGTCCACAGATCGCTGAATTTAGGCCGTTGGAATCGTCGACGCTGGTGCTATTCCTCATGTGAATGGCACAGACCATTAATACAGCACAGCACACACCATTCTCAATTAAGCAACACACGTACTCCCCTGCGCTTGCGACCCCGATCACAACAAAGCAAAAGCCGCAGTGCAGCCACACCTACATCAGAGCCAGCGACCACAACACAACCGCGACTTTGAATACTTCATCAAGCATAGCCAAAGAAAATAACAGCCCTGAAAACCTTCAGCATGGCACCCAAAGAAGGTACTTCCGTGACTACGCCAAGAACACTACCCTACCCGCCAGCGCAGACGCAGTTCACCGAAACACACCAACGGGTCCGAGGACACAAGGGCTACCAAAGCCAGGAAGGACCCGATGAGCGAGACCGTAGACAATGTTACAAATATAAGCGCAATCACACCAAAGGAACAATTCTTCGCGCCCAGGACCATGAAAACTGCAGGAACCATGAAGACAAATCTGATCGTTTCATCTCTCACAAAATGTGTGACCAAACAATTAGACTTGTTTTGTCCACAAAGCCCCCAGAGCACACTCTCGCCACAGCAAGAAAAGTACAGAGCAACCGAAAGTCAAGCCCAGCTGAAAGTCAAGTCCAGCCGAAAGTCAAGCGCAGCCGAAAGTCAAGCGCAGCCGAAAGTCATGCGCAGCCGGAAGCTCCATCTGGAAAGAGCACTTAAACACGCAAAAAAATCGAAATGCCTCTGAAACAGAAAGTCATTGTAGCACAGCAAAGAACATTTTACGCGTCCAGTTCGACGGAAAATGCAGGAACCAAGAAGACAAGTGTGATCGTATCATACCTCAGGAAATGTACAAGTACGACACCCTCCCAATCATCCATAATAACCCAACTACGAATCCCACAAAACACGCTCCCACGAATAGGACAATGTGAAGGTATCGCGCCCACAAGCGAATCAAAAAGCATAATTCAGACAAGTTTTAGAATAAAGAAAACGCCATCAACCACTTCAAGCCACTACAGCGACCGCGAAAATTAATCCCAAGAACGAGCGGTGCGTGTAATAGTATTAGAAGCGCTACGATTAATGACAGTGACTGAAGCAAGCGCTTCATTTGTAATCCACGCCAGCGAAGTTATGGACAGTTAAGTCCTCGTCAGTGAAGGTCAAAAAAAGTGGAATCAGTCATTCAGCCAACCAAAGAATTAGATTTTTTTCGCCCGCCAGAACAAATGTAACAGAACTTAAAACTTGACATATGATCACGATAGCCGGTAATTCAAAGCTTGTACGCAACTCTTCCCGGCTGGCAGGTGTCGTGTAACGCTAATAGCCACCCTCTGGGTCCATTATGCAGAGGCCACTTTGCAGTCGGCGTTTCGCTCTCTTATTTCGCCGAATGGTTACACCGACGTCTACGCCGACGACTGCGAAGCGGAAGCCATGAACGGGCCCTAAGAGCTGCGCAAGTGGAGACCAGTGACTTGACCTTCGCGTTTCCTTTCCTCCACCACCAAGGCCAGGTTGCTCGAGCACAGCAGAGACATCCCTTGCCCTTCGAAATAAATGCGGTGAGTTCAGTGCAATCTCTGCTGGTTCCTCGATCGTGCGGAACCGGAGCTTGAGGCCATAGACCCAATAGTGTTAAAGGATGTGCGGATGGATTGCCCTTTCCTTCATGGCCGCAAATTTGTCAACTTAGACCTGTGACGGCATTGTGAGCAATAGTGAGTGAGTGAAAAACCTTTGAAAGAATATAAGAGAAGAGAACCTCCGCTGTGCGGGCGGGGCCCTCAGTCAAGGTTTACGGTGGCAGAGGCCACTGCCAGATCAGCCAGCGCTGCCTGTTCAGCGTTCTGCAAGGCATCCTTGTCTCCCAGTATTAGGAATCAGGGCTCGGGTAGGAGGAGCTCCCGTTGGATACGGGCATGTCCATAGACGCCCCGTATGATGGCAGTGGCTGGGGTACCGTGAAGAGTAGTAGTGAGCTATGCGCAAGTGTGGATAGGAGCCAATTCAGATTTCCCGCCAGGAGCCGGCTTCGTGTAGCGAGAGTAGTTTTTGTGGCAGTTGGCGAAGAGCCCGCGTTTCCCTGTACCGAAGGTGCAACCTCTGAACTGCTGTGTCACTCTTCAGCAGTCTCGTTCGGGTAGTGTGCTTCCCCCGACGCCGTAGTTGCAATATCATTTTTTAAGAGAATTAATCCAATTGAGCATAAGGTGCTGGTTATTTCTTTAATTCATGCTTCTTGCGACACACTAGAAAATGTATTTACCTTAATCTAGGCTAAGCGCAAGTCCAAGAGCACCAGTGTGCAGTTACCACTTCCTGGTGGGTAAAACACATCTGAAGTTTCAGAGCCGTTTCGGCTCCTTCAGGGGTGGTAGGGGCCAGTTCGGTTAGCGGCAGCAACTTAGAGGAAATTGGTGCGAAGAGGAGGAATCTTACGTGTGAAGTACGTCGTTGTAAAGGGAGCGGAAGAGGTGGAAAGAGTCCGTACGTTTGAGACGACACCGCTTCATCGTCATCTCGAACAAAGTGCATCGCTATAACGTTACCGAATATCCAGCCACCATCGCTCGCAGCCACCAGCCACCATCAATCATTTAGTGATGCAGCTTCGAAAAACTGGTGTTTATAGCTGGGCATACACAATGCCTGGTTACTGTCCGCAGTCACATTGAAAATGCCGCTAAGATGTCGAAACCAATAGAAAAAAAACGCCAACTAATCAATGGAACATTTTTCACGCGATAGCTTTACTGACCGCGAACTTGCGATTTCACCCTGCCGGTGCTTGGAGGTGGCACATGACGTCACACCGCGCACCTCGCCGCGGATATCTCTCTCTCTCGGTCCCTAGTCACTACTGCGCATGCGCCACTCGTACCACTGAGCCACAGGTGTTCCGCCGCTGCGCAGCGCCGCGCCTTCCCTCAAAATCTAACTTCCAATTCTCAGTTTTATCTTTTTCATTCCCTCCCTCCTTTATTCCTTCCTTTACGGCGCGGTTCTGGTGTCCACCGAGATATGTGAGACGGTTACTTTGCCATTTGCTTTCCTCAAAAACCAAACGAAACAAGTGACCCGACGGCACTCAACGAGTTCATCGGCGTTGACAACTTTGCAAAGGTCGTTCATTTTCACGAAAGGAAAGGCGCACAGCCAGCTCCGTGGGTCAGTGCAGACCTCATTCTCGCTTTCATGCACGTGGCGTTGGAGTTCAACTGCAAAAGCCTGCTTTGATTGCGTTCCGCACACTTGATAGGCAGCGCGCCCTCCCTGCCACCCTGTGAGGTGGCATGCAGTTAACTGTAGATCGCGAGAGATTCATCTCCAAATGAACGCTGCGGCCTAGCTATTGCTGAAGTGCCGCACGTGAACCACAACGCTGTCAGCGCTAATGCATTAAGCCACATCTGTCTCTCACCACCGCCACATGTATCAGAGCATCAATGAGGCGTCCGCTTATCCAGGGGGGGGGGGGGCGGTGCAGTAATTCGCCCTTCCTTTGCTCAAAGCCATCGCCGTCTAGAACATTGTCAACGCCAACGCCAATGAACACTGTAAACGCGGACATCTTTCGCTGTGTATATCCTGGATTAGCTGAGCTACTCCACATTAATTTCTTATCGTAGTCGGTAAAAAAAAATCTAGGCTTCGTGAACCACGACAAAGACTACCGGATATCAGCTAACGAAGAAGAGGTGCCAAGTTCGCTCTGCCTTGGAGCCTGTGCCGGTCTTCAATCCAGTTGCCTCCTCTGGACTCTCTCTTTAACCTTCTCAGGTGAGGATACACGAGTCGGGGTTTTGGCCAGGTGTTTTCTTATTTAGGCGGAAATCAAATTTGATGTCCACCCGGGCTACGGGTGGGTGTCCGACACCCTTATTCGCCGGTCTGCCAGCCCAAAGCTTGCTCCTGCAGTCCTTCGAAAAGAAAGTGGTGTCAATATGGTTCCAATGGCGTTTCTACCTATTAGAGACGGAGCCCTAAAACTGAAAAACTCTTAAAATCATCCAGGAGCAGCTGAAGGCTTTTATCAGCCGCCAGTTGGAAATTTCTGAGGTGCGTCCTTTCGCAGGGTGGCCGTCCTGTGCCGATCCTCGGAGGACCGGTGCGTGTTGGACCTACATCATTGCACATCCTTCGAGTCTTTTCCAGTAACACATTTCAAAGGCATCATCCCCGGCAATGTCCCATCGGCTTCTCTTTAAAAAATGCTTGAGGACCTTCAAGACGCTGGTTGGGCGAGATAATAGTATTACGCTGTACCATAAATGTTGATTGCTCTCGTGTGCAGGCAGGACCCATAATCGCAGCATTTGTAGGGTTTTCGCGCCCGTGTGAGCTTAAGGTTCGACCATTGTGTACTGCGTCGACCGGCTACAACCTCGACCTTTTGCAATACAAAAATGTTTGTCATTTTGGTCATAGCAGCAGAGCTTCGAAATCAGCGACGCGTTGCCCACTCTGCACGGACAACCATTTCCCTCCAACCTTTGCTCATCTGATGTGCCCAGTCGTAGTCTCTACTGCGGCAACCATCCGGGTGATGATGCTGACTGTTCAAAATGTTCTGATTATCGGAGTGTCTGTTGTATCAGCAGCTGTGCAATAGTGTAGGCTGCACACAGCGCAAGCGTGAAGTTTTCTTTCTACCTCGCCGTGTTCCCCTTTCCGTTCTCTCTCACCTGGATTACTATATAACTACACAATAAATGCCGGTTTTTTCCTGTCTCGTTCTCAGGCGTGTACGCTCATCCGTTCCTGCCGTGGCCTATCGGCTGTGGCTATGTATCAGTGTCCTGGACATCATCCAGCACACAAGGTCCTCCGGAGCTATTAGTTAGGAAAAGACATTCGCATGCGGGCTTTCTTAGGATATCTGGTTCTGATGTAGAGACGGTGTTAACATAGTCTACGGTTTCAGCCGTTGAGAAGGCGCTTGCAGGCATCGTGGATCGCATGCTAAACAACTTTGCGAGGTTCTTTCTCAGGTCATTTCAAGTCAGTTTGCACCTTCACCTGCTGGCAATCTTGTACAGCCAATATCTCTTTCCCCTAGTGTCACTGGCGACTCTAGCCAGGCTCCTACTCCACCTGCATCGTTTAATGTGCCCGTACAATGCGCGGGGGTATCACGATTAATCCCACACGTTTAAGACACGCAATATAACGCTACCACGATGGCTTCAGTTGCCAAAGCGGAAGACATTTATCTTTCACCTGCTTGGCGCATGATAGCCTTAGTTGCTTAAGTACCATTAAACGGAACACAACCTCTACAACCAATTTGCATTATGTGCATGCTCTAATTATCCTTGGGATAAACCCCTGTAGATTGGCATTCGAAAAATCTCTTGTAGGCTATATTCCTTCAAATTCCTATTGTCAAATGCATTTTTTATTCCTGTTAAGTTTTCTAACAATGATTTTTCACCGTATGTAATCGCAGATTACCACATTTTGCGCTTTTCTGAAATAAATCGCACAAGCTCAAGGCATTTCAAATGTAACGTAAATATTTCACTGCGTGCATTGCGTTCTCTGAGAAGAGATGGCGCTGCTGTCTTCGCAGTTTACCAGGTGGTCCAAGCTGATCGCCAAGTGGACCACACTCGCCTATGAGCGTATCGATAGGCGTCTTCAACTTCAGTACAAGGATAATGGCGTGAACTTTCACCCACGCAACTGGTAGGCATCGTGGAGCCATTTCTTCCACGAAATGTATTCAACTCGAAAAGAACAAACCGTAAGGAGCGTCCCGCAAGTGACGGCCACTGTGGCTCCCATCGCATTCCTCATGAGGGCCGGCGGCACTTATTCTATTCTTCATGTGTCAGCATGGCCGACTCAAGCTGACAACTCTGCGCCGAACACAGCCAAATGCGCAAACGACACCTATGCAATTTACGAAACAAGTCATTGACGCAACAGACATAGCATGAACACACCAGTGCAAACAAGATAACCGCTCTGGCGAACACAGCAGCTTACCAGCAAGGCAGCGCAAACCACGTCCTCCAGACCACATACCACCACGAACCACAATTCAGTCACACCTCGAACTCCTGCTGTTCCTCATGCCGGCAGCGCAGTTTATTCAGTGGACATCTACACACTCCAAAACACCAAGAGCCGGTCCTCCACATAAACCAAAACCCTCAGACTTCACAGCCACGAAACGCACATCCCAACGGAGGAGTGGCCATCTGTCCAACCACCATTACGAAAACCAAAGCGACAACGTCACAACTACCACGAACATTAGCTCAGCAAAAAGAAACACCTCAACCATCACTCATGCACACCAAGAGTCGCCACTAGCGGTGCGTCAACTGGAGCGCCAGCGGGCAGCGAGCATGAGATCAGCTTCGACTGCGACACGGACCAGCGACCAGAAAAGCTGTCCTACCTCGACGACCACCACCACAAACTTCCACAACGATAACGACCATTTCGTTGTTAATATGCTCTCCTGCCAAGGCTCACCAGGGATAACCAGACAACAGAAAATTAGGCAGGTTTAAGCATGCTTTGAACCTGGTTATACAAGCGAGAACTGTTAAGCAGGGTTAGCCTGGTGCCTGCGGCCAAGAGTTCACGCACTCGGACCGGCGCACCCGCGCTTCTTTCATGGCGAGACTGAACGACCAGCGCCGGCGAAGCAGCTGTGAAATCACCGCCAATCTCGTGGTATTACAGCGGCGAGGCTCCGAGCGCGCGCAGCTGCGACGCCTCTCCGCAGCGGGTCACGTTGCGCGACGTCACACGACACACCACCGCTCCGCCGGTTGAAGTGTGGTCAGAGCGGCACTTGTTCTGTTCTTGATGGTGGCGACTGTAATCATGTCTGCACCCTTTGGCGTGCATCGGTGCACTAGTTGTTTTATGCCGGCGGTCTTGGCCATCCCGCACTATGCGCAGCCTCGAATACGGAAACGCTGTCCACTGCTCCCAAAATGTCCCCAGCTAGTTCTTGAAAAGCCCCCATAGCTTTCCCTGCTAAGAGAATTGTGCACACATTTTTACTGTGCGGAAACTATCAGAACCGAAAACACCGATAAGAATCCCTCTAACTGGCGCGACGATGACCACCCTAATGATAGTCATTCACATACAACAACCCCATAGCATCACGGCCTCGATGACCACGACTACGAATTGAGCAATGAGAAATAATGCAACATCACAGCGGTGGCCTTGTTGTTTTAGTGTTAGGCTAGTATAGGAAAATTGCAGAGTTCGATCCCCTATTCCGCCGGCTGCCCTCCGGTTATCCAATCGGTACTAGGAGCAGCTTTGTACTATGCTGCTTTTGGGCGAAATAGGTCCGCGTCAACTATCGCAGCTATCGCCAACTCAATCGTTTTCTGCCGACTCCTTCCCGGTTGTCACCCTCTTCTTTTAAGCAGCTTGTTTCCTTCACTGCTCTTGATATGTTTCTTAATAATTGCAGGAAGTTGCGGAAAGTGGAGAATCTGGGCTGGAATGGATTCCGAATTGTTCTTCCGATGTTTCTCATGCCTTGGCCAAGTACTTGGTCTCACCAGGGAAAAGTAAGACCCCGTTGATAATTGTCATATGCCAGTCCGGGCCGCACATCACCGGGTTGCGGATCACCGGCACATTCTTTCTCCCTGTTCTCTTGACACAGTCTGTATCGAGCATGGGCATTTCCCTTCTTTCTTAAACCAACCAATTGCGCTTCTCTTTCAATTCTTCATACTTTGTGGACATCAGTAATGTCCTTCGTTATCACTTTTCATCCCCTCCAACCGTTCTTTATTGTCCACGGGTCCTCCCCGTTCCCTTTAAATCCCAACTGGGGTTCGCATCTCTGCTTTCTTCCCAGCGCTTCTCCGTTCACAATCCTTTCCGTGTTCACTATTGGCCGCTTCTTCTCTGATGGTACTTCTTGCTATCATTCCGGCCGTAGACGGGGGCACCAAATGGCCAATTTTGGTGGGCTTTTGCCCTGCATCTGCTACCCAGGCATGGGGTTTTGTCCCTTTTGTTCGGCACGGGTTCACCACTTTTCCCTGCGCGCAGGATTACTCTTTTCTCTTGGCATAGGCCCACTGTTGCCGCTTTTCACGCTCCTGTCTTTCTCCTAGCTTATCTGTCAATCGGCAATTTCTTCTCTCCCCGTTCTTGTTTGCTCACCCTTATCCTCTTTCTTTCCTTCTGTACTCTCCTTTTCTACCCTTTGCAGTGTCTTCCATTTCTTCCTCCGGTTTGTAAATTGCGCCTTCTTGCCAGCAACCATTAAGCGCATAAACTTTTGGCACAAGACCCTGCTTCCTACCACATTCTTCTTTCAGTGACCACTTTTAACGGGACTTTTCTGCTCTGCTTTGCTCGCCTTGCTGCACCTTTTATTTTGTTTGACAGATTTTCTTATATGATTTTGTCAAGAAATCTTCTTGGGGCGCCTAGCTCGCCTTTATTCTTTTGTTTAGATAGGTTTACACAGGCTATAACTATCTTTCTGAAGCCTTTTGGGTGTTACCTGCCACCTGACAAGTTTGATAAAAGGGATCGCAGAATTGGAAATTGGCGTTTGATTCCAGCTTGCGTAGATCGAAACATGTTGTACCATTGCGCTCTATATTCCAGTTGCTCTTATGCCACTGAAATTCATTATGAGCATGAAATACCATAACCGCAGATACGAAGTCCTGCACACCAATGGCAACGACCGCAAATACGTCCAGAATACCTGCCACTGCGAATGTGCGAATCATCAGCAGTGCAACTACGAGAGCTACGATAGCAACTGTACAACCCCAACCGCAACTTCCACGTCAACGACTATAACAGAAGAGCAGCTGCAGCTGCACTGCAAACATGGTGGCCCCAACTCCGACATCACTTTTCTAGAAAGCAACGCATTTCACTAGCCATTACGGCCATGGTCTCGTTACAGCCCTTAAGAATACGTAAAGATAAAACCGGCGCGAGAAACAGAGTGCACGAAACAAAGAGAGACCATAACGACCGGAACCGAAAACCCTGGCTTCTGCTCGTTAGGCCACCAGAACCACGCTCCGTCGGTAGCTTCCGGATTCGGGTTTTCGTCGTTTTACTGGTCCCGGGTCTCTTCTGGTCATAAGCCACGTCCCACCTGCCTCCAGCCATCGGCTTTCTTCCTCCTGGCTGCCGGGTCTCCTGTACCTTCGAACATCGCGATCCTGCCGTCCCGCTTGCCGAAAGGGTCCCCTTCGCCAGTGGTCGTGCCGATGAACTTTTGGAGAGAAGTTACCTACCTCCCGAAAGAAGCTGACGTCATCGTTACACGGGCCGACGGCACAGAATACGTCATGAGCTGAGCTAGGACATCGGTGATGACCTTACATCGCCACCTGGTACACAACCGGACAAGAAAAAGGTGAGAGTTCCCTTGCATTTTACCGATGGTGTAAAATGTGCAGACAGTAACAAGCGCGCCAGAGAAATTAAAATGCCTTAAACACGTCTGTCTGGGGTAACACATCATGAGAATAGCGGCCAATAAATAGAAGAGAACAGTCACTGAAACCCACGAAACTAAATGTTTCTATTGTTTTTAGGTTGTTGATCAACAGAAAATTAATAGCGTAATCTTTTCTTACGTGGAAAATTGCTGGTTAGAAAAGAGAATAAAAACATCCACGTCGGAAATGAAGCTGCGGCCTCCGCATGTCGCGAGCGCTGCTTTGCCAACCGAGCAAAGACGTCGGCCGCGCAGACTTCTACTTTCGTGGGTTTTTACGTTGCACGTAACCCAATCCTAAGAATTAAGACCAGCAACCCATAACGGCAGACGTAGGAACATCATGTTATACTGCAAGTGTCACGTGGAACGTGATCGAATGCTGAATGAAGGCGGAGGCTCCGTGAAACTATGCTATGCTTCATAAGGCATCCAGACTGCCACAACAGAGGCCCTCCTCCAGCTATTTAGCAGCCGGGCCAGGGAACTGAGGGGCTTTTTACCCACACGCATGAAGGAAGCCAACGGTTTCTGAAGCCGACGAAAGCCAAGAGGAATGTTACCTTTTGTTTTAATATGCACTTGATCAGCGGGAAATTAGTAGCGTAACAGTTTTTTTACATCGAAGAATTTATTAGAAAGTAGAAGACAAAAAGTGCCCCCGATTTACCTGGTTAAGATAAATGTGACTCCGGCGCGCTAACACGTTTGCCGTTGTTAAGCAAGTTGCACCAAACTTTCTTGCCGTCGTTCCTCAGCTCGGGACAGGGTGAATTGGAGACACATGGGAGAGGCCTTTGCCCTGGAGTGGGCGTAGTCAGGCTCGTGATCATGACGGTGGTGGTGCTCATGAAGGGTACGAAGCAGGTTGTGATGATGCGACGTGGTCACGTGACCTAGGTGACCCACCTAGGTTGCTGAAGCAGCCGGTTGCTGCGGACGACCGAACTGTTTACACGATCACTGCACCACGGTCAAGTGGAGTATTCATGCTGTGCAGCGGGAATACTGAATGCCGCTATGATGCCGTGGGAGAGCTCACATTGTTCAAAGAGCCTGATAAAATTACGCATGCCAAGCAGTGGTTGCCATTTCCGGCCTGTTACAATAAGATCGCCGACAGCTCACTGCTGAGTGACGTCACATCCAAGAAAATTTGAGGGTGGCCCACCGATCAGCCGCGAACCGCAGGGCCCCGAAAATCATAGCCGCAGTAAAGATGTTAATATAGGTTTCACAATAAGACCACCTTTGGACTCATCACATGCGCGGTTGTATTTATGGTATGCGCGCATTCACAAATTCAAAAATCAAGATATTGCACTGCTGATCAGCGAATCTGCTCTCATAGTGGTGCAAAGAAATAAGACTTGATATCGGCCGTATATCCAGAAGGTGCGCTGAAGCTTTGTTTCCTCTCTTTGTTTGCATTTCTTTTTAAAAATGAAAACAATACTCATATTGTACTTCTTGTGACGCTCGCTCATTCTAGGTCGTTTCTCCGCGCTAAACGAAGCCTAGCCTTCAACCGGTGTGACATCAGAGCCTCCTGCCGCTTTAATGTTGGCCTCTGCCGCCGTTCGCCTGCAGACGATGCCACATCCATATAGCCGCGTTCAAGTGTGGACAGTGGTTCTAATCAGGACCGTTCTCATCATCTTGTGTGAGCCCCCCTGGCAGCCATCGGCGGCACAAGTTCTGTTCTTCTTGTCGGTGGCCGCCGCAGGCCAGCTGAAACTTCCAAGTGCCGCAGCGCAGTCCACAAAGCATCGTCGGCCAGAGCGACCACAGCGACCAGCGCTGATAAGCACCCCAACATTTGTTTACCATGGCGCACACAGTATCACGGTGAAAACCGCCACAAGTACGACGAACACTCTCACGAAACATCCACTAGTACCATCCACTACAGCCATCTCTGCTTAACCCCGACCCCTAATCGCACGACACACACCAACCACAATCTCAGCTAACAATTTCATGTACACATCTCCATGAGTTTCACGCTCACATATGCATCAGTTACCGCAACGCAAGGCACACACACACCAACCACAATCTCAGCTACCAGTTTCATGTACACATCTCCATATGTTTCACGCTCACATATGCATCAGTTTCTTGGTCAAATCTGTATCGGTTACCGCAACGCCAGGCACACGCGAACAATCGGGCGACGGCCACAAATATACCGGCTCACTGAGCCATATCGGCATATCTACAACATGTTGGTTGCGACACCATCGATTGTACTAAATCGCGAAAACTATCCGCTGACCGCTCACGACACATAGGCGACGTGAACGTGGTGTTCTGCAATAAAGTGTGCATTTTTCTCCTATCAAATGCAGTCTCAGCGTATCAGTGCTTGAAGGGAACACATGTACCACGCGACTGTAGCCAGGTTGGCAACGACAGTTGAAACCTAGGCTCTGACCGTAGCAAATATTGCAGTCATCACGAGTGAACCGATCGTATTTTTCATATTTTGCTTCGTGAAAAGCCGATTTGTCTAGCACTGATCCTGTAACGTACGACAATGCAAGATACAGACCAGAGTACGCTACTTTCGCACCGCGACCGGTTCGCGCGTAGTATCAAACCCAGGTATGAGGCGCCATCTTCCGCCGTGCTTCCAAAGCACTACGTGCAAAAACAGAGCTTTGTGACCTTAAAGATGAAAAGCATCTGGGTTGTGGAGCGCTGTGTGTGATGTGCGCGACGCATGTTGAGAGCACTGCTGCTGCGGAGTGTTCGCCCTGCATAGTTTCCCATTATTGAGGTGTTAAAACTGCCGAAGAGCATCGAATTTCATTGCTGATTTCCAGAGAATGAAATACGAGTAAATTACCAAAGCACCACTAAGTACTGTTTGAAACGGTCGACCGTGGCCATCGCCATACAATCGGGACGCCCCCCCCCCCCCCCCCCCCCCCCCCCCCGAGGAGGTTTCGTGCGCCGTAGTGTTGCCCTACAGTGTACAGTACGCGTGGTGACGGTTGGTTGAGGCCTGCTGCTGGCGCGAAGCTCGAACCCAAGGTGCTTGATATCATGTGCCCACCGTAGCAACCACTACACCAACCGATTGAAGCCGTGCGCCAGTGCTGCTGCCCAGCCAAGCAAGGCAGGCACGCAAGGGCGTGGCTGCAAGCCGCGCAAGTGCAGGCCGAAGCTACAGCTTGGTTTTCTGTGTTCACCCTTTATAGCCGCATCGATGTACTGGGTTCAGCTGGGTTCAGCGTGGGGGCTTGCAGTATAACCGACAGAAGGCAATTATGAGCCCATTTCGATAGTAGGTACCAGCTGGCGTTTGTAGTGATCGAGTACTAAAAAACAGGATTGCCCGAATTATTGAACCCTCCCTCATCGTTTGGCGTCTTTGCAATGGACGCACTACCTTTCGTGGTCTCTGTTCCCTGATTGCTGTCAGCGTTTTGCGTACGAACGATAATGGGCTGAGAAAATGGCATGCGAATTTCTTGCACTCACCGGAGGCATTTGCCCTGGCCAAGGGCGTCGTTCAAGCGCAAAGAACTTGGACAGAGAAAGGCTTGGACAACACGAGCTCTTATTTCCAACACAAGCACTTTAAATACACCTTGCTGCATGACGTCAACTGACAGCACCACCGACATGAAGTAGCCGAACGCAAAAACTTTGTCTCCTTGTTGGTCAGTGTTATAGATGGTGCGGTGACAAAGGATCAACACGCTTTTCTACTAAAATCTGCTCTAACGCCCTGACACCTACTAATCTTGCATGCTCTGAAGAAAGGTTTACATGGCTTTTTATTCTTTTCAGCGCAGTCCAGGAAATGTTCACAAAGATAACCTACTGACGTCATCACAATCTGCCCACAATGGCAGGTGGCAATAACCCCATCGAACTGCTATAATTGCACACCATCCTCCTGTGCTCCAGCAATCGTTCATTCAGACATCAGCCAGTTGAACCGATGTACCTAGAGCCATACGATAGAGGAATTTCATCCCAGAAGCACATGCTACAAAAGGAATGCATGATACCGCATGGTTCTTAAAGATTTGGAAAGCGTTTGTCAATTTGGCTAGTTTTTGCAGATTCTCGGGCGTGAGAGCTTGAAAAGCAAATTAAAAAGACTAATCCTTTCCAAAGCCTTAGGAACCATGCAGTCTCAAGCACCGTTTCTGTAGCATGTGCTTCTGGAAAGTAATTCTCCTATCGTATGGCCTAGGTACATCGGTCATGCTGGCCGATGTCTGAATGAAAGATCGCTGGAGCACAGGAGGAACGTATGCAAATATCGAGATGGTAACCTTTGTAACATTGTCATGACTGCGTTGAAAAGAATAAAAATCCATGTATTCATTTCTTCGGCGCATCCACGATAGTGGCCAAGCGTAGGTGTCAGGACGTTAGAGGAATAATAGAGGCAAGTTTGTTTAGGACACTAACAAGGAAACAATATGCTGTATGCCTCCTAAGAAGCAAGTGGTACGTACAAGTTGTATTAGGTCTCGTGAATCTTTTGAAACAGCAGCAGTTAGTTTTACACCCCTGTCGAACGCATGATACCGAGAGCACAAAAATAATGACAACGAAATGCAGCATAGGTTGTTCATTGCTTTGGGAATCCCCCAAGGTGGAGTAAATTTGTAATAATGGTGTAATTACTCATTGGCATCCTCCCGTACGCAGCCGTACGGCTACAAAGGAAAGCTCTACTGCTTTCTCAGAAACTTCGTAATTAAAGAAAAATTTGTCCTGGTCGTTCTTTCGTTCTTTGAATACGAAATTTTTGAGAAAGCTGTATAGCCTTCCTTTGCAGACGTATGGCTGAGTTCGGGTGGGTGCCAATGAGTAATTACTCCCTTATTACAAACAGAGCATACTGTGGCTCTGCCGACGCTCGTTCGGCAGCAGAGTTCCTAATTAGTGCTGACGAAATCGAATTAAAAAAATATTTTGTTTTCGCGTGTGGCCACTTGATGTCGGCGGTGCTGTAAGTTGACGTCATGCAGCAAGGTGTATTTAATGTGCTTTTGTATGGGTACAGTTGGAAGTAAGCGCTCGTGTTGTCAAGTCTTTCTCTGTCCGTGTTCTTTGCGCTTGTACTTACTTGATGGCAATGCCCCAACTCTCCCAAATGTTTGTGCTACTGAGTAGACAAAGGACCTGCAAAAACCATCGCCACTGGACACAACGGCCTCGATGAAAAGCGCAGAAGGATCGTAGGATTGGAACCAGCTGCATCACTGCAAAATGTCTTCAATTAAGGCGTCGTCCACCGTTTCTATAGTGCCGTTTAGCTGCTAAATCCGTATGCACCCTGTGTCGTGTCATTTTGCACGGCATCCCTAAAATTCGCGTTCAATAGATGGTGTCAGAGGGCTTTCGAAATGGTGGCGCTCAAATTTCGTTCGAGGTGTGGTCAATACTGCGACTTTTTAACGAAAGCAAGACAAGAACCCGACGCAGTAGGTCTACCGAAAACGTAAATAGTTACGAGGAAGCGAACATACAAAGGGTTGCGATTGGCATTTTTTCAATTCAACAGCGCAGTGTTCTGTCGATTTACTACAGTACGCGGAAAATTTGGTAACTTATTGCAGACATCCAAAGCGGCATTAAACTGTACATTGTTTGCGCTGCCACTGATCAAAATTTGCACAGGAAATGTTCCCTTCCTTGATGAAATGTAGCCCCAGTCCATTCAACAGCCGCTTTGCTGACGTAGATGAGGTCAGCTTAATCGAAAAACATGTATAATTGGTCGCATCACCCTTCGATCAGAAGTTCATCGTCCAATGCGTGATATGGTCCCGCCCTCTTGAATTCAAAGAATATGTGGTCCTCGTAAACAGCGTGACATCATCCGCTGCTTGTATTCACGCTCATTGTCACAGAAAGGCAGCGGGGAGCCCGGAAAGCTGTCAATTCTGCTGTTCAAAAGATTCGATCTGCAGGAAAATTGGCGGATATAGATTTCATATCGCGGTGCCGCTGTCGGCTATATTGCCCTTGAGTTAAGAATAGTGCCTGAAATCTGACCACAGAAGGCAGTCTTCCTAAAACCCAGAGCCAGGTTTTTTAGCTGTCAGTTCAGACCTAATGTAAGTGTGGCAACATGACAATTATATATGAGACAGTCTAGAGGGAAGTGGAAAGTTCTAGTTCTAACAATCGCAGTGTTTCTGTGGGAAGGTGCAATGCACCATGCATACCATGCTCACGGCGCTCCCCTGATGGCCCCGTCGCGCATTTGTGCGCATGGCACACAGATGCATAGCACTCCTATAGACAATTCACCAAGGGGGTGGTGATACCCATCACCTTTCGTCTGCGTTCGCAGGAGACGAGTGCTGGGGTTCCGAGGCGGCGCGTTTTTCTTGCTTTCGAGGCCAAAGCATGCCCGATACAAGGAGCCGCACGGACTCGTTACGCAGCAAAAGTAATTTCACTACTAATTATATAATTTTGCCTGAAATTACGGTTCCAAATTAATTCTTTAGATTACTAAATTATTAAACCCATAAAAGTATTGAATTACATTACAACTTACTGAGGGAAGTTATTTAATTAACGTATTTTTGTGGAGAGTAAGCAGCAAGCATCGGAGTGGAGAAGTAGACATCTTTGGGTGCACACTCGATTGAACTAGGAAAAAAATATCAAACGACCCCCCACGAAGAGCACCTCAAGACGAAAGGAAAGAGGAACGCGATCATAATCAAGCATAGAGCACTATGCAGATACAATAGTTGTGAAGCAGTGTAGAGGGAAGTGGAAAGTACTCGTTCAAGCAATCGTAGAGCGTCTGTGGGAAGGCACAATGGACTGTAAAATGGTGAGGACTGGTGGGAGTGGTGGTGTGTTGGAGGTCTGTGAAATGGTGTAATAGTTTCGGGGCTGACTCTGTACAGAGGCTGTACAGATAATCTGTACAGCCACTTTGTAGAGAGATATTTGTCTTTTAAGGCACGGAAAACACCGAGAAAAATATTTCCTTCCTTTTCAGTGCCATATCTTTTCCTAAAAAATAAATAAAAAGTAGCTGTGGCTCAACTCAGCTGAGCCAAGCGCTGTTATGTATGGTTTGTGGCTGGACACGGTTTAGCTTTGGTTCATCTTTATTGTTTCAAGACCTCAACGAGAGCAAATCGCGTGGTGCATCACGTGCCACAAGTGCAAGAGCGAGCGCTCTGCAGAGCGGCGGTCGGCGCAACGGCGGACATGGCTGCCAAGCGCAAGAGCGAATCACGTGACACACCACATGCCACAATTGGCGAAGAGGAGCGGCCGAGCAGCTGCGGACGTGTCTGCCAAGCGAGCAGCTGCGGCGACGAAGGTGAACATGAAGACCGTAGCACAGTAAAAAAGCGGACACGTCACTATGGAGCAAAGCTTAAACGATGGCTGCCCGTGAGGACACTATGATGGTGAGGGAGCGCCACCCGGCGGCGGCACTCTACGCATCTTAAACCATCGAGGACTGCATGCAAGACCAGACGAGCATGCGCACGCTCTCGATTTGTTGACGGCTGTGGGAATGAGTGGACGCTCATAGGCGAAAAGTACGGACGGCTTTTTTTTCTTTTTTTTTTTACAGAGGGAGTTGTTAAATTCCTGTTGCCCGTTTTTTTCGGGGTCGTTGGCGTTGTAACACCTGACGTCATGACAAAGCGCCCCTATGATTATTGGTCACATTATTGCGACGTCACGCATGGCTTCATGAAAATACGCCACGCTAATTGTCCAGAATGCCAATAACTAATTGGTAAGAACAAAATACCGACATTCGTGACGTCACGTGTTTCCCTGCTCCACCTCTTTCGCTCCGTGCGCTGCGTGACAGAGCAGCACGCATACCCCACCTAACCCCCTCGCCACCGAACGCACCTCTTCCACACCCTCATTAGTAACGCAAAATGCACCCGTTTCCAAAGTTAAGGCGGATTCGCACTAATGAACATAAACCGGCCGCACGATGTCTGCAACTCGCCAGTGTGAATCTGGCTTTACCCAGGATGCCAATTGTTTTTAGAGCGAAAAACTTTACTGCTCCCATTCTGAACCTGAATTTCATCTGGCATGCGCAAAATCCCGCGTGGCAGCTGCCTTGAGCTTCAGCTTCATTCCCTCATCTTCACAGAACGTGAGTAATTGCGCTTTAAAAAAGCCGTCAAAATTGCCTGCTGTACCCTTCGTGTCTTGATTCCCACAAACACGGCAAGAAGACGATGTATCTTTGTATAATTTGTATACTTTGTATACATCTTTGTATACAATGTATACTTGTATAGATTGCAGTAAGGCAACATGCAAAACCAATGAAACGCTCTTTCCAGGTTTCCCTGCAGCTAACATCGCGGAAACAAGGCCGCGTGCTCAAACATTGAGGCCGGGGAAACTTTCCTGGATTTAGATTGTAAATAGGGCGTTCAACTTCGTTTCCGGAAATTCCGGAAACCTCGCTTCTGCAAAGACATAACACCCGGTAAAGGTGTCCAACTTCATATCCCGAAACGCCATCATCGCCTGATAGTGATCAAGAAAAGCATTTGTCATTTATATGTGTCACGAGGTTACCGTTCCGCGAGATTCCTCAAGACCGATGACCCGTTTTGTGCGAATCTCCCCGGTGACTAAAATTTTGGCACTGGAAAAAGGAGCTCCCTTTTATCGGTTCTCTCAGTTTTTTTTTTCTGGCGTCATCTCAGTAGCACGGAAGAGTGCAGCTTTAGTGTTGAGTTAGTCAACTCTTCTTCGTTCCGCAACGACGAATGTCACTAGCTCTTTCAATTGCATTTTTCTATTCTTGTTGCACTGCTAATTCTGCTGCTTGGCTCCTGCTCTGTTTCCTTAAGCTCTTTCATAGCTCCTACAATTCCCACACAAAACGATATTTCCTAATCAGATTCAGCGACAAATTCGCACAAGTCGAGCGCGACTGGCTCATAAACCGCCATACACTTTATTCGCTCGCGGCAAAAGCGGAACACAACATTCGACAAAATTTTTATTTTTAGATCCTCTCAAGGTCAAAATGGCATTTAAAGGCTATGAGGTCAAACTAACACACATTATTGCTCTTCCTCAAAATTTTATACCAGTGCGCCCAAGCTAATGGCTCCCGACGTATACGCTATGACGACGACACCTTCTGCTATCTAGGTTTCTATAGTTTTATAAAAACAGGCTCAGTGAAGGACATTTATAGCCACATCATCAATGAACGAACCGGGGTAACGGAGAAGTCACGCGCACAAAAACAAAAAACTCGAATCACGAACACAAATCTCAAAAAAAGTTTGCACTGCTTAGAAGGATTCATGGGGTCCCTGGGAGTGCAGTTAAAAGCCTTGGTGAACTGTGCCACGTGCCGGAGCGCGCAAGTGCAGATCGACTCGTGGTCTGTATTTTCAGAGCCGCCATAGCAATTTACGTAACACAGCGCGATGAAAAATAGCTCCAGTCCGCTGTACTTCTCCAAACCGAAAAGAGTGCTGCTGTCCAAAGCTCTCTCTTCGGCATTGTAGGCATCCACAAGGGCGCCATAGCCAATTACTTCTTTGGCGTAATACCCTAGTTCACCGACGCCGCCGGACGAGCCTGGTTTCAAGCAGTCCGTAAGGGGCTCAACAAACGAAGCATTGGTTGCGTAGTACGCGAAAAGGAACAAGGTCGCCAGTGCTAAGGCGACCTCAGCTCCTAAGCCGCCGTAGTTTAAAGGCGAAGGGAGCAGCGGATCAAATAGAGTGAATGATAGAGCGTAAGGCATCAGCTCGAGGTCTCGCTTGTCGTAGGACACGATGGACACCTCCAAATCTTGCATAAAGTCTAACATATGTCCGAATTCTGCGTCCTTTCTGACGTGCACCGACTGTTGCCAGTTTCGCACGAAAGAATTATTCAAGTCAGGCACATGGTCTGCAGCCAGGACCACCACCAGAGGTACAACACTCGCTCCAGATAACGGGGCGATGTGGGCGTCAACGTGAGACTACTGTTCATCCTGATGTCAAGTTTTAAAAGCGTCGCTGTCCGGTTAACTTCCGTGAGGCGAAGCTGAGTCAAGTTTAGAAGAACGTCAGCGTTATACTCGTCAGCTGCTTCGTAACGAGCATTAGAGAGCTAGCTCAGGGCTGTTTCGACGGACGCGTAAGTGTCCTAGTACGGCACCGTATCCTCGCCTTTGGCGTGAAAGCGTTCCTTCAGGAACTCAAAGTACGCCTCATGCGTGCCGGTCGCGAAGTCCCTATACCTCTTGACCACGAAGTAAAAGAACTTTCCAGAAACTATGTTGATCCCGTCACCATCGTTCGCGACGTCGAAGTCCAGGAGCATGTCCCAGCCCAGCTTCAAAGAGCTGCAGAGTAGCGTGTACAGAACGTCTGCGCCCTTGGAAGGCTTCGCCAACACGATGCCTGCCTCAACCAGCGCGTTCTTGACGGCTGGCAGCTCGTCTCTCTCCCCTTCGAGCACATCGACGCAGCTCCTGTACATGATGGCGGCCCGCTGCTCCATGTTTTGCCCCGATGCAGGCACGTCTACACACTTCAGCGACGCGGTCACCTTGTCCAACAGAGAAATGAACTGGTCGTTCCAAACGGTATGTCGGTTCTGGCGCCAGCCGTCGCAGACGAAGTGCGTGAAGCTCTGGCACGAGTCCTCCGATTCGTTGATGGAGGCGAGGAGCCTTGTCGAGTAGGCGAGGCAGGGTGCTTCTTCCAGGCGTTCCCCCAGTGCGCTGTAGTGTGCCATACAAGTGAGACGATCGCCAAGGCCACAAGCATCACCAATACAGTGACCCCAAGCACGGCCAGAGTAAGCCCGAGAGGCGATTTCAGCTTCTGGGGGTCCTGGAAAGTAAGATTATGGCCGTAAGAAAAACGATGTGCACAATCAGTTGGTCTTACCCACGATCTCTATAAACCCCAAAAATAACCACTTTTCTAGTGATGAATCATCGATACTGACAAAGTGTGCACTTTTGGGGTGTCTTTGTGCGCAAGGCCAGGCGCCTTCTTTCCCACAGCTTCTATCATAGCCGCTGCTGTACGTGTACAAAAATACAAAATCTCTGCTGCTGACCCGAAAGACGCGGGTTGGATCTCGGCCGCGGCGGTTGAATTTCAACGGAGGCTAATTTCGATGGCGAAATTAGTGTGCAATCTCAGTGCGCTTTAAGGAACCCCAGGTGGTCGAAACTTCCGGAGCCTGCCACTATGATGTCCCTCAAGCCTGAGTCATTTTGGGAAGTTAAACGCCACAAACCACAAAAATACAAAATACTTTTATTTCAGTATCATGTAATGTTAGGAGGTGCGCCAAAAAAGCCTTAGATCGGCTTGACCAAGCAGCGCACCTTCTTCCTACAGGAAACAGCGGCAACAACAGAGTACATATAACAACAACAAAAAGTGATCAAGCTTACTTATACAAATCTGAGCGAAGAATTTGCTTTGAAGACCAAAATCAGGAGCATTGAAATGACAAGAATGATACACAAAACTAGACTAAATAAACATACCTTTGATAGCAGAAACATACAACAGATCTAAGGAGGTACTCAACAAATCAAGTTCGGTGCCAGGTTTTAACATAGACAGCAAACCTTTATTAAGAAAATGGAGAGGACTCGCTGTAGGAATTAAGAAGGTTAACGATTTGAAGTCAAAGGAGCTACAACTGGGGCTAGTTGGAAATGCATCCTTGAAGGTATTGGTGAGCGCTACCAAAATACAGAAAGGGACGAACACACATGACAAGCGCTTTCTAACAACTGTATATTATCTGAAGGAGCATGCCTATATACACACATTAACGACAAGTCATACACAGAAGAGGGAAGAGCACACGACGCCGACAAGAGCGATATGAAGGAAAAATATATAGTAATAAAATATCAACACGTGCCTTTACAACAGCCGAAGATTGCTATTCCTGAGGTAGTTTAATTCGGTTCTCTCTAGCATCACCGAAGGGGAGCTGATGCATTGGTTATCTGGAGCAACGTTCATAGCGAAAGCTTCGATAATTTCGCGTTCCCGCCTGTTTCTGGCCCGACCTATTACATTGGTGTTGTTTAGCATCGGGGTGCATTTGCAGTGTGCGCAATGTGGTGCCAGGTTTCCTGATTTCGCTACTTTCTCGCGTAATCTTTCGTGCTCTCTGAGCCTCTTGTTAAGACATCTACCTGTTTGCCCTACGTAGGTACGTTGACAGCAAAGTGGAATGCTGTAAATGACGTTTTCTTCACACTCTCGATAGGTGATGTCGTGTTTGACGTTGCACACAGGTTTCTTTTTCTGGTCTTCATCCTCGTTGACCTTTTTGCAGATTCCAATGAGCTTATTGGGAGCTGAAAAAACCACCTCAACTCCGTACTTGTTCGCTGTCTTCCTTATTCTGTGGGAGATGCGAATGTATGGCATCACAACGGGGCGTCCTTCATAGCTCGGTTTTTATTCTTATCGGACCCAGTAACTTCCCTTAGTAAGCATTGTGCAATGTCGCCAAGTAACTGCTCAGGATAGCCACAAGCCCTCAATCGGGAAACCTGATCAACAATGCTGTGACTAATCGAGTGGGGGCATGATTTTTTTATAGCTAGTTTTAGGCAAGAAGTTGCTACATCTTGTTTAGCAATTTTAGAATGACCAGAATCAAATCGCAACAGTGGTTTTTCTGCCCTGGGCTTATAAGCCCAGCATGTGTGGTTGTCGCAGCAAGTCACCAGCAGGTCTAGGAATCTAATCTGGCTGCCCTGTGGGGTTTCAGATGTGAACTCAAGACCAGGAAAAACACTCCTCCATTCATTAAGAATACCTTCCACGTTTATGGAGTCGGTTAGGCTGTTGGGAAGGAGAAGCAGGTAATTATCAACGTACCTAAAGCAAGCTAAAATATTGTGCGTCTTTAGTATGCTCGATATCTTCCCATTGCCCTGTGCCAAAAAAATGTCGGACAGCACAGGTGCCAAAGAAGATCCAATACTTATGCCTCCTTTTTGCAGAAACAATTCGCCTTCAAATTCCACTTACTAAGAGCACAGGTAGCATTCAAGCAATTCAAGAAAGCAGTTAACATTCATTACACACTGGTTTTGAAACCTAAGAGTTTCGAAGTGTTCAATGCATTCTTCTACAGCTTTCAAGGCGGCGCTCCGTGGAATGCTATAATACATGCCAACCACGTCAATTGAAAGGCACACCACCAGCGGGCTTGATCTTAAAAAATTTATGATTACCTCAGACCCTTTAACCATGAATGGGTCCCGAATCGGAAGGATCGAAAGGTGGGCTCTTAAAAATTGAGACAAGCAGCGTTGCCAGGTACCTCGGTCTTCAACAATGACCCTGAAAGGCATTCCTTCTTTGTGCGTTTTGATTGTGAAGAAAGGCTTGAGACAGGTCGCCTTGCACTCTGATCTGTTTCTGCAGCTTTTCATTTCCGGTGGAGCCGCTTTTCAAAGCCACACTGCTCCGAAGTTTGGCGAAATTCCTTTTGCTGATTTTGGCGGGATCGAAGTTTTCTTAGTCCTTCCAAAGCCTTACTTCAATACACGCCTCTGTCAATGACCACGAACCGACCTGTCTTGTCCGATGTCATCAGGCATAGGCTGTTTTATGTCAGAAAGGTGATAGTATCTTTTGTCGTGTTGTCTCGTGGCTTCAGCTGGTTAACCTGTCTGATGGTTCGCACTGCTTCAATAATGCATGCGGCTCTTTCCTTGTCGGGCAATCTGTCTGCTATTTCATGAATCATCGCGAGGTTCTCAGCCGGCCCGGGCTTCGGTTGAAGTGCAAATTTTGGTCCCTTGTCTAGGATGTGGCTGACCTGTTGAGGCAGTGTGCGCCCCGAAAGGTTGATTGCTCCGTGATCATTAGACACAAATTTCTTTGGCCTTTTTGGAAGGCTAGCAAAGTTGGCTTTCTATAGCTGTTCGCCGCATGCATCGGCGTGTTGGATGAAATACCTTGTCATCTGTCTCGAGGCTGCTTTATCCAGGAAACTCGCTTATGTCACGTTGATGTGCATCCTGTAGAGCCGTATTTTTCTCCAGCTTTCTGCTCGAAGAATCTTGCAGAGCCGTCTGGATGTCTTTTCTGCAGGGGCCATACTTCCAAGCATCGCTGTCAGAACTGGGTTGGAAATTCCATGGCTGAGGGCGTATGAGAGAGCGCGAGTGTGGAAGCTTTTTTCTGCGATGATTCTGACAAAATAGTGCACATTTAGTAAGGGTGGAAGATTAGGAACATTCAGGCCCGATGTACTGGAAATTAAAGTCAAAAGAGCTACAACTGGGGCTAGTTGGAAATGCATCCTTGAAGGTATTGGTGAGCGCTACCAAAATACGGAAAGGGACGAACACACAAGACAAGCGCTTTCTAACAACTGTTTATTATCTGAAGGAGCATGCCTATATACACATATTAACGACAAGTCATACACAGAAGAGGTAAGAGCACACGATGCTGACAAAAGCGATATGAAGGAAAAATATATAGTAAGAAATTATCAACACGTGCCTTTACAACAGCCGAAGATTGCTATTCCTGAGGTAGTTTAATTCGGTTCTTCCTAGCATCACCAAAGGGGAGCTGATGCATTGGTTATCTGGAGAAACGTGCATAGCGAAAGCTTCGATAATTTCGCGTTCCCGTCTGTTTCTGGCCCGACCTATTACCTTGATGTTGTTTAGCATCGGGGTGCATTTGCAGTGTGCACAATGTGGTGCCAGGTTTCCTGATTTCGCTACTTTCTCGCGTAATCTTTCGTGCTCTCTGAGCCTCTTGATCAGGCATCTACCTGTTTGCCCTACGTAGGTTCGTTGACAGCTAAGTGGAATGCTGTAAATGACGTTTTCTTCACACTCTCGATAGGTGATGTCGTGTTTGACGTTGCACCCAGGTTTCTTTTTCTGGTCTTCATTTTCGTTGACCTTTTTGCACATTCCAAATGCGGCTCCACCGGAAACGAAAAGCTGCAGAAACAGATCACAGAGTGCAAGGCGACCTGTCTCAAGCCTTTCTTTACAATCAAGACGCACAAAGAAGGAATGCCTTTCAGGGTCATTGTTGAATACCGAGGGACCTGGCAACGCTGCATTTCTCAATTTTTAAGAGCCCACCTTTTGATCCTTCCGATTCGGGACCCATTCATGGTTAAAGGGTCTGAGGAAATCGTAAATTTTTTAACATCAAGCGCGCCAGTGGTGAGCCTTTCAATTGACGTGGTTGACATGTATTATAGCATTCCACGGAGCGCCGCCTTGAAAGCTGTAGAAGAATGCATTGAACACTTCGAAACTCTTAGGTTTCAAAACCAGTGTGGAATGAATGTTAACAGCTTTCTTGAATTGGTTGAATGCTACCTGTGCTCTTTGTAAGTGGAATTTGAAGGCGAATTGTTTCTGCAAAAAGGAGGCATAAGTATTGGATCTTCTTTGGCACCTGTGCTGTCCGACATTTTTTTGGCACAGGGCAATCGGAAGATATCGAGCATACTAAAGACGCACAATATTTTAGCTTACTTTAGGTAAGTTGATGATTACCTGCTTTGCCTTCCCAACAGCCTAACCGACTCCATAAACGTGGAAGGTATTCTTAATGAATGGAAGAGTGTTTTTCCTGGCCTTGAGTTCACATCTGAATCCCCACAGGGCAGCCAGATTAGATTCCTAGACCTGCTGGTGACTTGCAGCGACAACCATACTTGCTGGGCTTATAAACCCAGGGCAGAAAAACCACTGTTGCGATTTGATTCTGGTCATTCTAAAATTGTTAAACGAGCTGTAGCAACTTCTTGCCTAAATCTAGCTATAAAAAAATCATGCCCCTACTCGATTAGTCACAGCATTGTTGATCAGGTTTCCCGATTGAGGGCTTGTGGCTATCCTGAACAGTTACTTGGCGGCATTGCAGAATGCATACTAAGGGAAGTTACTGGGTCCGATAAGAATAAAAAACCGAGCTATGAAGGACGCCCCGTTGTGATGCCATACATTCACAACATCTCCCACAGAATAAGGAAGACAGCGAACAAGTACGGAGTTGAGGTGGTTTTTTCTGCTCCCAATAAGATCATTGGAATGTGCAAAAAGGTAAACGAGAATGAAGACCAGAAAAAGAAACCTGGGTGCAAAGTCAAACACGACATCACCTATCGAGAGTGTGAAGAAAACGTCATTTACAGCATTCCACTTAGCTGTGAAAGAACCTACGTAGGGCAAACAGGTAGATGCCTGAACAAGAGGCTCAGAGAGCACGAAAGATTACGCGATCAAGTAGCGAAATCAGGAACCTTGGCACCACATTGCGTACACTGCAAATGCTGAACAACACCAAGGTAATAGGTCGGGCCAGAAACAGACGGGAACGCGAAATTATCGAAGCTTTCGCTATGCACGTTGCTCCAGATAACCAATGCATCAGCTCCCCTTCGGTGATGCTAGGAAGAACCGAATTAAACTACCTCAGGAATAGCAATCTTCGGCTTTTGTAAAGGCACGTGTTGATATTTTATTACTATATATTTTTACTTCATATCGCTCTTGTTAGCGTCGTGTGCTCTTCCCTCTTCTGTGTATAACTTGTCGTTAATATGTGTATATAGGCATGCTCCTTCAGATAATAAACAGTTGTTAGAAAGCGCTTGTCTTGTGTGTTCGTCCCTTTTCGTATTTCGGTAGCGCTCAACAATACCTTCAAGGATGCATTTCCAACTAGCCCCAGTTGTAGCTCTTTTGACTTTAATTTCCAGTACATCGGGCATGAATGTTCCTCATCTTCCTCCCCTACTAAAAGTGCACTATTTCGTCAGAATCATCGCAGAAGAAAGGTTCCACACTCGCGCTCTCTCATACGCCCTCAGCCATAGAATTTCCAACCCAGTTCTGACAGCGATGCTTGGAAGTATGGCCCCTGCAGAAAAGATATCCAGACGGCTCTGCAAGATTCTTCGAGCAGAAAGCTGGAGAAAAATACGGCTCTACAGGATGCACATCAACGTGATATGTGCGACTTTCCTGGATGAAGCAGCCTCGAGACAGATGACAAGGTATTTCATCCAACACGCTGAAGCATGCGGCGAACAGCTATGGAAAGCCAACTTTGCTAGCCTTCCAAAAAGACCAAAGAAATTTCTCTCTAATGATCACGGAGCAATCAACCTTTCGGGGCGCACACTGCCTCAACAGGTCAGCAGCATCCTAGACAAGGGACCAAAATTAGCACTTCAACTGAAGTCCGGGCCGGCTGAGAACCTCTAGAGGATTCATGAAATAGCACACAGATTGCCCGACAACGAAAGAGCCGCATGCATTATTGAAGCAGTGCGAACCATCAGACAGGTTAACCAGCTGAAGCCACGAGACAACACGACAAAGGATACTGTCACCTTTCTGACAGAAAACAGCCTCTGCCTGATGACATCGGACAAGACAGGTCGGTTCGTGGTCATTGACAGAGGCGTGTATCGAAGTAAGGCTTTGGAAGGACTAAGAAAGAACTTCGATCCCGCCAAAATCAGCAAAAGGAATTTCGCCAAACTTTGGAGCAGTGTGGCTTTGAAATGCGGCTCCACCGGAAATGAAAAGCTGCAGAAACAGATCAGAGTGCAAGGCGACCTGTCTCAAGCCTTTCTTCACAATCAAGACGCACAAAGAAGGAATGCCTTTCAGGGTCATTGTTGAAGACCGAGGGACCTGGCAACGCTGCTTGTCTCAATTTTTAAGAGCCCACCTTTCGATCCTTCCGATTCAGGACCAATTCATGGTTAAAGGGTCTGAGGTAATCGTAAATTTTTTAAGATCAAGCCCGCCGGTGGTGTGCCTTTCAATTGACGTGGTTGACATGTATTATAGCATTCCACGGAGCGCCGCCTTGAAAGCTGTAGAAGAATGCATTGAACACTTCGAAACTCTTAGGTTTCAAAACCAGTGTGGAATGAATGTTAACAGCTTTCTTGAATTGGTTGAATGCTACCTGTGCTCTTTGTAAGTGGAATTTGAAGGCGAATTGTTTCTGCAAAAAGGAGGCATAAGTATTGGATCTTCTTTGGCACCTGTGCTGTCCGACATTTTTTTGGCACAGGGCAATCGGAAGATATCGAGCATACTAAAGACGCACAATATTTTAGCTTGCTTTAGGTACGTTGATAATTACCTGCTTCTCCTTCCCAACAGCCTAACCGACTCCATAAACGTGGAAGGTATTCTTAATGAATGGAGGAGTGTTTTTCCTGGTCTTGAGTTCACATCTGAAACCCCACAGGGCAGCCAGATTAGATTCCTAGACCTGCTGGTGACTTGCTGCGACAACCACACATGCTGGGCTTATAAGCCCAGGGCAGAAAAACCACTGTTGCGATTTGATTCTGGTCATTCTAAAATTGCTAAACAAGATGTAGCAACTTCTTGCCTAAAACTAGCTATAAAAAATCATGCCCGAACTCGATTAGTCGCAGCATTGTTGATCAGGTTTCCCGATTGAGGGCTTGTGGCTATCCTGAGCAGTTACTTGGCGGCATTGCAGAATGCTTACTAAGGGAAGTTACTGGGTGCGATAAGAATAAAAAACCGAGCTATGAAGGACGCCCCGTTGTGATGCCATACATTCACAACATCTCCCACAGAATAAGAAAGACAGCGAACAAGTACGGAGTTGAGGTGGTTTTTTCAGCTCCCAATAAGATCATTGGAATGTGCAAATAGGTCAACGAGAATGAAGACCAGAAAAAGAAACCTGGGTGCAACGTCAAACACGACATCTCCTATCGAGAGTGTGAAGAAAATGTCATTTACAGCATTCGACTTAGCTGTCAACGAACCTACGTAGGGCAAACAGGTAGATGCCTTAACAAGAGGCTCAGAGAGCACGAAAGATTATGCGAGCAAGTAGCGAAATCAGGAAACCTGGCACCAAATTGCGCACACTGCAAATGCACCCCGATGCTAAACAACACCAAGGTAATAGGTCGGGCCAGAAACAGACGGGAACGCGAAATTATCGAAGCTTTCGCTATGCACGTTGCTCCAGATAACCAATGCATCAGCTCCCCTTCTGTGATGCTAGGGAAAACCGACTTAAACTACCTCAGGAAGAGCAATCTTCGGCTGTTGTAAAGGCACGTGTTGATATTTTTTTACTATATATTTTTCTTTCATATCGCTCTTGTCAGCGTCGTGTGCTCTTCCCTCTTCTGTGTATGACTTGTCGTTAATATGTGTATATAGGCATGCTCCTTCAGATAATAAACAGTTGTTAGAAAGCGCTTGTCTTGTGTGTTCGTCCCTTTCCGTATTTTGGTAGCGCTCACCAATACCTTCAAGAACGATTTGAAAGCGAAACATTTGACGACAGTAATTTGTCCTTCACAAACCCGCCGCAGCCTAACACTCCAAGATGAACAGACCTACAAACTGTATTAACTGTGTGCCGAATGAATCGTTTTGTATACGTCTACTAGAAATCTCGGGACAAGGACATTACTTCTCTTTTTGCAGTGTTCGTACTCGCTGCTTGTTAAAACACGTCATAGGTCCAAAATGAGTAAGGTTATTTTGAGCTCCTTTCTTCGCACGACACGAATCGACTACTGACGAATCAAAATTATAATAACTGTCTAATCACTAGACGGAAGCTCCTGTCGGAAGAAAAGCGAATTGCTTTTTCTCCGCATAGATCTCAGGTAACATGTGAATTGCGTGTCACGGCGGATTTGCAAGCACCGTGGAAACCACGCGAAGTAAACAACAAAGGCACTTTTTTCAATGAAGAATAAATTTTTACAGTTAGCCGCGAACCTCGTTATCTTGACTGGATGATGATACATAAGACTTCTATGTTGCCTGCAGTTTGAGGCTCTTCGTGAGCTTGGCTACGACGACTTTTACATTCGCATTCTTGTTGATTGTGAAGAAATCTTCGATGCATCACTTTCTTCCTCATGTTGGCCTCGTCAAAAGAGCATGTGCTTTTTTTTCTGGCCCAGTGCCAAGCTGGGTCTAAACCAATCATAATCTTGTAGCATATGCAAGGATATCAAAAAGGTTGACCCATGCCTAAAAATGCTCGTTCAACAGATGTTGCGTTTCTATTTGCCACAGCACTGTGTCACCATCAGGGCCTGATCACTACTCGAAAAGGATTTTCTAAATAAAAACACTATTTGCTGATACAGCAGCGTCCTGTCCTTTCGACTGTTGGCAGTTACGTTTTGGTGTTACTATACTTTGATTAATTCCGAACTCACAATAGCAGCAGAGCTAAACGAGGCAAAGCCACTGGAAAGGAACAAAAGTCATGACACAGACAGGCGCTGAAAGCAGTACTGAACCGCACTATTTTTACCATTTTGTAAGCCTACCTCTATTACTCGTGGATTTCTTTTACCCCATGCTGTTCTTATCTGCAAAAAATGAGTCAACTACTAGCTCAAGAGCCAATGCATGCGGCCTTAAGGACACTCTACAGTCCTAGTTCCCCCTCTTAGGATGCGTGATTTCGTTCCTTCATCGTCATCGACATATACGCGTAAGCATTCTTCTCCACATGCAGTCAAAAACTGCAACTTTTCTGTTACGCTAGGCGCGTACCAATGGCACGTACCGGAGGCAATTTTGTGCTATCTTGGCCAGGGTGCGGATTGCCGCAGAAGCCGGGCGGCCTGAGGGGCGGCTGTTTGAGATTCCCCGGGCTGCTGTACAGCGGCGAATCAATGCTGAGCGCTCCCGAGTAAACACCGTCGGACACTGGCGATGCTGGCGATGACAGGCAGAGGCCGACGGCAGCAGCGTCAGCGGAGGTCCTCCCGGCCACACCATGGCCAGGTCCCACCGGCATCGCCGCAGCTGAGGGACTGGCTGGACCGACACTCTCTGGACAGGTACCTCCAACAGGGTCCGCCTTGCCAGCTGGTCGGGGGCGGTGGTTTTTGACACCTGCCGATGAGTGACACGGCGGTTGTGGGGGTCTGGTTATAAAGGGTGTGGCGGCGGGGGTTGTCATGCCCAAAAGTACTACTGCATGCTTGGCCATGACACATCAACTCCAAGGTATGTCCTTTAAAAAAGGCACAATCACATCCACATGTCGCTAAAAGCTCGGTAAAGTGGGTACTTTACCCGTGAGAAATTGATGACGCACATCACAGCGAGAATAAAAGATCTAGAAACCCAGGCTCTAGGATGCAAAAAGAACTGATCCAACTGGCAGCTGCAGCATCACATAAAAATGAGAGCTAGTCCTGTAGTGAATAAACCCCCTGCTCCTCTCCCAGAGGCCTGTGTGCCATGCCGGAGAGGGTAGGTAGGGGTCCGGTTCCAACATTAATATTATTCAGAATCTGAAACCGAACAAAAATTGCACCGGATGCAGTCATCTCACAGCTGGAACGGCCTACCGTGCATACGTCTTTGATGGAATGCTGGTTGCATACGCCTGGGTGCACTGTCGCTGCCCGCAGAGCTCCGCGAGGGGCTTCTTGGTATGTCCGGCAAACGGGTGCTGTCTTGGTCTCGACCGCTGGGACCGCGTCTCTGGCGGCGGCGCTCTGATGAGGAGGATCCAGGCTTCCGAGCTTCATTGCGACTTGCCGGCTTGTCAGGCGGCATTTGAGCTCGCTGACTGATTGCTACGGCGTTTTCGAAGAAGAGCAACACGGCGGAACGGCTACCGAGAGGCATTCAATCTTCTCGTCTCGTGCCCGGCGCGCACAGCGACCGTGCTCTCCGGTCAGGCGATGGCGATAGCAATGGGTGGCATTCTAGAACTACCAACCAGCAAAGAATCAGCTACAAAGTTGTTGTTGCCTCTAAAGTGATGACACATACCCATATCTTCTGCATTCTTGGAGTAAATAAGACAGAAGCTCACGCTGACTAGAGGTCTCTTTCACGCGTTTGCGTTGCCGGGTTCCCCTTCTAAATTTCTACCTTCACAGATCTGGCCTGGCTGCTTCCCCATTGTGCCCTTTTTGTGCCGAACCTGTGACAATATATCACTTCTTGCTGTTCTGCCACCGCTTCTCTCATTTGAGAGAAGCGTCTTTTGCAAATTCCATTTCATCAACTGGGTTTGCCTGTGTTCTCCGGGGTTGTTCTTTCCATTGGCGCTTCTTTGCTTGGACGAAGCGACAGCAGTGTGCACTCTGCTGTGCGAAATTTCCTTCAAGAAACGCCACGAATCCCATTCTAATTTGTTTTTCTCGCTCTCTGTCAGTACGACATTGAAACATTACAGACATTGTATACTATTATGCATATGAAGCCATTGTCCCGTCTTCGATCTCCAAGTTAACAGGACCCCTGTCCTTGTGTCTTCCAATCTATCAGCCTAATACTATTACCACTCCTTTTCCCGTCGAAACTTTCCTGTATCCAGCAATAAACCGCCTGTGCCTTGGCCAATCCCCCGCAGTGGGTATGTGCCAATAATGTCTGAGGCCTACCTACCTACACACCCTCAGTGGAGGATTGTTTCTCTTCAATAGTAAGCAAGTGGCACTACACAGTTTGCGCGTCGAACTGCAGTAACGAAATGGTTGATTGTTGCTGGAGCGCTCCCGGACACGGGTAATGGGTCACTTAACGATTACCTGTGCCGTGGTCGTTAGGAAGTTCATCGTCTGTGCCTTTATTACCGCATCAATAATTTACGTCCCGTAAAAGACAAAAGTTTGGTATTATAAAGGCCTCAAGAGCCCCGTCAAGCTGCCTGTTCAGCTTTTAGGCGAGGATACCATCAGTTTGTTTATTGTTTTTCGTACAGTTGGTGTGCGCGCGCCCACTGCAGAATAAATGGCCGAGCTGAAGCACACGTGTTGTGGTCGAATTGAAGCATACATGTCGTTCTTGATGGTGGTGGTAATAACTTTACTGATAGAAATATTTCGGTACGTCTCGGTGTCGAGCCACTTTTCACATCTTTTGACGTGGTCTGTGGCTCTTGTGGCAGGGTTGGAGCCCCTAGTCCAGGGCCCCACTGAATCTTGCCGCCAGGTAGGCTTTCCGGACCTGTCCTGCCTGGACCGCCGGATCCTCACTGAACACATCCTTTCCCGCTGCTCCGAACTTTATTCCGCAGCCGCATTTATTCTCTTTTCGCACCACGTTGTATGAATCGACGTGGCTTTGTCCTCGCACCACAGGCATTTGCTGCTATATAGCTCTGGATGAATCTTACTTAGCATGATTAGATTCAGGAAAGTTCCCGTCTGTAGCTGTCTCCAATAGACCGCTTCCTGCTGGTGGAGATTTTTGTGGGGTGGGGGATATCTAATGCTGACCCCTTTATAGTAATTCAGAAATTCTGAGTATCCTAAGTGAACTGCTTCAACACCAGACTGCTCGAGGCTGGTTTGGTTGGAGGCTCGGTTTGTAAGCTCTCGACTTCTCCTATCCGCCTCGGCATTCCCCGCGATGCTTGTGTTTTCCGGTACCCACATTATTATGTGTTGCAATTGTTTTTCCTTCGGCGGTAATTTGACTGTCTTTAGGACGTGGAGCGCTGCCCCCCCTATATTTTGCCATTCATGTAGTTTCTGCATGCTGTTTGCCAGTCTGTTAGAATTATTAATTACCCCTGAGCACGGCAGCCCTCTGCCGCCACTAGAGCTATGGCAGCCACTTCGGCCTCCTCAATAGTGCCATCTCTGATAGTTGCGCGGGCTATTTCTTTGGGCTCATGATTAATTGCCATTGCAACCGCTCTATTTCTGTTGTGCTGTCTAGTTCTTCTGTATGCAGCCGTGTCCGTGTACGTAATATATTCTTCGTCGGCTAGGTTCTGTTGCACGTACTGTGTCCTAGCCTCCCGTCGCCCTTCGTGCAGGTACGGAACCATATTTTTGGAAATTGGTGCTACCCTAAATTGTTTCCCGCAGTTCATTGGGTATTCGTCAGGAAGGAGGACCGCGATGAATCGGGTGCAAGCAGTTGTATATGCATGGCAGCAAAGCACGAGCCAGCACTCGTGCATTTCTGCAGAGAAGTAAATCAGGAGCAGCACATATTTGATCACAACTTTATTAAAGAGGATAATCGATATGAAGAGTAATGTGCGGCAACCGTGTTCAAGGCAAAACAAATCTACGTGATTTCGAACCATAAGTGCAATCCGTTTTTCTGGGTCGGCCCAGGCCTTGCTAGAAAGGTATATTTCCCGAAAAGGTGTTCACATGGTTAAGAGCGGCTAGAAGGAAGCGAAAAAAGAAATTACTGATATTCATACACGGTAAGTAAAAACGTAACATATAAAATAAACAAGTGGCAGAATATTTGATACTAAGCCCTGTCATATTATCGCACCGAAATGAAACATTGCTTTTTATTGTTCTTTTTTTCTGGCAAACGACATATTACGTCTCTCATTTTGATATGGATCCTTTTATGGCCATCTAAATATTAGTTTATCTTTTTACTGAGGATAACGTAGAAGAATCGCCAACACTTTACTGTCCTACAAGCACAGCCCAGTCTCGAATATGGCTGTGCACTCCGATTGATTTTTGAAAATGTCTATCCACTCGCTAATACACTCGTGCAAAATTATGAAGTTTAGTCTAAGGCAACTATAACTTTGCGGAGCCCACTTAGTTACCTCTAAAGTTGTCTCTAAAGTTGAGACCTAGTTAGCCGCCCGTTCTTCTACATTTGCGCGTCGGTATCAAATATATAAAGAACTATTGCAACTTTTGAAGTTTTTTAATGCGTAAGCGTTAGAATGTTCATTGTCGCAAAGTTTCTGGCGTTAGAATTGTCGTTGGCATGTGGGGACTCGGGAGAGCAGATGGAGAGGGAAAAGGAAAAATAGGATTCAGAATGGAAGAGTGGGGAGATAGTAGAGAGGGGGGCTAGTAGATAATATGATGATGGATGGACTGGATCACGCCAGCTGCTTGCAGGGTCTGATCAGCCACCAGAAGCAGCGGCTGCTCGGTTCGAGGAGAACACCCACGCTAGCACACTCTGCGGCATAATATCTTAACGTGTTTATGGTCCCAAAGCGACACAGGCTATAAGAAACGCAGTACTGGAGACCTGTGGATAATTTCTACCTCCCGTGACTCTTTAATGTGCACTGGCATCGCACAGTACGCTGACCTCTAGCACTTCGCCTCAATCAAAATGCGACCACCGAGCGCGGGATCGAACATGCCTCGTTTGGGTCAGCACGAGAGCATATTTTAAGCACTCAGCCACCAAGGCGGCACCTTTACCGCTTGAATCGCATTAATAGTGAGTCAGTTTTTTTGTATGCATACCGCCAGCGTAGGACAAGGATGACATTAGTAATGTTTGATCTTCCATATAGGAGTCACTATTGCAGTTTACTAAAACTTACACTACCACTGACCAACGCGGGATTCAGTGAAAGCTGTCCAGGCATTTTCACTTCACTATGTACTCAGGTGAAGAATTCGAGAGCGACATGCACATGCGTATCGTTTCCTCACATGCACGTCCCTCGACTAGCTCTCCTCTCCAATCCGCTGTTTAGTCGACAGCGGAGTCTATGCTAAGGCTGCGCTTTTCATAACCGCCAGTCATACTCTCCCTCCTCCTTAAACTTGAAATCACACTCCGGATGGTTCCTGTGGCGGCCGTCCTCCAGTTGCGCACCCCTCGCTCTCGTCACACCTTGCTCCATCGAAGGTGGCAATTAATTTCCCTCCGGTCACGCTTTCGTCCGCTTTCGCTGTACCTTCCTCCTTCCGTTGTGACCTCCCCCAAGAAAAGTTTAATGGTAACCACCCGTCCCTAACGCATTCCCCCACTCTCGTCAAACCCTTATCTTTTGACTGTGACTTCCCTTCAGGTGGTTCCGGTGGTAACCGCCCTGTCCCTAACGCCTTCCCCCGCCCTCGTTAGACCTTTATCCTTCCACAGTGACCTCCCTTCAGATGGTTCGCACACATCCCTAACGCGTTAGCCCGCCCACTTCACACTCTTCTCCTTCCAATGTCACATCCCTCCGGGTGGCTCCAGTGGTAACTACCCGTTCCTAAAGCGTTCTCCCGCCCTCGTCATACCTTTATCTTTCAAACGTGACAGCGCTCCAGATGCTTCCGGTGGTAACCACTCTCAGCTTACGTCTTTTTTTACCCTTCCCCGGTAACCACCCTTCTCCTTTCACGATAAACACCCTCTGAATTGCTGCGGTGGGAACCGCTCATAGTTACGCATTCTTGCTTTCTTCGTTATCTTTGCCTTACACAGAAACCATCCTCCAGAAGGTTCTTGGTCAAGTATACCTTCCGGCCAAAAGTTCTACTCTCGTCATATGCTAAGTTCATGGTAACCACCCCTTGAATAGTTCCTGCGGTAACCACCTTCCGGTTACACATTTATCTGATCTAGCCCCTCTTCCATCAATAGTAACCTCCCTTCAGAAGGTTCCGGCGGCAACCACCTTCCATTGACTCATTCCGTTACTCCTGACACCCTCTTTCTTACTCGGTAACCACCATCGGGATGGTTGCGATGGCAACCACATTCCGGTTAAGCATTCCCCCACTCTAGCCAAACCCTCTTTTCTCTCTGTAACCACCCTCCATGTATTTCCTGTGGCAACCACTACGAACAAGTATTTCTCCTCTCTTGTCCTATCCTCCTCCTTCCCAGTAACACCTTTCCAGAAGGTTCCGGTGCAAGTCAGCCGCTGGTTACGCATTCCCCGCTATCATCATGCCCTGCTCAGTCTACAGTAACGACAGATGTGATTCCCGAGCACTGTTGAAGCCAGCTGCCAGGCTCCGCGTGGAGGGCACATTTTAACTCCTTGACAAGAGGAGAGTAGGAACGAAGAACTCAATATTCACATTATGTACAAGGGTTCACATAACAAGCGCCGAAAGACGCGTCATAAGAGAGAGAGAGCTAGAAATGATTTCGCATATCGAGACCACACGGGTCTGCCTACCACGAGTCCACCCTTACGGTTGTTCCGATTTGAGGGAGAATAAAAAGGAAACTGGACAGGCCTGCTGACTGTCTCCAGCTGAGCTACGTAGCTAAGCTCAAGCATCTTTCCAAGGAAAGCAGCTACTGTTGTCAGTGTCCAATGCGTAGCGACCAGCGCATTCTTGAGAGGAAATCTCCAAATGGCACAAAACGTAACTCAAAGAAGTGCCCTACTAAACTGGCCCTCTAAGTTCTGACTAGCCATTCGGGAAATGGTGGAAGAGCACTATGTATCACTGACGCCTACGATGACCGCAGGTACGCTGCCGAGGCCTTACCGAGTTGGTGGCCACGTCGCTTTGCCAGAGCGCCTCGCCGAGCTGGCTTCAGTGAGCGAGGCCGAGGCGACCTGCATGATTCGAGCTGCTGCCGCTGGCCTTCGTGGCTTGCACGATTTCATGCGGTTTGTCGGCGTGGTCCAGGAGCGCGTGGTCTGCTTTCCTCGCGAGGAATGCCACCCGCAGCTGGACTCGTTGGGAGAGTACGGCTGGAGCCTCGTTAGGCGATGCCTGTTCCTGGATTAAAAGGTGACTCCACGCAAAGGCGATGCGGAGCGTGTCATCGAGATGGGTGGCCAAAAAAGGCGGATGGATGTGTACATGTCCTTTCGTGGTTTCTAAGGGTGGGAGGAAGCGATTTAGAAGCCTCCAAATTCCGACAAAGCCTAGTGAGCGCCGTACGCTTCATTGCCTTCGCAACGTAGGAATTAAGAGAAATGAAGCGGAGGTTCGCAGCGGCGAGTGAATTGCCGGCTTTAGGAATGTTATAAGTGAAGAAGTCCCGAATGTGAGTAGAGAGCCTTCTTCCCAAGCGGTGTTATGAGGGTTATTGTACAGGCGCTCTTTGCCACTGTCACGAAGGTTACGGGGAATGGATTCAGTGATAGCAGCCTCATCGGTAGCAGGTCGAATTGTGGTAAAGAGAAGCGGAGCCCCAACTTCGTGGAGTATGAAAGAGACGTCGAATTTACAGTCGATATTGCCTGCGCATTCAGGTTAAAAGACGAGGAGGGCAGAGGAGGAGGAAGAAAAACTTTATTTGGGCCAGCACAAGGGCCCCGTGGAAAAGAGCGCTTGCTCCGCTAACAACCGCTGACGATCTGCCGAGCCCGAGTGAAGTCAAGCTATCGAGGAAGGAGCGGAAAGGCAAGGGAATTAGGATAGCAAAAGGCAGTGTTAGATCAGTACAGAATGTGTTCTTTGTCTCCTTGGTCTCCGGACAGTTGGGTCACTGAGGTGTGTCCCGACATCCGAAGTTGTAGAGCATTAGTGTGGTGATGACAGCGTTAGTTTGAACTTTGCGAAGTACATGTGCTTCATCCGTGTTCAGAGATAGGCTAGGTTGAGGTAAGATTGTGCGATTTTCCCTGGTGTTCTGGACGTGTTCGGCTATTTACTCTGCATGTTGCGGCGTCTTTCAATGACATTGGAGTTGGCCAGGGGTGGAAGGTGCCCGGATGTTGATTTGAAGGGCCCGTTGATGAACGAACTTATTTCCCCTCATCCCAGCATGAGCAGATATCCGACGTAAGGTGATTTTAATGTTCAGATTGCTGCTATAAAATTCCACTAAAGTATCATGCTTGAAGGTGAAGATCCATAAGGGTTGCATAAAACTCGTCAGAGGACCGCCAACGTGAGGTAAAAGGCATTTACCAAGCATTTCATCCCAAGCATAAAAAGTGTACTTTTTTCTTGCATTCCAACGCGTGTCTTTTTTATTAATCTGTACGAGCAGCGCGAATATTAATAATAATAATAATTGGTTTTTTGGGAAAGGAAATGGCACAGTATCTGTCTCATATATCGTTGGACACCTGAACCGCGCCGTAAGGGAAGGGATAAAGGAGGGAGTGAAAGAAGAAAAGAAAATATACATAATTTTGAATTCCCTATGTCGCATTATTTTCATTTCATTTCTGAAGATTGAACACCGATAGAGTTGACCGTCCTCGAGTAAAGAAGAGAAAGAAACAAAGCTGTCCCCAGGAGCCTGATTCGAACTTGAGCACGCGCGAAGTGTTTAGCTGTGTCGCCGACTCGCGGCGCCAGCCGAGCACTTTGTTCTTTTGTGGGCTACAAGAACAACCGTTCAATTGAGGACACATGCAATGCTTTTATTTCAGCTACGATGCGGCGCCGACCCCTATGCTACCACGAACGACAAGCGGTCACCTGACGTGTCAACTACAAAAGCGCCCGGAGCCGACAGCAACGCCGTGAGCTTTCAGACGGCAGCAAGGGGACAGCGTGGACGGAACACTGAGTCCTAATATTCATTCCATTGGCAATGATAGCAGAATCAATCATCCGTAAGCGTTTCGCCTCGCCGTAGACAGCGCTCGTGTTACACTCGCAAAGCTTCATTGCCAGACCCGTAGAAAATTCAGTAGTGTTAGTGCGGCGTATGGAATAGACACGTACACAAGACGGCTCTTAAGTGATGAGATGTGCGTTCTGTTCACATCATCAGGTTACCCACCTGGGAATAAAAATGAAAATTGGTTTTTGGAGTAAGTAAATGGTGCAGTGTCTCACACCTCGGTGGACACCTGAACCATGCCGTAAGGAAAGGGATAAAAGAGGAAGTGGAAGATGAAGAAAGGAAAGATGCCGTAGTGGAGGGCTCCGGAAAAATTTCCACCACCTGGGGATCTTTAACGTGCACCTTTGTTCCTTCCCTTACGGCTGGGTTCAGATGTAATAAAAAGTATTTTATACCCGCCGCGGTGGCTCGGTGGTAAAGGCGCTCGGCTACTGATCCGGAGTACACGTGTTCGAACAGAAGCGCGGCGGCCGTGTTTTCCTATAGGAGGAGAAAAGCAAAGGCGCCTGTGTGCTGTGCGATGTCAGTGCAGGTTTAAGATTTTTTAATTGGTTTTGGGGGAAAGGAAATGGCGCAGTATCTGTACCATATATCGTTGGACACCTGAACCGCGCCGTAAGGGAAAGGATAAAGGAGGGAGTGAAAGAAGAAAGGAAGAAAGAGGTGCCGTAGTGTCGCGCTCCGGAATAATTTCGACCACCTGGGAATCTTGAACATGCACTCGCACCGCACAGCACACGGGCGCCTTAGTGTTTTTCTTCCATATAACCGCAGCCGCCGCGGTCGGGTTCGAACCCGGGTTAAAGATCCCCAGGCCGTCGAAATTATTCCGCAACCCTCCACTATGGTACCTCTCGAAATCTTCATTCACCCTCTCATTTATCCCTTCCCTTACGATGCGGTTCAGGTGTTGGTCGAGATGTGAAGATAGCTACTGCGCCTCTTCCTTTCCCCAAAAACCAATTTTCAAAAGGCATTCTAGCGCGAAAGCACTACCCGAGTTTCAGCGCTGTGTGTCTATGTGTGAAGCAGGGCAAATTGAAACCGAGGGCAGGCACCCATGCAAGTAGAGAGATCATAAGCGTGAGACGCTCTGCAGAAATCAACGAGGGTTCCGCTACGGACCAGCCGCGGTGGCTCAGTTGTTAAGGCGCTTGTCTACTGAGCCTGAGTATCCGGGGTAGAACTCTACTACTACGGCCGCGTTTCGATGGAGGCGAAGCGCAAAAAGCGCCCGATTGATGTGCGAATGCAGTGAACGTTAAAGGCGTCTCGCAGGCAAGGCCCCTGGCAGCGCTTCTACGTGGTTTGCCGTTACACGCGTCCGTTTCACCTTACGTAGCAGAGCGATTTCTCTAACGGGCAAAGCGTCGCGCCGAACTGGAGGTGGCATTCCGTGCACTACCAGGCAGTGCTGCAACATGCTGTCGTGTTCCACTCTTAAAGGTGAAGCTTAAGTGTCCTCCAATTTTCTTTCCTCAAATGAACACGAAGAAAAGAAAGTTTTAGAAATTGCAGAAAGATATAGGCACAGTCTGTCTGACTTCTTGGTGGACACCACAACCGCGCCCTGATGGAAGGGAAGAAGGCCAGAGTGAAAGAAATGAAGGTACCATAGTGGAGGGCTTCGGCGTACTTTCGACCACCTGTGGTCCTCAAAAAAAGACCCTCAGGTGGTCATAGTTATTCCGGAGACATCCACTAGAATACCTCTTTTTTATACTTTCTCCTCCATTCCTCAGGTCACGGCGCAGTATAAGTGTCCACTAACATGTGAGACAGTAGATACACCTTTCATTTCCCGGTATTCAGCGTTTTACTGGTTAGGCTCCTTGGCCAGCACCGAGGAAGGCGCCCTGTATGGTTTGTAATATATCACGTGGTAAGTAAAGCTTTACTCGCTTTCGCAGTACTGTACAGTATCGATAAATATTTATTTCGTCGAAAAGAGCTGGTTACAGGAGTAATGTCGCATGGCCCTTAGCCTATGGCTGTTGGCGACATGGTCGGCCCACTCAGGCAGCCAGCCTTGCCTCCGGTCTGAGCTGGCCAGCACGGCCGCTCAACGCACTAGTAATCCGGCGGAGGTGGTTCTTTCTTGCAGACTCACAGGATGTGATCATAAGTGGCTAGAATACCCAGAGCGCTTACACAGGGGACTATGGTGGCGGGAAAAACATGCGCTAGCAGCAAAGGGTTTAGAAACAACCGAGTGGTCTTGATAACGAACCACATTGTTTCCTGAGTTCTAAATATTTTCTTGGGGGAGGGGGGGAGGTTGGATAAACGCTCCTCTCCATCCTAAAATAGTTCACATTGCCGTGAAATGAGGTCAAGACCTCCCTCAAAAAACGCAAAGGAGCGGTCAAGCCCACTAGCCGCTCAACGAAATCTCGGACTACATATCGAGCTGCCTCGTTCTCCGGATTCTCAGAGTTAGCGGGGGCACAAATCACCAAACACCGTTAAGTGGATGGTTTGCATTCTTTAGGATGCGGAACGATGTATTATCCTCGCAAAAAAGGGAAACGCCAATTTTAAGTCGCTGAATATAATGCCAGCTCTGGGTATACTGGCCGTAGCTTAAGAAACTGCCGCCTCCTCCTCAGCCCCGAAAGAGTTGGCCTAGAGTTGGCCAAGTCATTCTCCAAACACTAAGAGCTGGCTTGGAGAAGACTTAAAACCGATTCTTACCCGAACCCGTAAATTTACTCCCACATCTCCCTCAACCTCATATAACCCACCTGCATCCACTGCGGTAGCACTGCCTCCCTCGATCATATGCTATGGGACTTGCGCGGAGGATCCTCCTTCGGAAGCTCTTATTAGAAGCTGCCCTAACAGAAGCCTGGGAAGCAGTGCTGCGCAGCTCAGACCCCGCCGTCTAGGCGGAAATCGAGTGCTCCGAAGACGCCGCCGCCAGTTTTCATCTAACAGGCCACCTTTGCGCCACAGCGGTGGCTCAGTGGTTAGGGCGCGCGACTACTGATCCGTACGTAGTTCCCGGGTTCGAAGCCGACCGCGGCCGCCGCGTTTCGATGGAGGCGAAACGCTAAGGCGCCCATGGGCTGTGCGATGTAGGTGCACGTCAAAGATCCACAGGTGGTCGAAATTATTTCTGAGCCCTCCAATACGACACCTCTATCTTCCTTTCTTCTTTCGCTCGTTCCTTTTTTGCTTTCCTTACGGCGCGGTTCAGGTGCCCGCCGATATGCTAGACAGATACTGCGCGTTTCCCTTTCCCCAAAGAACTATTTTCAATGGCACCTGGCCCTTGTGATAAAAGTCCAGAGACCCTTCTTTTGTGGCAATAAAGTATTCTCTCTCTCTGGTCTCGAGAAACGCGGCTGCCGGCGTTGTCTGGACCCTTTCGCCGCCGCGACAGAAAACAATAATAATAATAATTGGTTTTGGGGGCAAAGAAGTGGCACAGTATAGGTCTCATATATCATTGGACATCTGAACCGCGCCGTAAGGGAAGAGATAAAGGTGCGAGTGAATAATAATAATAATAATATTAATAATAATTGGTTTTTGGTGGAAAGGAAATGGCGCAGTATCTGTCTCATATATCGTTGGACACCTGAGCCGCGCCGTAAGGGAAGGGATAAAGGAGGCAGTGAAAGAAGAGAGGAACAAATAGGTCCGTAGTGGAGGGCTCCGGAATAATTTCGACCACCTGGGGATCTTTAACGTGCACTGACATCGCACAGCACACGGGCGCCTTAGCGTTTTTCCTCCATAAAAACGCAGCCGCCGCGGTCGGGTTCGAAACCGGGAACTCCGGATCAGTAGTCGAGCGCTAGTTTTGGGCAGGCCTAGACACACGCGCAGGGACTTGCGGTGCTGGAGCTCGAGTTTCTTTCAGCATGGTTTGCGCACTGTGACGGGCGGCAGCGCATAGAGCACCGCACCCAAAGCTGCGGCATTGTATAGCCGCGGCGCAGCTTCCTGGGAGGAGCCCTGGCCTCGAGCGGTGAGCTCGTGCTCGGTGGCGGTGACCCTCTTCATCTGCAGAAAGGCCTTGGTCGCCACGGGGCGGAAGAAAAGGCACCAGTCGATGTCCAGACCAAGGTACCGCACCGATTTACGCCAAAGAATCGGAGTCCAGTCTATTGACAGTGGTGCTAGGTGCACGCAGGAGCGTGAAACGCAGGCCATGGCCACCGATTTGTCCGCGCTCAGCGACAGACCAAGGCCGCGCAAGCTGGCATGGATTGCCGTCAGAGCTCCCTGAAGGAACCCCCGCACGTGGAGCGCCTCGCCCGGTGGTCCCCGGCACCACATAGCTATGTCGTCTGCATATATGGACAAGTACACATGGTGTCGGTCGCTAGTGGGGAGGGAGGCCGGCACCAGCGACATGGCAACATTAAACAGAAATGGTGATAAGACAGAGCCCTGTGGCACGCCCATGTCCACCGGACGAGGCTTGGCGAGCTTACCCCCTACTCGTGCGCGCATGGTGCGCCCCTTCAGGAAGCCGTGAGCGTATCGCAAAAGGCGCCCGCTCACACCGGCCCCCTCAAGCGGTGTCGTGCTACTCCCCGGTCTTCTCGTTTCTCCCGCTCCCCTCCCTACTTCTATCGGCAAGCCGGCAGTGGGTGTGGTGGTTGATCCACAGTAGACTAGACAAGCTCGTGCCTTCCCCTTTCCACTTCTAATCACGCACTCACTCACTCGCGGCCAATATTCGAACACGGGGAAAGCGCGAGGCACGTGCGGGAGCAGCGCCGATTCTTGGCGAGCGTTGGTTCTTTTGTTCGTGGTTCAGTCGTTGATGAGCTTCAAACTAATAATGTGGTCATTATTCTTCACTGCAGCGTTCGCCGTTCGACTTCATCTCATCGGAAGACAACGGAAGAACCCACATTCACGTCTCCCAGCCCAGCACCCAGGGTAGTCTCCGTGACGGCCACTGAAAGGTGAGTGCTGGAATTAGCATGATACTTCGCTTGAATTTGAGAGTGCGTGAACGTTTCTGAGGACTCTAGGGCAAGAAACGTAGTTACTGTTCGGCAGTATGCTTTTACTGAGGTGCAACAGATCCACAGGAAGCGCTTGACTTTTCCGGGGGGTCTTCTTTATGGTGACGCGAGCTTTTAAAAGCCCGATTTTATGGTGTTTGAAGTCCCCAAGGGACTCAGGCTTTAATGGTAGCCATAGTAGAAGGCTGCGGAAATCTTGACCGACTAGAGTTCTTAACATGCGGCGACATCGCACTGTACAAGAGCCTATAATTTCGCCTCCATCGCAATGCGACCGCCTAGGGCCGGGATCGAACTAAAGTCTTTTTGTTTAGCAGCCTGGCATTAAAACCACTGTGTCACCGCGGCGTCTCAAGCAAATTCATCCCTCTTGCAATTTCTGCGGAAATTTTGAACATTCGGGGTAAATGGAATGCTACCCGCACTTTGATCCCGTCATGTGCGAAATACGAGGCAGGTCGTCACAGGTAGAGCAGGTGCGAACGCCGACTCAGAAGTGGTCGTTGCCGTCTTTAAACAGCATGTATGGTAATGCCCTTGTTTTACAGAGACAGTAGGGTCCATAGAGGCACCTTACTGAATGAAGCTGAATGCATGGTTTAGCTAAGCGACAGCTGTACAAGGTGCAATCCTACAGTATCCATTGGATTTTTTCGATAGGCGAAACGAACGAACTCATGAAGCGAAAAATATTGGCTGGCTGTTTGGCATTAATGAGCACAAAAAATTGTGCGAGATCACAGTGTTCTGCTGTTGGACACCACCGCCAAGTACCTCGTAGCCCGACCAAGGCATCCACTTGCCCACGGAAGCACATGCCCAAAATTCTTGGACAAACATTTTGATTACAAATTTGATTGTTATGGAAATATTAACGTATTAGTCAAATTTTACGATGTGTAGCAAGATATTTCTTTCGAAGTTTTTGATGGCTTGCATCCAGCAGTTACGACTGCCATAAAAAAGGGGAAACGGTTTGGCGACAGCAAAAGTGTTAATAACAAAAAAATGCACGCTTGTCGACGATAGGTCCGTGGATATATTGATTGTTATCGTGAAATATTTTAATATACGGTCGGGTTTAAATGTATGCGACAGAAGTTCACTCTAGTTCTTCAATTGAGGGAAAGAACAGGTTTTCTGAAAGAATGGCTTGTCTCACCCATTACTCTCTTCTTCCACGTTTTGTACTCTCCCTGAATAAGGCCTCTGTGCATTCCTCGAACACACGGGCTTGACGTCCCGTCTGTTCTTTGTCAGGCAGTTACACGCAGTGACCGAACGCTCCGCGAGTTCTGCCTTGAACGATTAATAACTGGACGCCCCACTCCAGTTGTAACCATCACAGTGCTGTGCGCGTGTGTGATTTAATTCCTCTAAAATGAACTAATCACGCGCACAACCTGGACACATTTCTTATTGTGTAAATAGTTTGTACATATTACTTCTCCCCCTATCCTCTCTTCCTGTCCCCTCACCTCTTTCATTTCATTTCTCCATTCTGCCTGCTATCCTTTATTTCCGCGGCCCCAGCTCAGGTGCTTCAGTATCGATGGCAGATGCCAGGGCTAGCAAAAACCTTTTCATTCCTTTTTACTATTATTTTTAATAAAACCACTACCACCACCACCCTGAACAAGGCGACTGGAGTTGACTTGTGTCACATTCATGTAAACACGGCTCATGAAACCATTGTGATCATAAAGCCGTGAACATTCGCAGTAAATGGAACGCTATTCTTGAGCCCTCCTCTAACTCCCTCAACTCACGGCGTGGTTGAGGTGTCCACTAAGATGTGATATATTCAACGGGTCTTTCATTTCCGGGTACTGAATGTTTAACTGGTTAAGCCTTTAGGCCAGCAGCGAGGAAGGAACCGTGTTAGGTTTATATAAAGTAGCAAACCTGTAATCGGTTTTGCTGTAATATACTTATTTCAAAACAATTATTTCGTTGAAAAGAGCCGGTTACAGGAGAGACATTTTATGTCGAAAAGAGCTGGTTACAGGAGAGACATGCTATGTGGCCGTTACCCAATGGATGTTGGCGACCTGGTCGGCCCACTTTATGACCCAGACTTGCGCCCTTGAGCACAAGCTTGTCAGCACGGCCTCCCAATGCTCCAGAAAAAGAACTTTAATAAATTCGGCGGAGGAGGTGAAACGCAGAACGTGCCCGTGTGCTGTGCGATGTCAGTGCACGTTAAAGATCTCCAGATGGTGTATATTATTCCGGAGATCTCCAACACGGCACCTGGTCCTTTTCACACCCTCATTTATCGCCTCCCTTACTGTATTCCGGGTGTCCACCGTGATACATGACTGTTACTGCAGAACTTCCGTTCCACAAAAGCCAATTTTTAATTTCGGTTCTTTCCTGCAGTCTCATAAGATGTGACCACAAGTGGCTCGAATGCCTGAGCTCTTGCGCTGCGGGTTATGCTGGTTAGGATATACCTATATGCGCTAGCATCGAAACGAGCGCGCTTGGAGACTACGCCTTAGTTGAAAGATTTGTGTGGAGTGAAATAAACACGCATCTCCTGCGTAAAACGCTTGGTAATGCTGTGCAAAGATCCGAGCCCTCCCTGAAAAACTCCCTGAAGGAAGGAACGAACTCCGGAATCGAACCTGGAGTACCCGAGTTCAAACCCGACCGCGGCGGCCGCATTTCGATGGAGGCGAAAAGCTAAGGCACGCGTGTGCTGTGCGATGTCAGTGAATGTCAGATTCCCAGGTGGGCGAAATTATTCCAGAGCCAACCACTACTACCGGAACCTCTTTCATCATTTCTTTTCTTAGTTCCTCCTTTATCCCTTCCAAAACGGCGCGGTTCGTTTCTTCTCGTATTACAGCCCCATCGCTCCACGTCCTAAAGAAAGCGAACCATCAACGTATAGTTTTACAACAAATTAGATGTTCACAATTTCACGATGGGTAGAGGTGTACAGCCAGAGCTCCACGTCCTAAAAAAAGCGAACCATTTACTTATAGTTTTACAGCCTGGCTGTACACCTCTACCCATCGTGAAATTGTGAACATCTAATTTTGAGTTTGACCCGCCGCGGTGGCTCAGTGGTTAGGGCGCTCGGCTACTGATCCGGAGTTCACGGGTTCGAACCGTACCGCGGCGGCAGCGTTTTTATGGAGGCAAAACGCTAAGGCGCCCGTGTGCTGTGCGATGTCAGTGCACGTTAAAGATCCCCAGGTGGTCGAAATTATTCACAATCTTAACTGACTCCCAGGAAGCGTGCAGACGCTACATGGCAGGAAGAATCAATAAGAAAGCACTACAGATACTCTTGAAGACGAAGCGAACCAATGAAAATATCCAACATAGGATCTACTGGGTACCAGGACACGCCGGAATCAAAGGCAATCTGAAGAGAGACAAGCTAGCTCGCGAGCTCACTACCCGAGCTGGTGCGTCAAATGCCTCGGACGGCCCGGGGATGACGGTGGAGCTCACGTACGCAGCTATCCTCAACCTCATTAAAGGCAGAAGGCGCAAATACCCCCAGCCACAACCTCAGCTAACACAATACGAGGCGACATGCTGGAGAAGACTCCAAACAGGGGCCTTCTACAACCTTCATGCCCTACATAAGATGTATCCAGAGCAGTATAGGGATACATGTCCGTGGTGCGGGGCTACCCCCACGTTATATCATATCACATGGGAATGTACGCGCAATGTAGCGTTCCGAAATAATAAAGACCCAAATGCGGAGCAGTGGGAGGACCGGCTAACCAGCAGCCAGCTTAAGGTCCAAAGGGACCTAGTGAGCCACGCATGCCGGATGGCCAGGGACAGTGGTGCCTTGGACTAGGGGCGCCAACCACGCTCAGCCTGGAAGACATCGGCAGTCTCCGGGCACGCAACCAAACCTCTCAATTGGAACAATAAAGTTTACTCTCTCTCTCCGGAGCCCTCCACTACGCCACCTCTTTCTTCTTTCCTTCTTTCACTCCCTCCTTTTTCCTTCCCTTATGGGGCGGTTCGGGTGTCCAACGATATATGAGACAGATACTGTGCCATTTCCTTTCCCCAAAAACCAATTATTATTCTAATTCTGAGTTACCCGCCGCATTGGCGCAGGGGCTAGCGCGCTCGTCTACTGAGCCAGTGTACCCGGATTCGAACCCGACAGCGGCGGGCGCGTTTCGATGGAGGCAAAATAATAATAATATTAATGGGTTTTCGTGGGAAGGAAATGGCGCAGTACTTGTCTCATACATCGTTGGAAACCTGAACCGCGCGAAAGCCGCTCGTTTGCTTTGTGATGTCAGGGTACGTTGAAGGTTCACAGGTGGTCTAAATTATTCGGGAGAACTCCGTTACGTCACCTCTTCCCTCCTTTAGCTTGTCACTCCCTCCATTATCCCTCCCTTAACGGCGCGAGGTGGGTGTCCACCAAGATATTTCCTTTTCTCAAAACCAATCGATTTTCATTTTCCAATTTTGGGTAGATATACTGGCAATAGATAAACATATTGCCCTCTCATCTGCAGTCCCGAAGCGGTTGGTCACGATAGACGCCGCTGCCAGCGGGTTGCGAAAACTGTTACCATATCACGTGGGAGTGCGAAAGAAATCATGCATTCCACAAACACAAAACACCATGTGCGGAGCAATGGGAGAGCCGGCTCACCAGCTGCGAGCTCGGGGTCCAAAGGGCCCTAGTAGCTCACGCAAGCGAGGTGGCCCGACTCAGGGGAGCCCTGGAACAGGGGCCCACCCACGGCCAAGGAGGACCCAACCTTCAAGATGAAGACTTCGTCCTCCACCGCTACCACCCCCCTAAAAGAATCAATAAAAAGTTTTTCATTCATTAATTCACCATCGCTAGGGCGAACGCTAATTTGTGCACGTGCTCCGCCGCCTCCACGTTCCCCGCATTGGTGTATTCTAAGAGGAGAGAATGTGGGCTCGCGAGCATGTCCTCCCCTTACCTCTCTTTTCTCTCCCTCCTCATCCTACTTATATCGAACCGCCGGCAGTGGGCGTGGTGGTTGAGCCACCAGTAGACAAGCTCGTGCCTTCCCCTTTCCACTCCTACTCAACCACTCACTCACGGGAGCATTATTCGAACACGAGAGAAGCGCGAGACACGTGCGGGAGCGAAGTCAATTCTTGGCGAGCGTTCTTTCCTTTGTTCTTGGTTAGGTCCCTGATGAGAATAATACTGAAGAGGTGGTCGGTGTTCTCCGCTGCAGTGTTCCGTGTTCCCCTGCATCTCATCGGAGCACAACGCGCATATAACTGTCTTCCAGTACAGCACCCACAGTAGGGAAGGATGCGGTCAGTTTTTAGGATTCTGGGTGACGACCACAGAAAGGTGAGTGTTGGATTAGCATGGCACGAGGGTAGCGCGAGACACGTGCGGCACCGAGGCCAATTCTTGGCGAGCGTTTGTTCTTTTGTTCTTGGTTCAGTCAGTGATGAGCATCATACAGAGAAGGTGGTCGGTGTTCTCCGCTGCAGTGTTCCGCGTTCCCCTGCATCTCATGGGAGGACAAGGCGCCCATACCTGTCTTCCAGCACAGCACCTAAAGTAGGGAAGGATGCCGTCAGTTATGAGGATTCTCGGTGACGGCCACAGAAAGGTAAGTGCTGGAATTAGCATGAAGTTTCGCTGGAGTCTGCGAGTGCGTGGACATGACGATTGCGTGTCTTAGTACCCTTGGGCAAGAAACGTAGTTACTGTTCGGAGTTATGGTGCTAGTTTTGACATGAAGGACTAGTTTTTGCGGCGGCGTTCTTGCGACGTAAGGTTATTAAAGGCTTGGTTCTATGGCGTTTAACCTCCCAAAGCGACTAATGCTATGAGGGACGCAGTAGTGAAGGACACCGGATAAGTTCAGCCAATTGGGGTTGTTTAACGTGCATAGGCATCGTACAGTACACGAGCCTCTTAGCGTTTCGCTTACATCGAAACACGACCGCGTCTTTCAGGTCAGTAGCCGTGCACTACATACCACTCAGCCACCATGGCGGCTCAGGCAAAAACGTCCTTGCAATTTGTGAGGAAGTTTTATATATGCACACTGAATGGCACGCAAACCGCACCTTGATGACGTCTTGCGCGAAATACAAGAGTGAGTCGTCTTAGGTAAAGCAGGTACAAACGATATTTCAGAAGTGTTTGCTTCCGCCCCCAAGCAGCGCGTACGGTAATGTCCTTGTTTTATAGCGACATTAGGGTGCATAGAGGTCAGTTTTGATTTGAAGCTGAATGCCTTTGTAGGCTAAGCGACACGTATACAAGATAGGCAGCAACTCATTAGGCAAAAAAAAATGCTGGCTTATAGTATTTGCAAGCACTGAACAGTAGAAATCAGTTTTTTCGTAGGTGGGCACCACGCCACCCTACGAAGCGCTAGTGAGGTGCCCACTAACTAGGAAAGAATATGTCCAACATTCTTGATCAAATATCTTGAGTATTAGAGAATTTACTGGAAGAAACAATTGGGGGTTGCTTAAGCTTCGTCTTTAAGAGTGAGACCCGGCAGCGTGTCGCAGCGTTGCCGAGGAGTACACGAAACGCCACCGCCCGTTCGGCGCGACACGTGGCCCGTCGGACAATTTAAGGAAAGGACGCCCAAGCTGGGTCGTAAGGGAAGGAAAAATGATGCCTGTCGCACATTTCTCGCTAGACAAACGGATCGCACCGTAAGGGAAGGAAAAACCTATTGATCAGTCACTCAGTCAATCAAACAATGATCACCAATCGTTCAATCATACAATCGATCGATCAATCAATCAACCCATCAATCAATCAATCTATCTATCTATATATCAATCCTTAACGCTGTCGCGTTAAAATCGCTGCCCTTACGGCTCGGTTCAGGTGTCCACCGAGATGCACCATTTTTCGCTCACGGCAAAAGACGCCCATGCCGACGGCCCCGACTTTTCTGCGACACGAGCTCCTTAACGCTGTCGCATTAAATTTGAGGGTAACGGCGCATTCTTCGGACGTGCAGCAAAATAGTATTATCATCGCTTGTTCCGAGTAATTAACTGATAAAAAGCAGTGAGTAGCGCTTTTGACGTTAATAAGAACGTTAAGAAAAAAAATGCACGCCTGTCAACGGAAGGTCTGCGGATATATTCATAGTGATATCTTAAGGATGGCAATAAAAAATGGCTTGAGTATTTCTCGTTCAAGACTGTTTTTGTACAGAGTTGATGGGTAAGCCTTTCAACCAACAGAGTCTTAAGCCTTCTGTTGGTACTGAGAAAAGCTTAAGCGCTTAACTGCCTCAATATCCCAGTGCTTCTCGTTGAAATATTGGATTAATGATGTAATCAGGTCGTCAGGGAGGCAGTATAGGTGCCGGGCGGTAACCTTATCTGGCCCCGTGGGGTGTTTTTTTTCTCATGGAATCGAGTTCCGCCCGGACTTCTTCCGTCGTGGCCGTGGCATCAAGGGCCTCGTTGGGCATACCAGCATACTCGAGATGGGGTATGTGTGGGCTTCCGCATAAGAACCTGCCCTACAACAGTTCTAGTATTTCCTCGTTGGTGCCCAGGGTGCAGTAGACGATCTTGTTCATAATAATAATAATAATAATTGGTTTTTGGGGAAAGGAAATGGCGCAGGATCTGTCTCATATATCGTTGGACACCTGAACCGCGCCGTAAGGGAAGGGGTTAAGGAGGGAGTGAAAGAAGAGAGGATAATAGGTTCCGTAGTGGAGGGCTCCGGAATAATTTCGACCACCTGGGGATCTTTAACGTGCACTGACATCGCACAGCACACGGGCGCCTTAACGTTTTTCCTCCATAAAAACGCAGCCGCCGCGGTCGGGTTCGAACCCGGGAACTCCGGATCAGTAGTCGAGCGCCCTAACCACTGAGCCACCGCGGCGCGGCCGATCTTGTTCATCCGATCATAGGTTTCGCATTTGCTCTTGCTACGTTTTAGACACCCCGAGAGTGCGTTGCAGACAGTCGCAACGCGAATTCCAGTTTTGTTGCTCAAGAGTGCATGCGTACTTATCAGCTTAGGCGTTGATGTGCTCAATGCGGAGTCATAAATTGCAATTATGTCCAAGTTTTCTACATATCTTGGTGAGAGCGCCGCGCTCCCAACAGATGTAGAAGTGCGTCGACTGTGGGACACTCTTAAGTCGTCTTGTCCTATTTTGTAAATCGAGTTAGGCTGTTCCTCATGTCCCGGGTCCAGTCGTCAAAGTACGCAATGGGGCTGCTCGAAGGGGAGCGAGATTCCCTCCATTTGTCCCAGTTCGCGAGTCGTGCAGTTCCCCTCTTTTTTTGTTTGTATCTGCCGATAGTCACGCTGGTGGTGAATATATACTGGTCGCTACCCAGCTGCCGGTCTGTATAATTCGTATCAGTTGCTTTTTTACAAGCGTAAGGTCTAGGCAGGTACCCCAGGAGACGCTTATTGTTCAGTCTGGTTGGAAACGCAAGGTGCGTTGTTAGTGTGAGTCTCTCTTGGTTAATTATTTCGGTCAATTTTCGACCTTTATGTTTTGGCTTCGGGTTGCCCCACACAGGGTGCGGGGAGTTGAGGTTCCCCCCCCCCCCCCCCAATTACACAGGGAGCTTTGCCCGCCAGCTCCAGGAAGATTTTAACGAGATGGCCTGGCCTAGAATGTCGGTTCTTAGGCGGGCTGCAGACGCTCAATATATTGATTTGTATGCGGCCGCCACTACCTTTGAGGAGTCCACTTAACCAGTGACCCAGTTACTCAGTGGCTTCACGCAGACATTGATGAAACCCGAGAGAAGTGCTTTCTAACTAAATATCATTATTAGCCATGTGCGGATGAGTGACTAATGATCAATATGATTTGTATGTTACTGCTAACCCCCCACGGCGTCCACATCGGCGATTACGTTTTTGAGGGCCCTAGTGTGGGAAACGCAGCTACTGTTCAGCCTTATGCTATTACTAAGATGCAAAGCCAGGACACGTAGCACTATTCAAGACTGTAAAAATGGCCGAATTACTCACTGGTCTGGGGTTTGAACCCGGACCACCGCTTCACCAGATCCGTCGGTAACTGAGCTAACCGGGTCGGCAAGCTTATCGTAGGGCGAGAGCGAAGGCTGCCTAAACGTTTGAACAACGCAATTCAAGTCTGTTTCTCAGCCTGGGGACTGTGTACCTGACTGTTCCAATAGGTACACCCCGATCAAGTTGTTTCGATGTTTTGTGGGTCCGTCCAAAGCATAGCATAAATAAATATATATTTCCAGACGTATGAAAACGTTGTGGTGGTGGTGGTGAAAAGCCTTTATTGAATAAAAGAACTGAGCCTCTTTTTAAAAGCCCCGCAATCGGTGGATCCCTTTTTCCGGGACCAGATTGGTCGAAGCCGCCGGCCTAGCCCCCTTGATCGAAACCTTTTGGGCCCGAAGGTCCTAGCAGCCAAGAAGGGCCACCTCCCATTCCTCTCTGGTAGGGGAGGGGGGGAGGGGGAAGAGCTGAGTTGCGCAGGCAAGCCCAAATCATGTGGTAGGTGTCAGCCAGCTCCCCAGTGTGTGCACCCGCCAGTGAACGCGGGATTTAAGTGTTTAGTACTGCCGAGCAAAGCAGTGTATTTGTCAATAATGGGAGTAGAACCCGTTTTGTTTGTTTTCCCCCGACCCTTCGCAGAGGCAAGGTACAGGCAGAAGCGCCGCCCTGGAGCAGTAGGCCGCCGGCGTTCGGTAGACTCAAATCATTTTAAGGAAAGGCACATAGCTGGCTCCTTGGGTCAGTGTACACCTCAGTCGTGCATTGAGCTACGATGTGGTAATGACAGAGATGTGCGCTGCATGCGTTGACAACGTGGGTAAGAAACGCGGCATTGCAGTGGTTTCTGCTGCTGCCATTGCTTGTTTGATAAGCTGACGTTGATTTCCATCTTTCCACATTGACAGTTCCACCTTCACCCCATCCCGAGAATGCTGTTATATCAGTGTTTCTTTGGAAGGCCCGTACCATATGGAACCGGTCTGCTTTTTCTCAACAAATTCAATATTTTCATACTTGAGCGCTATGGGATGACCCAGTCTGTAGTCTACAGAGGTAAATCTCGTGTTGACTCAGGTTTTTGGCAGGCGAGGGATAATGTCTCCCGCTCTAATCTGAGATGTAGCATCTCTTATTATGTTGGGAGCGGATTAAACTGGTCCAAATCCGAGGCAGTACATCTGTGGGGCCCAGTGGAAGGAAAGCTGGAGCGGAGTTATGTGTCAACACGTCCACATCTATACGTTGTGGAAAGGTATCAACATGAACCCTTCGATGTCAGCATAGGCTTGTCTGGTTTAGAGGAACAAGGACGCAAGCTGGACAATCCTGTCCTCAACGAAGTTTTGGTGTGCTATTTTTGCTTCTGTGGGCATGTATTTTGAGGCTGGATGCGTGGCTGCAAGAGCTCCTGCCACCTCTTCAGCTGTTCTGCCGTGGCTGACTGCTGTTAAGTCCGTCAACCACTTGCCCTTTATGCGCAACCGCCACTACGGCTAGTGCACCTTCGGGACCGGCGGCACCGACGTAGAAGGGCGCCTTCTTGCATGCCTTAGGGTTTCTGGATTCACTTTGTTTTTGCTTTTTTTCATGCTTGGTGTTACGTCAAGTGCATGTTTCTTGCAAGGGGAGTAGCCTTGAACTATGCTCTCCAGGTGCTTGTAATAGCTTTAGTAAGAATGTGAGGGACTCTTAATATTGTCACGGTGTTGGTGACAAGAGAGGACCTGTTAGAAGGCAGGGCTCGGCAGCACGTCCTTCAGTTGGCGAGACGGCGAACTTCAACGTCTTTCAAAACGAGAGCACCACGAGCGTCGTCTTCTTTCCGAGCACGAACGCCACCTGGCATTCCTCCCCTCTTAAAAAAAAACACGCGCAGAAGAGCGCGCGAACACAGCACACACACAAGCACACACAAGCACAATTAATCACACAAGAGAGGCACGAAGATTCTGGGTGGGTCCCCGTGCCAAATACGGCTTCAGGCGCAAAACATGGACGATCTCTGGACGGGGCTTTCGACGGGTTCTCTGCTGGGAAAGTTCAGCGTCCGGTTCTACCTCGTAATTAACGTCGCTGACGCGCCGCAAGACTTTGTAGGGACCGAAATAGCGGCAAATGAGTTTTGCGGACAAGCCGCGTCGTCGAACAGGTATCCATACCCAAACCTGGTCGCCGGGATGGTAGGAGACTTGTCTGTGCCGGAGGTTGTATCGCGGCGAGTCTTTGTCTTGTTGCTGGGTGATGTGAATACGGGCTAGCTGACGAGCCTGCTCGGCTTCGTGGGTAAACTCCTCAGCGTCAGCAGAAAGATGGTCATCGGTTGCGCAAGGGAGCATTGCGTCGAGCATCGTCTGAACCTCCCTGCCGTAGAGGAGGCGGAACGGTGTGAAACGGGTCGTCTCTTGAACTGCTGTGTTGTAGGCGAATGTCACGTACGGTATGATCGTATCCCAATTCCTGTGTTGTACATCGACGTACATCGCCAGCATGTCCGCCATAGTCTTATTAAGCCGCTCTGTCAGCCCATTTGCCTGCGGGTGGTAAGCAGTAGTTTTCCGGTGGGTCGTCCCGCTTAGCTGAAAAATTTCGGCCATCATCTGGGAAGTAAATGAGGTTCCTCGGTCGGTAATGACGTAGGTCGGGGCGCCGTGCCGAAGTACGATCTGATGCACGAAGAAATCCGCAACCTCGGACGCTGTGCCACGGGGTAAGGCTTTGGCCTCGGCGTATCGAGTGAGGTAGTCTGTGGCAATGATGATGTACCGGTTGCCACCTGAGGACAAAGGGAACGGACCGAGAAGGTCAATGCCGACCTGATCGAATGGGGCGCGTGGTGGTGCAATAGGTTGGAGGAGTCCCGGAGGCTTGGCGGTCGGGGCCTTACGGCGCTGACATTGCCGACAGCTCTGCACATAGCGTTTGACAACAGTGGCGAGTTTGGGCCAGTAGAACAGCTGGCGGATTCTGGAAAGCGTGCGAGAGTATCCTAAATGGCCAGAGGTTGGTTCGTCATGGCACGCAGAAAGTATTTCCTCCTGAAGTGTTGTCGGCACGACGAGGAGATACGCGCGCGAACTGGAACCAGGGTTCTTCTTATAGAGCACGCCTCGTTGCAGGGAAAACGACGACAGGTGTCGAGAAAAACATTTAGGAACGGTGGCTGGCTGGCCTTCCAAATAATCGATGAGGGGTCGTAGCACTGGATCGGCGCGTTGTTGGGTTGAGAAATCAGAAGAATTGATAGCCCCAAGGAAACTGATGTCGTCGTCCGTGTCGGGGGTTGCGAGTTCGACAGGCGCACGAGAGAGGGTGTCGGCGTCTTCATGCTTATGTCCGGACTTATAAACAATGGTGAGGTCAAACTCCTGCAGGCGAAGGCTCCATCGCGCCAGGCGTCCAGACGGGTCACGCAGGTTGGTCAACCAACACAAAGAGTGGTGGTCAGTGACCACTTTGAAAGGGCGTCCATAAAGATAGGGGCGAAATTTCGCAGCAGCCCAAATAATGGCGAGGCATTCTTTTTCTGTCGTCGAATAGTTCATCTCTGCGCGTGACAGAGCGCGGCTTGCATAAGCGATGACTCGTTCAACGCCATTCTGGCGTTGCACGAGAACCGCGCCGAGGCCGATGTTGCTGGCGTAGGTGTGTATCTCAGTGTCACCTCGCTCATCAAAATGGGCAAGAACGGGCGGCGTTTGAAGTCGCAGGCGGAGCTCGGCGAAAGCCATTTCTTGCTCGTGGGACCAAACAAAAGGTGTGGTGTCACGGGTGAGGCGAGTCAGCGGTTCTGCGAGATCAGCGAAATTTTCGATAAAACGCCGATAGTAACTGCAGAGCCCTAGGAAGCGCCGAACAGCTTTCTTGTCACGTGGCAGTGGAAATTCCGCAACCGCGGCCAGCTTGTCGGGGTCGGGCTTCACGCCGGCGGCGCTGACGACATGGCCGAGAAATTTCAGCTCCTGGTAACCGAAGTGGCATTTTTGGGGCTTCAATGTCAGGTTAGCTGAACGAAGGGCTTCGAGGACCGTCCGCAGGCGATCAAGGTGTTGACTAAATGAGTCGGCGAAAACCACCACGTCGTCGAGATAGACTAGGCAACACTGCCATTTAAGACCAGAAAGGACAGTGTCCATCATCCGCTGAAATGTGGCAGGCGCAGAACAAAGACCGAAAGGTAGAACTTTAAATTCATAAAGGCCGTCGGGAGTGACAAAGGCCGTCTTCTCACGATCCCGCTCATCGACCTCAATTTGCCAGTAGCCACTTTTTAGGTCGATGGACGAAAAATAACGAGCGCGCCGAAGGCGGTCGAGAGAGTCGTCAATACGTGGCAGTGGATAAACGTCCTTCTTCGTGACTGCATTCAGCTTCCGGTAATCGACGCAGAAACGGAGGGTGCCGTCTTTCTTTTTAACGAGGACGACCGGCGAGGACCATGGGCTGTTGGAAGGCTGAATAACGTCATCTTCGAGCATCTCCTTAACTTGGGACTTAATGACTTCGCGCTCTGTAGACGATACCCGATAGGGGTGTTGACGGATCGGGTGTACGTCATCGTACGTCACGATGTGGTGCTTGGCTATGGTAGTTTGACGCACTTTCGACGAGGAGGCGAAACACTGTCTGAATTCGAGCAATAGTGCACACAGCTGCTCCCGTTGGCTGGTTGACAGCGCGGAGTTGACATCGAGGCTCTCGAGGGGAAAAGGAGGCTGCACTGGTTCTGAGGAGAAGCACTCGGAAACATCGGAGATGCGTTCGATAAAGGCTACGGAAGTGCCGCGAAAAAGATGCCGATGCTCGTGCGAAAAATTGGTAGCAAGTACCTGTGACTGGCCACTGTGAAGATGGATCAGACTGCGGGCCACGCACACGCCTTGCGTCAACAGTAATGACAGGTTGGTTTCGGCGATGGCGTCACCGTCTTGAAATGATTCGCACTCAACCGTAATGAAGGCGCTGGTTCGAGGCGGCAGGGTGACTGTGTCCGTAGAAACTCGAAGTGTCTGGCTTGGTCGCGGCGCGTTGGGGAGGGCGACAGCACTCTCAGTTGAAAACGTGACCTTGTTATCGCGTAGGTCAATAATCGCCCCATATTCACGCAGAAAGTCGACACCTAAGATGAGGTCGCGCGAACAGTTATTCAGAACAAGACAGCAGACGACAAATGTGGACTCCCGGATTTGAACTCGGGCGGTGCACATGCCGAGAGGTGCAATCAAATGACCGCCCGCAGTGCGAACGTGTGTGCCAGCCCATGGCGTGAGAACCTTTTTGAGGACGGCGGCGAGCTGGCTGCTTAAAATCGAATAATCAGCACCAGTATCTAATAACGCTCGAACGTGGCGACCATCCAGCATCACAGGTATCTCTAAGGAAAGCCGCTCACGAGATGCAGGCTCCGGAGAGGATGATCGGGCACAGGCGTCGTTGTCTGCAGGCTGTGCCACCGGTAGTTCGTCGGCGTGGCGTGTGCTTTCTAATGGGGTCAGTGCGTCGGAAGTATCGGAGAATGCGGGCGTCTGAATCGGTGAGGCGCCGTCATGTGTCAGTGTCGATGTGTCGAAGCGAACGGGTACTGCGGACCTCGGAACCGTCGAAGCGTCGTTATGTCGAGGGAGTGTCGCTGTGTCGGAGTGAATGGTGACCGCGGACTTCGGAACCCGCGAGGCGTCGGCATGTCGTGCCCGCGGCGATGGGGGGTCCCCCTCAGAACGACGTCCAGCGAGCCCACCCCCTAAGGTCGCTGGTTGCAGTTTTCCCGCCGTGGGCTGGGCGACCGGCCTTGCGCCGCCCGGGAAAAACTCGCGGTAGAAGGTGAAGGACGACTCCCGGGCGATGGGGATCGAGCCCGCTGGCGACGAGACTGTTGCCAACGTTGGTCTTCAAGAAAATCCGCGACGGCCCTGGGTCGTTCGCCATAGCGGGGTCGAGGAGAATCGGGGGGAAACCCTTCGAGGCCCAGACGGCGGTAGGGGCAGTGCCGATACAGGTGACCTGGTTCCCCGCAGTGAAAGCATAGGGGGCGTCTGTCGGATATGCGCCACACGTCGGCTTTGCGCGCGGACGGTCGGGGAGCTTCCACGTACTGCAGCACGGGTGCAGGCGGCCCCGGCACTTCAGCAGGAGCCGGAACGAAGGACGCCGGTGCTGGAGCAGGGGACTGCAGGGCTTCGGCGTAGGTGAGACGACGGTCAGGCGCGAAAGGAGGAGGGGATGGACGAGCCTCACCGGCAGGTAAGGACGGCCGGAGCACTTGCTGCACCTCCTCGCGGACAAAGGTCGCCATGGAGCTTTGAGCTGTGGTAGGGGCCCCGTACAGCTGCCGGATTTCTTCGTGCACAATCGACCGTATGAGATCGCGTATCCGGGAGGCATCGGTGCCGTGGAACGGTAACGCGCTGGAAACGGAGGCGGCGGATACGGGTCGATCGTACGCGGATGCTCTTTGCTGAAGAGCCCTCTCGATCGTGGAAGACTCAGTGAGGAACTCGGCGACAGTCTTCGGAGGGCTGCGGACAAGGCCGGCAAAAAGTTGCTCCTTGACGCCACGCATGAGATGGCGCAGTTTTTTGTCCTCGGGCATTGCAGGGTCCGCGCGTCTGTAAAGGCGCGTCATGTCCTCGACATACGCTGCAACATTTTCATTGGGCAGCTGAACGCGAGATTGCAGAGCGCGTTCTGCCCGTTCGCGACGATCCGAGCTGCCGTATGTGTCTAGGAGCCGACGCCGGAACTCACTCCAAGAGACCAGCTGATCTTCGCGGTTCTCGAACCAAATCCGAGCGCCGTCCTCCAGGCTAAAGTAGACGTTCCGGAGCTGGGCGGCGTCATCCCACTGGTTGAATGCGGCAACGCGCTCGTAGTGCTGCAACCAGTCTTCCACGTCTTCAAAGATGTCGCCGTGGAAGGACTTCGGGATGCGGGGGTTCTGGAGCGTGAAGTAGGGTGTCGACGCCCCAGGCATTGGGATGCTCAAGGCAGGTTGCTCCGTGGACATACCGGATGGAACAGGCTCGGGGGGTAAGCCTCGAATCCGGCGGCGAGTACGGTGAACAGGCGTCGTGACGGGAATTGGACTGGAGCTCCGACTAACGGTTGGGGTACGGGACATGAGATCGATCCGACCTCCACCAGATTTGTCACGGTGTTGGTGACAAGAGAGGACCTGTTAGAAGGCAGGGCTCGGCAGCACGTCCTTCAGTTGGCGAGACGGCGAACTTCAACGTCTTTCAAAACGAGAGCACCACGAGCGTCGTCTTCTTTCCGAGCGCCACGAACGCCACCTGGCAATATTGAGGTTCCTGAGCACCCTTCTGCCTGTTTGTGTGGTTGCCATTAGGACGAGCCGTGATGTGCGCGTCGATGAGTTTGTTGTCGACCCTGAGAGGAGCAGTCGCTTTGTTCATGTTGTTGTCAGTGCAGTTACCATCCCCAGTTGATCGAAATTATTCCAGAGCCATCCACTACGGCACCTCATTTTCGTTCTTCTTTCAGTCCCACCATCCTCCCTTCCCTTACTGCGTGGTTCGGGTGGCCACCGATGAGGTTGAGAATTACTGCGCTATCATCTTTCCTCAAAGGCATTTATTCGAGCTCATTGGCGATGGCGGCGTTTACAGCGTGTAGACTCCATTGATTTTGAGGAAAGGAAAGGCGCATAACTGGATTCATGGGTCACTGGTAGCCTGTCAGGTTTTGAAGTACGTGGCGGTGGTGAACACCTTCAAGAAAGCTGAAAAAATGGTTCTGAGGAAAGCAAAAGGCGCAGTAGCTGTCTCACATAACTCGGTCGACACCCGAACCGCGCCGTAGGCGAAGGGATAAAGGAGGCAGTGAAATAAAGGAAGAATGAGATGCCGAGTGGAGGTATCCGGAATAATTTTTCCCACCGGGTATCATTGACGTGCACTTACATTGCATAACACAAGGGCACATTATGCGTTTCGCCTCCATTGAAATGCGGCCGCCGCGGTGAAGTTCATTTCACCCACTTCGTACTTACCGATACTAAGCTGCCAGCCGTATTAACATGACGTATCTGACATGAGCTTGACTGAATGCGCGATTATTACTGATGACACGTTGTTGCTTTCTGTTTCAATAGACCACCCGTCCACACCGCCACGGTGGGCGCGTTTCGATAAGGGCGAAACGCACAAAGGCGCTCGTTTGCTGTGCGGTCAATGCGCGTTAAAAAATATTTCTTCTTTCAGTCCCGCCTTCCTCCCGTCCTTTAGAGGGAGGTTTACGTGTTCACCGAAAATTGAGACAATTAGTGCATATTGCCATTCCTCAATTCAATTGGTTTTGGGGGGAAAGGAAATGGCGCAGTATCTGTCTCATATATCGTTGGACACCTGAACCGCACCGTAAGGGAAGGGTAAAGGAGGGAGTCAAAGAAGAAAGGAAGAGAGAGGTGCCGTAGTGGAGGGCTCCGGAATAATTTCGACCACCTGGGGATCTTTAACGTGCACTGACATCACACAGCACACGGGCGCCTTGGCGTTTCTCCTCCATAAAAACGCAGCCGCCGCGGTCGGGTTCGAACCCGGCAACTCCGGATCAGTAGTCGAGCGCCCTAATCACTGAGGCACCGCGGCGGGGCCTCATCCTCAAAAGCAATCTTCAGTGCAAGCGAGGAAGTAACATTTCCTTTTAAATAAAAAGCTTTACTACTATAGATGCCTTGCACCGACGTCACATCCGGTGTCCATCGTATGCCAGTCGGCCATGCTGTCGAACCACCGCCGCCTTTCCGCTCGTAGCTTACCGCCGGTGTGGAAGCATTTGTCAGCTCGTGTCGTTTTTGTCTGCGTCTCTCCACAGCTTCAGTATGGTTTTGTGCGCTATAGTTGGCTGCTCAAACCGTAGCGACAGCTCAAGGAGAAAGAAGAAGCCGACGAACACAAATTTCTACCGAATTCCGAGGATCATAGCAGTCAAGTGCGAGCGTTCAAAGACGCTTAGTACAAATCGGCGCACACTGTGGCTGTCACGAATTAAGCGAGCCGACTTGGACCCGGACAACCCCAACTTCCGTGTGTGCGGAGCGCACTTTACCACAGGTAAGAGGCTTGTGCCGTGAAGTAAATGTTAGTGAAAACGTGGGAAGCAAGGACTGAAACCTGATTTTGATTTGCAGGGGCGCCAGCCGATTTGTTTGACAACACGAACCCAGACTGGGCCCCGTCATTGCATCTCGGTTACAGCACTAGGCCAGTCGGCTCGGATCGCCACGATCGCAGCCAGCAACGACGGCAGCGAAAACGATGTGCCGAGACCGAGATGACCGGGTCGGAAGAGCCGTGCGGCGTCGCCGCACCCGTGCCCGATGTTCCCCCATCGCCGCATCAGGCCGAGGAGGTCGACGGCGCCGGAGAAGAAACAGGTGAGTCGGCCTTGCACCATGCAGTCATAGCCTTAACTTAAGAAATAATTACGCGGTCGTTCTGCAGTCTGGCTCTTTCTTACACACGACCGCTAAACGACGAACGTTCTCTTCCAGGTGTTTATGTGCAGACAGACATGGGCATGAGCGACATTGGGGCATTAGAACAAGAATGCATCAGACTCAACGACTGCGTGTACACTACACGTTCCGAAAAGGTGCAGCTTGAGATGACCGAAGAATCATTGAGAAGTTCAGAGCCCAAGGTAGTATTCTACACAGGGATTGCAAGCTTCACAACGCTTCTTGCAATTTTCAAAATGCTAGAGCCATTTGTTTCACACAGTGTGAACAACAGCCTGGCAAAGTTTCAAGAATTTGTGCTCTTCCTGATGAAGATCAAGCTAAATCTTCAGAATGCTGACCTGGCCTTCAGATTCAATGTGTCTGAATCTACCGTCTCACGCATTTTTGACAAATGGCTTCATGTAGCTCACTGCCGCTTGAAGTCTCAAGTTATGTGGCCCGAACGAAGTGCGCTGCAGCGCACCATGCCGCAAGCATTCTATGATTCATTCGGCAGTGATGTGGCCGTCATCATAGACTGTTTTGAAATCAAGATTGAGAGACCGTCCTCATACTTGCCGAGGAGTGAAACGTGGTCGACTTACAAGGGCAGCAACACTGCAAAGTACTTGATAGGGATTGCCCCACAGGGTATTGTCACGTTCATCTCAGAGGGCTGGGGAGGCCGAGTAAGTGACAAACATATCACGGAACACTGCGGGCTCCTAGACAACTTGCTTCCTGGAGACGTTGTTCTAGCAGATCGAGGGTTTAACGTCGCAGACAGTGTTGGTTTCTACCGTGCCCGGCTACATCTGCCAGCATACACAAAAGGCAAGAAACAGCTGTCGGCTGCAGAAGTGGGAAGCACAAGGAAGCTTGCTAATGTACGTATTCACGTGGAAAGAGTAATTGGACTCATAAGGAACAAGTTTCTGCTGCTGAAGTCTGTCCTTCCGATTGACTATGTGACATGTCGACAAGGTGACAGCATCACTCCACTCGACAAAATTGTGACTGTGTGCTGCGCACTGTCCAATTTATGCCCTTCGATTGTCGCAGCATTGAAGGAACCGAGCAAAGAGAATGTGCCCAAATCTGTTGATGGGTGCCCACCATAACTGGGGATTTATGCACGAGTGCAAGAATGTGGTCATGGACAGAGAAGTTTGTGGGATGCAGATTAGCAGAAAATAATTTATTTGTGCCTTCTCTCACTAGCCAATCAAATGATATTTTCTCATGGTATGGAGCATACATATTTCCTCATGCTTTTTGCCTCAATACACAAAACTAAATTTTTCTGGAATTTGGCATCCTACAAACTTTTGTTATCACTGTGCCTACTTTTAGAGGTGTGGGCGTAAGCAAGTACAGCACACTATAATGCTCTGGTTTGGTATGGTTTGCAGTTTGTACGAGGAATGCATGTGTATACTGATTTCTGGTGGTATATGTGGTTCTTCCCTGCCCTTATATTTTTGTAAGCTGCAGATCAGGTGTTTAGAATTAATTTTAGCAGTTGCCATGACCAACAAGTACCCTTTCCTTCTGTATATACATTTTTGTATTTGTAATAAACTACTTCATCCTCAAACATTCCTTTCTTTCCGTATTTGCATTTGTGTATTTGTAATAAACCATTCAATCGTCAAACATTGTCATGTGTGTACAGTTCATATGTGAAAACTTCAATGAGTTCAATAGGTTCTGCTCAGAGTGGTAGACAAGCTCGTGCAAGACTTCAAAGCTTTTTATTACGCAGACTTTGGGTCAACTGAACAGTTGGATGCCAGTGGTTGGCATGGATAACACACAAAAAATGCCCGTGTGCTGTTCAGTGCACGTTAAAGAAAACCTCGGGTATGACGAGTTGTACTGTCAAGAATGTTGAGTGGGCTAATGCACTAAAAACCCTGTTTGCTGTCCGGTGCATGTTAAAGGATGCTTAGGATATGACAAGTTATACTGTCAAGAACAATGCTCAAATTTTAAAGCAAACATCATGTGTTAATGTATCATACCTGCCCTTTTCGTACCGTACATGGAGTTGCGGAATCAGTGGGTAGCTCTTTGATGCAAGGAAGTGAAAGGCTACGAAGCTACATATTTGCTTGTTTTGGCTGCAGTTTCAAAACACTTATAGACAGCAACTGTTGTACGGTATTGGTATGGTTAGGCTTGCACTGATCTGCTATCAACAGCTCCATAAACCCAGACAGACAGTATTTCCCAAACAAAGCAACACATGGGAAGTGCAACTGGGCACAGGTTATAATGCACTGAGCTTTTATGATAACAGTACACATATGTATTACAGAGGAAAGGAGAACTAAACATCCGCTGTAGAGATGCATAGAAGTTGGACGCAGTTTGAAGCACACTGAAGCATCTGCTACCACCACTACCCTATGCAATAAAACCAAAATTAAGCACGCTGTTTCTCTTCACCTCCTCTGCACTGTGGGCAGTACCACTGCTTAGTTTTAGATGCTCAGGTCAGTCCGACGCAAGAAAAATGGAACCATTTGTACACGCAGGCTTCACTGTCACAAGCAACCAATTTGCCAGTCTCTGGTCCATTACAATAACAATACGCCTGTTTACACAATGCAGTTGTGCCAACGCAGTCCTTCTGCCTGGTGAAATACTTGGCATACAGTTCAGGGAGCACTGCATTCACAAAGAACCTTTCTGAAATTGAGAAGATGTTTTCACAGAAATCTTCATCCCACTTGATGCGTTCTATGTGAAAACTCCGTGCCCAAACTACAGTCACAATACTTCACTTGGCACACAGCCATCTGTCTCTGCACTTTATAATAATATGCATGGCTTTTCTGAAGCTGCATGATCCCATTAACTTCAGTCAGGCACGTGTTTTCATCAATGAATGCAGTTGCATTCCTAAGCACGTATGGGCATTTAAACTCTGCCACACCTTTTCCGCAGCAGCTACACGAGACCAGAGCATCTGGTGTAGCCCCAGCAAAAGGGTACCTAGTGCTGATGTGCAGGCCTGACTTTGACAATTTGAAATTGTCATGTTTTGTGCCTTCACTATTTGCATAAGCTGCTAAGGCATCCTTCTCATGATTCCTACCCCACATGATAGCTGGCACTTTCATAGTTTGGGCTTCTGGATAGCAAATCTCTTTGATTAGGGACACACTCGGATTTGCTACTTTAGTGTGACATGCTTTCTTCATTAAAGAAGCAGTTATTCTTCCCGCTCTGTAAAGGAACCAATGTGGAGAGTCACTCTGCTGCTTCGTTAATGACTCTACTTCCTTTACAGTGCCCTCTGAAATGGTTAAAGAAGACATGAGCTCTCTTCCTTTGTTCACGAGCACGTCGTAGCTGTCGCCTAACGCATCGTCAGTGAACAGATTTCTTAGGCGTGCTGCTGGCTTTTTAACTGGTTCCTGGAACACATCACATCAATCATCAAGCACAGAAAAAAGCGCTGGCACTGCACCATCTTTTCCGATGTCATCATAAAGTGCGTTCAACTCTACTGAAGAAGGTCCTGGGATTTCCAACCTCCTCCTCTTCTGCTGACATTCAGCACATGTACCATCAATCTGCTCTTTACGCCCTCTCGACGAAGTGAAGCTGATATCTCTCAGCCGTTTAAACTGCACCTTTTCAACATAGGCTGGCAGCCAGATGATTTCTTTCTGGGTGCATGAAACTGAGTTCCTGGTACGCACTGCAGTTTCCGCAGCAAAGAGACAAGCTCCAACATGCGAGTATGTCTCGCCTGTACCTGCCATGCAGGCGCAATGGGCAACAAGCACAGTGCCATTTGTCTTGCATAAGATCCAGGCTTTAAGTGGGTGGTCGCTGAGCCGTTGGGAATGGTTGACCTGCGAAAATGTTGTGAAGTTGTACATAACAGTGCACCTTTTTTGTTTGCACAAAATGGGCATATGCACACCAGACAAAGTGGTCTCGGACAGAACAAATTTTCAGTGCTCCAGCATTGTAAGCGGAGAGGCATAGTTTATCTTCTTCATCACTGCATTTTTTCCAGTGAAACTTCTACTAATCGCCATGCTCCGCAAATTTCCCTACGCAGACGTCTGAAATTTTCCTGTCACTAAGCGCTGCCGCCACAGGCAGAAGCACGGTTTATTTTTCATTTGCATAAATTCCAATGGTCATTTTTTTGCGTATGCTCACTGTGAAACATGCCAGAAAGGTTCCTTGAGCTTACCTCTGCGAGCAGAAGCACCTTCTCGTCTTGTAGGCGCACCGCAGATAGGCTTCTCACCTACCCGCTGGTGAAATAGTTATGCGCCTCTAATGATTTACATGCTTTCATTTCTTCTAATGTAACAAAACTAGAGGAGTACACTAAATAGTTCGCGATATTCCCGTGAGTCACTGCAGGTAACACATCAGCGTCCATCGTTGTATCAACACCCAGCCTCAGCGTGTACGGGTCCCTACCGTCGCACATTTGCACTTTTCCTTCATAGCGTACGCGCGCAGATCCAACAAGTTCAGAGAAATAACTCGCACTGAACGGCTCATTCCTCTGAGGAGGAGGCATCGCGTCCGAATATGTAAAAACAATTCAAAGCGTCTCGGGAGCGGTCCGGTGTCACGGGTCTACGGAGCGGACGCACGCGCGCGGACGAAGCGAATGGTTCGGCAGCATGGCCGCTAGCTGTTGATGTGGCCGGAAGTGACGACACGTGCAAGGCATCTATACTTCCGTGGCTTGTGGCTTGTTCTTCGTGTTTCATATGGCCTTGAATGGAGGATAACCACGTGACGTCACCATATCGCAGCTGTGCCGAAGCCGACAAGCCATCCGCCTGGCGGCTGAGGCCGTGAAGCGACAATGTGTCTTCACCAGACCTTAGTTTGCGAGGCTCCTAAGTAGGGCTCCCTTAGGCCTGCGTGCCGGGGGGTCCAAAAAGGAGTTTCATTTCGGTGGAAATAAACGTTTTGATGATGATGATGCCGAAGCCGATGCAGCGGGAGCTTCGAAAGCAAAGAAAAGGCGCATTCCTGGCCCTGTGGGACAGTGGGTACATCAGTCGCGCTTTAAACAACGCGGTGGTATTGCCAGACGTGCAGCTGCATGCGGTGGCACTGACAACGTTGTGGCAAAAACGTGGCACTGAAGCTATGGCCTTTCGGCGTTCATTGTGTTCAGTGGCCTTGGCGTTCTATAACGATTTTCACGAAAGAGAGAGAGCATAACTGGCTCCCTGGGTCAGTCGACGCATCAATCTCGCTTTGAGGTACTTGGTGGTACCGGACGCGGTGGGTCTGTAGTTAGGGCTCTGGGCTATTGATCCAGTGTACCCGGGCTCGAGCGAGACAGCGGCGGCCGCGTTTCAATGGAGGCGAAACGTAAGCGCGCCCATGTGTTGTGCGATGTCAGTGCACGTTAAAGATCTCAGGCGATCGAAATTATTCCGGAGACCTCTATTACAGCCCTTCTTTCTACCTTTCTTCCTTTACTCCCTGCCCTATCCCTTCCCTTGCGTGCCGGTTCGGATGTCTACCGAGATAAGACAGTTACTGCGCCATTTCCTTGAAACTGAAATTGGTTTTTAGGGAAAAGAAATGGCGCAGTATCTGTCCCAGATCTCGGCGGCCACCTGAACCGTGCCACAAGGAAGAAATAAAGGAGGTACCGAGAGATAAGAGGAAGAAATGGGTGCCGTAGCGGAGGTCTCTGCAAAAATGTCAGTGGCTTAGCTCGGCTATGCAAGGATATATGTAGCGAAAGAAAGCTTGAAACTCTCCGGTTGGCCTTGTTCACATATTCCACAACGTATGAAGCACAGGCATAAACGTCCAGTATGACCTGTAGGTCCATGCTTGATTTCAGCACCTAGGCTATCCAAGGACTGAAGGGGTCGCGTCACTCTTACGCCTATTCTCTAGGATAACGGCATGTTGTTCTTCGGTTTCTTGAGCCCGCCGCTGAAGTCTCTTGGTCGCATTCCATCGTTCATCACGGGCCGTCTTCAGAGAAGCAGGACTCAGGTCTCTCCTCCGGCTGCTGTCGCTGCTGCTGGCGGTCGTGACACCGTACGTTAAATGTGCCTGTCTCGCGGCGGCATATTCACGGCGGCGTTTAGCCAGTCGTTCGGCGCGCTGTACGTCTGTTTCCTGGGCAATTAATTTTCTCTTAATCTCGTTCCGCTGTCGATTCCTGGCCTCCTCCAGCTTATTATAATTGTCGCCGTCCATACTCTCACCTCAACTGTGGTTACGGCGCACGCCAGCTCTCCTTTTGAATCCTGTGACATCTTATCACGCATGCGACGCAGCTGTCGAAGCGAGCGGAGGCGAGCGCAACGACGAGGAACGCCGTGTCACGTCCTACCAAACGGCGGCTGCGGCGAGCGGCGCGGTGTGACGTCATGCCAGATGGCGCGGCGAGCGCTCGAAGCACAGTAATCTTCCGCGGCAAGGCTTGCGTTGTGACGTCACGTGCCTCGATGGACTACCGCCACAGCGAAATCGCGAGTTTGCGACCAATAAAGCTTTCGATTTTTTAATTTCGACCACCTGGGGATCTAACGCGCACTCATATCGTAGACAACAGGCGCCATTTCCTTTCTTGAAAAATTAAAAATTGGTTTTTGAGGAAAGGAGATGGCTCAGTATCTGTCTCACGAAACAGCGGAGTGAGTGAGTGAGTAAGAATTTTATTTTCCACCGATGTAGGAGACCCCCTACTCCCCATCCCCGGCACGCAGGCCTGGAGAACGAGGGCCGGGGTCTCCGCGACTAAAGACAGCGGACACCTGAACCGCGCCGTAACAGAAACAATAAAGGAGAAACTGAGAGAATAGAGAGAGGTGCCGTAGTGGAGGGCTTCGAAATAATTTTGACCACCTGGGCATCCTTAATATGCACAGGCATCGCACCGCACTCGGCCACCTTTTCTGTTTCACCTCCATGGAGACGTGGCCGCCGTGGTAAGGTTTGAACCCGGGTACTCGGGACCGGTAGCCGAGAGCCCTAACGACTGAGCCACCCCGACAGGTGTCAGCGACTGTCTCCGGAATAATTTCGACCATGTGGGGCACTTTAACGTGCACTCACATCGCACAGCACGCGGACACCTTTTGCGTTCGGCTTGTATCGAAACGCGGCCACCTCGATTGCGTTCGAACCCGGGTACTCCGGCTACCACTGAGCCACCGCGGCGGGTGCCAGCCACTGTAGAATTCGTTCTCTAAAGGTAATAAGAAGCGGCCATACACCATTATTTGAAGCGTACTAAACTGCCAGCAAATCTCGCCTCAAAGCTTAAATAGGAGTTTGGATGCAGGCGAAACGCAAAAGGCTCCATTGTGTTGTGCGATATCAGGGGACGTTGAAGAACAGCGCGTTATATAAATTAATCAGGATGCCTCCACTGCTGCATTCATCATCATAGCCTTTGGGTCGCTTCGCGTTGTTAAACCACACAATTCGCATTGCTTTCTCTCTTTCCGAGGCAGGATAAAACATGAAACGCTCTATGGTCGAGCAAGCGATAGCATAATAGTAAGAAGCGCTTACATAGCTTTTATCCCTGCGCGCTTCTTTGATTCCAAACTCATCTCCCCATGCATTACCTAAAGTCGAGTTTATTTTTGGCGCTCAGTCGATCACCCACACTAAACGCTATTCCTCATGGAGCTAAAAAAATTCTAACATAGAACTCTTTACGAGGAGGAATGCGGAAACGTGTGTTTTCAGGACAGGAAAATTTTTTGACGAATGGGAAGGACGCTGTAGCTCTTAGACCTCGACATATCGGTGTACACCTCAACCGCGGCTTAAAGCATGCACCTGAAGGTGCCACTGGTACGAACTCGTCTCAGGTTTCAGAAACCATGCAAAGGAAGGTGCATTTTTCATTGGTCCGAACCCCAATCCCAAGCTAGCCTCCAACTTGACTTAAACATGTAAGCTATCTGCAACTTGAAATGATATGACACAATCCAAAATGCTAAACGACGAACGTTTGCTCAAAATTTTGGTCAATGTATTCGGGAATGCTGTCACCACATCGGCTCCTTGGCTCAAGGTCATGTCAAAAACACGCCGAACAAGCTACGGAAGGGAGTAGTAAAGCTTTCGCCAACGGCGAAGCAGGGATTTTCTCCACCGAAGCTCTGCCCTCTGGAATAGCGGCACAGCTCGAAAACATTGAGCCCATTTCGGGCCCCACCCCATCGCTGTAGGCTTTGTGGCTCGGCGCGGTTGGGCCTCAGCTCGACACGCTGCCTCCGTTGGACGCCGCGGCCGCAGTCAATGAAGGCGAGGCCAAGGTAGTGATGGTAAAGCGGGTTTCCCTCGCTAACCCGGCCACCGCGCACTTTAAGGAGTGCGCGGATTTTGGTGCGTTTGCCATCAAAGTTCATGGCCTGGCAGGTACTGCGGGACTAGGGTGTCCTCATGGAGCGATGTTGCCGAATTCCGCATCCCGCTTTTCCGGGCCGAGGAGCATCTATATTCCGCGCCTGCTGGGCAGTTCCCGTCTTTCGCTGAAGCCTTTCTTGCAGGAAGTCCCGGTAACACCTGTGGCGCTTCCTCTGCTCTGGTCCCGCCTGACTGCGAGCATGGGGTAACCTCTCTTTCACCGCGCGGTGAGCACAACCATATTGCTTTTCTGGCACCAACTGGATTTCGGACATGCACCACGTCGCCGTGGCCTTGAAGGCCAACATTAATCCCGGCATGCCGCACATAGTGCCAATGCGCTGCACCATAGGCGCGTCGGCCATGACAGATGATGGCCAAAATGACATGCAGGTGGCAGTCGAGTCAATAATTCATGAACGCTATCGCGTGATGCCCTTCAGGCGGAGCTCGTGTGTCCCATCCAAAAAACCTTTTTCATCCGCTCATTAGAAGCTTATTGGTTGCTTCCTAGCGCATTGCATGTTTATAATGATTGTGATGGCGGAGAAGCGTCGGCCGAATGTGGGCTTCATGGTTTTTATAATGCAGCACATGCTTGAAAAGCGGTCCCATTCACACCTCGAGGGTCGCACCGGTGTTGTTAAGGCGGTTGATGAGTCGCCGTAGATTGGCTTCACCTTGTGGACGCAGCAAGTGAAGGAGCACTTCAGTACAGTGCCTAGAATAGTGCGCTCAGCTGGCTTATTTTTCGTCGTTTTTTTTCGGCTACGCGTGCAGTATTTTCTCTAAAATCGGACAGAAAAACACATCAGAGCCAGGCCTTTGCTAAATGCTTATACCTGTTTTATTCATTTATTTGTCCCATTCATGTCATGTATTTATTTGTCCGCTTGTTTGTCTTGTTGTTCGGGTCAGACACCTTGTCATTTAATCGTCGGCATAAAGTTTTGAGGAGAATGTTTGTACTGCACCACAACACCTATTTCGGCACTATCTCACTCGTGTGTCCCTTTTCACAGACGTCGAAGTCTGAAGGCTCCTCATCGCTGAGCAATTCGAGTGTGAGTTCCGTAGCCACGTGGCCCTTATTCTGGACCTTTAAAATTCCACATGCTTGCACAGCTATTTCACCACAACGTAAAAGTGAGCCACAGCATTCACATCTGGCATTGCTGGGTAAACCAGCCCTCTCCTCTCAATTTCTTTGACAAGACTGTACTTGTGATTTTCTGGCAAAACGGCGACAGTGTTATCACTTGTCAAGAGATCTTTGCATTTGTCTCATTTGAACCTCTTCAGAGCGATGTGCACCGAGTAACCAGCCACATATCCAATGACTGGGACGCCATCCGTCAGTTTTGACAGCGCCTGTTCGGCCACAACAATGTTCAATTCTCTGCTTGGCACGGCTGTTTGCGTTTGCAGCTCTTCCCAATTTTGATTTTTTCGATGTCGATTGCAGATACCGCGCTCATTTGTGGAAGCGTGCTTTGTAGTCGCAACTTGTTCTCACATTCATAGATATGCCTTACGGTCAAATGATATATTGCGAACCAGTCAGTCCTCGGTAACACCCAAAGCGGTCTTCTAGGGGGTCGGTCTGGAACTTCCCAAGAAGCACAAAGGAGGACTTCAGCTTGACGTTGTGCACTTTTTGGTGTATTACGCCTAGGTTTTGCGTAACTGCCGTTCGTGAAACAACCCGGGCTCCACGGAGGGCTCTGCGTTCCGCCGGGCCGACGCAGCAGCATGTTGCGCTGAGAGTCGGAGGGCAAGCGTCAAACGCCAGGCATAGAGCGTGCTCAATTCTTGCCGAGCGGATTGCGCATCTTCACTCGCTGGCCAATTGTGAATGACGAATTCTGCATACGTGGGCAATAATCCGTTAATGCTGCTATCGCGTGATAACATTATGGTGGAGCTTGTGTGTCCCCTCCAGCTTCTTCTTCTTCTTCACCCCAAGTATATGGCACATACCCACGCGGGGGGATTGGCCAAGATGTAGTTGAATAAACAAAGTTTCCATGGAAGATGATGACAGAAATGAAGCACCAATCGTGAATTTTGAAAAATCAATGAATAAAAACAATAGAACAATATTGACAGTTAAATAACAGGCAGCATGTTGGTGAAAAAATAAGAGCTCGTAGAAGTTTAAAAGAATTAGCACATCAACCTACCAGTTGCAATTATGTAATCGTGGAGAAACCCACAAATAGAACCCAATGCAAATCCCTTGGCATCGCACCAAAAGATAATAATACTGGCAAAGATAAAGGGAACCCTAACCTGGAGAGAAGGACCTCCAGGTGAATCTTTCTCTGAAGTGCGAACTTTGGGCAGTAGAGGAGAAAATGGTCTAAAGATTCAACTTTCCCACATGCGTCACATAGGTTCGTCGGTGTCAACCCACACCTGCATAGATATAAATTCGAACTTGGAATCCTGCACCGCAACCGCGTCATTATTACCTCACAAAGCGTGGATTTACACGAACGGACGTTCCAATTATATGCTAAGTGCTGATAGTCAGTGGTATTTAGTAAGGGATCTCGTAACCTGGCTAATATACGTAGGAACCGCTGAAACCTGGAAATCACCAGCAGGCTGAATTTCGGGACGGGATGTGTCACTGACCCGTCAAGACCCGACCTTGCTAAGTAATCAGCCACCTCATTTGAATGAATACCTGCATGGCCAGGGACCCAGACAAAACGGACCACCTTCAATGTGCATGGGACAAAAAATCGCAGGATACGGCTCAAAAAATCTTCTTGTGAAGTGTCAAGGGAGACTAACACTGATAAACAATAGGCGAGAATAATAACATGAGACACATGGCATGGAATTTTGTGAAGGGCCATTCCAAGAGCCAAAAATTCCGCAAAGAATATAGGAATATAATCTGGGATGCGGACGGAATAGCTCCATGCCAAATCCTGCGAAAAGATGCCAACTGCAGCTTTTTGGCAGTTGACGGAGGCATCGGTAGCAAGCACCGCATGATGGGGGTATTTCTCTATGTGATCCGAGAGAATACCGTTTAAAATGTTTGCTGACATGTGTTTCGCATCAGATGGGAAGATGTGGTCGAAGTGGAATTCCACTGCTGCCGGCGTGTCATCAACCCACTGCAAAGAACTGAGATCAACACCAATCGGCGTTAAAAGGTTATGCGTTAACATAATTTGTGGCATTTGATACCGTGGCCAATGATGAGAAAAGAATAAGGCCGGCTGAGACACAAAAAAAGGAGTACTGACATCAGTCACTAGGTCCATCGACCTGAGGAAAGTTCGCACCGTGAGTATTTGAAAACGGGAAGTTAGATCAGGGATATGGGCTTCCAGATAAAGCAGGGCGTTTGAAACAGATTTTGGGAGACCAAGGCAGAGGCGGTGAGCGCGCCTTTCCAGTTAGATTAAGGGCTGAATCTTGTAGCTTGCGCTACCAGAGAACAGAATGCAAACAAATACAAGTATAGGTCTTACGTAGGCTTTGTATAGTAACAATAACGTGTCGCGGCGCATCCCCAACTTTTTATAGGCGATTCTTGTCAGCCGGCCTAGAGCGCGTTCTCCTTTAATCGATGAAGGCTCCAATCTAATGCTGGGTGATAAGTAACACCCAGATATTTTACGGATTCCACTTGTGGAATCTGGAGAGAGCGATGGACTAATGAAATGTGCAAAGGCCTGTCTGGAGGAAATACCAAAACTCCGCATTTGTCTACATTCAGGGATAAATTATACCCTGTAACCATACTCCAAGAGCATTCAAATATTCCTGCAGAATGTGGTAAAGGGAGTGGATATCCCTGGCCTAGGCGAAAAAAGCTATGTCATCTGCATACACAAAAACTGTTATATCAGGACGAATGGGGATGCCACTGACCAAAATATTAAAAAGCAGAGGGGATAGCACCGATCCTTGCGGCACACCTCTTGATTGATAATATGTATTTGAACATAGGGTTCCCTCGGCGCAGTAAAAGAATATGTCCTTTAGAAATTCAGATATCCACGCATAAATGTAGGTTGGAGGATGTAACTGAGCAAGTCTGTTAAGTAAAATAGTATGCTCTACACTGTCATAGGCCGGATTCTGCTCTCTAGATCCACATGCGCGGACCATATAGAGCATCCACGACGAAAGCCAATCTGGGCTGAGCTGAGACCGTTGATGTCATGAACATGTCTTGTGAGGCGACTGTGCACTATTCTTTCTATTAATTTGACTAAAGTTGAAGTCAGTGCAATGGGCCGAATATTATCTAAGACGTATCCTTTTCCTACATATTTCATTAATAAAATAATTTTCGCCGTCTTCGAAATGCTTGGAATCCATGCATTTTCCAGAGAAGTATTGCCCAAATCTAAGAGGGCACTTGTAAACTCCTGGGCTAAAATTTCAATCATACCAACAGTGACACCATCTGTTCCAGGAGCTGCAGGATGCAACATTGCCAGGACTGAGAGGAGCTCTGATGCGTCAACCTCGGTATAATCTGAATAGGGTGAAATTGTGCACAAAGGGACCTTGCTCTGCGTCTAGGAAGCGTAACGCCAATCCCTGAGCAATACACTCCAGGCTTTCCTGAGCCTTTTGTGGTGATAACACTGTTGAACTAGTGAGAAGAGGGACGACAGAACTCTTGTTACGTTCCATGAATCGATACAGGGCTTTCCGATGACGAGGATTTGAAAGATATGTGTTTAAATTTTGGTTGTACTCCTCCTTGGCTTTTGCAAGTGTTCTTTTGAAAGATGCAGAGAAGAATTTGTAATTTAACCAATTAGCCGAACTCTGGTTGCAGGACAGCCTCTTCCAGGCCGCTTTTCTGCGACGATAGGCCTTCTCACATTCTTCTGTCTACCGAGGAGACGGCTGTTTAGTAGAGGCTGCTGCGGGCACAGCGAATATTGAGTAGTCTATTGCATTTTGCAAAAATGAAACCGTCTGCTGAGCTCTGTCATCCCGGCTTGTATTAACTATAGAGGCAAGTGAGGTGGACATCAGATTTTTATAAATTTTGTGGTTGAGAAATTTATGGGTTGCACAACTAGCTTTAAGAGGAGATAACCGGATAGTGAAAGTTATAGGAAAGTGATCACTAGACGTACCCGAATCCTTTGTCGACCAATCAGTCACATCTAGCCTACCTGCTGATAATGTTAAGTCAATGGCTGAGCGGGCAACCTCTCGCATAAAGGTTATTTCTCTAGAATTGCAGCAGCGTACAGCATTTGCAGACAGCCACGACCAGAGAAGCTGGCCGCAGGAATCAGTACGACTTCCCCAGTCACTATGGTGAGAATTAAAATCTCCTGCGATGACTGCACTGTTTGTGCCAGTCACCAAGCTGTCTAAACAGTCTGTCCTGTGTACACCTAAAGAAAAATAGACATTAGCAATTGTAATATCAGCACAATGCAGAAATGAAATTTTGATCGCTAAAAGCATACAGTCAGGGAGAACAATTTTCTTAAAGATAGATGCCTGATGACATAAATTTTGAGATAGCATGGTTACCAAGCAACCTCCCCTGCCAAGATTTCGATCTGACCGGAAAACTCGAAAGTTTTTCATTGAAAATGATTTATACGGTGATAACCACGTTTCTTGTAAAAGTACAATATCAGGCTCATGCTTGTGAATAAGTATGTCTAGATCTGGACGAGAAGACAAGACGGAACGGCAATTCCATTGTAACACTTTGATACCTGCCATGATTACTGACCAATTGAAGAGGCCGAAACCGCCTCTTTAAGGATATCAACATGGGGATGAAGTTTGGGTGGTCCCTTTTTAGCTTTCATCTGTGGAAAACTAGAATTAGATAGTGATGAGGAAGCACGGCGCTTCTGCGTAGGGCACGACATTTCGACATCTGTTGTGCAGATGTCACTGCGACATTCACTGCTAGGAACAGAGATGTTAGGTGGGACCTGGGGAGCATCAGAAGGTGGTGTAGAACGGCTAGCACTAGCTGCAGAAGCTGAAACAGATGCAGACGTTGCTGCCAGGACGGGTGTTGATGGTGACGCAGACTGAACTGCAACAAACGGAGCCAACGCCTCAGAGAAAGTGTTTAGCATTCGCTCAACCACATTATTAAAAGCTTTCTCGACTGTGGTCACAATTGAGGCAGTCAAGTTGGACACCAATGTCCCCAACAGAAGCGCGCACACGACTAGCATATGAATCTTTTTTCCTCTTAAGAACAGCGTAAGCATCGGCTCTTGAGCACCGCTTCTCTTTGATAATTTCCAACAAGCTACGCCCTTCAATACGTTTTGCGCAGTTGGCATCATCAGCTGAGTGACTGTTGCTGCAGAGGCAACAATGAGGCTTCTCTGAGGTGCAGTGATCAGTACAATGACCTTTTCCACCTAAACGGCAGCGGGTCTCCGACTTGCATGCTTTGCCACTATGCCCGAACCGCCAACAGTTGGTGCATTGAAGAGGGCGGGGCTCTAGAGGGTCCACACGGTATACAATCGGCCAGATTTTTAGTTCAGCAGGGCAGGAAGAGCCAGCAAAAGTTGTTATTACAGACTCAGTAGCAACACGCGAGCCGTTTACCTCTCTACTGCAGCGGTAGACTGAAAGGACCCCAACACCTTCATTCTGAAATTCCTGTAGAATTTCTTGCGGGGATGATGCTGGGTCGACACCTCTTACGATACCCTTGACACATGCAAGCTGTTCGGGAATGAATGCTTTCACCGGCAGCGAACTGAAAGTTTTGCACTTAAGCAAGTCTGCAACACAAGCGATGTCCGAGGACTTGCACACAATTCCTCGACGGCCAAATGGACGCACCTCAGAGATCTGCAGGTATTGGACAGTCAATGATCTTAGCTCCTGTTGAATTAGTTTGGGGGTTTTCATTTTGATCACACCCTCACCGATTGGGACGTTAGCCACGGGAACCGCATCAATGCCATTTTTGTGAAAGGACTCAAGTGGCAGGCTTTGGGCTGGCAAGCTGGCAAACCAAGCTGCCGACCCTCCACCAGAGGAGGTCAACGACATCTCTCAGCAAAACGCACTCTCAGGTTCACATGAACTGCGTCTTAAACTACGCCTTGACCAAAACCCCCCAACGTAGAATGGGCTCACCAATGATGCACAAGCCGGAACCACCAGAAGATGCAGAAAACAGCAGCGGCCAGCAAGAACACGTCAGCTTTTGTCAGTACTTCTTTCTCTTTGCGTCGGATCGGTGGAAGTTCTTAAGCAGAACACTAACAGACCATGTCACCTTTTTGATCGAAACCGCAAGCAAATATCTATGTCATTACATATATAACAAGATATGACCAGCACAATACTCATCGACATGTGCGCGGTGACGGGAACTGGCTACCCTCTACCACTCTGCATGGGGCTGTCTCCCCAGCCACATAAAACCGAAAATTGAAAATCAGTTATCCAAGCAATGGGAGACGCTTCTGAGCAAACCTGCAGGACATGTGTCTGCTGATTGAGCTGGCGAGGCTGGCCGCTAGTGCCAATGGACTCCTGGTACAGGGAAGACCGCCTAGTAGAGCCAGGTCCCCTTCTTATAATCCCCTTGCTTTTCAGTGGGGCTCGACGCTCTTTGAAGGGGTCTTTTTCTTTTTCAGTGTCGATTCGGTCCAGTGCTTGTATTTTTTTTTAATTTAACCTCCTCTGTTAATGCTAGAACGTTATTGCCCCCATGTCGGGAAAAAATTGTCGGCCGTTTGTGGTCTCGCTGCCGGAGCAACCGACCGCGCAGGCAACCTAGGTGGGCCACCTGGGTCATGTGACTATGGGGGGCCATCATAACCTGCACACCGGATTGTGAGCAAAGTGACTAGCGCGGCAGGTGGTAGCTAAAATAATGATTGGTCGCGAGAAGTTGCTCCGGAAGAGCAACCTGGGTCTCACAAGCCCCACCTCGGTGACAGCACCTGCCATCGCAGGGAAGTAGCGCATCGTTTGTCGACTGTTCCACTGCGCCAGAGGTGGTGCGAGAACTCCCAGGTTGCTATGGGTTTAGGGAATGACCCATTCCGCATATGTAGGCGTCCATTCATTAGCGCTATCAACTTATAATTTTAAGCTGGGCCTTAAAAATGCCCTCAATTCTTTCCCTTTCTTTGTGTGACCGCGACCTCCTGTAAGAATGGATCTTCAACGCGGTAGAGTCAGTAATCGATGCGACTATCGTGTGCCCAGTGTTTCGGTACAGCAAGTTCGCCGAATGTGTTCAGCATAAAGGCCCCCTTAAAACCTGTCACCAGTGCCAGACCTGTGGCATAGCGGCTATCGTGTTTGGTGGGGCTGCTTCGATGCAGCTTGCCCGGTGTGTCAGCAGACCAGGTTGGACGCGCGCAGGCCTGGCCGGGGCGCCTCTTACCACCCTCTTCGCCCACCTGCCGTTTTGAGCGCGGGAGGTCGACAGGTCTCCGCAGGGCTTCCCATCGGTTAACACTATCGAGCGTGTTAACTGGAATGGCAAGCACGCGACGCAGTATCACGTGACAATGCGTCCTGTATTAATAGTATTACAAGGCAGCACCTAGGTGCTCTTATTTTTCTGTCATTAATTCGCGCTTTAATCCACCTAACCTGCATGGCATAACATTGACGACAGGAAGTTTATCGAAGGAAAGAAGGTTATAGAAGGAATTTTCGGCGTCAACTTTTGGCGGAGCGTGCCTGAGATGAAAACGACCTACGGTTACCACCTCATAAAAAGAAACGGAACCCAGAGAATACTGTGCGAAGTCGATGGCATGAACAGGGAACATCCCATGCCAATTTTACTGCCTCTGATCACGTGACACAGTTGGCTCTCGGAGAGGGAGCTGCGTTAAGTGGAGGTGCCGTCCTGACCGCTACTTCTCAGCGCTGAGTAACCGGAACTCTATTTCAAACAGGTTGTCTTTATCAAGGCATCCATGGTACAAACTAAGAGATTTTTGCACCTTTTCGCACATGGAGTTTTACCCGCAGCAGGTGCACTCAACGAATGAATAAAGGTTATGTTAAAGCATTCACGGCGCCCTGTAGTGTCAGTCATGTGTGGTCACTAGATTCAAATGGACGACCTGTATCTAGAACATCCGGAGAAGGTGCAGCAGCGCTCGTGCTAGGTTTCCCTGAATGTCCGGGCTAGAAGGTTAACAGCACTCAGGCAGTGATGTCTCGCCATACCGACATAGAGCCTTCAACCTTTTGCCTCACGACGCCGTGCAAGTCGAATGGTAAGATATTCCGAAGAGGTGACTCAATTGAACAACAAACAGAGCTACAACGTCTGGCCTCGTAATGCCATGGAACTCGAAAGCTACAGTCTCCAGCCTGGAGACGCCGCCTTAATTTCCGAGGGTGCACGCTAGGGCTTCGCTATGCTTCCCCCCCAAATTCCCCAAACACATTGCTTCATGAGGCCATAAATCACCTCGACAAAAACTACTAGGAGGTGTTGTTACAGTGTCTACCAAACGCTAACTCACCTCGTTTGGTCTATCGGTCAGCATTTCCTTCTTTCTTCTGTCGGGATTTGAAACGTTGGTATTGCTCGTCAGCTAGTTTTCTGCTCATACAATCTGTCGTTCTAGTATATCTCAGTAGGCCCATCTCCTCCGCCTTTGCGACACCGGGACTGCAGAGTGAGTTATACGTCACCCCTCATCCTGGATCCCGCTTTCCCTGCAAATCTGCTGTCATCCTGACCGAGCAAAAGTTGCTCAGACAATCACGTCAATCCTCCCGCAATGAATCCTCAGCCTTTGACGAAGCGAATGCGGACTTGACACTGATTCCATTTGTTCTTATTCCATTTGACGAGTCCTCGTCGTTGACGTAGTCGGTGTGACATTCCACTTGAAAGGTGGCGTGCGCAGGTGTGTGACAGAGGGCGTGTTGGCAGGTAGCAGCAGAGCTAAACGCCACCTGCCACAGCCAGAGCGGAGGAATGGACAACTGCAAGGTGGCAGCATGGGAAGAACTCGGAGAGTAGCTAGCAGCGTAACACTTCATCTGCCAGCTGGAACAGGTGGCGCGTGGAGAGCTGCGCTCAAAGTTCGTATTACTGGCTCTCGTAATCGTCATTCCATGTTTTTGTTCTCTTTTCGTCGCTGGTTTAAGTAACGTCACGTCATACTTTCCAAGCTTGCAATTATCTCAAGCTCTTGGACAGGGAAGGTTTGGCATCGTTTCAGACACTGATGAAGACAAAATTCGAAGGGATGGTCCTGACGGCACGTCACCAGCCTCGCATGATGGCCGTGTTACCGAGTGCGGCACCATTGGTGCCATCGCCACACCAAGCTCTATAGGATTTCGCGTAATGGCCATGCGAGCGCATAACGTGCGCTTTGGGAGATCTTAAAAAATGTCGTCGCTTAGTTTTTGTTTCCTTATTTGATGACAGCCGCTGCGAACGATACCTCGGTAGTCAAACCTTGGCCAAACAATGCGGCCAAGAACTGCGCTCTCTACGCGACCACCAGGCCCAGTCTCGTGACCACAAGTACTGTGAATCCAATTGAAAGAACTCTGCTAACACCATAAAATGGGTGGTGCTGTGACATGGGTGAATATCTCGTGTAAGGGAAATCGGCGTGACGTATACGTCACTACAACGTCGGTCATTTTGTGGTGCTATTCTACACACTTAGTGAACCAGCAACACAGAATGCATCAGGGCGATAGGAATCACTTAAAAGGTATTAACCATAAACACCCATGACCTGAATGCCTTTACCACAAGCCTTTTGCCTAAACGCCGTCTTCCTATAGAAATTGAACAAAAGGCATTTACCATGAAGGCCTTGCCCCTAAAGGCCTTTGAGTCCTTTTAAATAAAGGCCTCGTGATAAGTAATAAAGAAACGTTGCTCCTAATTACTGCCCGTCTCCTGAATACAACATGCTTCATAACCCGAAGTCTTCAATGAGCACACAAAAGCCTAATCCGCACCACATAGACCAATCCTCACAGATTGACTCAGCTAGGCCGTCGATAAGTAGTTCCTCACAACGATTACTGGCGGTTTTACGGTAAAAGACACCGCAGGACCACAACTTCCATGACTAATGTGACAACTGTGACAACGCAGGTGTGCAGGCATGCAGTTGTCGAGGCGGAACCAATGAGGCTTGCTTCGTCGCGACAAGCGTGGCATCCAAAGGTATGAACTATTACAACATCTGTTGGCATGGGAGGAGATGTACGTTGAGGGCAGCAACAATGTTTTTTCTAATCGTACGTGGCAGGACCGTAACAGGCAAATTTACTGAAACAATTCCTCGCCTGTTAAATGAATTCTCTTTACAGTATATTCTGACATTAGTATTTTGAAGGACATGGCCATGAGTAAAGTGAGTCGGAGAGAATTGTAATGACATAAAACGCAGCTGTCCTTTTTTGACTTTTTGGAAGTTTCGCTTTCTTGCTGAACTTTCTACATCATTTTGTTTTTATCGTTTCTTCTTAGTAGTATTCGGTCTTTTCCCAAACACGATTTGCCCGCCTCAAGCCAATCGTGTGCGTCGTTTAAGTCTGAAGACGTGCTATATATGCAGTGGCTCAGCGAGTATCACTGCATTTATGCAGAAGCCCTCATTGAGCTCCTGTGCGCTGTTTTCTTGACTATAAACTGCCCGGAAACCTCCAACAGTCAACTACCGCTCAGCACAGGTGTTCCCAATCATGCCCAGCAATTTCGCACCAAACATTTAGAAAATTGGAACATTAAGATACTTTTGAGTCGCTTTTAAACGTTAAAACCCCATAAAGCTTAAACAAGTGACGACTTCCATAGAAAACCGATAGGGAACGCTTTTCACGATAGCAATAGTGTTAACAGAAAAAAAATCCAGACTGCCGTCGGGTGATCGGCAGATATGTTGATTGCTAGAGTGAAATCTTAAATATATATGAAAAAATTGTTTTCACAACTGGTTTCCCGTTCAGAAATGTTTTTTAAAAGCTGCTGGGTATGTGAAACCTCATGTCCAATAATTTCGAGCAAAATATTGGAGAATATAAAAATTGTTAAACATTTTTCAGAAAATATTGAAGGTAGTCATTCATTAAGATATGTACCAAAATCTTCAATAGATCATGACCATACATAACCTGACATCACTAATCGGCAGCCTGAACTGTTCGATCCAATCGAACAGTAAAGACTGCCATTGTAAATCAATGGGGGCATCTTTTGACGATAGCAAAAATGTGCCTGCCGATTGGTGACGTGCGGATATATTGATTGTTATAGCGAAATCTTGCATTAGATGAAAAATTAAGTTCATAAAAGGTTTCCCGCTCAAAAAATGCTTTCGTCCAGAATTGTTGGGTATGTTTGTATCGGTGCAATGCATTCTTCGCTGCAGGCTGTCCCACTGCCAGTACTACTGACACGCCTACCCTCGACGTTGCTTAGCACCTCTGGACTCTGATAACACCAGGCACATGAGCAGTCAGTCAGCACTGGAGCATTCTTGGACATCCGGAATATATCGCGTCACAGCACCTAAATCGTTTCCAGCGAGGGTCCTTGACGAAGAAAGCATTCCACCTGTACGCCGTGATAGCGGCGAGCCGCGACGTCATTCTTGCTGGCTATTCAGCTGGCGGCGGCGCTCGTGTTATTCCTCATGCTAGTTATTTCATGACCACCTACATTCTCCTAAACAGGAACCTTTCCCACAAGTCCCGCAAGACAGCAATGACACCATACGACCATAGCAACACAGCACGAAACGGAAAACACAATATTCGAGGATTCCTCAAGAAATATTTCCCGTTACCGTGCACATATGAGCATCCACAACCTTGAAAACCACAACGCCATAGCTGCAACTGTAACAAATACAGAAAGACGAAACGCAAGCACCTCAACTATGGACGCATTCGCAAACACCTCAACCAGAATGGGCAAAAAGCACGAGTGAGCACAACAAAAGCAACTGCGACCAACAACAAGAACTCCTAACCTACCGCAACCTGCCAGGACGATCAATGGAGATCATGTTCGTGCCTCGGCAGCTGCAGCGCAATCCAGCAATGACACACAATCTACTCAGCGTCGACATGCCTTCCATCATCACGGCTTGCCTTTGCTGCGGGAGAAGAGAGTAAGGTGAGTAAATCTGATATCAGCCACGTCGAGCAGTCCGCTCCAACATAAAACGCCAAGAATGTGGTGCGACGCCCTGTTCAGACTTCTTTTCTGGAACCACGCCGTCGAAGGAGACAACTCTCATTATGTAAGACAAAAAAAGACGATTTAAGCGTGGTTAGAGAAAATGCGCATTGGATGCGTTCCCACTTCGGTTTCTATTTCAGTTCGAGGCTTTAAGGCGGCAATGTGAAGCAGTGTTTTCTGGATCTACAGCGCGTGAACGGAAGTTGATGCATGCAGTATCGGAAGTTGATGTATGGAGTATTGTATATGGTTCCCTCTCATGGGCTCTAGTCTTTCTTCATTTTCACTCTTCCTCATATATATTTCCCCTTTGCCGCATGGTGCTCCCGGTTCCAGCCCTGACTTCAGCAGATACGGTGCAGCTGGATCCTTTCGCTTTCTCTCTATTAGCACCACTACGCCAACGCCACTTAGCGAACACCACAGTAATCGATATCATGCCTTATCATGTTTCTTATATTGAAAGAACTATGATCTATCTGCCCAGCGTTGCGAAGATTCCAACCAACATTTTTTTTTTTTTCATGCAGGTTTCTGTCCCATCCCCGCTTCGGAGTTTTGGCTGCTGCGGCTGCGCCAACGCCTGCAACAACAACAGCCGGAATCCGCTGGTGACGTGTATCTGCTTGCTAAGCCACAGATATCCCCCTCCGCTGACTGTCCACAGCTTTGTATGCAGAGCGCGAGGTGTGCGAAGGAGTTGTGCAGGACGTCCGTCCCGGCACTATTTCTTTTTTTCATGCCCACATCAGTCAGCGCGGTGGCCTCACTGCGCGACAAGCGCTGCTACTTCTCATTCACGGGGCCTCATCGACACCCACGGATCCACACGCACAGCAGATAACGGCGAACACTGGAGCAGCTCCGCTACGGCACTACACTACTACACCTCTGGCGTACCATAGCGAGGCACCACCTATCCAACCTCACGCACCCAGGCTACAGGATACCAGCAAACAACACTGACAACACGCTCTAACCACCGCACTTCTACACTCAGAGCACTAATCCATGCCATCCACGACAGCCCCAGCCTGTTTCATCACTGTTGCAGAAGTGTCAGCACCACAAGTCAACATAGAACAAATGTAACAACCGCACGAACATCACCCAAAACGACAGCCACATAGAGTTAGCGTTCAACGCCACCAAGGATGCAGTATTTACAGTACCGTAACCGTTTTGTCACTTCGTCATCACCGTCCAAATGACTCGCTGCGGGGCAGGCTCCTGTAAATCAAGTCCACTTAGTTCCTGCTGCCCCTCCTCATGTGGGCCGATATTTAGAAGAGGACGGTGGCACTTCTATTTCTCGTCCCTCACAGTCAACGTTCCAAACACAGACCACAGCACACACAACACAGCCGCAGATATTGACGAATTCGTCCGCCGCGCATCTCAAACCGTCATAACCTGAACAGCTTTCACGATCTCTACAGGTTAGCAGTCACACAAGTACAGCAACGATCAAAACTCAAAGGGTAATAGAAGAGAACCGCCATAGCACGTAGCACTATTCAACCATCGAGCAACCACGTACCACAACCATTGAAACTTTCAGATCAGCACTTCCTGCCTCTGGCTTGCTTTCACGACCACAACTATCGTGACACAATGCCTCGCTCTTAGACCATTCAGTGTGGTACCCCTTCTATTCCTCATGGCTGCGCCAATTTCTGCCGTCACGTTGAGAATTCAGAACGCAGTGTCAACAGTCACCGCCACGCATCGCAAATAGATTGCTGCCTTCAATGGCCAGAGCATCTGTCAAGACAGCCACCGGCTACACGACGTCCCAGAAACAAGCACAACTCAACCGCCGATTGCCGCCTTAACGCAGCGGTACCAGAAGCAGGAACTACAAGTTATATCGGATATTTGCGATATCGGATATTTGCGACAAAGCACCTTAACGGCGCCCAGCGCACGCCGTTACCAGCGCCTTTCAAGCCAAAGTACTACGCTTACTGGAATGGAAGCGGGACAGCTACTGCAACTGCTACTCTGGGACAGACGTTGCAGTAAGTTCATGGCCAACAAATATCTAAGCGTGCTATCCAAACGGTGCTGATATGCAGCAGAATCGTCGCTTCCGGCTGTTATACACCGCTAAAATTAATCTGAAAGCACATTTTCGAGATTCAGTCGTCAATTTTTTATGTAAATTTTTGAGGCTTAGGCTAATTATGCCCGTTTAAGTGAAGTTGAACCGAAATATTTGTAAACAGGCTTAGCGAGACGGATTCCGCCGCGTTTAATTGCCAGTGTTGGTGCACATTAGAGGTGTCATTTATGCTAGGAGGGTTTTGTACTTTCTAATAAGATGTTTTCTGGCGGCTTAAGCTGCGAAATATACCATCTGTACCTCGCAAATATACCACATTTGCTGAAACGCAACCAAGAGTTTCAAGTAGAGCAGTGCGGCCTCCATGTTTCGGGCCCCGCTTAAGGCCACCGATGCGGAGAGATGAGATTCACATACCTCTTAGCGATGAGGCTTTTAACGATGGTCACATATATGAGGGACGGCGTAGTGAAGGGCTTCGTATCTGGCTTTTAACGACGATAACATATATGACGCTGAAAGGCCTAATGGCACACCTTGATAAGCCACCATGAGTCTTCCACTTAGCCTTACATCAAACAGCATCAAACAGCTCGGGGATTTTCGCATTTCGCTTCCTGATAAATGCAGCCACCGCAGCCTGGATTGAATGCGCGGCTTTGAGAGCAAAAGCGGAACGCTAAAGTCACTAAACCGACGCGGCTACTTAATTTCTTATAGTTAACTTTTTAACGATTATATTTAGGCGCCTGGTTTCAACTGGCAAAATTGTAGTCGGCCGTTGGTAATAACCATATGTTTTCGAATTCAGAAAACGCAACTGCCTTGGGTGGTATGGCAGGACATTTTGGCAAGCGTTGAAAGATGGGATCATGGCTCAACCGCGTTCACTATATCGGCCGAACGACATTTGTATAACGTTGTTTCAATCGGTGCTGAATTCCGCATTCGTCAGCGTACCTCGAAGATATAGATTTGCTGAAACCTGAGAAAGAGTTTGAAGCAGTGGGGCCTCCAAGTTTCGGGGCCCGGCTTAGGGCCACCGCTGCGCAGTGATGAGATTCACATACCTCTTAGCAATCTGGCTTTTAACGACGGTCACATATATGACGCTGCAAGGCTTAACGGCACACCTTGCAAAAAAAGTACCTTTATTTTATAAAAATGTCATCCCAAGCTCCCGATTGAGTTCTTAGTCCAGGACCCCAGCGGTGTCAGACACCAAGCGGTCTTTTAACGGTCTTGCTGTCCAGGCCCGCTTCTCAGGCATTGGCCTTGGGTTTGGAAAGCAGGTTAGCGCGCCTAAATTCTCAACGCCCAACTGTTACCATCCTCCATTATCAGCGGCCGCAAATGTGCTGAAAAAAATCGTGATTCCTAGTTTACACTAAATCTTATCAAGCCTTTAATGTCAATGCAAACAGATAGATGTCAATTACTAAACCATGAATCTCGTGAGAAAGAGAATCAAGTGTTCATTCTTTTTCCGAAACGTCATGATTATAACAGGAAACTCTGTGTACTCATGTGTACGGTTTGCTTTGCCCCACATTTCTTTCCATTCAACAGCCATATTTAGGTGATGTGCGGAGGCCTGGACGCCTACAACGGTTGACAGACAACGAAGTGTCAGCATGCCAACATGGAGATACAGCGCGGAAGCAGTGGTCAATTGGCGTAGGCAGCCCACCACGCCCGCTTCGAAGCGGCCAGACCTGAAGAGCAGCTGTTGCCACAACTACCGAAGAACAGGAACGAACCAACCAATGGCTCCAGTTTCTGGGCTGAGCGAGCTGTTGACGCCGGCATCGCCCCATGCGACCTGATACAGTCAAGCAGCATGCCCCAGTACGCCATCGCTTCGAGTTCCCGGTCAACGCTCGAGAAAGGTGGGGAGTCTTTACACACGGCTATGTGCTCCGCAGGCCACTCACGAATTTCGCCCCGTATAATAATCGCATACCATGTGTTCTGTCCTTGATTTCTCGTTGTCTATTCTGTACTAGCCATTATGTCTTGTATTACCTTTCTTAAAACACGTTCTAATAAACTTCATGCAGCAACCTTTGAGCAGATATGACCACAACTAAACGCAGTCTCTTGTACATACGGCAGCTGTACAAGGTGTAGTAGATTTAATCTAGGCAGTAATTCTGAATGCACCCGTACAACTACAAATACGTAGAACATGCTGCGCTGCGCTGTGCTGTGTTGCGCTTCCCCGCCGCGGTAGTACAGGCGGCATTCGACGCGTTCGTCCACCGTTGCTTTCTGACACCGCAATTGACAAGGGCGTTCTTTCAGTCTTCCATTGTCACCAACTGCATTGGGCACGAGCACGAAAGCGCACATGTTCGCTTCCATCTCTATGGGCTTTTTGTTCGTATTTGTTTGTACAACGGCTTCGGTGATTGATTGCTTTATATGCTTGTAGGCTGGCATTGGTACGTATACAACGTGGCTGCGGCGCTCCGGCGATGGGGCTTTCTCTGGCTGCTGCTGCGCGTAGCTGTCACGAGCTCGCGCAGGCCTAGAGCGGGGACTAGCGTTTACTGAGAGTTGGCACAATTAAAGGGCCCTAGGCTGTATCTGTTGACGGTTTGCTACCTTTGGAGCTCGTATGTTGCGACACTCCGTCAATCTCGGTTGGCTGATGACAAACTGGAGAGCGGGAAATCCTCCTCTCCAGTTTCATGAAAGTTGGGAAAAGGACAAACTGAGGGAAGGTGGGAGGCTTGAGTGGCGAGAGTGTTCGTAGATCGCATCACCTGCAAGTAATGAGCGAGCAACTGCATCCTTCAAGCAGTAGAGCCAGAGATATAACTAAAGAAACCTTATTACGAATGAGGACAGTGCTGTGGTCAAAACATGTATTAGAGATATGGCATTGCGTCCCGGCTACAGCGAACAATTCTGGCCCCACAACTCGGTTGGAGCGAACGAGGGGACGCTATAAACAGGGCCTGCAGTCAGAAAGTGCAGTTTCTTACAAGAGCTATTAGTGTGTCCAAGGCTCTGTGGTACCCTCACCTCACTTTCTACGCAAAGAACACAACGACTCAAACAAAGCAGAAACAGAAAAAAAAGATGAGAAATGCGGCCGTCATAAATGCAAGCCTTGAAAGGCTACGCCTTGCATTGGTGGAAAGTGCAGTGAGCTTCGCGTTACCGCGCTTCCGTGTCCGAGCACGGACTGTAGGGATCGGCGGCTGCCGTCGATAAATGGGAAGGCTCGTAAGGCGCATCACTTTGGAAGCTGCGTTCTAGTAGGTTGCAGGCACGACGCAAACTAGGCTCGATACTGCATTTTTTTTCATTCGACGAGTGTGCTAATAGGAATAAGTTTGGAGGGGGGTATGGTAATGACAGGCGTCTTGTTTGCCGAGTGGTTTGTTGAATTTCACTGGGACGGAAAGAAAAAAAAATAAAACGCCCTGGTCGTGTGCGACGTGAGCATGGCGCACAATGTGCTGCCTTTCCTGACCAGAAAGGTAAGGCACTTGACCTGGGCAATAATTAACTCGCTCAAGGTTTCCTGTCGCTCGCATGCCACAAGAGCATAACACCAGTCTGGCGTGGCAGACCAGTTGCCGAAGTATCAGTTCAGATCCCTCTGTTCCCAGCGGCGTTGATTTTGCTCAGTGCGGATTGATCAAAAAGTGTTTCGGTGTTTATGGACATAGGAACGGTGTATGACGCTGTGAAACACACATGTTGTCGGCCGCATGTGGATATGTTGCAATGCGTCGACGATGCACAGCTCAGCTGACCGCACCTGACTTCTATTAGCATGAGCTTGTTTGTGCGCCTGATGACGCCGACATGGCAGAGCCATACAGGGGCGAACGTAATAGCAGGCGCTATTACATTATAGAGGGCGCGCATGCAACAGTTGTAATAAACGCTCGCACCAGGATTTCTTTCTTCGCCTCCCTATAAAAGCAATCGGTAGCAACAAAGTCGGCGAAGGGGAAATGACTGCGCTGGAGGGCTTAGAAAGTTCCGTAACTTGGCAAGCGTACATCGAAATGTTTTTAGGATGAAAAATCGCGCTTTTGGCTCTGTATTTTTGGGTGTCACATAGGAAGTCCACTTGCTACAAACATTGGATACAGTTAACATAGTCCACATGACCATCATGTTCGTTATAAAATGTGTCGACTGTATTTCGACAACTGAGGTTCTTTTTGGGCAGGCACCTAAGCCCCCGAAGTACAGCGGAGAATTTTGAAGTGGCCACCAGCGCCAGTCATAGCTGAAGACAGCGCCCCTGATGCAGCTTGTTATTCCCATCGAGACCTGAAGCCATCAATTAAAATTTTGTGAAAACCAACTACACTTGTTGTCTATGAAGTTCGAGGGCGATAGTCATGATACCCATTTTTTACTTCACAGGCCTCGCTAAGTACGCAACGGCTCCTGCAGTAGGGGGATGTTCTGGAATCGACGGTTACAACAACGAGTTTGCTGATGCAAGTAAAGCTCGAAAAATGTACCTTCCACAAGCGCATATCATGGAAAACTATGCCATTACCGCGTCATATTTCTTACTTTCGTTTTAGCCACCCTATCAGTGTTCCACCTAGAACGTCCCTCGCAATTGCTATATTGGCTTTCTGAGTAGCTTTTTATCCGTTTCGCTAGCTCTACCTGCCTATATTGTTATGGGAATGAGCCACCTTCCGAGACTTCAAAGGACTATGAACAGACCGATTTATCTCTTGCAGCCTCCTGGATGATGCACATTGTGGCACTGGGCTTGGTGGTGGTCGTGACCTGTACCATCGTCACCTGCTGCACCACCACAAGGAATCTAGCGGCGACATGTCCGCTTGAGGAGCCGGTATCATTCCCTGGAGCTGCCTGCATCGCGAACATTGTGCTGAGTGTCAGGTCTGCGGGGCTGTGGAATCTACCGAGTGTCACGTCCAGGCCAGCACTATTCCTCTTTCGCATGCCGGGAGTACTCGGGGCCGCCGGTTCACTCCCATAAGTACGCTACTCCTGTTCTTCCTGCCGGTATCGCTTTCTACAGGTACGTCACCACATTCACTCGGGAAATACAACAGGCAGACGCGGGAAGACTAGACAACACCCTTAGAGGCGTCCAGATGCCACAACCTCATTGGGCACATATCAAACCACACACAAGCGTCAAGTAAACTTCACCGACGCACATTTATTCAGCACAGTGTCGACAGATGCATCCAGTCACGCAACAGCTTCACAACTACAACCGCCACTACACGTAACGGAGTGCCAGTATACGCTCAGAATCGTCAATTTGGGGAATTTTGTTTCCCAATAGGGCGACGTTTATCTCTAAGTCAAAGCAGAGGCGCCCATGTGCTGTGCGATGTCAGCGCGCTGCAAAAAGAATCCTAGATGGCATGCATTGCCCTCTTATACGGCGTCTTGTAGTCCAAGTGCCGCTTCGCGACGTTAGACCGCGTGCAGTTTTAACAGGCTAATGAACCTACAAACAGCCGACAACGACAAGCATTGCCTGAAATACGAGGAGTCATGCATCACAACGCAGCGTGGGTCACAGTTGGTTCGGCATCGGAAAAGTGGGCCGATTCGAGAAGATTAAGGACGCCACCTCAAGACGTCGAAAGGAGGTACGTTGAGTGTCTCTGCACTCTCAGAAATTCCCTCCAACCTCAAACCTGGAACTTCAGCCTAACACGTTTCTGAAGACGCCCGTTGAAGGCACCGGATTTTGAGTCCAGTTCAGCTCTGATGTTGAGAACATTTTCTCAAACATTTCCTCTCATATGCCAATTGCTCTCAAGAAATCTAACGCTGCTGCACTGTGGCGGAGCTTATTACCATTCTGCACCAAGCGCTCTTCTCATTGAAGGAATCATCTAGTCAGCACAACGACCTAGGCTCTGTTATTGCAAAAAGGTATTCGATATTTAAGGACAACAAAAGAACAGTTTGTATTGAAGGCGATTGATGGGCATATACTGTTGGGAGGCCTACAAAAATGTTTGGAAACAAATCACTCTCTTCGGATATTGAAGGAAGTTTGTGCAGCAACTCGGAATCTGTGGGTGGTTTTGTGGGAAACCAAGAAAAATGTTATGGGGATGATCATAGAGACTTAAAGTAGACCATTCTTCCAGGGTTGTTTTTTTCTTTGGTAGAAATATTGCAGGCTCTTTCATTGTGGCAAGCGTTTTCAAATTACGAAGTTTCCATCCACCAGGAGTTATCAGGGCGCCTGATTAGGCCCTCAGTCCGTGCCATACTCAAGCGAATCCTCTTTTCGCAAGCTTCATAACGTGATTCGACAGCCAATTTGCGGTCGCGTTTGCTTTTATCAACCTACGGGAATGAGTCCTTAAAGAAACTGTGCACAAGAACGAGGAGGACGACAGGACGGAGCGCTGAGGTAACTACTTTTATAACAGAGCGTGTTACTCCAGTTAATATATGTGGCAAAAAACTAAATAGATGCGAGATGTTAACCACGATAGCCTGGGCATGAAAGACAACCCGCTCTTTATGTCGCAGGTTTCTTAAGAGAATCGAGGCGACCTCAGGTGTCACCACTCCAGCCTGGTTCACCGAGCGTGTCGGAAGTGCTTCCGCGCCACATTTCACAGGGATTAGAGTGAGTTTTCTCTCTCTTAAAATATTTTCGCTGAAGAGCAATGAAGAATACAAAGTAGGTTGGTTCTTGTATTCGGATTTGTACGGCACAAAAGGCTTAGGTTAAATTAGCTAAACATAAGATTCGAAAGGAACCAAAATTACCCGGCTCGTCTTTAGAATGATATCCCCCCCCCTTAGCGCAGCTTTTATGGGCAACCCATGACTTTTGGGACACGGAATAGGTGCGCGTAGCCATCAGATTTAGGAGACTTTCGCGATACCAGCTAGCAAAGGATAGGGTTAATTTTAGAGACATGGGAGAGGTCTTTGCCCTGCAGTGGGTGTAGTAAGGCTGATGATGATGACAGCAGTCGCGAGAACAATGGCAAGAGGAAAAACGCTGAGCGCACCCACAATTGTAAAACACATGACTGAACGCTACAGCCTCGGCTTCATTTACACAAGCGACACACCTACACATTCAACCCCGATATCTGGAACTTTATTTTGACGATGGAGCCATCCCTGTGCATTCGGCAAACACGAGCTCACAGGCTACCATGCGTGCTCGGAGAACAATGACCACTTGGCACACTGGTAATGTTATTTATATCAATATGAGTTGTGAGCTGCATCCCAAAATTCCAACTGCGCTGTAATCATGCCTTTGGTGCCATGACCATGAACATCCATGCATGTCAGCGAATGTTAAACATACATGTCGTACAGATTTTAATTTCTAGTCCAGCTTCGGCTTCCTACAATGGCAAGCGAAAAATATCTTAACGCTGCAGTACTTGAAATGTTCACTTCGAAAAGTTTTTCTTCATTTTTATTTAGTTTCTTGGAGTTTATCTTGCATCGTAGGTATTCGGATGGTTTTATATCTGTCTCCGTTTTACTATATTACCGGCGCACGTCGGAACTCACAGAATTGCTAAATTTAAGGCATCCCGAACATTACGCAAACCAGCCCGGTATCTTACTCAGGCTGCATTACTCAACAGGGAATACTCATATTTGCGCAGGATTTCACACGGTCTACGCTCAGCGCCATGGCAACAACCGCTTGTAAACGTAGTACGTCGACGGCATACACCTGGATTCCAGGATGGTCCACTCAGCGGAGAAAAAAAAATCATGGAGCCATTTTTTGGAAGAAGTGTGCAACAAGCAAAAAAGTCGCCTCGGCGGGACTTTCCTTGTATCATGTAGCCTTCGGCTGAGATGTTTCCCAATCTCAGCGGCAAGAGCCTGCGACACTTCTCTTGTTCCCCACGATTCAGCGCCGACGACTGCAAAGGTCAAAGACCATCACAACAAACACAACCACAAATAGCGCACGAAACTCGTCGGCCGCTGCTTTCGCCGCCAGTACTCGGCGGTTGTCATGTGATGTCGAGTGAATAACACCAGCACGAGTTCAGCGATGGGCAAAAATCAGTGCAGAACACAAGACCCACCCCAACTAAAACTGATAAAACAAGAGCACAGCTACCGCGAACAACAGAACGCACAATATTACGGCACTTACCTTAGTACAACACTAAACGGTGCCAATCCTACTACATGCCACAATGTACCCCAACTTGGTGCGCATTTCGACAATGTACCACATAAGTACACTCCCCACACACCTGCAGCCTTTAGCCTGCCCATAAGTCGAGGCACAACCATCGCGACTCTATTTCTCGCTGTGAAGGCTTCCAGTGTGGTACCCCTTCTATTCCTCATTTCGGCGCCGATAGTTTGCACTACAGCTGAAGATTATGTTAGTGTTCTTCCATGAATCCGGTACCCCCGATGCCATGTGGCATTGCACCTTTGGGATGGCAGGTTAACCTACTCCAATGTATCCATCATTATTTAAAAGATCTGCAGTTACTTGCTCCTTGCCTGTCTCCTTTCCCTTTTGCGATGATCATAAGGCTTTCTACTTGATCCATTCTTACATGTGGGACTTTCCGTTCCTCTCATTAGCATCATTATTGCAGCGGGAACAACAATATTCTAATTTATGGGCAACTCCGATGTTTTTCGAGGGTCATGTATCGTCATGTATTGTACAGAAATTTTATTGAAGCTTTTCACACCGTCCTGATCATTTCCACCATGTCTATAGCCGTGCGTCACTTCATTCTTGTTCAAATCAGTTTTAAAATCTGCAGTTGCCGTGGCCTCATTTCCTCTGAGTTCGGCGAGCACGAACCAAGTTTTGGTTTCGGTTTGATATTTATCGGTTTAATATGGGTCTGCTTCATATTTTGAAACAGGTTCTTCTGTCGGATACAGAAGCCTGAAAAAATACGGTGCGATCGATACCTAAACGTATAGAAAAAAACCCGCTGTTGTCTGTAACAACACAAATTTAGGACACATAATGCTACCGCAATTATGGCTACCAATACGATGATAATCACACACCTGCTGCATTTACAAAAAAAACCAGGACGACCGCTACAACCAACTACAACCTCATGCATCCGAACATTACCACAGCCATCGGAGCAACGCACACTCAAAACATCTCTGGCGAAAAAGAGAATCGCGAATAGCATATCTACCCTGAGACCACCAACGGCGACTGTATAAGCCACAACCAATACATGTACCAATCAAGAATTCACAATCAGCGTCATCAAAAACGATGTGAAAACTTCGGAACAACCCGAGAACGAAAAGCTCAGTGGGCGCAACGGAGCTGCCTGCAGTCATCCTCAGAGAACCGACACGCTTACGTCCTCATGGCCTGAACCTCCACGGTAAAGAACATCGAGGTGAGTACCTCCTCAGCTAGCCAGGAGGGCTCAGTTTTCGCCATTCGGACATTTCAGTCTTGTCACACTTCTAGGTTTCACAGCTTTCGCGCTGTCTTCGTTGACATAGGTGCAGTGTAAGTGCGATATCGCACTGGAATACAAGAACTGTTTTCAGGCTACGCTCATGCCTCTCTGTTACACACGCAGATCTCATTGAGAAAGTGATACTCCTGAAGCGGCTGCCTCATTAGCCAGCGCAGTTTTTCCTTTCTTTCAATACGATAGCAAGGCGGGCGAATTGGTGATACATATTTGAAAATATACAGCGCGGGAAATGGGGACTTCAGGGCAAAAAACACAGGACAAGCGCTGACTCTCAACTAAAGTTTAATCACAGCAAACAGACAAATATAAGGGAACAGGCAACAATCAAACATTAAAACCACAAGGCACGTGCACTATGTTGGATCAAGATAGGCAACCTCACTGTCACGCAGGAGCAGGGATGGTTTGCTGACGCACAATCTAGATTTTTTTCTCATCTTGTATGCTTCTACGATTTCTCTGGTCAATTGATCGGGGTGTTTGTACAATATGTCACTGTAATAAAAGGCAGGAAAACATGATTTACAATCTCGGCAATGATCAACTAAATTCGTGGAGCGGTTCGAATCAAATGAGTTTAGATGTTCTCTCACACGTGTGTTAATACACCGTCTGACACAAAGCAGCATTTTGACGGAGATCCCAGGGCGTTGTGCGATGCTAGAGTATCTTAAAACCCCACTTGGTTGTTAGTGAGCTATTTATTGCGGTATGTCTCATCGCCCATAAGTTGAGCTTCGGGTTGTTATCCTCACATGATTGAGAAGAAAACATGTCCATGTGAGGGATGTTGTCCTTCTCGTCCTTAGAAAAACAAGTTGTTTTCCAGCGTTGCCGCTGATAACGCCACGCATTACCACGGGTATTTCATTCTTTGATGCGTTCCGCACTCCACGAACTGTACAGCATTCATTGTAGCCTTATTTTGCGAGACGCTTTGTTACCACGTACGATAAGTAGGAGACACCTGCACTCTGCTACCACATCGTTGTTATCGTGCGCAGTAGTCCAATCAATAGTGTTCACCGTCGGCACCTTTGAGCACATTTCGAAATCGCTGCTGATCACTGAGGCCGTGTAGGAAGGCTGCATTTAATCGAGATTCATGAGCGCATAATTAAGCAACCAACATTCTTGCCGATCTTTAAAGCACGAAGTTCTGTTTACGAGAGAAAGCGCGCGCAGCTACATGGGCGGAACAGCAACGTGTTCCGTGCCCTCTTAATATTCGAGGCCCCCAATGAAATGCACACCCCCAAAAAAACAATTAAAAGGCGCCATTGAAAAAGCTGTTAGCCGAGAGCCCTGGCAGGCTACCAGGGGAATCGCTGCGTGCGTGTATGCCAGCAACGCGAAGCGCTTAGAGTGGAAGCAGATCGTGGTAAAAGCGAGACGTGGGCACCACTGAAAGCCAACCTACTGCAGATGAAGCACATGGTAGCAATACAAGGAGCCAGAATATCTGTCACGAGGTGCGGCTGCTGCTCCATCCGGTCATGTGGCAGCCAGCCTGCGTCGCCCTTGTGTAGAGCGGTCGAGCAATGCGCACCAATCAGCGTCTGTGCGTTTCTACTTCCACGCAAAGCTTCCTTCAAGAATTTCGAAACTGCTGCGAGGTACCACTTTATCTGGAGTTCAGTGAACTGCTCTAGAGCTTTGCGCAGGGGTAGCGCATACTACACATTCTGCACGTGCATGCGCTGCAGTTTCTTTGTCGCAGCAATCTTAAAATTTGTCGAGGTTTGTTGACAAGTATGCCAACCTACCACCATTTACCGGAAACACCACAATAGCTATCGTGTCCATAATGTGCCTCGTCCGATGGAAAGGTCTCGATCAGGAGTAGACGACAGCGCCAGAGAGCTTTTGATAGGGCCTTCTTTGAAGAAACAGACATGCTCAATGGACTCTATAAATACATATCGCTCTAGTCTCACTATGCATCGGCTGTAATAGGACAGGTGCGCTTACTGCGAACTTAGGATGCAACGAAAGGAACCATCGTGACATTCAGGTTCGTGATAACTGGGTTCTACTGTAGTCACGAAGTGAAAACATAAGCACCACTGAAGTAAATTCTTTGCCGCTGATCGCCGCCAGCCGCATTTCAAGCTAAAATAAGAGAGAAATGTATGGTTTGCTGAGTGTATCAGTACAGTAATGACTCGTTGCGGGTTTATTACAGGTCCCGACAAGACGCCAACCGAGCACCGAATCCGGATGAGTGAACGCTCTCGTGGCCCCTGGACAAGCGCGCAGAGCCACAAGCAAGTTTGGAAGATCTCCTCCGCGCCGGGATTCACTGTGCTGGCGGATCAGTTCGAGAGCGGCACTCCTGCTGTTCTTCATTCGGGCGCCGACCGCTGCCTGTCGCTGGGCCCGACGAGAGACTGTCCCTGGTGCTGTGCGACGGTAACTATGGTGAGTTTATGAATTGCTTGTCAATTTTAATAAAGCATCCAAAGCATTGCGTAAAGTTTAGTTTGTTGCTTGTTGGAATAGTTTTTGACAATGGGGCACTAACATCACCTAAATTTGATTCTCGCTTGAATGGCGACAGCTGTGCATGCGTTAATAATAAATTATAATTGGTTGTTGGGAAGAGTAAATGACGCTGTGTATCTGTCTCGCATCTTGGCGGACACTTGAACCACACCGTGAGGGAAGAGATAAAGGAGCGACTGAGAGATTAAAAGAAGAAAAGGGTACCGTAGTGGAGGGCTACGTAATAGTTTAGACCATCTGGGGTGACACCGCATAGCAAAAGGGCGCCTTTGCGTTTAGCCTCCATCGAAACGCGGCCGCCCCGGTCGGGTTCAAACACAGGTCATGCGATAATGAAAGTTTCTTGAAGCATCCGTGGCTCTCTTAACATCAATGAATTTCACACATGTTTCGCCACGTAACTTCGCTTGCACCTTACACTCCACAGAACTAATGCCCTGCTCAAACGAGAGGCGGTTTACGTCAGCCAAGAAAATAACGTATACTGTAAAGTCATATATAGTTGGTTATTCGTGGTTGCCACCGGCTTGCCGCCATGATCGTACGAGCGAGCGCCTGCATTTTATCTTTCTATTTTACTAGCAGTTTCAAATGAGTAGTCTCTAAAATGGCAATCTCTCTAGATGCACGTAACACATCTTGACCGGAGTTCTTCACACGGGTCACGCAGGAAGAGTTATGCGTGCTTTTACGCACAGTGAACGTCCTTGCAACCTCTGCCCCACCCCGGCGAGTAGCCGCTGGGTCCAAAGCTCGTCTTCTATTCAGCACGGCAATGTAGGTGATGTTCCAGCAATCACCAGAGCAATCGGCGTGTGTAGTCGAGTTTTCACGAAAAAATGGTTAGGATTGCGAAAAGGAGAAATTTATGCTCGTGAAATTAAATGCACTTGGTTTCAGTACATTCTGAGGCGCGCTTCCGGGCTGACTGGGCCCACTAAGCAGGTAGGAACACTTGTTACAAACAGGCTTTTCGACTATAGCCGTGAGCCGCTACGTCGAGTCCTCCTGCGGTCACTTCCGAAAAGAGAAGAAACATCTACCCGCGCACAAACGCACAGACTTCCACAGTCAAAGCTTTTCATATTTTTTGTACGCGTTTTTCCAAAGGCGCAAACTCGGTCATTTTCATAACAGCAGCTCAGCCTCTCCCACCCTTACGTTGAGTGTTCTTAAAATGCTAGCGCATCAAGTGTAAGACTGCGAGCCCTTCCTGGCGCCTAAATGTGGCACCCATCTCGTGCAAGCCTGCAGATCTTGCTCACTGCCCAGTAGTTTGCCGAAGAAGCGGCAGTATAGAGCGGCTCTCGGGGCAGTGAGGTGTGGACCCCATCGACGACAACCGGGAAAGCCACAACAAGAAGCCGTACGACGGCCGTTATTACAAGAAGTGCCAACGGTGCTCAGACGAGAACAACTACGGGCGTATTACCTCGGATAGCCCGAGAAGCGTTAACAGGCTCCACATAACACTGCAACATCCGGGACCCGCCACACAGCCATGGTGCCTTAGGTGTTCTCGGCCTGTACCCCCGACCGACGAGATCATGGTGAGTACACCCTGGACGTTTGACTTTCAAATCGGGCAATAAATATACTGTGTAGCTGTCACCAAACTGACGCAGCCAGCCGGGGCTTCTATTATACAGTGCTACTGAGAACTGCAGGCGTTAGCCGCTTGTGTCGCTAGAATGATGCCTACATTTCTAACAAGAGGCACGCGTCTGGTTCACAGCTTTCGTCGCGTCGCTACGTTTGACTTCGGCGGATCATTGACAATCGTGTCTCAAACTATTCTAGCGCAAGAGTTTTCGTGAATTAACTGCGGGCGCTTCTAACTTAGGGTGCGCCGCGTCTGTTCCTTCGCGCCAAGGCAGGCCCGCTCATACCCATAGCGTCGGCAGTACAGCACTGTCTCACCCTCCCTCCGAGGCACGCGTAGCCAATGGCCAGGCGTGGACAGTGGTCTCCGCAAAACTCCAGTCGCTTCTTTCCGACCCAGTGCCGCTGAGCCGAACAAAGTGGAGAGCGCATCACTCAGCACTTTCGAGGTTATGCCAGCTACGCGCTCTTCGTCGGCAATGAGTGAAATTGTCTCCAACCATCGCGAATCGTCGACAGCGCGCGTGGACGTGATACCTTTCGCGCCGAACTGTCTTTTTAAATGTGCGCCGACTTTTGTGACATGAATGCACTCGCGTTTTAAAGACTACGAACTGGTCGAGCTGTCAAGGCCAGCTCGACTGATGTTACCTTAATGTCTATCTCAGTTGGCAAAACTAACTTGTAATCGCTACATTTAGGTGGTCTCGCAAGAAAGTACGCGGCTGAAGATAGCACGCGATGAGGGATTTCACAGGTGCTTGCAAATTTCACCTGTATCACAATGCACCCACCGCTACCGGAACGAAGCCCATAAATCCATGCTGAACAGCAGAAAGCCGAAGCCACTAAGTCACGGTGGCGAGGGATACATTTTATAAGACGGTCTTAGACAGATGCAAATAATTTATTGATTAGATGTAATTATTTGCTTGAAAAATTGGTCATTGGTCACAATCAAATAAGCTTAAAATTAATCCTAAAAAAACCAAGGTCATGCTTTTCCGTGCTCGTAATAAAGTATTCGTTTTAGATCAACCAATTAAATTAGATGGACAGGATATTGAAGTGGTTGAGCAGCACAAGATTCTTGGCGTTACATTCTCCTCATATTTAACATGGGATTTACACGTTGAGAAATTATGTAAGAAGCTTTTCTCTGCAACTGGGGCAATATCAATTTATTTGCGCCGGGACACATGGTTGGAGTCCACAGGAGCTTCCAAACTTTCGTGTCCTTTTCAACACCGCTTTAATTTCTTTCGACGCTCAAAAATCGCCGAATTTCTGGCGTCGAAGTTTGTGGCGCAAGTATCATTCCTCAAGCGAACGACAGTTGACTCTCGTGCGACTTCTCACGCATACTTGGCATGCCAAACGCTCATGAGCATCACATCGCAAAGTGCCGCGGTCACAATTACCAGCAAGCAAATGCAACACGGCAGTCATGAGCACACCAGTGCCAGTGATCGCAACACATCAATGAGAGCGAGAACTCCTGCAAGCATATACAAAGCAAACACCGCCGCTGAAAACCGCTAAAAAGAAACCCGCAACGCACGAAACACGACCACGAAAAATGCACTACCTTACTCACCATCGCCGACACATTTTCGTGCATTATAAAATAACCCTTCCGTACAATGACCACCACGGCTATCAACAATAATTGCCGCCTCTTTAAAAGACTTGACAGACTATTTCGATAGTCGGTAAAGCGAAGTATGAGTGCCGCTCTTCACGCCACTTGCCACCGCTGGCACCTGCCACTTCCCACCGCTGGTAGGCGGCGTTTCGGTCTGCTACTGCCCGCCGCGGTAAGACTACCACGCCAATAAGACAACCAAATGATCTCCCACTAGAAATGCCTGAACAGTAACTACCACAACCACTAATCCCACAAAGCACGAACCTACAGCCACGACAAAAATACAGCTATCATACCCACAAGCGCAGCCAAATGTTCAGTCAAAACAAGCCTCAGGATCAACAGAACGACAGCGACTACTTAGATGCCACGACAGCAATCACGACGCGAGAAAGCGCCAGCTTAAGGTTTATATTACAATCACAGACAACTGGCATTGACGGAATCCTATTTTTGATCGTGGTACACACCAGCGAAGACTCTAGAGCCGTCAAGGCCTTACAAGAGAGCAGCAAAAGGGCCATTGTCTGCGAGAGAAACTGGAACAGACTCGAAAAAAATAGTGGAAGCACCGCCTTGACGAGCTTCGCTCCCCATTTCTCTCACCATGGTCCGTTGGCTCAGACTCTGCGAAGATGCCACCTGGAGGTGGCATCTTCGCAGTAGCCAAGTATGTCTCTAAGCGTGTTGCCAACTCTGGTTTCTACGAGATAAAGCTAATTCCTGGCAGCCACGAGTTTACTTTAAGACCATGCTCAAGTCTTTTGACCCGCCGCGGTGGCTCAGTGCCTTGGGTGTTCGGCTACTGATCCGGAGTTCCCGGGTTCGAACCCGACCGCGGTGGCTGCATTTCTATGAAAGCAAAATGCTAAGGCGCCCATTTGCTGTGCGATGTCAGTGCACGTTAAAGATGCCCAGGTGGTCGAAATTATTCCGGAGCCCTCCACTGCGGCACCTCTTTCCTCCTTTATTCTTTCACTTCTTCCTTTATCCCTTCATTTACTGTGCTTTTCAGGTGTCCACCGATATGTGAGCAGACACTGCGCCATTTCGTTTCCCCAAAAACCAATTTAATTTAATTAACACAGTCTTCCATGCCAACACCTGTACAACTGCCCTGAAAAAGTGCCTCTAGCAGCACTGCATATACTGCTCTCAGATTTCTTCCCTGCATAAATAAACAAGCAATAAATTTGACAGAACTCTTAACCATTACTGAGACCACTCACGCAGCAGACATCATTTGAATGCTCTTAAAGGGGTCAAGGCATAGTTACCAACAAGTCGTGCTTTTATTTTGCAACTACTAGTCACAACATTATTATGCATACTTAAAAAAGAAGTAGAGCCCTACTACGCATCTTATATAAAACGGCCATCTTGAAGTAGCCTGAGTGACGTCATAAACAGAGAGCGCCGTCGGCTGCTGCAAAACTGCCGCGCACACGGTCAGTGAGATGAGATGCTGCTCGCTTCTTGTGCAGTGGCTTCTTGTTCTATCAAAGAACTGTTTCTCGTCATGGCACCTTCTGCTGCACTCTTGAATGTCTGTGCAATTTTGAGGTCCACCAGATGGTGCGGGATTACTGCAGAGCAGAGCCATGAGCACTGAAACAGGAAATATTGCCACTGAAAACCCACTGCACAACAGACAAGTTACAGCTCATACTTTCTGAAATGATGATGAGATGAGCTCTTCTCCACATCAAAAATAAGAAGACGCAACAATGACTAATGCATGCCAAACAAGACCATCAGGGAAGCCAAATTCACTTACACTTTTCAGGTTAGGATTCTAAGAGTTCAATGAACTGCTCTAACAGTTCACTGAAACTGCTCAAAGAACTGCTAGAGCTCAAATCAGAATCCTTCACACTACCGATGGTGGTGTCCCTTGGCCCGACAAAGAACACAAAATGGTGCTTGAAATCGGGCTGCAGCTTCCTCGGCACTGCCATGATGCTCAGAGCCAAAGAGAGCGGCCACACCCCGGCTCAAAACAAAAGCGAGTGCTTGTATGCCGCAAACACGGCATACATAGTACTGTTTCACGGCAAGCAACTTCAGGTTTGGGTCTCGCCGAGCTGTCGGGAAGAGGTGCTAGAAAAATAGGTACAATTTTGGTCAGTGTACAGGCCTTTACCATTCAAAACCAATACTATTACATGTGTTCTGTACAAGCTATGTAATTTTTAACGAAATAAGAATACAAAATAATGGCAAGGATTTTCAGGTCACTGGCATGCACCTGTCATGAATCAGTGGCCAGAGACAAAGCAGATGCAGTTTCATCACATGCACATGAAAACAGGAAGTTATTGAAAGAAATATTCCAAATAGTAACTGCCTGGGTGCAAGATTGCTGGATATAATCATTCACTCATAAAATGGCTTATAAAGACTGCTGACGCATACAGCTGGAGACAAAAGAATGTGAACAAAGTTGAAAAGAACACCAAGGTCAAAGTGAAGTATGCCTATATCGCAAAAGGGTAGGAAATCAGGCAAGTTGGTACGGATCCATCTGATTTACGCACCAAACGAACAAGCACGAAGAATCATACCAACCTGCCCAATTTTATTTATTTATTCATTCATCACAGTAACTACAGCGTCTGTTTGGCATTACAGTGAGGGGGGGCGGTAAGAGTTACAACATAATCATGCGATATAGTGGCAGTAAAAGAAAAAAGATATAGAAAATACATTGCAGCAAACACTTCCATAAAGTTACTGCAACGCGGCAAACGATTCATTATATTTCCTTGAAACGATTTCCTGGGGCAACGTATCACAATCATTTAGTGTTTTTTAAAAAAAATGACATTTTTAGTAAATCAGTTCTGCATTTCATTTCTTTTACTGTGAAAGTGTGGTTCCTTCTTCAAGATATATAGTCTGGCTGAAATAAATAATGGTCACAGTCAATATTTGTTTTATAATATATATATTATGCTAGAATTTCAGCCTAAGTACGTATCTGGGTCTCTGCAGATGCGTACTCTTTTTACCCTTTTGCAATTTATTTCTTGTACAACACTACCTTTCAATGTTTTAACACTATTTCTAGCAATCCGGTTCTGTTAACCTCCCTGTTCGCGCTGTGTATTTGGCGTGCGCGGTCCTTTCCCTGGAACACAAGACTGTCGCTCCGCCCGCCTGACATCCAGGCAGCTTGTGGGTGGCTCCAGCTGTCGCTGCGTCATTCGAAAGGTTTTGCCGCCTCCTGCGCTCAGAATTGTGGCGTCAAGCCAGTTTCTACAAGGATTTTCTGAGGGCGCACTGTGCTTCAACGCACAGACCTGGAAGAAGGAACGGCTCCTACGAGGGATGGTGCAAAGTTGCCTGCCAGACAACAGAATTTTTGTGGAACTCTATGCTTCCCGTGCTCCCCAGAAAGAAGAGTGGTGGCATGGAAAGAAAGGTTCTTAACCTGGGGCCGTTCTCGGTTCCGTAGTGAAATAGCAAGGTTCTGCAATTTGGGCCAAACCGTTGCTTTGAACTTCCCTTGAAGCCTGTTGAAAAACTGGCGATGTCTCGCTCTGTGTCGGCACTAGTGCCACAGGGATGTGTTCCACAGTGCCTCAAGGATTGTTTTCGGGCTTTGTGGAACCCACAAAGTAGGCCAAAAGACTCTGATTGGTTGCGTCCTTTGGTGTCGTATTTTTTGACGAATAATTTGAGGGCCATGCTCTTGGAAAAAGAAGGTTCTTTTGTGGCCATTATGAAAGGACTGTTTTTGAAGCGAAAAGCTTCACTACGCTAGTCAACACCGCGCTTCGCGCGAGCCGGCGTATGTCGGACCACGAGCGACGTCAAGCATGGCGCAGGTGGCCGCCGCCGACTCCGTCGCCTTTTCTCTCTCTCTCGCTCCCTAGTCACACCGAGCCACAGGTGTTCCGCAACTGCGCAGCGCCGCTCTTTCCTCAAAATGCAACTCAGTTTTCACATTAACCGTCTCACATATCTCGGTGGACACCAGAGCCATGCCGTAAAGGAAGGAATAAAGGAGGGAGGGAAAGGTTTTTTAATATAAAAAATTCTGTCCTTTGTCCTTCCCTCCTTTATTCCTTCCTTTACAGCACGGTTTGGGTGTCCACTGAGATATGTGAGACGGTTACTGCGCCATTTCTTTTCCTCGAAAACCAAACAAAACAAGTGAGCCGACGGCTTTCATAGAATTCATTTGCGTTGACAACTTTGCAAAGGCTGTTCATTTTCACAGAAGGAAAGGCGCGCAACAGGCTCCGTAGATCAGTGGAGACCTCAATCTCGCTTTCATGTACATGGCGTTGATGGCAAAAGCCTGCTTTGATTGCTTTCCGCACACTGGATAGGCAGCGCGCCCTCCCTGCCACCCTGCGAGGTCGCATGCAGTAACGGTTGATCGCGAGAGATTGATCATCAAATGAACGCTGCGGCCTAGGTATTGCTGCAGTGCCGCATGTCAGTCACAGCACTGTCAGCGCTAATTCATTCATTCCACAATTCTCTCATCTGGAATCAAAGCACGAATGAGGCGTCCACATATCCAGGGAGCCAGTTATGCGTCCTTCCTTTGCTCAAAGCCATCGCCGTCTAGAACATTGTCAACGCCAACGCCAATGAACACAGTGAACGCCGATATCTTCCGGTTCGTATAACTTGGATCAGCTTAGCTAATCCGCATTATTTTTTAGAAGTCAGAACAAGCAGTTGAGAAATGCTTCACTTTGCTGTCCGTAAAAGCGTCTGCCGTAGCAAAGAAGGCACTCAAGTTACTCGGAGACCTCAACCTTGGGCGCTTGGTTTCCGCCGTTAACGGTGCGCAGGAAGGTTTTCTTTAGCGCTTTCCTTCTGCTAAGGCATACAAGCCAGACGTCTCCCTCTGGGCTATTGTTTCAGAACACAATACTTCGCCGAATGTAGTGTCGGGCTAACTACAAGGGCACCTTAAAACATTGAACATCGCTGACCATTTCCTTATTCTCAATTCAGTGAAATGAACGGCATTGTGCGTCCGCGTTCAGAATTGGCGTTGAAGGCTTACTCTACTCGCTGCCACGCGAGCAGCTTCCGGTGTATGTGAAGGAATGCGTTATCCAACACAATGACGAAAATGGCATCCATCTCCCGCTGCGGGAATTCGGTTGATGAGCACTTCTTCTTCTTCTTCTTCTCCTCAAGCAATATGGCACATACCCACGTGGGGGGGAATGGCCAAGGTATAGAGTAGAATGCCAATGTTCTCACGACCTTCTTCGTCCTCGTTCGTTCGGCGTCGCAACAACGTGGATGCCTATATCGACTGATTACTGCGTTCTAAAAACAAAACAGCAAATTTTACTGAATACGGCTCTCATAAGGTGAAAAAGGCCAATAAAGTAAGTAAAGCTGTCACTACCACAGGCCATTTCTACAAGCCAACTACAATGATATCGATGCTTCTTTTTATATCTTTTCAGGCACTGTGTCCACGTATGTAAATGTGACCTCAACGTTACCAAATCTCGCCTATATAAGCATCAATTTCCAGAAACACGAATATAATTAAATGGGCTGAAGTCATTTGTGTAGAGAGATACCACGTCATGTAGGCAAAAAAAATGCCGAAAAGCAGTAAATTTTTAAAGGGTGGCTCTGGTTACAGTAGCCCTGCGATAGTTCTGGTGAGTGGCAATTTTCTTTTGCTGATTTTGAAAGTATAAATGCTATAACATGCCTAAAATGCATCGACGTGCTTACATAATCGCTAATTATGACAGGTATGAGTGAAATGAAGTATAAATAACACTTTTGAAACAGTGCTCACTCACTGTGTGAATACACAAGGACCCGAAATAAATCGTTAAATTGATCATCAGGGAAGGTAGAAATCTTTTCTGTACAGCCCTGGCATGTTCTTTAAAAAATATAAACTACGAAAATTTTTCTTCTCAGTGGATCATAATATGTACCTAAGAAAGCTTTGACCACACCGCCACCCACTTCATGCCAGCCATTCTAGAGTCCATAATTTTCTCGATCTCATCATCGATTACACAAATTTCAGTTGAGTAGCGGGAAAAAATATTGCATTTTAAACTCTAAATTTATAAGTAATACATGTTTTGCTGCCAGGCAAACATCAACGAGCTCAAACCAAGCAACAAAATTTTACTGAGAACGAGAATTTGGTCTATTTGCACTTAGTATCCCTTTAAGGGCTTTGGTGGGCCATTCAGGTTCCCATATTCAAGGACGGTGCCAAGGGCAGCCGAGAGGCGACCAGGCCGAAATATATTTCCCGTGCATTTCCTTCAGACCCTTGCAAGGAGGTTGCCACTGATAATGCAGCTCGTATCAGGCCTTGTCGCGAGCGTGTGAAGTTCTCGCTGCTGTAGTCTGTTTTTATTGATTTCATCCTTATGAGCAGCGATGCACAATGCAGGCGGCATCCCTACCCCAAATATAATTTGGCCCCGACCCCACCTTCCCATTCTCAGTGCCGCCGTGGTAATGATACCCTGGCACCATCCCTGCCCATATCACTAGCATACTGTAATTCACTTTCCCAAGGAAGGCGGCATTCAAGTTCAAAAATCTTCCCAACAAAAATTTTCCAAAACCTGTTCAACAGCAACACACCAGAACAATAACGCTTACATGATTACACGTACAGCAGTCTTCAGTACTCCACATAAAAACGTATTCAATAGGAAAACATATAAGGTTATTTTAAATAAGCATATCCAATAAAATATGACTGCAACAAACTTTTCAGTTACCTTGCATCTGATGCAAATATGTTTGTTTTCAGCAAGCTGCAAATATAGTTAGAAAGATATTCGGGAAGCATTATATATATATATATATATATATATATATATATATATATATATATATATATATATATATATATATATATATATATATATATATATATATATATATATGCAGCAACAGCTGCATGAGCCGCAAATAAATCCACAAATTAACTGAGAAATTCAGTCACAAACGTCGAGGATGTTCAGTGTGAGGGACATGCATTCTTGTAGCCAAATCGGAAAACACTGCAGCCATGCAAAAACAAAATTAACGCTATGTTGAGGTGCACGAAAAGAAATAAAAAATAAATTTATCCAGCCTTCATTAAAACTATATGATGGACAGTATAAAGAAAGACAACCAGTACATATCTGTTCTCAACATCACTGGAAGAAATAATTCTTCTGAGGACTTTCACTTTATTTGATTACAACTCGCTTTTTACAGCTTCACAGCATGGTTGTAAACCCAGTCGTTCCACAGATTGTACTTTAATCCCTAAAAATGAATTAATCCTACAAATATTGAGGACAAATTATTAACACAAGGGGCTTCCGTTCACTTTACGAGCGTCTTTAATAGGCAAAATGATATTGCGATCTGAGAAAAGATATTTTTTATGTGTTTGCAGGCGTTCCAGGCAAATTATCGGCTATTGTAGGGATCAACACCAACCTGCCTGCAGTAATCGAGATCAAAGAGAGCAATTAACGTTTCTGTGTGTATAACTTATTGAAATTATATTTGTTTTTTTGCCACTGGTAAACACATATTTTCTGATATTTCTGTTCCCTGCTGTCAATTCTTACAGGAGGCGGGGCCTGTCAATAATCTTGGCTTTTTCCAGCCTTCCTTACCACATTTCCTGCACAATGTTTCTGGCACAATGTTTTTTTGCATTCAGCATAATGTGTCCCAGTACATGTGCGGTAAAAATAAAAAGCAAACGAACAGTGCAGGATAAGGCATCACTCTTGATCATATGAGTTGGATGAGCCAATCACATCATTCAGAAGAGCTCATGTTTACAAAATTTTGTTCACGGTGGGTACCAAGATGAATTACTTCTAATAAAAAGCTCAGGCACATTGCCGCTAATCATGAGCTACTGCACCAGTATGAAACAAATGGTGAAGCATTTCTCCAATGCAGGGGTAGTGGGGCAACACCTGGGTTCACAGAAATGCAAGTGAAAGCAAGAAAGCATGGAGTGGTGCCACAGCACATTTGCAAAACCAACGAAGTTGCACATGGAGTGATCTGCAAGCATGCCGAAGTTGACTTTATTCGGTGTACATAAGGGCCTGATGTTAGAACAACACATGCCCTGAGGAGGCAGTGTGACTATTTACACCTACTTCAGTCTTCTGAAAGGTAAGCTTAAGCCTGGTATTCATTGGAAATGGCACTGGTTGCTTGCAGCAGTGTCTTCCATGATAATTCTAAACCACAAACTGCTTCACAAATTGTGTCAACTATTAAAGAGCACTGCAGTCTTGGCGTATCCCACATCCTCTGTGCTTAACCAACCTCACTCTGTTTTTGTCCTGCTTCAAAATGTGTAAAGCGCAATGAAGTCCCACAACAACAAAGGTCACCCAGGAATGCATGAATGGCTGCTAACCGATCTGAGATATTTCCTCACAATATATGGGCACTTGCCAGAAAAACTTAAATGAAGACTTTGTTGAGTACCGATATGTGAGCAGACACTGCGCCATTTCCTTTCCCCAAAAACCAATTTAATTTAATTAACACAGCGTTCCATGCCAACACCTGTACAACTGCCCTAAAAAAGTGCCTCTAGCAGCACTGCATGTACTGCTCTCAGATTTCTTCCCTGCATAAATAAACAAGCAATAAATTTGACAGAACTCTTAACCATTACTGAGACCACTCATGCAGCAGACATCATTTGAACGCTCTTAAAGAGGTCAAGGCATAGTTACCAACAAGTCGTGCGTACATTTTGCAACTACTAGTCACAACATTATTATGCATACTTAAAAAAGAAGTAGAGCCCTACAACGCATCTCAGATAAAACGGCCATATTGAAGTAGCCTGAGTGACGTCATAAACTGAGAGCGCCGTCGGCTGCTGCAAAACTGCCGCGCACACGGTCAGTGAGATGAGATGCTGCTCGCTTCTTGTGCAGTGGCTTCTTGTTCTATCAAAGAACTGTTTCTCGTCATGGCACCTTCTGCTGCACTCTTGAATGTCTGCGCAATCTTGAGGTCCACCAGAGGGTGCGGGATTACTGCAGAGCAGAGCCAAGAGCACTGAAACAGGAAATATTGCCACTGAAAACCCACTGCACAACAGGCAAGTTACAGCTCATACTTTCTGAAATGATGATGAGATGAGCTCTTCTCCCCACCAAAAATAAGAAGACGCAACAATGACTAATGCATGCCAAACAAGACCATCAGGGAAGCCAAATTCACTTACAATTTTCAGGTTAGGATTCTAAGAGTTCAATGAACTGCTCTAACAGTTCACTGAAACTGCTCAAAGAACTGCTAGAGCTCAAATCAGAATTCTTCACACTATCGATGGTGGTGTCCCTTGGCCCGACAAAGAACACAAAATGGTGCTTGAAATCGGGCTGCAGCTTCCTCGGCACTGCCATGATGCTCAGAGCCAAAGAGAGCGGCCACACCCCGGCAAGCTCCCCTCTAGCTTGGTCTCCTACCCTTGCAGGTACAACATGAACAACAAAGGAGACACAGGACATCCTTGTCTAAGCCCACGCCGTATCTCTACAGGCCCTGATACATTTTGTGCCATTTTATAAACACCCTGTTACCTTTATATATATTTTTAAAGGTTAATTACTCCATCTTCCGCATCCAATGTAACCCTATGTCCCACAAATACTCCTGAATAACATTGTCATAGGCTCCCCTAATATCCAGAAATGCTAGCCATAGGGGCCTGTGTTCCTTTCAGCAATCTCTATACACTGCGTCAATGAAAATACATTGTCCTCCAACCTCCTCTGTTTCCGGAACCCGTTTTGTAGCTCCCCTAGCATCCCCTCGTTCTCCACCACAGCCTGCAATCTCTCCTTTATAATCTGCATCACCACCCTGTAAACCGCAGATGTCACTGTTATTGTACGGTGGTTACTTACGTCAGCTTTGTCCCCCTTTCCCTTTATTATCATGTTCATTCTAATTAATCGCCATTTATCGGCGACTTTGCCATCCACTATCAATTTATTCACTACCTGTAATAATGTTTGCTTGGATTTTGGTCAAGCTTGTTTATTAACATAACCGGAATACCATCTGGTCCTGTTGACATGCCACTAGGAACGTTCTCTGCCCTTTCCCACTCTCTTAACTCAAGTGAAGCAATTGCAGTAACCGGTCTATCCTCCTTATATATATAATGTGCAACATTTCTTTCTTTAAATTTTTCTCTCATCTTTGTTACTATGTGTTTCATTGCTTCATTACCTTGTATTCGAATACCCTGATCTGTAACAGTAAACTTTTGCTCTAGCCTAGTCTTATTACTCATTGCATTTAGATGTTTCTGGAATTTTTGAGCTGCTTTTCTGAAATCGTTTTTTTTTACTTTTGACATCCATTGGGCATCCTTTCTTCTAATTTTCTTGTTAATCAAAAAGGATGCTTCCCTTCTACACTTTATGATGGTATCCCATTTTCTGTCTACTTCAACTTCTAATTCCCCCTCTTGTTGTAATATTTCTGTTCCCTGGACGCTTCCTGACGTTTCTCTACCGCCCTCTTGACCTCCTCATCTCACCAACTCTTGGGTTTGCGTCTATTCTCTTTTTGGCTTTACTCGCACCTTATCTAGCTCAACCTCAAGTAATCGAGTTAATTTCGTATAAGTCCATACTGTTTCATTATCCTCAAAAGTTACTTTCTAAATTTGTTTAGCTGCTGCTTCCAATCGCTTTTCTGAGTAACAATTCCCCTCTGATTGTTCATCTCGCTTCAATCCTACATTGGTTTTCCTTCTAAAACTCAACTTGATACGCTTGTGGTCACTACCTTGACTTCTGGAACTATGTACATTAATGGTCATTGCCCCTAATCTGTTATACATCCTCTGTGACAGTGCATAATCTATCGTCGAGTGCAGACTCCCTGCCTCCCTTGTTACGATCTCTTCGCACTTCTCGGTACTGTTGCATAAAACTACATCATGCCTGTCACACATATCCTGCAGCATGCTTCCCATCGAATTTGTGTACCCATCTATATGTGCGTTCATGTCGCCTAATATAGTTATCTCGTCATATCCTCTTAGCTCATCAATGTCGCTTCCAATACATTCTAACATGTTCCTGTTTTCCTATTTGGCATTAGCTCCTGTCCACGGGTATACAAATCCAAGAAGTGTCTGCTCCCCTGCCACTTTTCCTTTCAGCCATAAATGTCCCTTGCATCCTAGTTTATCCCTTTGAAAAATCATACTTTTATGAATGAATGCCGCAATTCAACCCCTTTCTACTGCCCTATGTTCCATTCCAATATTCGCATGCGTAGTCTGGGTTACAGGGTGGCTGCTCTATGTCTCTAAGGTGCGTTTCCACTAAACCATGTACCATTAATTCCTCCTGCCTTAACTGTTCTTCTATTTCTTCCCATTTCAGTCTGTTCCTGTCACCTTGCATGTTAATGAAACCTATATCTGAATTTACTTGGCCCTGGCACTTGTGTCTATTTCTTCTCCTATGGTTTCATCATCCCTTTGATCTTGGTTTTTCCTTCTATACACTGGTTCCCTCAGAGCTCTGGGCCCCACAAAAAAACTCCTGCCTGGCGACTTATCCTACTACCCACCCTCTTGCCAGTGGCACCACCGTAGTGAATGCCATCCTGTGCAAAAAGATGGGGCCTGACCTCGTACACTTCCCTGTGAACTTTCATTAGTCCGTATCCTAGAATTCGACTCATTAACCTAATTACATGGTTAGCCTCAACGACCCTCCTTTCCGTTTTCTAGCCTGAGTCTGTACCTCTGGAACTGTGCATATATGGTCACACGCACACTCTCAGAGGCCTCTCTAAGCCTACGCATCCCCACTCCTAACGGCTTCTCGAGATTCCGGCTCCTCCCTTTCAGCACATCATTAAGACCAGCATGTATAACGACAAGGTGTTCGCCATCCATGTTGCCCCCTAGCACCTCCTGGGCTTTGGCCATTGCATCTATCATGCACTTCTCTGACTAGGCCTCCACCTACACCCGCCTGTCCACCTTGAATGTCGTCAAAACGCCTCCCTCAACCCTCGCTACGTTCAAGTCACCGACTACCAGAACCATCCAGCGTTTTAACCGTTCGCTTTCTAACTGCGACTGTTTCCCTCCGGATCGCACTAGCTGTCTCTCCCGCCACCGCACGCTACTGTCGTGAGTCTCCGTGCCCATTTTTACCTCTGTCTTGCCCGCTCAAAGCCTGCTGCTCTACAGCACTGTAGGATCGACGAGCCTCGTCCCCCACCTGACACTGCACCGAACCGGGGTGCCCTGCCGGCCGCGACCTGAGTGCTTCTACCTGCTCTTCTAGCAGGCCCCGCTTTTCTCGCTCCTTTTTCAGCTCGCCCACAATTTTCAGCTCGCCCAACTGGTCCACCCTTCTTACGCGACTCGGCGACCTGAGTTTCTAGCTTAATCCATTTCTATCGTTCCACCTTCACGTCCCCTTTAAGTTTCTAAATCCTAGCTGCCCAGTCTCCTTTCAATGTCTGAATGGCCACCTCAAAACGCTTACATATCTTGCACGCGAAGTTATCCCCATCTGCCTTGGCTAAGCTCCTAAACTTGGTCTCGTGTAAATAGCACCAACGATCGCACTCCTTGCACTGCCCTAACTCCCCGTCCACCTTGACTTTCCTAGCTTGCCGACCCATCGTCCGTCCGACTACGCAACGTAAACGGCCGCCAAAATTCACACACAAAAACCTTCGGCTCTACGCAACGTAAAAGCCCACGAAGATTCCTACACAAAAACCTTCGGCACTACGCAACGTAAAATCCCGGCAAAATCCCTACACAAAAACATTCGGCACACACACTTCCGCTAGCCTTCCTTCCCTTAACACGGTTTAAATCTACCGCCCCTACAGCATGTACAGGCGCAAATACCAAAAAGCACTTAGCTTCAAACGTAGTCGCTGGAGCCCCGAAAAAAGCGTGGTCCTCCGATGGCGTCACGTGCTGACCCTCTTCCCTTCGCTACTAGCGTCATCGCGTGACAACTCAAACAAGCACAAGGCGACGACGACTGCATCTTCCCTCCTGAGATTGTTACAAGTTCAACCTGCGCGGCGGTCTCACTGCAGGACAGTATCGCGTTTGAACCTCTTCTTGAGGTTGAGGCGAACTTTCTTCCACAGGCGACGCCTGGATCTCAGGCGAAGAACGTACGCGCAAAGGTCCCACCGGCAACGAGCAGGAAGAACTTTGTTACGAACTTTCAGGTTTTGATGGCGAGGCTGCTGCCTGTTCTGGGATGTTCTGGCCAATTGAGAAACGCTCCAGATGGCGACGATTTCTCTGCAGAATGCTGTCAGGAGTCTCAACCATGTGCGACTGATGTCGTTGAGCAGAGCGGAGCACCCGACCGCTGCAACCAACGTCCTTGACTCATGCGTCGTCCCCTGGCTTCAGAGGACGCATACGGCTTGCACTGTGACGGCGATTGTAGTTATTTCCTTGCTGCACCTTGGTTGCAGAATAATGTGCCCTGAACGTCTCGTGACTTGGCAATGCTGCCAGAAGTCGTCCTGGCACTCCCGGAAGGCGTGTTTGCAGTTTTCGCCCCGTCAGTAATTGTGCTGGAGAAACGCCCGAAACACCAGGCGTGTCTCGGTAAGTGAGAAGAGCCGGGTACGGACCGGAGCGTTGCTCAAGCAGGTCCTTCACTGTCTGCACCATACGCTCGGTCTCTGCTATTCTAGGGGCATCGAGGGCTTCTTGTCTCATGACGGAATCCGTAAGGTCGGGCGAACTCGGCGAAATCGTTGGATACGAACTGAGCTCCATTGTCTGGCCGCGCGATGTCGGAAATCTCGAAGCGAGCAAATCAGCTCTTCACAGCAGCAATAACCGTCGTAGCAGTTAATAGTCCCCAGTGTGACCACTTCAGACAATTTAGAGTAGTGATCGAGAATCAGAACATAGTCAAGTCCTTCAAACTGGAACAGGTCGATACCTAGGTGTTGCATGTTACTCTCCAGTGTAGAAGTTGGCATCAAATGCTCTGAACATGACTCTCGGCACAATTGCAACACTGGGCCACAAGGGGTTCAATATGCAGGTTGCAATTTAGCCACCAAACATACTCTCGGGCACGTTCTTGGCAGCGGCGTACCCCTTGATGCCCTTCGCGCAGCAGTGCGCGAATGTGTGGCCGTTGAGCAGACGGAATGACGATACGGCAATCCAACAGAAGCAAGCTCTCGTACACACTCAGTCTGTCTCTCTGCATCAAGTACGGGGCTATGTGGGTTGGTACTCTGATCTCGGAAGGCCAGCCTCTCTCAAATTGTCATGACTGAGGAACACTCCCCATCTTGAACTTGCTGTTGGCGAACATCATCTAGCCAACTGGCCACCCGAGGACTTTAGATCCTTCAGGACCTCACCGATGAAGATTTTCATTTCCAGGCTGTTAACGGCTTTAGAGGCTGGCGAGTCACAGGGTGCTCGTGATAGAGTGACGACCGTAGCGGAGTTTCCCCGCTACATGCTTGACAGCGTACTGATAGCGCATCAGCTTAATCCGCATTCGCTGTACTAGAGGCGGCAAAATTTCAAGATCCTTGCTCGCAAGGAGGGATAAGATAAGTTGATCCGTCTCGACCTCAAAGCTTAGACCGCGAAGATGCTTGTAAAACCTAGCCACCACCCACGTGACGGCCAGAGACTCCTTCTCCGTCTCAAGGTAGCATCCCTCTGAAGGAGTGAGGGATCTAGAAGCGAAGGCCATTGCACGTCGAAGTACCAAAGGCTGATCTTGGAACAAGACAGCCCCCAGACTGTGAGAGCGTGCATCAGCTGATATTACAGACTGGTAATGCAGGTGGTACTTTGCCATACACGTTCCTGAACTGAGCAACGACTAAATATGAGTGAAAGCTTCCTCTTGGCTGACTCCAGATATAGGTGCTGTTCTTGTTCAAAAGAAAACGAATAGGTGTGACATCAGACAGGTTTGGAATAAAACGGGCCACATGGTTGACCGTTCCAAGCAGCCGGCGAACTCCACTGACATCGACAGGCGCCGGGAGATCCTTGAAAGCCTTGACCTTATCTGGGCCCGGCGAAATTCATCGCGCATTGTTTGGAGGGGGGCTCGGAGTCACACTGACGGGACCAGATCTGGAACGACACTTTCTCAGACCACTGCCACCACCAGGACAGGACTGCCGACGAGTTAAAGGAGTTGGGTAATGGGAGAAAGATTACAAGAGGGTTTGTTTACGTTATTTACATAGTCAGAGATAAAAAGTCAACTTCTCTCCAAAAGAGAGGATCTTAAGGTAGGATCATAATGCAGGATGCAAAAGGAGGATCCAAAAATGGAGCATGATTCACTGCACTCGCCGTCCAGTTTTATACAGTTCTTTGTCCCTAGATTCCCCACGTTGAAGACGCCCTCGTCAGGTTGGAAGTGGCCTCAAACTTGCATTCTCGCGCACAAACACGCACCACCGAACATACGGACACGCCCCCGTCACATGTCGCGCCTGGGAGAGAGGAGGATGCCGTTTGGTCCACGCCGACTACGGAGGGAGTTGCTTTCCGGTCAGCCGAAATTTCCCACGCGGTGATGACACCTGTTTCTTCATTTGACGAATCCGACGTGCAAGGCCGGAGCTCCAGGTCGGCCTACTTGACGCCAAAGTGGCTGTGCCATTAGCCGGGCCGGCGAAGGTAATGACCTAAAGCGGCTGTTTGGGCTTGTTGGTCAGTGAACATGGTAAAAGGTTGCAAAAAGAAACAACGTAAACCTTGTCTTCTCAGCCCCGTGCAAATTGTCATGAGTGTGTACACTGCTGACAAAGCAAAAGAAAAAGGTTTGCCCTATTAGACATGTAGAACCACTCACACATTGTGCTACTTGTGTCATTTACGAGATTCCCTTGAAGTGTGGACGCGTGTATATTGGGCAAACCGGCAGGTGTCTCAACGAGAGATTGTTTGAACACCGCCGTAGGGTCCGTAACAAAAGCGGCGGGCACCTGGACGACCATTGCAAGTCTTGCAAAGGCTGCGAACCATGTTATACGCGCACGGTTGTCAGAGCACGGGCGCGGACAGAAAATGAAAGGGTCATCATTGAGGCAAGGATGATAGCCAAAGCTGGAGACAAGTGCGTCAGCACGCCTTCAATTTTACTTACAGACAAGGAGTCCAGTTTTCTAGGCCCACTATAAACACGCCTTTTTATTCACGTCTGCTTTTAATTCTTGTTCTAGAGAACTTTCAACTTTTTTGACTCAGTTTGAGTGTGAACGGTTGACTCAGCTTTTGCGTTGCGTTTTGTATTGTTTTGTTATGCGTTTGGCCCCGACCCTGCTTTTAGCTTCGACCTTTACTTATTGTTTGGTGACTATTTTTGTTATTGTCGTCTTCGTTTTGCCTCGTGCTGCATTGGCGGCAAAGGTCGCTGACTGCTCATTTTCCATGCGTGCACCTTACGGTTCGTCGTGGTCCTCTCGGTTTTATCGGTTCTTGGCTGACTTTGTGTTACCCAGATATGTATCACTTTGATATTGTGTACTTCGTTTTGTTTTTTTGTATTAGATATTTGAACGCGTTTGCTATTTTCTTGGTCACGTGGGTGTTGGACTGCGTTATATAGGCTGCTCATCTTTCTGAATAAATGTGTTGGTAGTCAGCGCCCTGTCCTGTCCACTTCTGTTCGTCCTTGTTTTTTTCGCGCTGCATTCTTTTACCATGTTCACTGACCAACAAGCCCAAACAGCCGCTTTAGTTCATCAGATTTCTTCTACATTGGGCTCTTTTCTTTCATCCATGAGCAAGCAAAATGCAGCCATAACCTGCGTGAATCTCATCGCTATTTCTACTTGCAAGGCCAGGATCCTCTCGTTCCATATCAAAAAGAAAATTGTGCCGTTCGAAGTGCGAGTGTTGTTCGGCCCTGTGGAGCCGTCTTGGGGGCATGTTCGGCGTATGTGCAAGATTCTGAAGTCAGAACTCTGGAGACAAGTGCGTCTTTTCCAAGACTGGCTAGGTGTGTTCGCGCCCCAGAGGCCACATTCGACGGGGGTGAGCTGCAGATATTATGGGTACAAAAAGCTCGCTGCACAATCGGCTGAATTCCTATGGCACCAGTACCGTCTGCGCCTTCCAGTAAGGAAGAAGGAAGTGAAGTCGTCTACGACCAACGTCACCGTTCTCGGAGGTGCTTGCATCTCGTCTCAGGACTTGAAGGTCCTACAGAAGGGTCCCAAATTCAGCTTTCAACCACCTTCAAACAAGTACCAGCTCCTGGCTATGGTGCGGCAGTTGGCACAACGAGTACCAGAGCAAGACAAGGCACGAGTCATTGGGGATGGCGTCGATGTTCTACGTCGCTGTGGGGCCTCGCTCACGCATGCTAAGCCTCCCATCGTGTCCATTGCTAAACGCCTCAAGGAGGGTAACCTTATGGCTCTGCAAAGCGACAAAGAAGGTGGATTTGTCATCCTCCCTGACCACTTGTACAAGGAGAAGGCTGAGGTAGCGCTCGAAAAGAATTTCAAGAAGGTTCAATTCCGCCCCAGCAGACAGAAAACTTTAGCTTTGAAGCTACTGACAAGTTTCCAGCTCGACAGAATAAGATCATCGGCAGAAAAGGCCCGAGACTGCTTCTTGGAAGTCTTCTTCACAGGCAAAACCCATAAGCCTGACTGCCCTCTGAGGACCATCATCTCGGAAAAAGGTACGTGGCAGGCTGAAGTTGGTGCCTACCTACAACGCCACTTGAATGGCCTACCTTTAGATGACCCTTTTCTGGTAAGGCACTCGTCAGAAGTGTTACAGCGATTCAAAGGCAGTTCAGACGCTACGACTGGCTTTACAATTGACGTTGAAGACTCGTTTTATTCCGTTCCGCACGGTGGTCTATACGCAGCGGTGCGCGACGTGATTCAACAGTCGGGTGAAGTGCGTTTCCAGAACAGCTCGGGTGTGAGCAGCGACAATTTCCTTCGCCTTCTTCAGTTCTACCTTAAATCTACTGTTGTTCAGTACAGCGGTCAGTACTTCGTTCAAAAGAATGGCGTATGGATCGGGTCATCAATCGCGCCAGTCCTGTGTGATATCTACCTGGCGGCAGCCGGTAAGCGCATTAGCCAGGTTCTCCCGGGTGAAGTGGTCCATTCGGTCTTCCGGTATGTGGATAATTTTATGATCGTCCTCAGAAGTTGCCCACCTAGTTCGTTGAAGCGTGTCATTCTTGAAATTGTCGCCCTTTTCAAGTCCCATTTTGGGGGTATGAACTTTACCTGTGAACCGCCGAGAGGCAAGGATGATCAGTTTTTGGACGTACTTTTTAGTTTTGAACAAACCCACCTCTGTTGGACGTACAACCCTCGCTCTAAGAAAGGTCTTCTTCCGCATGACAGCGCTCACTCGAAATTGATCAAGCGAGGCATTGTTTCTTCTGCCATCCAGGCAGCGCTCACAAAAAGCTGTCCCCATACGATGCAGAGCAGTGTTAACAACCAAGTCCAACGTCTTTACAGTGCTGGCTACTCACCAACACTAGTGAGTAGCGTTTCAGAGACTCTTCTCCAGAAATTGAAAGTGCAAGGCAAAGACGCAGGCAAACTAGAACAGGCCAGACGACCTCCTTTGGCCGTCATCTCGTATCTTCACAAGTTTTCTCACAATTTAAAGAAGGTTGCAAAAAGAAACAACGTAAACCTTGTCTTCTCAGCCCCGTGCAAATTGTCACGAGTGTGTACACTGCTGACAAATCAAAAGAAAACGGTTTGCCCTATTAGACATGTAGAACCACTCACACATTGTGCTACTTGCGTCATTTACGAGATTCCCTTGAAGTGTGGACGCGTGTATATTGGGCAAACCGGCAGGTGTCTCAACGAGAGATTGTTTGAACACCGCCGTAGGGTCCGTAACAAAAGCGGCGGGCACCTGGACGACCATTGCAAGTCTTGCAAAGGCTGCGAACCATGTTATACGCGCACGGTTGTCAGAGCACGGGCGCGGACAGAAAATGAAAGGGTCATCATTGAGGCAAGGATGATAGCCAAAGCTTTAGACAAGTGCGTCAGCACGCCTTCAATTTTACTTACAGACAAGGAGTCCAGTTTTCTAGGCCCACTATAAACACGCCTTTTTATTCACGTCTGCTTTTAATTCTTGTTCTAGAGAACTTTCAACTTTTTTGACTCCGTTTGACTGTGAACGGTTGACTCAGCTTTTGCGTTGCGTTTTGTATTGTTTTGTTATGCGTTTGGCCCCGACCCTGCTTTTAGCTTCGACCTTTACTTATTGTTTGGTGACTATTTTTGTTATTGTCGTCTTCGTTTTGCCTCGTGCTGCATTGGCGGCAAAGGTCGCTGACTGCTCATTTTCCATGCGTGCACCTTACGGTTCGTCGTGGTCCTCTCGGTTTTATCGGTTCTTGGCTGACTTTGTGTTACCCAGATATGTATCACTTTGATATTGTGTACTTCGTTTTGTTTTTTTGTATTAGATAGTTGAACGCGTTTGCTATTTTCTTGGTCACGTGGGTGTTGGACTGCGTTATATAAGCTGCTCATCTTTCTGAATAAATGTGTTGGTAGTCAGCGCCCTTTCCTGTCCACTTCTGTTCGTCCTTGTTTTTTTCGCGCTGCATTCTTTTACCATGTTCACTGACCAACAAGCCCAAACAGCCGCTTTAGTTCATCAGATTTCTTCTACATTGGGCTCTTTTCTTTCATCCATGAGCAAGCAAAATGCAGCCATAACCTGCGTGAACCTCATCGCTATTTCTACTTGCTAGGCCAGGATCCTCTCGTTCCATATCAAAAAGAAAATTGTGCCGTTCGAAGTGCGAGTGTTGTTCGGCCCTGTGGAGCCGTCTTGGGGGCATGTTCGGCGTATGTGCAAGATTCTGAAGTCAGAACTCTGGAGACAAGTGCGTCTTTTCCAAGACTGGCTAGGTGTGTTCGCGCCCCAGAGGCCACATTCGACGGGGGTGAGCTGCAGATATTATGAGTACAAAAAGCTCGCTGCACAATCGGCTGAATTCCTATGGCACCAGTACCGTCTGCGCCTTCCAGTAAGGAAGAAGGAAGTGAAGTCGTCTACGACCAACGTCACCGTTCTCGGAGGTGCTTGCATCTCGTCTCAGGACTTGAAGGTCCTACAGAAGGGTCCCAAATTCAGCTTTCAACTACCTTCAAACAAGTACCAGCTCCTGGCTATGTTGCGGCAGTTGGCACAACGAGTACCAGAGCAAGACAAGGCACGAGTCATTGGGGATGGCGTCGATGTTCTACGTCACTGTGGGGCCTCGCTCACGCATGCTAAGCCTCCCATCGTGTCCATTGCTAAACGCCTCAAGGAGGGTAACCTTATGGCTCTGCAAAGCGACAAAGAAGGCGGATTTGTCATCCTCCCTGACCACTTGTACAAGGAGAAGGCTGAGGTAGCGCTCGAAAAGAATTTCAAGAAGGTTCAATTCCGCCCCAGCAGACAGAAAACTTTGGCTTTGAAGCTACTGACAAGTTTCCAGCTCGACAGAATAAGATCATCGGCAGAAAAGGCCCGAGACTGCTTCTTGGAAGTCTTCTTCACAGGCAAAACCCATAAGCCTGACTGCCCTCTGAGGACCATCATCTCGGAAAAAGGTACGTGGCAGGCTGAAGTTGGTGCCTACCTACAACGCCACTTGAATGGCCCACCTTTAGATGACCCTTTTCTGGTAAGGAACTCGTCAGAGGTGTTACAGCGATTCAAAGGCAGTTCAGACGCTACGACTGGCTTTACAATTGACGTTGAAGACATGTTTTATTCCGTTCCGCACGGTGGTCTATACGCAGCGGTGCGCGACGTGATTCAACAGTCGGGTGAAGTGCGTTTCCAGAACAGCTCGGGTGTGAGCAGCGACAATTTCCTTCGCCTTCTTCAGTTCTACCTTGAATCTACTGTTGTTCAGTACAGCGTTCAGTACTTCGTGCAAAAGAATGGCGTATGCATCGGGTCATCAATCGCGCCAGTCCTGTGTGATATCTACCTGGCGGCAGCCGATAAGCGCATTAGCCAGATTCTCCCGGATGAAGTGGTCCATTCGGTCTTCCGGTATGTGGATGATTTTATGATCGTCCTCAGAATTTGCCCACCTGGTTCGTTGGAGCGTGTCATTCTTGAAATTGTCGCCCTTTTCAAGTCCCATTTTGGGGGTCTGAACTTTACCTGTGAACCGCCGAGAGGCAAGGATGTTCAGTTTTTGGACGTACTTTTTAGTTTTGAACAAACCCACCTTTGTTGGACGTACAACCCTCGCTCTAAGAAAGGTCTTCTTCCGCATGACAGCGCTCACTCGAAATTGATCAAGCGAGGCATTGTTTCTTCTGCCATCCAGGCAGCGCTCACAAAAAGCTGTCCCCATACGATGCAGAGCAGTGTTAACAACCAAGTCCAACGTCTTTACAGTGCTGGCTACTCACCAACACTAGTGAGTAGCGTTTCAGAGACTCTTCTCCAGAAATTGAAAGTGCAAGGCAAAGACGCAGGCAAACTAGAACAGGCCAAACGACCTCCTTTGGCCGTCATCCCGTATCTTCACAAGTTGTCTCACAATTTAAAGAAGGTTGCAAAAAGAAACAACGTAAACCTTGTCTTCTCAGCCCCGTGCAAATTGTCACGAGTGTGTACACTGCTGACAAAGCAAAAGAAAAAGGTTTGCCCTATTAGACATGTAGAACCACTCACACATTGTGCTACTTGTGTCATTTACGAGATTCCCTTGAAGTGTGGACGCGTGTATATTGAGCAAACCGGCAGGTGTCTCAACGAGAGATTGTTTGAACACCGCCGTAGGGTCCGTAACAAAAGCGGCGGGCACCTGGACGACCATTGCAAGTCTTGCAAAGGCTGCGAACCATGTTATACGCGCACGGTTGTCAGAGCACGGGCGCGGACAGAAAATGAAAGGGTCATCATTGAGGCAAGGATGATAGCCAAAGCTGGAGACAAGTGCGTCAGCACGCCTTCAATTTTACTTACAGACAAGGAGTCCAGTTTTCTAGGCCCACTATAAACACGCCTTTGTATTCACGTCTGCTTTTAATTCTTTTTCTAAAGAACTTTCAACTTTTTTTACTCAGTTTGACTGTGAACGGTTGACTCAGCTTTTGCGTTGCGTTTTGTATTGTTTTGTTATGCGTTTGGCCCCGACCCTGCTTTGAGCTTCGACCTTTACTTATTGTTTGGTGACTATTTTTGTTATTGTCGTCTTCGTTTTGCCTCGTGCTGCATTGGCGGCAAAGGTCGCTGACTGCTCATTTTTCATGCGTGCACCTTACGGTTCGTCGTGGTCCTCTCGGTTTTATCGGTTCTTGGCTGACTTTGTGTTACCCAGATATGTATCACTTTGATATTGTGTACTTCGTTTTGTTTTTTTGTATTAGATAGTGAACGCGTTTGCTATTTTCTTTGTCACGTGGGTGTTGGACTGCGTTATATAAGCTGCTCATCTTTCTGAATAAATGTGTTGGCAGTCAGCGCCCTGTCCTGTCCACTTCTGTTCGTCCTTGTTTTTTTCGCGCTGCATTCTTTTACCAAGGTAATGACGACCGCTAGCCCGCCGCCGTATTCCCACGCTGATCGTCCGCTACCGGGACTGAGGCCGCATTAGTTCCCCCAACTTAGTCACGGCCATTGGGGATTAGCTGCTGCTCTTTTACTTTGGCGGCCTCTCGGCTCCGCCCGGACTCCCCCCGGGCGACGCTCTTCGGGGTACTCGTGTCGGGAACGTAGGAGCAATGCTTATCGCGTGGCTCGGGACCATCCCGAAGAAGCATAGCGTTGCCTGCCAGCAAGTGGGAGTTGCTGTCTCTGGTGCTAATGATGAGACCCGCTTGCGCCGATCCACGAACCTTTCATTCACGACGACACCAAGGAACTTGGCAGAAGACACTCGGAACTGACACTTCTTTTCACTTAGAGTTACCCAGCTTGATTTAGGCGAGCCAAAACGTCAGCTAGGCGTCGGTCGTGCTGACCCTGGTCCCTACCGAAGAGCAGTATATCGTTGATCGTATTGACGACTCCAGAAGTGCCTTCTAGCAGTCTTGACATGAAGCGCTGGGAGTATTCAGGCGCTGTCCCGAAGGGAAGACGCCTGTAACAGTAGCGGCCAAAGGGTGTGAAAAACGTTGTCAGTTCTTCGCTCTCACGACTTAATTTGATTTGGTGGAAGCTGAACCTTGCGTCGAGCTTGGAAGAGACTTGTTCCCCACCCAGTTGGGCTAAGATATCTTCCACTTTTGGCAAGATGTAGAGCTCCTACTGGATGACCTTGTTAAGCTTCGTCAGGTCGACACAGAGCCTGTACCCCCAGACGGCTTCGGCACAGTGACAAGGCCCGAACACCGTGCGGTTGGCGTGTCCACTTTCCGGATGACCCCTTGGGTTTCCATGTTGTCCAGTTCCTTCTTCACACTCTCGGGCAGAGGGAGGGGTATTCGCCTTTGGACGCCCAGTGAAAAGGGACGAGCATCAGGACAGAGGCGGATATGGTATTCCTCTTGCACTTCCCCCATCGCACGAAAGATATTGACCTGGGTTGACGGAACGCTCTCGTTTGAGTCCAAAATCTTAACGAAGCCCAAGTTTTCGATTTCCGGTAGTCCCAGAAGGTGGGTAGTCTGATTGTTGACGACATGCCATGTCGTATATTCACTCTGTTGCGCTACTCTAGGGTAGCAGGGAACGTTCCCCGCACGCGCAACTGATGATTTCCGGAACCAGATACCTAGGTTTCTGCTTCATCCAACAGGCGAGGCAATAACGGGAAAGAAGGCGAAACTACCGTTGCCTCTGCTCCCGAGTTTATTTTGAACCTTGCAAGTTGGCCATTCACACGTAGGTCGGGGTACCTTGCCCGATGCGTACTGAGCGCGTGAAGTCCGATAGAACCCAACAACTCTTTTCGGGGCTTTGCCTTGCAAACTTCTGCAAAGTGACCCTGCTTTCTGAAGAAATAACAAGTAGCCTTGCGTGGGGGAAATTCGTTTCGCGGATGGATACTATGGCCGAAATAACCGCAAGCTGACCCATTTAGCACCGCTGGCTTGCCAGTGTAACGATGCGCATGCCATCGTTATCTTTTTGCGTTGCGCCACGTCGACGTTCAGACTATCGAAAGCTGTGCTGTCGCGTGAGCTTGCGCGGGAGAGACTCTTTTTCAGCGTCCTCATGCAGACGCACTTGACACAGTGCTTCTTCCACCGTTGGTTTCGTGCAGCGGTACAACTGATGACATAGCTTTTCATCTCGCAATCCCACGACAAATTTGTCCCGAACAAGGTGGTCTTCCACTTCGGGGCTTTTGTATCCGCGAAGTTTTACGTGATTGCGAAGCGCCGCAAAGAAGTTGTCAACGGACTCGCCCTGCTGCTGTGTTCGGCGATGGAACCGCCGGCTTTCGCAAATCTCGTTGACGTGGTGCACGAAATATGAGGCTAGCTTATTCTTGACAACCGAAAACGCGAGAGTTTCTGAAGTTGAACCACCCAAAGAAGACAAGACTCTGCGTGCTTGAGGCTCTATACAATAGAGAAACGTGCGCACCTGCACCTCGTCAGTGGCTGTATTGAGGCCGGCGGGGAAGGTGTCTTCGCACGTCGCTACCCATGTTGCCCACTCTCCTGGGCTTGTGAAGGTGTGCGATGGAGGGGGTTGAAGTCCGGACATACCGACACGCATGACGTTGACTTTGGAGTGCTCGGCGTTCGTACCAACTGCAACGTCCATAACCGCCTCCTTAGCCGCATCCCGCTTCTAACACTATGTTATACTCTACCGAGTGAGGAGACGAGTGATTACAGTGCCCCCAACATAGGAAGCCCGAACAAGAAGCCTTTATTCACGCCCGCAGGCCCAATATATACACACTGAGGGGCACCGCACCCCCCCTCGCTCCTATCTCCATCACATGACAGCTCAAACAAACACAAGGCGGCGACCTCTAGACAGAGAATTGGCATTGAGGCAGGAAATGGGAAGCAGGTACTCGGGGTACGTGTGAAAGGTCACCGTTCGTCCAGAGTCCACAGGGAGATATCTTAGCAGCAGACACACGCGAACACCGCACAGTGGTAACCGTTCGAGGATGATGGTGAAGTTATGCTGTGTAATCCATGGTAGGGCTGAAGTAGGGCGCGCGTAGCGGCGGCGAGGGCTTCGCGAACGCCACTGCGGCGAAGCAAAGGGGCTAGGCAAGAGATGCCGGCCGCCCGCCGCCGGCCCAGACGAGGCTACCTTTTATATTTTGCCTTACGCTTTACCTCAAAGACCGCGTAGTCGGCCCCTTTGTCATGGGAGAAATCTGAAACAACGGACTAACGTTGACGCGCTCTCTCCTTGAGCCCGACTGTGTATGGTCGAACGTATGCTTCGAGCACAGACGTCAACACGTTCTACCCTTATATTTGGCTAAAAAGCAAGGCTTTCAGCTTCTATAGTTCGTCTTAATGCAGGCTCTTTATGAGTGTGTAGAATGATATGCGCCATGTATTACTTGGATGGCAAGTTTCAAAGAGTAAAGGATTCTGAAGAGCAAATAAATAGCTGCTGAAATTTCAAGCGCAGCTGCTTTATTTTGCACAACAGCGACATTAGCAAAAATTCATGGTGCTACCCAGAAAAATGCATCATGTCATTAGCGAAAGGAATGATTATAGACGGAACCCAACACTGGCTACAGGAGCAGAGCATGTTGCAAGCACGCGACGTCCAGGATTTCCTCTTAGAAAGGCGTTTTGAAGTTTGGCGGCGTCTCGCTTCCGCCTGTCTTCCACCATGACAACGCAAAAATTAAGTCACCTTTTTACAGTAACTGCAAGCATGAACTAACTGCCAGCAAAGCAAAATAAGTTAAGTCTTAATAAAATAAGCCTTTATGAGCGAGCAATCTGAGAGGCGATGCCTAACAGCTTTGCATTATTCTCCTGCACATATATAGCCTCGTCATCGCTTTAGATAAAGCTCCCGTGAGCATGCACTTTCCTCGCGTCATTCAGAAAACAAAGTAGCGCCACAAAAAGAAGTTTTTACAACTTAACGAAGCTCCACTAAACCTTACAGCAATGCGCGTTTTACCAGCTGGCTTAGCTTACAATGTAAGGAATTAAAAATGAACATTTGCAATGCATACATGTTAATAAATGTCCCTGAACTTAACAGAGGGCATTGGACATTCAAGTGCATAATCTGAGGTCTTTTACAATGATATTTAAACCAAATTTTTTATGAAGTTTTGGGACACGCCCCGGGATGAAAATACGTGGCCAACAAGAAATGGCGCTCTTTATGGTAGCTGAATTCATTAATTGGACATGCATACTTTCTGAAATTGCGATACTCAGTACGCGTCAATATCTGTGGCAGCATACGCAGCTTGTGCTGGTTCCATCTGTTACGTTGTGTTAACGTTAGTCAAGCCAGAATTACGACAAGGAAGCTCGCGTACAGCTCGAAAATTGTTTATTAGGCTACCTCATGTCCTCAAACAGAAAGCATGCAGTTCGGCGGCGCAGCGATGAAACAACTGCTCGGTCAACGAAGGTCAGAATGACAGTCGCTCTATGCGTTGCAAAATTCAAAGTTGACAAGAAATTTGAAACACGCCTAATGCGCTTACGACAATTTTGAACATGAAGATAGACTTGCATGCGGCTGCAGTCATTCCAGAGAAATCTGGTGGTCTCTCGTTTGACAACAAAAGCAGAAAGGCCGCGGGCCATCGGCTTCGAGCAGAGAACAACACATTAAAATGCATATTTGCTCACACATTAGTAATTAGCATTCTTTTGAGTTATCGATACAGGCCTTTCATTTAAGGAAGTTGTGATGTGTATGAGGGGGAAAATAATTTCATTCAGGACGTGCCAAAAGCGATATCTGCGTAATTACGTATTATATACACCTCCCAGCAGTCAATTTATTTGACCCTTGAACTACTCAATTATCGTCTCTAGCCACCAGCTACGGCGCTATCGAATTTACGGCTCAAGCGTCATAGAGAATTTTTTTCCGTGATATAGTGCACTTTTATGGAACGAGCAGGAAACTTTCGTTCTCTGAGTTTTCATTATCCCCTCCTTAGCATTACCTTGTCATTTAATCACACACCATGATATATTCAAGAGGAAGTGATCAGAGTATTTCCGTCTGGGTTTAAAACCACAAATGATCGACGTAGTTCTGAGAAATGGGACAGTGATTCCTCATTTAAATGTTTTCATCGAGCATTGTTTGTGATGAAGAATCTATGCACATTTGGAATGTGTTGCAGATACGCAGCTTACGCATCAGCATTTTGTTTTCTTTGATTTCGGCGCTGCGCTCGCCATGAACCAGCGGGCTACAGCGCAAAACCAGACAAAAGCCACCCGCAGCCGCAGATGTAGGCGGGGAGCGAGTGGTAGGGGCTTTACGGCCCCTCAATAGACTAAAGGTAACGACCTCTCACTCCTCCTCCTATGCCGGCACTCCTCCTCTTGGCTCCTCCTGGGCACCGACGGTGGCGGCACCTAGGCAAGGGGAGGCTAGCAGACGCTCTCAACGTGCGCCTTTTGGCGCGCAGCAGACTGCGCGCCCGAATGAATTTTGTGTAACGTTTTTAAAGCGAAAGCTTTATTGGCCGCAAACTCGCGATTTTTTTTTTTTTTGAAGCGATGTTTATTGCCTCAGGGCATAAAAACTATAACGTTAGAGATGAGTAAGATGCTTAAATAAATGAAAAAGGTGGGCTGATTTGATGAAATCCAGAAGTGAACAATGATATGGACCCTGCGTCCAGTCAATATAGCAATCCGGACTGTCCGGTGAGAGTCCCACTGCCGACAAGTGCCGAATTTTCGTCGGCTTCAGCGCCTGGCAGTCCCACAACTGGTGGTGGATATCCGCCTCACCGTCTGTTTTTGCAGACTGGACACCCGTGGCGGGGATATAGATCTTGGAAATGCGGCCACTTGCGTGTCACAGCTGGAGTTAGGGCAACCCCGACCCGTATCCTCCGAAGCGCAACCTCCTCTGCACGGGTAAGACCACGGGGCAAGGTTACCGCACACGGAGGAATTAGAGCACGTGTGCTGCGCCGGAGGTGTTGCTTTCTTGTATACTGATGATATGACTGTGTGGAGCACTCACAGCGCCCTGATGACTCAAGCAGCAGGCCTAGAATCAGCCGTAGATATTACGTCGGCTTTTGCTTCTTCAATTGGTCTGCAGCTTTCAGTAAGTAAAACCACGTTAGTGTCAGTCGCCAACCGCTGGGGGCGCCGTAGACTGGCTGCAACACCAATTCGTCTCCATCTATGCGGAGCTCCAATTCAAAAAAGTTCGACCGTAAAAATCTTGGGCTTGACAATACACGTGTCAGGAACAGGTACTGCTAGGCTTTCTCGTGCTAAAAAGCAATCAATTCAGGCGTTAGGTTGGATTAGACGCATTGCTCCTAAAACAGGCGGAGCCCGCTCTCATGTTGCACGAAAGTTGATGCGGGCGGTTGTGCAACCGCGCCTCGTTTACCAAGCCCAATTCCAGCATTTGAAGAAGGCTCAATGGGATCGTCTAGAAGCTGTTAATCGAGAGACAATGAGGGTCATCACTTGCCTTCCCCGCATTACCCAGATCGTGGCGCACCAAGAACATGCGCAGGTGAATACACTAGATGAGCTGGGTCAGCAAAGACGCGATGCTCGCCGCCTAAAGTCAAGCCTTAAACACACACAACGTGTGAACTCAGGGCATATGCTTCATCGCACCCCATTCTACAGCTGCCCCCGCCAGTTCATTCTCCTTGGCGTTTTGTGCAGCTAAGCAACAACAAGCCAACTGATCTACGTCATTATGGAAAATATGAATAACTGCGCAAAAAGGACGGGACAAGAGAGAAGAAGCACAGAAACACACGAGACAAGCGCAGACGAACAACTGGTTTATTGCGCCAACGCCTCCTTCCTTCGACAACAAAGCGCATGCGCACCTACAGCAAAGACAAAAGCCATAATCGTCACGCCAAACCAAGAAAATCCAACTCCTTGAGGTACAGGTGTATGGAAGCCTCGCTAACACTTTTGTCAAGCCCTAATCTCGCGATTTCCAAGGCTTTAATAACTTCACGTTCTTTCTTATCCCTCGCGCGACCGATAATCTTAGTCCTGCCGAAAAGTAGAGTGCAATCTTTATCGTCATGCTTGCAGATCTTCCAATGGCTAGGCAGATGCTGCCCTCTGGAATCAGCTAAGGAATTGGCATGCTCTAATGATCCGAAGTTGATGCATCGGCCAGTCTGCCCCACGTACACCTTACCACAGCTCAGCGGAATCTGATAAATTGCATTCACTCTGCATTGCACAAACTTGCTCCTGTGGTTGGTGCTACACTCAATCTTCTTTCCCCTATCTGGTATGACCAAATTGCACAAACGCGACAGCTTGCAAGGTGCCGAAAAAAGGACCTCTACGCCGAATTTACCGGCGACCCTCTTCAGGCCGTGAGAGACCCTGTGAACATAGGGAATTACTTCATACTTCCGCTTCCTGGGCATCCGCTCCACGAGGCTTTCAGTTTGGGCGGAAGGACTTCAACAGGGACTAGGCAACACCCCGAAGGAGGGCCAGTGGAAAACCGGCGGACCGAAGGCGATCCACCTGTACATCAAAGCTAGACTTAACCATGTGAAGGCAGGACTTGGTTAAAGAAGCCCTGAGGCAAGTTGACGAAGTACCTCTCTTGACCAGCTTCGAATGGGACGAGTTGAAGGGCAGGAGTGCCTTTTTTGACCTAGGCATGTACGCCCAGCATAAGTGGTCAGGATTGTTAAAGAATAATTTTAAGTCTTAGAATTGCAAACAAGAATTTTCAGGAAGTTCAATGGTAAAATTAAAACTGGCAAAAGCAGACTTAAACGATTCTAAAACGTCCATTGCCACCTGTGTCAAGTTAGCGTTGCGGTCAATATTTAATAGGATTAAAAAGTCACCTACGTATCGGAACCCCCGAACGATACGGTCGTCAGAAAGTACCCGCGATTGCGAGCGGTCAATTTCAGCTAAAAGGATCTCAGCTAGAACGGGAGATACACACGAACCAATACAAATGCCACGTTTCTGCACGTAAAATTTATCCTGAAAACTCACAATCGTTGAAGAAAGATACACCTTAAGCAATTCTAAAAAACCTTCCACAGAAATACCACACGCATTCTGGAAAGACACAGCACCAGATCGTTAGATACAGTTCCGGACTGCGCGGAAAAGGTCATCGTGGGGAAGGGAGTAGAACAGCTCTTCGATATCAACCGAGAAGCCCGAGTTAACAGCAGAAAGGCTATCCCCTAACACTTGCGCCACTCGGTCTGAGCTGCTGACCTTGTACGGATCGTCGGGTGCCAGACTTCACCGATGGCGCAGAAGGTACTGACTGACCAGAGCTTGCCAGGATCCAGTCTCCGTAACAATGGCTCTAAAAGGGCAATCCACATAGTGGCTTTTGGCACTGAAGAACACAGTGAGCACAAGACCCTTGTTCTTCACCCCTTCACTTTTTAGCCGGTCGAGTTTCAGTTCTCTTAACAGGGCAACCGCCTTTGCCTTCGCTTTGGACGGCTTCAGATCTGTGCTCTTAAAGTTCTTTAAGACAGGTGACATGGCCTGATCACTGAAAAGCTTCTGAGGCAAGACCACAAAGCCTCCTTCTTTATCGGCCATCATCAAAGCGAGGTCAGAGTTTTTTAAATAGCTTGCCACATATCTCACCATGGAATTTCCTCTCTTCTTGATTTTGAAAGTGTTGCGGATCGTATCAACACATTCTAAATGGCAACGTTCTTTCTCTTCGCCTTGGACTTTGTCAGCAATTCTATGGGCCGTCGCCAAGGCCTCGTGTTTGCCCAAGGGGACTTCCAGGCTAAACTTCAAGCCCTTGTTGAGGACAGTCTCAACGTTGTGTGGAACGACCGCCCTTCCAAGGTAGGAAACCGGGACAGCATCAACCTGTTTCTTGCGGACCTTGGGCAGGTTCAGCCGCCGCAAGTTCCAAAGGAACACGGCACTTGCCTCAGCCAGGACCTCGTAATCCCTGAGTGTTCGGACTCCTGCAGGGCCCGCTTGTCTCGTGTGTTTCTGTGCTTCTCTCTTGTCCCATACTTTTTGCGCAGTTATTCAATTTTTCCTTAATGTCGTACCAACTAGCCCCTCACCGCACTCTTCTTGATCTACGTCGGCCATAATCTACCCGCGCGGCATCGTCGTTTCGCGACCGAATTACAGAGCAAGACGCCAATCTGCCGCATGGCTCTATCGTTATGTACGTTGACGCAAGCATCCAGCCTGCGAAACAACGGCAGATTACTGTCCTTGCAAGCCTGTTGTGAACAAAACGTCAAGGGTTCGCCTCTCAGAACCTCCTTCCTTCTTCTGTGCGGAGATGCTTGCGGTTCAAGAGGCACTTTGTTCTGTGGCTGCCCTTGCTATGCCACCCACGGCTCGCATTGTCATTCGCACCGACGCCCTTCACGTCACACTAGCTACTACGACGAGTCAGTGGCACCCAAGAAATCTGCCAAGACATCCATCGTCTAGCGGCACGCATCCCGCAACAAATCCGTATTGGTGGGGTCCCGCTTGACCTCCTGAGCGCACAAAGCCGCGCAAATTCTGCTACCCGCCTTTCGTCCCCAACCTCGTCTTTGCCTCGAGTCCTCACTCTGGACGACACCACCCTCATTTTAACAAGAAAGCAACACCTCCGGCGCAGCACACGTGCTCTAATTCCTCCGTGTGCGGTAACCTTGCCCCGTGGTCTTACCCGTGCAGAGGAGGTTGCGCTTCGGAGGATACGGGTCGGGGTTGCCCTAACTCCAGCTGTGACACGCAAGTGGCCGCATTTCCAAGATCTATATCCCCGCCACGGGTGTCCAGTCTGCAAAAACAGACGGTGAGGCGGATATCCACCACCAGTTGTGGGACTGCCAGGCGCTGAAGCCGACGAAAATTCGGCACTTGTCGGCAGTGGGACTCTCACCGGACAGTCCGGATTGCTATATTGACTGGACGCAGGGTCCATATCATTGTTCACTTCTGGATTTCATCAAATCAGCCCACCTTTTTCATTTATTTAAGCATCTTACTCATCTCTAACGTTATAGTTTTTATGCCCTGAGGCAATAAACATCGCTTCAAAAAAAAAAAAAAATCGCGAGTTTGCGGCCAATAAAGCTTTCGCTTTAAAAACGTTACACAAAATTCATTCGGGCGCGCAGTCTGCTGCGCGCCAAAAGGCGCACGTTGAGAGCGTCTGCTAGCCTCCCCTTGCCTAGGTGCCGCCACCGTCGGTGCCCAGGAGGAGCCAAGAGGAGGAGTGCCGGCATAGGAGGAGGAGTGAGAGGTCGTTACCTTTAGTCTATTGAGGGGCCGTAAAGCCCCTACCACTCGCTCCCCGCCTACATCTGCGGCTGCGGGTGGCTTTTGTCTGGTTTTGCGCTGTAGCCCGCTGGTTCATGGCGAGCGCAGCGCCGAAATCAAAGAAAACAAAATGCTGATGCGTAAGCTGCGTATCTGCAACACATTCCAAATGTGCATAGATTCTTCATCACAAACAATGCTCGATGAAAACATTTAAATGAGGAATCACTGTCCCATTTCTCAGAACTACGTCGATCATTTGTGGTTTTAAACCCAGACGGAAATACTCTGATCACTTCCTCTTGAATATATCATGGTGTGTGATTAAATGACAAGGTAATGCTAAGGAGGGGATAATGAAAACTCAGAGAACGAAAGTTTCCTGCTCGTTCCATAAAAGTGCACTATATCACGGAAAAAAATTCTCTATGACGCTTGAGCCGTAAATTCGATAGCGCCGTAGCTGGTGGCTAGAGACGATAATTGAGTAGTTCAAGGGTCAAATAAATTGACTGCTGGGAGGTGTATATAATACGTAATTACGCAGATATCGCTTTTGGCACGTCCTGAATGAAATTATTTTCCCCCTCATACACATCACAACTTCCTTAAATGAAAGGCCTGTATCGATAACTCAAAAGAATGCTAATTACTAATGTGTGAGCAAATATGCATTTTAATGTGTTGTTCTCTGCTCGAAGCCGATGGCCCGCGGCCTTTCTGCTTTTGTTGTCAAACGAGAGACCACCAGATTTCTCTGGAATGACTGCAGCCGCATGCAAGTCTATCTTCATGTTCAAAATTGTCGTAAGCGCATTAGGCGTGTTTCAAATTTCTTGTCAACTTTGAATTTTGCAACGCATAGAGCGACTGTCATTCTGACCTTCGTTGACCGAGCAGTTGTTTCATCGCTGCGCCGCCGAACTGCATGCTTTCTGTTTGAGGACATGAGGTAGCCTAATAAACAATTTTCGAGCTGTACGCGAGCTTCCTTGTCGTAATTCTGGCTTGACTAACGTTAACACAACGTAACAGATGGAACCAGCACAAGCTGCGTATGCTGCCACAGATATTGACGCGTACTGAGTATCGCAATTTCAGAAAGTATGCATGTCCAATTAATGAATTCAGCTACCATAAAGAGCGCCATTTCTTGTTGGCCACGTATTTTCATCCCGGGGCGTGTCCCAAAACTTCATAAAAAATTTGGTTTAAATATCATTGTAAAAGACCTCAGATTATGCACTTGAATGTCCAATGCCCTCTGTTAAGTTCAGGGACATTTATTAACATGTATGCATTGCAAATGTTCATTTTTAATTCCTTACATTGTAAGCTAAGCCAGCTGGTAAAACGCGCATTGCTGTAAGGTTTAGTGGAGCTTCGTTAAGTTGTAAAAACTTCTTTTTGTGGCGCTACTTTGTTTTCTGAATGACGCGAGGAAAGTGCATGCTCACGGGAGCTTTATCTAAAGCGATGACGAGGCTATATATGTGCAGGAGAATAATGCAAAGCTGTTAGGCATCGCCTCTCAGATTGCTCGCTCATAAAGGCTTATTTTATTAAGACTTAACTTATTTTGCTTTGCTGGCAGTTAGTTCATGCTTGCAGTTACTGTAAAAAGGTGACTTAATTTTTGCGTTGTCATGGTGGAAGACAGGCGGAAGCGAGACGCCGCCAAACTTCAAAACGCCTTTCTAAGAGGAAATCCTGGACGTCGCGTGCTTGCAACATGCTCTGCTCCTGTAGCCAGTGTTGGGTTCCGTCTATAATCATTCCTTTCGCTAATGACATGATGCATTTTTCTGGGTAGCACCATGAATTTTTGCTAATGTCGCTGTTGTGCAAAATAAAGCAGCTGCGCTTGAAATTTCAGCAGCTATTTATTTGCTCTTCAGAATCCTTTACTCTTTGAAACTTGCCATCCAAGTAATACATGGCGCATATCATTCTACACACTGATAAAGAGCCTGCATTAAGACGAACTATAGAAGCTGAAAGCCTTGCTTTTTAGCCAAATATAAGGGTAGAACGTGTTGACGTCTGTGCTCGAAGCATACGTTCGACCATACACAGTCGGGCTCAAGGAGAGAGCGCGTCAACGTTAGTCCGTTGTTTCAGATTTCTCCCATGACAAAGGGGCCGACTACGCGGTCTTTGAGGTAAAGCGTAAGGCAAAATATAAAAGGTAGCCTCGTCTGGGCCGGCGGCGGGCGGCCGGCATCTCTTGCCTAGCCCCTTTGCTTCGCCGCAGTGGCGTTCGCGAAGCCCTCGCCGCCGCTACGCGCGCCCTACTTCAGCCCTACCATGGATTACACAGCATAACTTCACCATCATCCTCGAACGGTTACCACTGTGCGGTGTTCGCGTGTGTCTGCTGCTAAGATATCTCCCTGTGGACTCTGGACGAACGGTGACCTTTCACACGTACCCCGAGTACCTGCTTCCCATTTCCTGCCTCAATGCCAATTCTCTGTCTAGAGGTCGCCGCCTTGTGTTTGTTTGAGCTGTCATGTGATGGAGATAGGAGCGAGGGGGGGTGCGGTGCCCCTCAGTGTGTATATATTGGGCCTGCGGGCGTGAATAAAGGCTTCTTGTTCGGGCTTCCTATGTTGGGGGCACTGTAATCACTCGTCTCCTCACTCGGTAGAGTATAACATAGTGTTAGAAGCGGGATGCGGCTAAGGAGGCGGTTATGGACGTTGCAGTTGGTACGAACGCCGAGCACTCCAAAGTCAACGTCATGCGTGTCGGTATGTCCGGACTTCAACCCCCTCCATCGCACACCTTCACAAGCCCAGGAGAGTGGGCAACATGGGTAGCGACGTGCGAAGACACCTTCCCCGCCGGCCTCAATACAGCCACTGACGAGGTGCAGGTGCGCACGTTTCTCTATTGTATAGAGCCTCAAGCACGCAGAGTCTTGTCTTCTTTGGGTGGTTCAACTTCAGAAACTCTCGCGTTTTCGGTTGTCAAGAATAAGCTAGCCTCATATTTCGTGCACCACGTCAACGAGATTTGCGAAAGCCGGCGGTTCCATCGCCGAACACAGCAGCAGGGCGAGTCCGTTGACAACTTCTTTGCGGCGCTTCGCAATCACGTAAAACTTCGCGGATACAAAAGCCCCGAAGTGGAAGACCACCTTGTTCGGGACAAATTTGTCGTGGGATTGCGAGATGAAAAGCTATGTCATCAGTTGTACCGCTGCACGAAACCAACGGTGGAAGAAGCACTGTGTCAAGTGCGTCTGCATGAGGACGCTGAAAAAGAGTCTCTCCCGCGCAAGCTCACGCGACAGCACAGCTTTCGATAGTCTGAACGTCGACGTGGCGCAACGCAAAAAGATAACGATGGCATGCGCATCGTTACACTGGCAAGCCAGCGGTGCTAAATGGGTCAGCTTGCGGTTATTTCGGCCATAGTATCCATCCGCGAAACGAATTTCCCCCACGCAAGGCTACTTGTTATTTCTTCAGAAAGCAGGGTCACTTTGCAGAAGTTTGCAAGGCAAAGCCCCGAAAAGAGTTGTTGGGTTCTATCGGACTTCACGCGCTCAGTACGCATCGGGCAAGGTACCCCGACCTACGTGTGAATGGCCAACTTGCAAGGTTCAAAATAAACTCGGGAGCAGAGGCAACGGTAGTTTCGCCTTCTTTCCCGTTATTGCCTCGCCTGTTGGATGAAGCAGAAACCTAGGTATCTGGTTCCGGAAATCATCAGTTGCGCGTGCGGGGAACGTTCCCTGCTACCCTAGAGTAGCGCAACAGAGTGAATATACGACATGGCATGTCGTCAAGAATCAGACTACCCACCTTCTGGGACTACCGGAAATCGAAAACTTGGGCTTCGTTAAGATTTTGGACTCAAACGAGAGCGTTCCGTCAACCCAGGTCAATATCTTTCGTGCGATGGGGGAAGTGCAAGAGGAATACCATATCCGCCTCTGTCCTGATGCTCGTCCCTTTTCACTGGGCGTCCAAAGGCGAATACCCCTCCCTCTGCCCGAGAGTGTGAAGAAGGAACTGGACAACATGGAAACCCAAGGGGTCATCCGGAAAGTGGACACGCCAACCGCACGGTGTTCGGGCCTTGTCACTGTGCCGAAGCCGTCTGGGGGTACAGGCTCTGTGTCGACCTGACGAAGCTTAACAAGGTCATCCAGTAGGAGCTCTACATCTTGCCAAAAGTGGAAGATATCTTAGCCCAACTGGGTGGGGAACAAGTCTCTTCCAAGCTCGACGCAAGGTTCAGCTTCCACCAAATCAAATTAAGTCGTGAGAGCGAAGAACTGACAACGTTTTTCACACCCTTTGGCCGCTACTGTTACAGGCGTCTTCCCTTCGGGACAGCGCCTGAATACTCCCAGCGCTTCATGTCAAGACTGCTAGAAGGCACTTCTGGAGTCGTCAATACGATCAACGATATACTGCTCTTCGGTAGGGACCAGGGTCAGCACGACCGACGCCTAGCTGACGTTTTGGCTCGCCTAAATCAAGCTGGGTAACTCTAAGTGAAAAGAAGTGTCAGTTCCGAGTGTCTTCTGCCAAGTTCCTTGGTGTCGTCGTGAATGAAAGTTTCGTGGATCGGCGCAAGCGGGTCTCATCATTAGCACCAGAGACAGCAACTCCCACTTGCTGGCAGGCAACGCTATGCTTCTTCGGGATGGTCCCGAGCCACGCGATAAGCATTGCTCCTACGTTCCCGACACGAGTACCCCGAAGAGCGTCGCCCGGGGGGAGTCCGGGCGGAGCCGAGAGGCCGCCAAAGTAAAAGAGCAGCAGCTAATCCCCAATGGCCGTGACTAAGTTGGGGGAACTAATGCGGCCTCAGTCCCGGTAGCGGACGATCAGCGTGGGAATACGGCGGCGGGCTAGCGGTCGTCATTACCTTGGTAAAAGAATGCAGCGCGAAAAAAACAAGGACGAACAGAAGTGGACAGGACAGGGCGCTGACTGCCAACACATTTATTCAGAAAGATGAGCAGCTTATATAACGCAGTCCAACACCCACGTGACAAAGAAAATAGCAAACGCGTTCACTATCTAATACAAAAAAACAAAACGAAGTACACAATATCAAAGTGATACATATCTGGGTAACACAAAGTCAGCCAAGAACCGATAAAACCGAGAGGACCACGACGAACCGTAAGGTGCACGCATGAAAAATGAGCAGTCAGCGACCTTTGCCGCCAATGCAGCACGAGGCAAAACGAAGACGACAATAACAAAAATAGTCACCAAACAATAAGTAAAGGTCGAAGCTCAAAGCAGGGTCGGGGCCAAACGCATAACAAAACAATACAAAACGCAACGCAAAAGCTGAGTCAACCGTTCACAGTCAAACTGAGTAAAAAAAGTTGAAAGTTCTTTAGAAAAAGAATTAAAAGCAGACGTGAATACAAAGGCGTGTTTATAGTGGGCCTAGAAAACTGGACTCCTTGTCTGTAAGTAAAATTGAAGGCGTGCTGACGCACTTGTCTCCAGCTTTGGCTATCATCCTTGCCTCAATGATGACCCTTTCATTTTCTGTCCGCGCCCGTGCTCTGACAACCGTGCGCGTATAACATGGTTCGCAGCCTTTGCAAGACTTGCAATGGTCGTCCAGGTGCCCGCCGCTTTTGTTACGGACCCTACGGCGGTGTTCAAACAATCTCTCGTTGAGACACCTGCCGGTTTGCTCAATATACACGCGTCCACACTTCAAGGGAATCTCGTAAATGACACAAGTAGCACAATGTGTGAGTGGTTCTACATGTCTAATAGGGCAAACCTTTTTCTTTTGCTTTGTCAGCAGTGTACACACTCGTGACAATTTGCACGGGGCTGAGAAGACAAGGTTTACGTTGTTTCTTTTTGCAACCTTCTTTAAATTGTGAGACAACTTGTGAAGATACGGGATGACGGCCAAAGGAGGTCGTTTGGCCTGTTCTAGTTTGCCTGCGTCTTTGCCTTGCACTTTCAATTTCTGGAGAAGAGTCTCTGAAACGCTACTCACTAGTGTTGGTGAGTAGCCAGCACTGTAAAGACGTTGGACTTGGTTGTTAACACTGCTCTGCATCGTATGGGGACAGCTTTTTGTGAGCGCTGCCTGGATGGCAGAAGAAACAATGCCTCGCTTGATCAATTTCGAGTGAGCGCTGTCATGCGGAAGAAGACCTTTCTTAGAGCGAGGGTTGTACGTCCAACAAAGGTGGGTTTGTTCAAAACTAAAAAGTACGTCCAAAAACTGAACATCCTTGCCTCTAGGCGGTTCACAGGTAAAGTTCAGACCCCCAAAATGGGACTTGAAAAGGGCGACAATTTCAAGAATGACACGCTCCAACGAACCAGGTGGGCAAATTCTGAGGACGATCATAAAATCATCCACATACCGGAAGACCGAATGGACCACTTCATCCGGGAGAACCTGGCTAATGCGCTTATCGGCTGCCGCCAGGTAGATATCACACAGGACTGGCGCGATTGATGACCCGATGCATACGCCATTCTTTTGCACGAAGTACTGAACGCTGTACTGAACAACAGTAGATTCAAGGTAGAACTGAAGAAGGCGAAGGAAATTGTCGCTGCTCACACCCGAGCTGTTCTGGAAACGCACTTCACCCGACTGTTGAATCACGTCGCGCACCGCTGCGTATAGACCACCGTGCGGAACGGAATAAAACATGTCTTCAACGTCAATTGTAAAGCCAGTCGTAGCGTCTGAACTGCCTTTGAATCGCTGTAACACCTCTGACGAGTTCCTTACCAGAAAAGGGTCATCTAAAGGTGGGCCATTCAAGTGGCGTTGTAGGTAGGCACCAACTTCAGCCTGCCACGTACCTTTTTCCGAGATGATGGTCCTCAGAGGGCAGTCAGGCTTATGGGTTTTGCCTGTGAAGAAGACTTCCAAGAAGCAGTCTCGGGCCTTTTCTGCCGATGATCTTATTCTGTCGAGCTGGAAACTTGTCAGTAGCTTCAAAGCCAAAGTTTTCTGTCTGCTGGGGCGGAATTGAACCTTCTTGAAATTCTTTTCGAGCGCTACCTCAGCCTTCTCCTTGTACAAGTGGTCAGGGAGGATGACAAATCCGCCTTCTTTGTCGCTTTGCAGAGCCATAAGGTTACCCTCCTTGAGGCGTTTAGCAATGGACACGATGGGAGGCTTAGCATGCGTGAGCGAGGCCCCACAGTGACGTAGAACATCGACGCCATCCCCAATGACTCGTGCCTTGTCTTGCTCTGGTACTCGTTGTGCCAACTGCCGCAACATAGCCAGGAGCTGGTACTTGTTTGAAGGTAGTTGAAAGCTGAATTTGGGACCCTTCTGTAGGACCTTCAAGTCCTGAGACGAGATGCAAGCACCTCCGAGAACGGTGACGTTGGTCGTAGACGACTTCACTTCCTTCTTCCTTACTGGAAGGCGCAGACGGTACTGGTGCCATAGGAATTCAGCCGATTGTGCAGCGAGCTTTTTGTACTCATAATATCTGCAGCTCACCCCCGTCGAATGTGGCCTCTGGGGCGCGAACACACCTAGCCAGTCTTGGAAAAGACGCACTTGTCTCCAGAGTTCTGACTTCAGAATCTTGCACATACGCCGAACATGCCCCCAAGACGGCTCCACAGGGCCGAACAACACTCGCACTTCGAACGGCACAATTTTCTTTTTGATATGGAACGAGAGGATCCTGGCCTAGCAAGTAGAAATAGCGATGAGGTTCACGCAGGTTATGGCTGCATTTTGCTTGCTCATGGATGAAAGAAAAGAGCCCAATGTAGAAGAAATCTGATGAACTAAAGCGGCTGTTTGGGCTTGTTGGTCAGTGAACATGGTAAAAGAATGCAGCGCGAAAAAAACAAGGACGAACAGAAGTGGACAGGAAAGGGCGCTGACTACCAACACATTTATTCAGAAAGATGAGCAGCTTATATAACGCAGTCCAACACCCACGTGACCAAGAAAATAGCAAACGCGTTCAACTATCTAATACAAAAAAACAAAACGAAGTACACAATATCAAAGTGATACATATCTGGGTAACACAAAGTCAGCCAAGAACCGATAAAACCGAGAGGACCACGACGAACCGTAAGGTGCACGCATGGAAAATGAGCAGTCAGCGACCTTTGCCGCCAATGCAGCACGAGGCAAAACGAAGACGACAATAACAAAAATAGTCACCAAACAATAAGTAAAGGTCGAAGCTAAAAGCAGGGTCGGGGCCAAACGCATAACAAAACAATACAAAACGCAACGCAAAAGCTGAGTCAACCGTTCACAGTCAAACGGAGTCAAAAAAGTTGAAAGTTCTCTAGAACAAGAATTAAAAGCAGACGTGAATAAAAAGGCGTGTTTATAGTGGGCCTAGAAAACTGGACTCCTTGTCTGTAAGTAAAATTGAAGGCGTGCTGACGCACTTGTCTAAAGCTTTGGCTATCATCCTTGCCTCAATGATGACCCTTTCATTTTCTGTCCGCGCCCGTGCTCTGACAACCGTGCGCGTATAACATGGTTCGCAGCCTTTGCAAGACTTGCAATGGTCGTCCAGGTGCCCGCCGCTTTTGTTACGGACCCTACGGCGGTGTTCAAACAATCTCTCGTTGAGACACCTGCCGGTTTGCCCAATATACACGCGTCCACACTTCAAGGGAATCTCGTAAATGACGCAAGTAGCACAATGTGTGAGTGGTTCTACATGTCTAATAGGGCAAACCGTTTTCTTTTGATTTGTCAGCAGTGTACACACTCGTGACAATTTGCACGGGGCTGAGAAGACAAGGTTTACGTTGTTTCTTTTTGCAACCTTCTTTAAATTGTGAGAAAACTTGTGAAGATACGGGATGACGGCCAAAGGAGGTCGTCTGGCCTGTTCTAGTTTGCCTGCGTCTTTGCCTTGCACTTTCAATTTCTGGAGAAGAGTCTCTGAAACGCTACTCACTAGTGTTGGTGAGTAGCCAGCACTGTAAAGACGTTGGACTTGGTTGTTAACACTGCTCTGCATCGTATGGGGACAGCTTTTTGTGAGCGCTGCCTGGATGGCAGAAGAAACAATGCCTCGCTTGATCAATTTCGAGTGAGCGCTGTCATGCGGAAGAAGACCTTTCTTAGAGCGAGGGTTGTACGTCCAACAGAGGTGGGTTTGTTCAAAACTAAAAAGTACGTCCAAAAACTGATCATCCTTGCCTCTCGGCGGTTCACAGGTAAAGTTCATACCCCCAAAATGGGACTTGAAAAGGGCGACAATTTCAAGAATGACACGCTCCAACGAACTAGGTGGGCAACTTCTGAGGACGATCATAAAATTATCCACATACCGGAAGACCGAATGGACCACTTCACCCGGGAGAACCTGGCTAATGCGCTTACCGGCTGCCGCCAGGTAGATATCACACAGGACTGGCGCGATTGATGACCCGATCCATACGCCATTCTTTTGAACGAAGTACTGACCGCTGTACTGAACAACAGTAGATTTAAGGTAGAACTGAAGAAGGCGAAGGAAATTGTCGCTGCTCACACCCGAGCTGTTCTGGAAACGCACTTCACCCGACTGTTGAATCACGTCGCGCACCGCTGCGTATAGACCACCGTGCGGAACGGAATAAAACGAGTCTTCAACGTCAATTGTAAAGCCAGTCGTAGCGTCTGAACTGCCTTTGAATCGCTGTAACACTTCTGACGAGTGCCTTACCAGAAAAGGGTCATCTAAAGGTAGGCCATTCAAGTGGCGTTGTAGGTAGGCACCAACTTCAGCCTGCCACGTACCTTTTTCCGAGATGATGGTCCTCAGAGGGCAGTCAGGCTTATGGGTTTTGCCTGTGAAGAAGACTTCCAAGAAGCAGTCTCGGGCCTTTTCTGCCGATGATCTTATTCTGTCGAGCTGGAAACTTGTCAGTAGCTTCAAAGCTAAAGTTTTCTGTCTGCTGGGGCGGAATTGAACCTTCTTGAAATTCTTTTCGAGCGCTACCTCAGCCTTCTCCTTGTACAAGTGGTCAGGGAGGATGACAAATCCACCTTCTTTGTCGCTTTGCAGAGCCATAAGGTTACCCTCCTTGAGGCGTTTAGCAATGGACACGATGGGAGGCTTAGCATGCGTGAGCGAGGCCCCACAGCGACGTAGAACATCGACGCCATCCCCAATGACTCGTGCCTTGTCTTGCTCTGGTACTCGTTGTGCCAACTGCCGCACCATAGCCAGGAGCTGGTACTTGTTTGAAGGTGGTTGAAAGCTGAATTTGGGACCCTTCTGTAGGACCTTCAAGTCCTGAGACGAGATGCAAGCACCTCCGAGAACGGTGACGTTGGTCGTAGACGACTTCACTTCCTTCTTCCTTACTGGAAGGCGCAGACGGTACTGGTGCCATAGGAATTCAGCCGATTGTGCAGCGAGCTTTTTGTACCCATAATATCTGCAGCTCACCCCCGTCGAATGTGGCCTCTGGGGCGCGAACACACCTAGCCAGTCTTGGAAAAGACGCACTTGTCTCCAGAGTTCTGACTTCAGAATCTTGCACATACGCCGAACATGCCCCCAAGACGGCTCCACAGGGCCGAACAACACTCGCACTTCGAACGGCACAATTTTCTTTTTGATATGGAACGAGAGGATCCTGGCCTTGCAAGTAGAAATAGCGATGAGATTCACGCAGGTTATGGCTGCATTTTGCTTGCTCATGGATGAAAGAAAAGAGCCCAATGTAGAAGAAATCTGATGAACTAAAGCGGCTGTTTGGGCTTGTTGGTCAGTGAACATGGTAAAAGAATGCAGCGCGAAAAAAACAAGGACGAACAGAAGTGGACAGGACAGGGCGCTGACTACCAACACATTTATTCAGAAAGATGAGCAGCCTATATAACGCAGTCCAACACCCACGTGACCAAGAAAATAGCAAACGCGTTCAAATATCTAATACAAAAAAACAAAACGAAGTACACAATATCAAAGTGATACATATCTGGGTAACACAAAGTCAGCCAAGAACCGATAAAACCGAGAGGACCACGACGAACCGTAAGGTGCACGCATGGAAAATGAGCAGTCAGCGACCTTTGCCGCCAATGCAGCACGAGGCAAAACGAAGACGACAATAACAAAAATAGTCACCAAACAATAAGTAAAGGTCGAAGCTAAAAGCAGGGTCGGGGCCAAACGCATAACAAAACAATACAAAACGCAACGCAAAAGCTGAGTCAACCGTTCACACTCAAACTGAGTCAAAAAAGTTGAAAGTTCTCTAGAACAAGAATTAAAAGCAGACGTGAATAAAAAGGCGTGTTTATAGTGGGCCTAGAAAACTGGACTCCTTGTCTGTAAGTAAAATTGAAGGCGTGCTGACGCACTTGTCTCCAGCTTTGGCTATCATCCTTGCCTCAATGATGACCCTTTCATTTTCTGTCCGCGCCCGTGCTCTGACAACCGTGCGCGTATAACATGGTTCGCAGCCTTTGCAAGACTTGCAATGGTCGTCCAGGTGCCCGCCGCTTTTGTTACGGACCCTACGGCGGTGTTCAAACAATCTCTCGTTGAGACACCTGCCGGTTTGCCCAATATACACGCGTCCACACTTCAAGGGAATCTCGTAAATGACACAAGTAGCACAATGTGTGAGTGGTTCTACATGTCTAATAGGGCAAACCTTTTTCTTTTGCTTTGTCAGCAGTGTACACACTCGTGACAATTTGCACGGGGCTGAGAAGACAAGGTTTACGTTGTTTCTTTTTGCAACCTTTTACCATGTTCACTGACCAACAAGCCCAAACAGCCGCTTTAGGTCATTACCTTCGCCGGCCCGGCTAATGGCACAGCCACTTTGGCGTCAAGTAGGCCGACCTGGAGCTCCGGCCTTGCACGTCGGATTCGTCAAATGAAGAAACAGGTGTCATCACCGCGTGGGAAATTTCGGCTGACCGGAAAGCATCTCCCTCCGTAGTCGGCGTGGACCAAACGGCATCCTCCTCTCTCCCAGGCGCGACATGTGACGGTGGCGTGTCCGTATGTTCGGTGGTGCGTGTTTGTGCGCGAGAATGCAAGTTTGAGGCCACTTCCAACCTGACGAGGGCGTCTTCAACCTGGGGAATCTAGGGACAAAGAACTGTATAAAACTGGACGGCGAGTGCAGTGAATCATGCTCCATTTTTGGATCCTCCTTTTGCATCCTGCATTATGATCCTACCTTAAGATCCTCTCTTTTGGAGAGAAGTTGACTTTTTATCTCTGACTATGTAAATAACGTAAACAAACCCTCTTGTAATCTTTCTCCCATTACCCAACTCCTTTAACTCGTCGGCAGTCCTGTCCTGGTGGTGGCAGTGGTCTGAGAAAGTGTCGTTCCAGATCTGGTCCCGTCAGTGTGACTCCGAGCCCCCCTCCAAACAATGCGCGATGAATTTCGCCGGGCCCAGATAAGGTCAAGGCTTTCAAGGATCTCCCGGCGCCTGTCGATGTCAGTGGAGTTCGCCGGCTGCTTGGAACGGTCAACCATGTGGCCCGTTTTATTCCAAACCTGTCTGATGTCACACCTATTCGTTTTCTTTTGAACAAGAACAGCACCTATATCTGGAGTCAGCCAAGAGGAAGCTTTCACTCATATTTAGTCGTTGCTCAGTTCAGGAACGTGTATGGCAAAGTACCACCTGCATTACCAGTCTGTAATATCAGCTGATGCACGCTCTCACAGTCTGGGGGCTGTCTTGTTCCAAGATCAGCCTTTGGTACTTCGACGTGCAATGGCCTTCGCTTCTAGATCCCTCACTCCTTCAGAGGGATGCTACCTTGAGACGGAGAAGGAGTCTCTGGCCGTCACGTGGGTGGTGGCTAGGTTTTACAAGCATCTTCGCGGTCTAAGCTTTGAGGTCGAGACGGATCAACTTATCTTATCCCTCCTTGCGAGCAAGGATCTTGAAATTTTGCCGCCTCTAGTACAGCGAATGCGGATTAAGCTGATGCGCTATCAGTACGCTGTCAAGCATGTAGCGGGGAAACTCCGCTACGGCCGTCACTCTATCACGAGCACCCTGTGACTCGCCAGCCTCTAAAGCCGTTAACAGCCTGGAAATGAAAATCTTCATCGGTGAGGTCCTGAAGGATCTAAAGTCCTCGGGTGGCCAGTTGGCTAGATGATGTTCGCCAACAGCAAGTTCAAGATGGGGAGTGTTCCTCAGTCATGACAATTTGAGAGAGGCTGGCCTTCCGAGATCAGAGTACCAACCCACATAGCCCCGTACTTGATGCAGAGAGACAGACTGAGTGTGTACGAGAGCTTGCTTCTGTTGGATTGCCGTATCGTCATTCCGTCTGCTCAACGGCCACACATTCGCGCACTGCTGCGCGAAGGGCATCAAGGGGTACGCCGCTGCCAAGAACGTGCCCGAGAGTATGTTTGGTGGCTAAATTGCAACCTGCATATTGAACCCCTTGTGGCCCAGTGTTGCAATTGTGCCGAGAGTCATGTTCAGAGCATTTGATGCCAACTTCTACACTGGAGAGTAACATGCAACACCTAGGTATCGACCTGTTCCAGTTTGAAGGACTTGACTATGTTCTGATTCTCGATCACTACTCTAAATTGTCTGAAGTGGTCACACTGGGGACTATTAACTGCTACGACGGTTATTGCTGCTGTGAAGAGCTGATTTGCTCGCTTCGAGATTTCCGACATCGCGCGGCCAGACAATGGAGCTCAGTTCGTATCCAACGATTTCGCCGAGTTCGCCCGACCTTACGGATTCCGTCATGAGACAAGAAGCCCTCGATGCCCCTAGAATAGCAGAGACCGAGCGTATGGTGCAGACAGTGAAGGACCTGCTTGAGCAACGCTCCGGTCCGTACCCGGCTCTTCTCACTTACCGAGACACGCCTGGTGTTTCGGGCGTTTCTCCAGCACAATTACTGACGGGGCGAAAACTGCAAACACGCCTTCCGGGAGTGCCAGGACGACTTCTGGCAGCATTGCCAAGTCACGAGACGTTCAGGGCACATTATTCTGCAACCAAGGTGCAGCAAGGAAATAACTACAATCGCCGTCACAGTGCAAGCCGTATGCGTCCTCTGAAGCCAGGGGACGACGCATGAGTCAAGGACGTTGGTTGCAGCGGTCGGGTGCTCCGCTCTGCTCAACGACATCAGTCGCACATGGTTGAGACTCCTGACAGCATTCTGCAGAGAAATCGTCGCCATCTGGAGCGTTTCTCAATTGGCCAGAACATCCCAGAACAGGCAGCAGCCTCGCCATCAAAACCTGAAAGTTCGTAACAAAGTTCTTCCTGCTCGTTGCCGGTGGGACCTTTGCGCGTACGTTCTTCGCCTGAGATCCAGGCGTCGCCTGTGGAAGAAAGTTCGCCTCAACCTCAAGAAGAGGTTCAAACGCGATACTGTCCTGCAGTGAGACCGCCGCGCAGGTTGAACTTGTAACAATCTCAGGAGGGAAGATGCAGTCGTCGTCGCCTTGTGCTTGTTTGAGTTGTCACGCGATGACGCTAGTAGCGAAGGGAAGAGGGTCAGCACGTGACGCCATCGGAGGACCACGCTTTTTTCGGGGCTCCAGCGACTACGTTTGAAGCTAAGTGCTTTTTGGTATTTGCGCCTGTACATGCTGTAGGGGCGGTAGATTTAAACCGTGTTAAGGGAAGGAAGGCTAGCGGAAGTGTGTGTGCCGAATGTTTTTGTGTAGGGATTTTGGCGGGCTTTTACGTTGCGTAGTGCCGAAGGTTTCTGTGTAGGAATTTTGGCGGGCTTATACGTTGCGTAGTGCCAAAGGTTTTTGTGTAGGAGCTTTGCCGGGATTTTACGTTGCGTAGTGCCGAAGGTTTTTGTGTAGGAATCTTCGTGGGCTTTTACGTTGCGTAGAGCCGAAGGTTTTTGTGTGTGAATTTTGGCGGCCGTTTACGTTGCGTAGTCGGACGGACGATGGGTCGGCAAGCTAGGAAAGTCAAGGTGGACGGGGAGTTAGGGCAGTGCAAGGAGTGCGATCGTTGGTGCTATTTACACGAGACCAAGTTTAGGAGCTTAGCCAAGGCAGATGGGGATAACTTCGCGTGCAAGATATGTAAGCGTTTTGAGGTGGCCATTCAGACATTGAAAGGAGACTGGGCAGCTAGGATTTAGAAACTTAAAGGGGACGTGAAGGTGGAACGATAGAAATGGATTAGGCTAGAAACTCAGGTCGCCGAGTCGCGTAAGAAGGGTGGACCAGTTGGGCGAGCTGAAAATTGTGGGCGAGCTGAAAAAGGAGCGAGAAAAGCGGGGCCTGCTAGAAGAGCAGGTAGAAGCACTCAGGTCGCGGCCGGCAGGGCACCCCGGTTCGGTGCAGTGTCAGGTGGGGGACGAGGCTCGTCGATCCTACAGTGCTGTAGAGCAGCAGGCTTTGAGCGGGCAAGACAGAGGTAAAAACGGGCACGGAGACTCACGACAGTAGCGTGCGGTGGCGGGAGAGACAGCTAGTGCGATCCGGAGGGAAACAGTCGCAGTTAGAAAGCGAACGGTTAAAACGCTGGATGGTTCTGGTAGTCGGTGACTTGAACGTAGCGAGGGTTGAGGGAGGCGTTTTGACGACATTCAAGGTGGACAGGCGGGTGTAGGTGGAGGCCTAGTCAGAGAAGTGCATGATAGATGCAATGGCCAAAGCCCAGGAGGTGCTAGGGGGCAACATGGATGGCGAACACCTTGTCGTTATACATGCTGGTCTTAATGATGTGCTGAAAGGGAGGAGCCGGAATCTCGAGAAGCCGTTAGGAGTGGGGATGCGTAGGCTTAGAGAGGCCTCTGAGAGTGTGCGTGTGACCATATATGCACAGTTCCAGAGGTACAGACTCAGGCTAGAAAACGGAAAGGAGGGTCGTTGAGGCTAACCATGTAATTAGGTTAATGAGTCGAATTCTAGGATACGGACTAATGAAAGTTCACAGGGAAGTGTACGAGGTCAGGCCCCATCTTTTTGCACAGGATGGCATTCACTACGGTGGTGCCACTGGCAAGAGGGCAGCACCGAGCCACTGGTGTTTTGCCGCTTCGCAGCGCCGCGCCTTTCCTCGAAAATCCAACTTTCAGTTTTCTCTTTCTTCTTTCCCTCCCTTCTTTACCCCTTGCTTTACGGAGCAGTTCGGGTGTCAACCGAGATATGTGATAGTATTACTGTGCCATTTCCTTTCCTCAAAAAACCAAGCAAAATAGGCGTGCCGACGGCGTTCATACCTAGTCAAAGAAACCAATGGGTCCCGTTGGGCATACCATTTGGTTCCAGTTGAAACCTGTTGGACCCAATTGGTCAGCCAGTTGGGCTCATGAATCCAACTGGGAAGTCAACTTGGTTTCCCTAGTCCCATTTGGACATTCCAATTGGTTCTGTGTTTCCAACTGGACTACCCGACTGGTTTGTGAGGTTCCAATTGGTATCGGCAGTCCCAGTTGCATCGCCAACTGGAACCATTTGAAACCAATTGGGCTCCAGTTGGAACCAAGAAAACCAATTGGAAGCTGATCTCCCAAATGGAAACTCCAGTTGGTTCCAAATGGGCGATCCAATTGGAAAATCTAAGTGTAAGTCAGTGATTTCCTTCATTCTGTATATATATCTAGCAGGCTATAAAACAGGACACTAGGCTAATTAGGTTCTTGTAAAAGAGATATTAGCAGCTTAATCTCTTGAATTATTTTCATCTATTCTACAATCACCGTGGGCGTTCTTAAATTAGATAACTTTGCTTAATGTTCACGCGCCACTGTCTCCAGCTGTCTGTCTCATGAGTGCAGTATATAATTGACTGCAAAGTGCGTTCTGTGGATATACGTTGAGAACTTGTGTTGCTATACAGTGTTTGACTATATGTTTGTAATGTGCTTGTTGGTCTCCCTTGATTTTCATAATGACGTGTAGTTATAATTTCAGTTGCCTTGTATAAATGTTAGCAGCAGTCTCACAGCAGCCATATAAGAAAGGCCAATTGATTCCAATGCAACTCAAATTTTCTTTTTTTTTTTGCTGACCCGTCCAAACCATTTGAGCCGAATAGGTATGCAATTGTGTTCAATTGGTGGGCCATTTGGTCTGGTTGGATGACCAATTATTTCTAATTGGAAGGAAGCACCAGTTGGGCTCAATTGGTCGAGCCCAATGGGTGGCGAAAACACAATTGGTTTTTGACCCATTGGTTTCAACTGGAAATTTTCCAACTGGAACCATTGGCTTTTTTTACTGGGTAGAGTTCATTGGCGTTGACAAATTTGCTAAGTCCGTTCATTTTTACGAAAGGAAAGGCAAACAACCGGCTCCGTGGGTCAGCGCAGACCTAAATCTCGCTTTTGCTTTGTATATCCTGGATTAGTTGAGCTAATCCACGTTAATTTTTTACACGGACGCTGAGCTAGTTGAAGCCCATAAGAGGGCACTAGTAACCCGAATATAGCGCACTGTTGCGGGACGCGTAATTATCCACAAACTCCACATCCACCCCGTAAAGAAGGTATGTGCAACATCTCATTTATCAGTCGAGATTGCTAACAGGCTAGCTGTTTAACCAGTAGCCAAGAAGATGCTGCCAGGCAGACACCACGCCCACAGGAAAGCAAGGGCGCCGGCCTTTGAGAAACAGCACAAGAACGAACCATGAGCAGTGTACAGGATGCAGCTCAACACAAAAGGCGGAACAAGGTGGCATGTATGGCCACTCCAAAGTCAGCCCTCGTTTACGCTACAACCTTTCACGCTAGCTCAATACGCTAGGCTGAGGAAGTAGCTATCGCAAGGAGGGGGAGTTGAGGGGAGGGCATCGTGGATCTGCGCACCAAAACTATTCTAAGCGGCTCTAAGAGCGCCGTTCAAAATTTCGCCAAAACTCGGTAAGCGCGCTCTCAATGCGAATTCTGCGCATCCGGACTCTCAATCACAACATCAATCTCGTATGGGTTCCGGCTCACGCGAGTAACTGCGGAAATTAGGGGGTCGACCATCTGGCCTGAGGTTTTAACCGTCCGGGGGACAGGAGACCTCTCGGGAACAAACGCCCCCGCCGAGGCACCCGACCCGTATACGTGGAGAATACAAACATTGATCGCAAGCTATCCCCCGCCCCAGGTGGCTCAGTGGTTAGGGCGCTCGGCTGCTGATCCGGAGTACTCAAGCTCGATCCCGACAGCGGCGGAAGCGTTTCGATGGCGATAAAACGCTAAGGCGCCCGTATGCTATGCGATATCAGTGCACGTTGAAGATCCCCCGGTGGTCGAAATTATTTCCGAGCCCTCCACTAACGCACGTCTTTCTCACATTCTTCTTTCAATCCCCCCTTTATCCTTTCCGTTATGGCGTGGTTCAGGTGTCCGCCGATATGTGAGCCAGATACTGCGCCATTTCCTTTCCCCAGAAACCAGTTTTCATTTTTTTTATCGCGAGCTAAGATGCGCCCCTCATCCCGGACCTGGACAGGGTGCAAGCCACCCCAGGTGAAAATATCAAGTGGTTTTACCAGTGGTCCCACTTGCTTTCAAGTGGTGCCACTTCAAAGGAAATGGTTTTAAAAGTGGTCCCACTTGCTTTGAAGTGGTGCCACTTCAATGCAAGTCGTTTTACAAGTGGTCCCACTTGATTTCAAGTGGTGCCACTTCAAAGCAAGTGGTTTTACAATTGGTCAAACTTGCTTTCAAGTGGTACCACTAGACTGCAAGTAGCCACAGCTGGGCCATAAACCATATGAACATTTGCATATTCAGCAAACAAGGCAATACTAAAACGCATTTTTAAAATAAGAGCTCACGACAGCTTAACCTACTGAATTGCATTGATATTTTCTTAGGTCACTGCGGTTGAAATTATATGAAATAAATGCGCTCGTCGGCAAGCGCCATTGGCTCTGGTATGAGAATGTTAGAACTGGAGTATATATATGGGACCCGTAGTGTGCTCTGTGGCTGTACACACATGAGACATATTTACTAATGTATATGTAATGGAGGAACACAAATTCCTTCGGCAGTGTTCCACCCACTTCATCGATGTCCCTCGCGGCCGTGTGGCTGTGCTGCCTCTGCCGTTCAAGCCACCGGCGAAATTGTGTGCGCATGGTTCTGCTGTGTGCCGTGGACAAGTGACACGAGTGGGCAGCAAACTTCATGACGTGAACTTCTGCGCAACATCGCTCAAGAAATTTTCAGTGCACTCTTCTCATGTGCGTGTTTTTCTCATGCGCATTCTTGTCATGTGTGTTTTTGTCATGTGCATTTTGTCATGTGCGGTTTTTTCATGTGCATTTTGTCATGTGCGGTTTATGTGCCACCGACCACTTAGGTCGTGTTTGTATCGCAGTTTTTTGAGGGACGAGACTCCCTGTGAATACTCAGTCAAATAAATTTCTCTTTAATATGTAATGTATGTAACGTATAGGTGTTTCTTGTGCGTGATGTATGCTTGTATGTGTGTGTGTCGATTTCCATGATGGCATACGCAGTTCACCTGTGAAGACATGGGTACCAAGGCTGACCATTGTCCGGCAGTCCTCACATGTTTTTCTTTTGCACCTTAAAAATGATTTGAAACCAATTTCAAAACCCAGTTGGAACCAACTGAAATATCCTGCTGGTTCTAACTGAAATTTCCAAGGATTTTGTTTGGACCTGGTAGTTCCAAATGGCCCCTTTTTTAAAGTGGTCCCACTTGCTCAAGTGTTCCACTTCAAAGTGGTTTATGGAACAGGTACCATATGCAAGCAGAACTTGCATATGGTACCTGCATCCTGAGCAGAAATTATTCCGGAGCTCTCCACTACGGCAGCTTTTCCTTCCTTTCTTCTTTCACTACCTCCTTTGTCCTTTCCTTACGGCGTGGTTCTGTTCACCAACTATATATGAGACAGATACTGAAACCAAATATTATTATTTGAAAAAGTCGAATAAGTGAAAATTGCGGCTGAGAGAAAAAGAAGCAAGAGAAATGGGGTTTTTTGGGGAATGGAAATGGCGCACTATCCGTCTCATATATCGGCGGACAGGCCGTAGCGGAGGGCTCCGGAAAAATCAGGACCACCTGAGGAACATTAACGTGCACTGACATCGCACAGCACAGGGGCGCTTTAGCGTTTTAATCCATAAGAACGCAGGCGCAGTAGGCGGGTTCGAACTTCGGAACTCCGGATCAGTATCCGAGCGCTCTTACAACTGACCGCGGGTCCTTTGTCAGAATGTTCCGGCTTTGCGTGTCTCTCTCTCTCTGTCTGCACGTGCTAGCGATTGTGGCTCATCTCGAGCCAACGGGCAAGGTTCATGCTTCCCTTTCAATTGTTCCTTCGGTCACAGGAGCAACACGAGGGGATGTTTTCGGCGGCCGCGATGCGAGGTGGCTCGTGGGTTAGTCGCTCGTTCCTGAGGCCTTCCGGTCAGGCGTTGAGACCACCGGCGTCCGTTCCGGCCCGTCGTCCACGAAGCTCTGCCGTCCTCGGAACTAGGGTCCTGTGTCGACGCCTGATGGACGCCGACTCGATGACCTTCTGTGCACGGACCGGTGTCACCGGAAAGACGGATGCGATCTGCGTGCCGAACCAGTGCTGACGTGGCACTGTAGACGAGACTTGCCCGCAATTTACAACAAACGCGTGGACATTTCTTCTCACAACGTACGCAAGTTTTGAGGACTGTTGCAGTTACTACAATACGACAACTGGCTAGTAGCCATTAAGAACTTTGTGTTTATTTGTATTATGGGAGTTTAACACCTCGAAGCGACGCAGTCTATCAGCGAGGCCGTAGCGAAGGGCTCCAAAACTTTTGACCATTTTGTGGTTCTTTTACGTACACTGACATCGCACAGTAGACAGGCCTCTAGATATTCGCCTCCAACGCAATTCGACCGCCGAGGTCGGAATCAAACGCGCGTCTTTCGGGTCACGCAATATTGCATGTCTCATGAGTGTTTTGCTTTCTGGTCACTGAATATTGCATGTCTCTTGAGTGTTTTGCGTCGTGTAGAGGCGTCTAGTGTTTCGTATGCTTATAGCACACGCACACACCCGCCGCGGCGGACCAGTGGCTAGAGCGCTATGCTAGTGAGCCGGAGTTCTCGCGTGCCCGTGTGCTGTGCGATGTCAATGCACGATAAAGATCTCCAGGTGGTCGGATATTATTGCGGACTCGCAGCAGGCCTGCCGAATTATGTGCGGGGTTGGATAGCGCCACTCGCCCCCAGTATACTATAAAAGACAGTTTGGGTGTTAGGTCAGCAGGGGGTTAAGGGGAACGAGGCCGCTCACGCGGCTGCCCGAGCGTTCCTTCCCCCGGCCTCCACTCGATCCCCCGGATCCGCCGCAGCAATCATACCAATCCTTCTAAACTCTTACGTTGATATTACAAACCGCCTGCGCCTCTGCAGGAGGATTCCCCCGGGACACGCTCGACATAACCTAGGAGTGCCACCTTAGACGGCTCCAAACCGGGCTGTCTTAAACCGCGTCGTACTAAAACACATGGATACTACATTCACGGGGAGGTGAAAATTCTGCGGGCAATATGCTGACCTATACCACTTGGTGTGAGCCTGCCAGTAAAATACACATATAGCCGTTATAAGTCAAGCCAACTAGGGAGGGTTGGGAAGCGGCCCTGTCCAGCTGTCACCTGGATGCCCAGCGAGCCGACCAGAGAGCGCGGGCACCAGCGGCACCAATGGCGTCCCGGAATAGGGACTGCCACCCAGCGCTACAACCATCCCACATCTCACATTCCTTATTTATTACAATGCAACAATGTTTTCTCCTCCTCCACCGGAGCCCGCCACTACGCCATCTCTTTCTTCCTTCCCTCTTGAAGTCCGTCCTTTAATCCTTCCCTTACGGCCCGGTTCCGGTGTCCGCCGATATATGAAACAGATACTGCGCCTATCCTCCGCGGTTGCTCAGTGGTTAGGGCGCTCGGCTACTGATCAGGAGTTCCCGGGTTTGAACCCAACCGCAGCGGCTCCATTTGAATCGAGGCGAAACGCTAAGGCCCCCGTGTGCTGTGTAATATCAGTGCATGGTAAAGATTCCCAAGTAGTCGAAATAATTTAGGAGCCCTCCACGAAGGCACCTCTTTCTTCCTTATTTATTCTCACTCCCTCCTTTATCCCTTCCCTTATGGCCTTACAAGTGTCCTCCAATATCAGAAACTGATACTGCGCCATTTCCTTTCCACAAAACCAATTTTAATTTTTGTTTTCACATTCCGCAGGTGAATGACACCGCATACAGACAGACGAACAGAGAGAAAAACTTTTTTGGGCAAGTGAGTTTTAGACCGTGCTGGGTTCCTGGGCCACTGCTCGGTCGCGCACTTCATCAAGTAGGTCATGTATGGGACATGACGTCGGCAGCCCGAAACACCACCGCAATTCCTCCGCCGGCTGTCGAAGTGATCGGACGTGCGCCTGGCGCGCTCCGTCGACAACGGGGGCAGCATCGCACTCAAGGACCTGATTGTGTGCAAAACTGGTTGGGATCAACGACGGAAGTAAAGACGGTGGACCGAACGCTACAGAGCCAGGTGGGCCCTACTTTTCACGATACCGAGCCAGCGAGGCGTCAGGAGAGACGAGGAGAGCTAGGCCTAACGAGGCCTAGCGGCATTTACAAAGAGGGCTAGGCCTACGGCCACGCCTAAGAGACCTCGTACGACATGGAGGCGGTAGATGGGAGAGAAATGGATCCCGAAGCACTGAAGATTCCGGGACAGTGGTTCAGAGCGAACAGAAATGGGAAAGCAATCCCTGAAGAAGCGGAGACAGGGAGCCACGTGGACGGCTCGAAAGGGGGAGGTAGAGCGACGGAGAGACGCGAGGGAAGAAAACTCGCGGAAAAGTTCGTGGAGAGACAACAAATGAGGATTCCGAAAGGATTTGACAAGATCATTCTGAGGCCCCAAGGAGGACTCGAAAGGCTGATGAAATATGGGGGAGCCTTCCTGGCTGATGCAACAAGCAAAATGGCGGGCAACGAAGATGGAGGAGCGGGAGACGTAATCACGTTTAACACGGAGCAGCAGTCTATACTCGTCGCAACGGGAGATGCGTCGAGAAGGAACAAGTACGCGTCGCTTACCGAACTCATAGTGGGCGACGTAAAGACGACGGTAAGCGCCTACGTGGCAGCGCCGGAAAACTGCGGAAAAGGGGTGATATATGATGCACCGATTTTCTGGACCGAGGAAGAGATCCTAAAGAGACTCAAGTACTTTGGAAACAAGAACCCACCCGTATTGGGAGTGCGAAGACTTGGGAAAGAAGCAAAGGCATTCCTAATTCTTTACGAGAGCAGCAAGGGACAAGAAGATCGAGATCCAGGGACCCAAAGAATCCCTGGGGCAGGAGACAGAGCAGAAGCAGGACCCCGACCAAAGAACCCAAACAAGTAAGCTTTGTAGAATGGTCTTCGCAGGCTAAAGATGATAAAGATAAAGAAATAGAACAGTTGAAAAAGAAAGTGAGCTCCAAGGGTTAATAAGTAACCTTACGAAAGCAATAAAGGAAAAAGAGAAGGCAGCACCCCCTCTCTCTCGCATGCTACCTATACAGCCCGTGCAGGCAGCACAACAAAGTACCCCCTCGACACCTAAGCGGCAGGAGACGGTAGAGGACAAAATGGAGGAGGCAGAAACAGTCAGGAGACCCCCGCTTAAGCAAAAGGAGGGACCACGAAACAGATATATGGGTAGAGGTAAAGAAGGAATGTGAAGAAAATAAGAATGCCATAAAGGCGATACAAACAAAACAGAGAGACTTCATGGCCCAGGTCATGGCAGCACTCAACCAGATACAAGAGAACATGAATAAGATATTTAAGAGAATGACGGCAGAATTACAGGCGCAAAGAGCTGAATTGAAAACGCAGAAAACTGAGCTGGATGCCCTAGCGGAACGACAGAAAAACTTGGAGGACGCTTTTACCCAAATTCAATATGGCCAGAAACGCACACAATAAGTCCATTATTTGACAGTGGAATTGCCGAGGATTCCAACGCAAGCGAGCGTTATTGCAAAATTACGTGGATACGTTAGAAGAGAAGCCGCTAGGGATAGCGATACAAGAGACCGAGAAACCAGCATCCCTGAAAGGATATCAGGCATTCCACAGTGACAGGGGAGAGAAATCGAGAGTAACGACTCCAGTAAAGAGAAACATAGCGACGATCGAACATGGGATTCAATCCAGGGACACAGAAGGGGTCTTGGTTCAAATGCTCACGGGTAGAAAGAAGAGCCTAGCCTCTTCCTACTTAACATCAACTGAAGTCCCAAACAAAAAAAAGTAAGGTTCAGGGCCATATTCAGGAAAGCCCTGAAAGCAGCAGGAAGAAACCCCCTCTTCATAGTAGGAGATATAAACGCAATGCATGAGGAGTGGGGATACAATAGAAAAGATAGTATGGGAAGACAGCTTTGGGAGGATATACAAGAACCGAGTCTGAGACTACACACTGATCCAGGAATCCCAACGAGGAAAGGAAACAGTGTCACTGCAGGCACCACACCTGACCTAACACTGTCGAAGAACACCAAGGCGGTGTCCTGGGAAATACGGGGCAAGACCTAGGTAGTGACCACTATATAATAGCTACAACAACGACCAAAGGTATCAAGGAAAAACGGCTGAAGCAACCAAAAGTTACAGAATGGGAAAAATTCAGGAAGCGAAGGGAAGAGTCCGCCGCTACTACAATCACGGACCTAGAAGAGTGGACAAATTCACTTAAAAGACATGCCCCCGAAGCTACGGCAACTCTAGAAGGCCAAGAAGCTCTGTTAGTGGATGATAGTAAACTTCTGCACATGTGGGGGGCAAAAAGAGGCTTAGAGAACCGACTTAAAAAACAGAGATGGAATCGGACCCTGAAGAGACGAATAGCTAGGCTAAACCGAGAGATCGGAAAGCACGCAATACAGTTGTGCGAAGAAAATTGGTGCAGTAAATATGATGACATGGAGAAGGGAATGAGCCTAGCGAGAACCTGGAACATCCTCAGACACCTGCTAGACCCACCCCAGTCAAAGTCACAGACGAACATTAGATTGGCCAAAACACGGCACAAATATGAGGGAACAGATAGCTTCATGAAGGAAATCAAACAAACATACATAGGAAACATAGAACGCACTAACCTGCCAGACTATGAGGGACCGGGCAATGAAGAACTGGACGCGCCCATAACGGAGGCGGAAGTGAGAGCGGAGATAATCAAGCTCAAAACCAAATCGGCTCCAGGCCCGGACCGAATAACCAACAAAATGCTAAGAAACCTGGATGATGAGTCGATCAATGCTATAACTAAATACATGCAGCAGGTGTGGGAAAAGGGGAATCTACCAAAACAATGGAAAGAAGCAAGCATCATTCATATTCCCAAACCTGGAAAGCCCTTAAAATTGGAGAACCTCAGACCAATCTCCCACGCCTCATGTGTAGGGAAGTTGATAGAGCATGTAATCCAAACGAGGCTAACCAGATACATGGAGGACAAGAAATTATGGCCAAACGAGATGGTCGGATTTAGGCCAGGCCTAAGTACTCAAGACGTTATTTTGAGACTACAACATGACATCACAGACTCTCGGACTAAGGACACAAAGGCAATCTTAGGATTAGATGTAAAACATGTAAAACATGAGGCGGTCCTATCGTAACTTCAGGAGATCGGTGTAGGTGGCAAGATATACAACTACATTAAAGACTTCCTGTCTAATAGGACAGCCAAAATAAGATACCAGGACCTGGAGTCAGAAGAAATAGAGCTAGGCAACAGAGGTACACCACAGGGATCGGTCCTATCTCCGCTCCTCTTCAACCTAGCCATGAGAGGCCTCCCAGCGAAACTGGAAGGAATCGAGAACTTACAATTTAGCATGCATGCGGAAGACATAAATGTCTGGATAAACAAAGGCAGCGATGCAGAGATAGAAAACAAACTTCAAACTGCGGCAGACACAGTAGTGGAGTACGCGGCAGGAAGGGGGCTAGCCTGCTCGCCAGAGAAGTCAGAACTCTTAATATACAACCCGAAATGTTTAAGATTAAAAAGGTATAACAATCTTAGCATTATGGTAGGAGGCAAACCGGTGCCTAAGGTTGACAAAATGAGAATTTTAGGCCTTTTTATTCAGAAAAATGGATACAATGATGAAACAATAAAGAAACTGGAAGGATATGCAGCGCAAGTAACTGGAATATTCAGAAGAATAGCGCTCAAAGGGAGAGGACTCAAAGAAAGGAGGCTAATAAAATTGGTGCAAGCTTACATAATCAGTCGACTCAGCTACGCTACACCATACCTTAACATCCGGGCCCCAGAAAGAGATAAGTTGGACTCAATAATTAGGAGGTGCTACAAACGAGCGTTAGGAATACCCATAAGCACCTCAACGGAAAGCCTCCCAGCTATTGGGATACACAACACGTGGAAGGAAACGGCCGAGGCGGTCAGAACAGCTCAGCAGGAAAGACAGCCAGACATATGCACACAGAGCCATTTTAGGCATGGTAGGATTGCAGGCAGACAGAGGCATGCAGCAAAAACAAGACATCCCGAAGGAGGTCAGGGAACATCTCAGAATAGACCCACTTCCGAGAAACATGCATCCCACCTTCAACAGTGAGAGGAGGGAAAAGAGAGCCGAAGCCCTCATGAGACGATTCAACGAAATGACTAAGGAGACGGTAGCATACACGGATGCGGCGAGCGGAAGACTGGGAGCAGCTGTAGCCTCAGTGGTAGATGGCAAGGGTACAGCAATATCAGCAGCTACGATACGCAGCCGCAATTCGGAAGTAGCAGAAGAGGTAGCAATAGCGCTTGCTTGCGTGGGAACAGAGGCAAACTATATAATAAGTGACAGTAAAACAGCCATCTACAATTATGGAAGAGGTAGAGTCGCATCAGAAGCGGTGCGGATTCTAACGGGGAAAAAGATGCGTAGAAAAATTAGCCTAATATGGGCACCAGCTCATATGTCAGTACCAGGCAATGAAGCGGCGCACCTTCTAGCTCGAGATCTCTACCTCCGAGCAGAAGCGGAACCGCCAGATTGCAAGGAACTCGACGAGAGACTACAAACATACACTGAAATCATAGATAATTACAGACTGCAGAGAAGAACTGTCCCTCCTCCGGACAAGGAGCTCGGGAACAGAGAGGCAGTAACCTGGAGAAGGCTACAGGCCAGAAATTTCATAAACCCGTTATGGGCGTCACACGTCCTACAAGACGAGGACATATAAGATAAATGTAAAAATGTGGAGAGAGGGGGACCCTTGACCATATAATTGGGCAGTGTGTACACTCCCCAGGGGTGAGGGAAGGAATAGATAGTAGAGAAGCGTGCGAGACCCTTCTGCAAAGCGCGGACCCCGCGACCCAGAAGAAAGCCATCCATCTGGCGGCAGAGGCCGCGAAGAGTCAACAACTCTTTGCCGGCATCTAGTCGCGGAGGCCCTGGCCTCTGCCCCTAGGCCTGCGCACCAGGGGTAGGGAGTAGAGGGCCTGCATTTCTGATGGAAATAAGTTTTTGGAGCTGGAACTGGAACTCACCGCCGCAAGATGTCGGTGAACACCCGAACCCCGTCGTAAAGGAAGGAATAAAGAAGTGAGTGAAAGAAGAAAGGAAGAAAGAGGGGCCGTAGTGGAGGGCTCAGGAATAATTTCGACCTTCTGGGGATCTTTAACGTGCACTGACATCGCACAGCACACGGGCGCGTTAGCGTTTCTGCATCTAAAGAAACGAAGTCGACGCGGTCGGGATGGAACACGGGAGTCGAACCCTTTTTGTGGCTTCTTGCGCTTCCCCCGTGTTACTCAGAACTGAAGCTCGAGGCAGTTCACCGAAAAGTATCCCGGTTATTGCTGGGCGTTGCCACTTGGAGCTGCAAATGACTGTGTGAAGCTGTAGCCAAAGCGTTGCTCCTACCTTCCTCGCAGAGCCTGTAGTACAGCCTTTCGTCTCTGCTTCTGCGACTTGTCGAAACAGCGGCTAGAAGGCCCCTGCTGCGCTGTTTACCCATTGTGAACAAAATTATACAGATGAGGTTCGAACTCTCCATGACAACCGCGACCACAACGAGCGGCTCTGTGCGGAATTAGAGCATACATACACCGACTACCTGTGGATATACACACATGACTGAGTTAATAAAGAATCACGCAATATGACGCCAGAATTTTTTATGCCTGAATAGGACAAGAGGGATCTGAACGTTTTATTGACCTAGTGCCACCCACGCACGAGGAAATAATTAATCAACTCCCGCGCCAATATGTACTTCTCTTCTAGACTTAGGGTAGGTAGGGGGACGGTTCAAACATTAAAAATTGTTCTGTATTCTGTAATCTGTATGAAATTTACTCGTCCCGCGCTAAACACAATCAATATTAAAGGCAAGCAAGCAGAGGTGATAATCACCGACTCCGAGCGAGGAGTCTAGCGCCTTTGAAAGCCTGCGGAAAACGCCACGATTCTCTCACTGGGACCACATCATCATTCAGAAGCTGGCATAAACTTTGATGTCCAATCGGTCCCGTCACACATCGCGGAACGAGAGAGCTGACGGTCTCGCCTGTTTGGCGCATATGTTTAAGGCACCTCTCACTCTAGCGAACGACCATAGGCAGCACTGCGTTGCTGTAATTCGCAGCCATTTTGTGTCCTTCACCCCCAAGCTTCTCACACCAATCAGCAGTCGAGCCTCAGACCTCGCTGTTCCGGCTACGCACGGAAGCTCATGGACGACAGCCTGGTTACGCAAAGTAGGCCTCCTCGCGTCCCTGATTTGCACTGCGCCAAGTTCAAGCAGACCAAGGACGCATCTTGTAGAAATGTGCCAAGTGAAAGAACGCACGAAACTAAAGGAACCTACCGTCTTTGCCAAAAGTAGACAGTCTGCATGGTTTCCCTCATGTAGTCGAGTCCTTGCGGCTTACCTAAACATCAAAAGGTCTTGAAAAATGAGGAAAAGGGTTTGCCTTTGATTGCCGAGATTTATAGCTTGAGAGGAGGAATAAGTGCTTCTTTACACTTTACGACAGAGAAACAGATCATGCAGCCCGGTCGAGGTACTCGCAGCAGTACAGAGGATTTTCCTTGACTTCCTGGCTTTAGTCAGACTACTGGCTGTTTTGTACCGCTGTCAGTGTGGACTACATTCATTATGGACTCCGCTGAGTAGCTATTTTCTCCTTTCTCTTTTTGTCTTCTCCCCATGCAGTGTTTGTACGTGCGATTGCCAGTGGTAAGCTAACCATGTCTTCTTTATTCCTGATACAAAATTGGTCGTGTTGCAGACATACTGAAGTCGCGTGCAATATTTTAAACGAAAAATGATTAAACTTATTTCAGAAGAGTGTGGACGGCGTCCCACAAATAAAACGCGCTCCATTAATTCTGCGTTCGTAACTCTTGAAGCCTACCAACTACAGACGCTGTTTCCTACAAATCATCAGCTGCAGAGGCGGGAGATGCACGTCTATTTCATCGCTGGAATAAAAATAATTTTATTTATCTTGAGCTGCAGAGTTGTAGACCATGACGACGAACTAGCAACAGTGGCGTTTTTTTTTTCGTCATTTGATGATTATCGTTCTTCGAAGGTAACGACGATTGACCATTCCGCTAGGAGAGACCATGAAGAAGCTGTGACGTCGATGCCTGTGACATATATTAAGGAGCCTAAATTAAATTTTAAAGGAAAAAGGCGTGAAGAAGACGACGCGAATTAACCGAAGAATAAAGAGGAAGAAGAAGCATTCGGTGAGGCGGAGGGAGATGATTGGTGGAGAAGAATTCGGTGAGGGAGAGAGAGATGATTGGTGGAGAAGAGAAGAAGACGACAAGGCATACATGGACTAACACCGAGGCTACAAAAGGGCTACCTCCGCTCGCAAGACTGTTTTGTCCACTAAGCTAAGATACCACAGGCGGGCGTAGTCTCACTGGGCGGTGACTGTTCGTATCACTAACTTCTGATTGCTTCATTGTCTTTCGCTTTTGCAGGGCGCTTACAGGTCGCTAGGGGCGCATGTCGACGTCCTCTCCTGGCCAGAGGAACTCCCCCTGCTCGGCCAGCCACCCCCCTAACCAACTCCCCCTGGACGCCTTCTTTCGGGGTGGCGTCGGCACTATTCCCGTGGCCTTGGTTCCATCGGAAGGTGGCGCCATTCGACTCAATAACCCGGATGCGGTTCAGACTGCGCTACAGGCGATTACGCCTCACTTCTTAAAAATCTGTGATGTCCGGCAGTACGGCAGAGGAGGCGTGGTGTGCAGGTCGGCCCACTAGGCCTGCATCATGGATTTGTTAATGTGCACAGCTTTTGGAAGCCAGTCGGTAAGCGCATTTATACCGCCGCACTTGGCGTGCTCTAAAGGTCTGGTGCGAGGGGTTGATCCACGCCTTAGCCCTAAGGAAATGCTAGAGAAACTCTCCTCCGCAGGGGTGATTTCTGTACATCGGTGCACTCGGGTCGTCGAAGAAACAAAACTTCCAACTGAAACGGTAATTGCCACTTTTGCGGGTCTCTCCTGTCCATCTGAGTTGAAGGTGTGGCCCCTGGTTTTCAGGGTCGATCCGTATTCTTCAAGGCCACTTCAATGCCGCAACTGCTGGAGGTTTGGCCACAGCGCGAACGCCTGCAAGTCGAGCTCAAGGTGCAGTGTCTGTGGTGGTAATCATGACCGTGAAGGAAGGTGTTCAAAAGATGAGATGTGTTGCTTGCGCAGCGGTAGTCACTCCGCCACATATTCTAATTGTCCTTCAAGGGCTGAAGAGGTTAAGGTGCTGGAAGTGTTAGAAAAGCGCCGGTGCTCAAGGCGCGAGGCTATGGCTATTGTTAAGGAAAGGACGTACGGGTACTCAAGTGTGCCAGCACGGCAGACGACTGCGGTTGTGGATTCAAGCCTGTCAGATGCGATTGCTACACCGGTTGAAAAGGCAATGGCCAAGGTCATGGATCGGCTAGTGAATTCAGTAACAGAGTGCATATCGCAAGTCATGGTGGCGCAAATGACCTCTTCAATAATGACCTCCAATGCTGCGTTGAAGGCATCCGTGGATCCTGCAGTACCTACTGAACTCAGTGCGGAGACACCTTCCCTTGTTTCAATGCAGCCGCAAAAAGGGCGCACGCCTCCAACTCATGTACCTGAAGTCACGACCGGAGCAATTGTTGGGTGTGTTGAGCTGATGGAGCTTGATGCTCGAGCTCAGAAACGTAGCCGGTCTCCTTTTGCCGTTGCTGGTCCGTCTAGCTCCCCTCAATCCAAAACAAAAGAGTAATTCGGGAAAAACTGGTCACCACAGCATTTTGGAAAAGGCAGTTGCTGCTGCAGATCTCCCGGCAGAATAGGGTCTCTGAGAGTGCTGCAGTGGAACTGCCGTTCCATTCAATCAGCCTTCACTGATTTAGTAACTCTTTCAAATCGATTTTCTCCTCATGTCATTGCACTTCAAGAAACCTGGTTGTCTAAAGAGGTTTCATTTCAAATGGAACATTATCAAATTTTTAGAATGGACCGCCCATCAAGGGGGGGGGGGGCGGTTTGCTTCTGCTGGTTTCATCCAGATTCTGTCACAAGGCACGATTGGTGTTTCAGCGTGTGGACGCTCATTGCGAAATTCAGGCAGTGGATCTTTCAGTTCCTGGTTTCCATCCCATTACTGTCGCAAATGTATATTTTCCATCTGGGGTTCCTGACACACGGCCATTAGATTCCTGACTCTCTGTCAGCAGATCACATGTGTTGCTTGTTGGGGATTTCAATTCGCATCACTTGACTTGGGGTTATCGAACAGACCAGTGCGGTTTGCGTTTATGGGATTGGGCTTGTGGGAATAACCTAAACTGTCATAACTCGGGTTTTCCGACCTTTCTCTGTGGGCACTCCCGATCAGCATTGGATTTCACGTTTTCAACCCCAGGGGTAGCAGTTTCCTCCTGGACTCCGGTTGACTCTGCAACAAACAGTGACCATTTCCCACTCACTTTTGACATTGTGTGTCCGATGACTTCTATTGGTGGATTCAGTTGCACCCTAGTCGATTACAACAAGTTCAAAAGTTCACTCAGTTCAGAACTACACTCTTTGCCGAATTTGTCTGAGGAGAGCAGGGTGTTAGGCTTATGCTCTATTTTAGATCGGGTACGGAGGCAATCAGAGTTTACAGTGTGCGATAGCATAGGCACTTCTCTGAGCCCTTGGTGGAATGCAGAATGTTCAAAGGATTATGGGCGGCGCAAGGCAGCCTGGAAGAAACTTATCCATAATCAATGTCCCCGGAATTGGATCGATTATAAGTTTCTTGCAGCTACCTTCAAGCGCACAGTCGCTAGGGCAAAAGAAGAATATGATGAAGAGAACTATGACCATCTATCAAAATCTAATAACAGACAAGCCTTGTTTCGCTTTCTGAGGTCAAGGAACAGGCTTCTACCGCCTCACAACATTCCCTCTAATGTGCTGACTCCAGTAGAGCTTGCCAGGTCATTAGAAGAAATTGGCAAAGGCTTGGAACACCGTTTTTCGGCTGCGCTCTCTCGCCCACAACTGCTTGGGAATCACTATGATGATTTCCTTAATGTCTCGGTTTCTGAGCTCTCCCAGGTGATAAATCAGTTACCTTCTGCAGCTCCTGGTCCTGACCGTGTCACCTCTGCGATGAATAAAATACTGTTCGACGAATCCTCCAATGCTATATTGGAGCTGGTAAATTACTCTATTAGAACCCCATGGATCCCGGATGTATGGCGTGTTTCCAAAATTATCCCGGTGCTTAAAAAGCCAGGCGAAGGGTTGGTCTTAGACAACATTCGACCAATTTCATTGACATCGAATCTGGTGAAATTGGTTGAACGCGTGCTCTATGGACGAATCATGCCCATTATTACTGAAAAGGGACTACTTAACCCCTGTCAGGTTGGTTTCAAGCCTGGGTGCTCTATATGGTGTGCGCATACTGACCTCGAAAGCCGTGTCCGACTAGCGCGCCGGCGTCGACAGTATGCTGCGCTGGTAACTCTAGACATCTCCAAAGAATATGACTGTGTCGAACATGGGCCTCTGATGTACAGACTACGGGCTCTGGGCTTGCCAAGTTATTTTGTGGAATGGGTGTCAGCTTTCCTGGCTGACAGAGAATTTTATTGTTGTCAACGCGGAGTTTCTACAAGGAAATTTCATCCATCTAGAGGTGTGCCTCAAGGTGCAATTCTCTCCCCTGTTTTATTCAACCTCTTACTCAGTTCGATTCCGACTTCCCCGAGATTATTTGGATGCATATCTCAACGATTCGTGCGGATAGCTTTTGGGGCAAGGCTGGGAGCGCTGTGAATGGGCCACGGCACTGAGCATGTGTTAAGTCGGAGAGGCGATGAATGTGTTTGGAAGGATGCCCGCTGCTGATTCCATGGACTACGAGAAAGTCAAAAGGCACTCCTCCAAAGATTCAGGCTCACGGCAGAGGGTTTTCTTGAGAGATTTCGCACCGCGAAACCTGAGGATTCGAAAACCGCTAAGCAGTTTTCCTGCAGGCTATCCAACTATTTTGATAGGTGGCTTGATATGTCAAACACAGAAAACAGTTTTGAAGGGGTGCGTGACAAGCTGGTCACAGAGCAATTTTTAGCGTGTTGCAGCTCAAAACTGGCGCTATTCCTGAAAGAAAGTTGTGTTCGTTGGAGGAGTTCACCGGCACCGCAGACCAATTCCTCGAGGCTCAAGGGTTAGGAAATCTGAGTAAGGCGAAGGAGAAAACCCGAAAGACCCTAGAGACAGATGCGGCAAAACCAAGAGCTTATGGCGGTGCGTCTAGGGTGCCAGTAAGGTGTTTTCTATGCGTCAAGGTGGGACACCGTGCAGCTGACTGTCGAACTACTAGTGCTGCCCAAAAAACACAGATTGTGTGTCAAGGTTGTAAGAGGATAGGTAATACTCTGGATGAGTGGCGATACAGAACAGAGGATCGAGCTGCATGCGTTTTCGACTCAGGGGTAGAACTTGTCACGCCAAACGAAGTTCCACAGCTGGAAGGAGAGCAAACGCCGCTGGAAAATGAGGCAGTGAGTGGAACACCCAAGTCGAAAGCAGCAATGCCAGTGGTGGTTGGGCAAATAGGGGACCGTCCTATATTGGTGCTTAGAAACAGCGGAGCTAACACAGTCTTGGTTCGTAGAAGCCTGGTGAAGGACGAGGATCTTACAGGGGAAGCGTCGGCCGTCACTCTGGTAGACAGCACAGTAAGGTACCTTCCTGAAGCTAGGATTCTAGTGTCCACGCCATATTATACTGGGGCAGGTAGTGGCAAAATGCGTAGACCAACCCATCTACGATCTCATCTTGGGGAATATTGCGGGTGCAAGAGGTGTCGAAGACCCCGATCCCGAATGGAGGATGCTCGACGTTGAATAACATCCAAAGGAGGAAAGGCCTGCGACAGCTCAGACGAGTGCAGTCAGTTTTTCGTCGGCAGTGGAGACAAGAGCTCAAGCGACAGTCCGAGCTACGCAGCGCCTGCTCTCTGCTCCTGTTACGATGTGCCTGAGCGTAATACTGGGCGAAATTGCAATTAGGCAAAAGGAAGACCCGAGCTTGAAGGCTTGCTTCGAAAAAGTCGGGGAAAGAGTGAAAAGAAAGAAGAGTCGGACGTCATTCGAGTATAAATTGGTAAATGGTCTTTTGCACAGGGAATGCATATTTTGTTCAGGAAGGCGGGTCCAACAGCTGATGTCACCGAGAGATATGCGAGAGACCGTGTTTCGCTTAGGTCATGACGCCATTATGGCCGGACACCAGGGTGTTCAAAAAACGGTGTCTAGGATCACCGAGGAGTTCATTTGGCCACGTGTTCAAAGTGACGTTAAGCGCTTTGTTCGCTCATGTTACGTGTGCCAGCGCACAGTTCCGAAGGGAAGAGTTGGTCAAGTACCTCTGGGCAAGATGCCAGCCATCGACCTACCGTTTCAGCGAGTGGCTATTGACATTGTGGGGCCAATCTCTCCAGTATCCGCCAAAGGCAATAGATATGTGCTTACTCTAGTTGACGGGGCCACTATTTATCCTGACGCTATTCCATTTAGAACTATTGACAGTATCTAAGTGGCGGAGGGTCTCGTGGAAATGTTTTCGCGTTATGGGTTCCCGAGGGAAGTTTTGAGTGACCGGAGCTCGAATTTCACATCGGAACTAATGAAGGAGGTTAACTGCCTTTTGTCAGTAAGACAGTTACTGACGACGCCTTACCAACCCATGTGTAATGGGCTTGTAGAGCGGTTCAACGGCACCCTCAAAAATATGATCAAGAAAATGTGCCAGGAGAGACCTATTGATTGGGATAGATATCTCCCAGCTCTCTTTTTCGCTTACCACGAAGTACCGCAAACGAGGCTTGGTTTCTCGCCTTTCGAAATGTTATATGGGAGAACCGTTAGAAGTCCACTTGCAATACTCAAGGAGCTGTGTGCTAATAAAGAGATTGCATCAGATTTCAAGACTACTACACATACGTGTTTGAGTTGCGGGATAGGCTGAAGGAAACATGCAGGCTTGCACATCAAAGCCTGGAAAAGGCGCGTGAACGCCACAAGGGATGTTATGAAAAGAAAGCCATTCATAGAAATCTGAATCCGGGCGACGGGGTTCTTGTGTTGCTACATATGGGTAATGATAAGTTAATGATGCAATGGAAGGGCCCGTGCCTTGTGACGCGGAAGAAAAAGGATATCGATTATGAGGTATTGATAGATGGCATCAAGAGGATTTTCCATGTAAATATGTTGAAGAACTATGAAGAAAGAGCTCCCGTATGGTGGTACGCCCCCAGGGCAACTTGTTCGGTAGTGGCCGAGGAGACAGGCGATGTTGCCGAGCTGCCCACGTGCAGTGGGAAGGAAAATGCAGGATGGGATGAATTACTGAAGGAGCCCAATGTGAATGCTGGCAGAGGATTACAGCTCTAGTCTAAATCAAGCGGGAGACGTTTTGGGGTGGGCCAAGCAAAACTGAGGTCATATGTTACAAATTAGACTTGTATAGAGATAGAGCTAACTGATCAGCTCTGGGTGTCTCTGGGATATATCTTGTTGTTGCTGTGTTAATGTATCTCTGGGATTTACCTTGTTGTTGTTATTGCCATTGTTGGCGTTATGTGATTATACAAGAGTGTGTGTTGTGGACACGAACATGTTTATTAAGGACTCTGTACGGACAGCGGCAGTGGTGTGTTAGTGTTCTGAACACGCAATTTGGCGTGCTGTGTTAGTGGTGTGCGTTTGGTGTGTGCTGGACATCTTCGGTGTGGTGTGTGCTGAGTCCAGAATCGCCACAGAAGATAGTCGGCTAGCTGGATGGCTTGAAGGTGAGGATGACGTGAGCAGTTTTTCATGGAAAAACTCTTGAGAGAGGGGGCCCTTGTCACATATATTGAGGAGCCTAAATTAAGTTTTAAAGGAAAAAGGTGTGAAGAAGACGACGCGAATTAACCGAATAAAGAGGAAGAAGCATTCGGTGAGGTGGAGGGAGATTATTGGTGGAGAAGCATTCGGTGAGGGGGAGAGAGATGAATGGTGGAGAAGAGAAGACGACGACAAGGCATACGTGGACTAACACCGAGGCTATAAAAGGGCGAGCGAGAGCGAGGCACGGGGGGAACAGCAGAGAAGCGGAGGCTGCGGCGGGTCAGGGACACTTTCGCTTGAAGAGAGCGACGCCGGCTACTGCTCCGGTGAGCCCGCGTTCTACGACATCGCATCGTGGACTGCCTGCTGTGCCTAAGCCCGTTCCGGGGAGTCAACGGAGGACGCTACCACCTGCAACGGCCAGGGGTGTCTCCAGCGCTGTTTCCACCCATCTGGGTGGTGCCCCCAAGGCCAACAACACCGGCATCATCTCCACGGGCGCTTGGACCTGGAGCTTGTACGACGCAACCAGCGACGCCAGCCCGAGCACGTCGAACAGCGCCAGCGACGCCAGCCGAGGCACGGCGAACGCCGCATCGACGCCGCCTACTGGATCCATACAACGCCGTAGCCACACCGAACCAACCGTGAGCACGAACGCCGACCGCTAATAGTAGAACACTAGTAGTAGACGCGAGTAGCAGAGTGCCCGGGTCGTGTGTATATATAGTATTTGTGTGTTGTGTTAGTTTTGTGTTCTAGTGTGTGTATCGCGTAGGATGTATTAAATGTACGTTTTTGTGGGTACACCCGTCGCATAGTCCATTCTTTCGGTCCGAGTGTTCTCCGGAGAGATCCGTGACAATGCCGCTTGGCGTATGCGAGCCAAGCAGGCTATATAACAGCACATCATTGGAACGCCTCAGACGAACGACAGTGGGCCTACGAGTAGGACGCAAGCAGCCATGGCTCTTGTGGAAAGTAAGTGCTCCGGAGTTGTTCGAGGTTGCGAGTCCTGGCTGCTCGGACAAGACAGGACCCCCCCCCCCCCCAGTTCTTCTGCAGGAGGTCGCGGAGGACTCGGCCCCTGCCCGTCCAGCGGCCCTTTGCTGCCTCGATGCCTCGATGAGCTTCTGCTGGCATCGAGGCAACCCATATAAGCGGCCCAAGCGACACGCACCACGTCATCACCTGCCTGGCTGCACCCAACACTGACGGCAGCGTCTCTCGCTGAATTTCGAGGTGAGCAGAAACTGCTGTAAGCACGTTGCTGTCTCTGGCGCAGTTTTTTATTTTCTGTGCATAGCTGAGTGATTTCGTGTGGTCCTTCGGATATTCGAACTGCGTCTCGCGTCTCATAGACTGCTTTCTTGTCCATCATTTCTTTTTCGGTGCTTCCTTTCCGCGCATTCTGTTGGGCAATCATGACAAAATTGTCCATTTTGCCGCACGTTCGAAGTAACGGCTCGCTAATTGGCTGTGCGTACTTAAGAGACCACCCTAATTAGTCTAATACCTCTAAAATAGATCCTATGTGTAAGAAGGCGGCGTAACAGTTTTAACGTCTCCGAGCGTCACATGAGCAGTGAGGGGCAGCTCAGCGGTGGCTCGGATTAATTTAGACCACCGGTGGTCCTTGAACGTTGAGCCACACGGGTGCCCATGTGTGCCTTAGGAAGAACCCCCATAGCCCCTCTGAACAGAGGGGACAAGAAAAAGGGAGGCTGCTGCCGAGCCACGTATCGAGCACGTGCTCTCGAGCCAAATATCGAGCACTTGCTCTCGAGCCAGGTAGCGAGCGCGTGTGCTCGAGACAGGTATCGAGCACTTGCTCTCGAGCCAGGTAGCGAGCGCGCGCTCTCGAGACAGGTATCGAGCACGCGCTCTCGAGTCAGGTAGCGAGCGCGTGCTGCAGAGCCAGACGCCGTTCTATTTTGGGGCTGGGCGCCAGAGTCGTGCCGACTGTGCGAGGCTGCATTTGTCCGTGGTCGCTGCCCCAGGAGCCACCCGGGCCGAGCCAACTGTTCAAGGTGTTCGAATCCAAGGACGCGGCTTTGGGAGCCAACGGCGTCGTGCTGGCGGCGCTGAGCTGACCTTCCAGAAGCAAGCCGGGACGACCCGACGTTGTGCTACTAGACTTAGCCCTATTCGAACCAAGCTCCGGCACCGGCATCGTGACCCGAACGACCACCGTGGGACTTCCTGCGAATGTGAGTCGCACCTTAGTAGAGTTCATTTTTTGTCCATTTCACTAAATATGTTCTATGTCCCGTTATTGGTTCATAAACGTCTATTGGATCCGATATTAGTGGTCTGGCTCCTTGGTGCATAGCGCGTTTATGGGTCAGAGCTTCGACAAGAACATCCACTGCATGTACCATGAAGGATTCGTATTCAGCTGTAAGCGCCGTGGATACGTTCATTACGTACTCGCGGGCCATCACGGCAGGTTCCTTCCCTGCACCGCCTGGCAGTAGCCGCGTAACATCGTCAGTCTTAGACGAGCGCCTGGTTGGGAACGTGGCCCCGGGCGCGAGACACCCCTGCGTCTGACCTTGCCTTGAGTGGCTGCGACGAGCATATTTGCCGATGTCAGTGGACGTTCAAGATCTCCATGTGGTCGATATTTTGGAGTTCTCCACTACGGCACCGCCGCGGTGGCTGAGTGGTTATGGCGCTCGGCTGCTGCCCCGAAAGATGCGGGTTCGATCCCAGCCGCTCGGTCGAATTTCGATTGAAGGGACATTCTAAGAGACCTGTGTACTGTGCGATGTCAATGCACGTCCAGGAACGCGGGTGGTCGAAATTTTCGGAGCCCTTCACTACGACATCTCACAGCCTGAGTCGCTTTGGGACGTTATCAACACCAATAAAACAAACCAAACCTCTCTCCTCACTGCCACCCTCCTCCCTTTCCACACGACAGGGTTGAGGCGTGCACCAAGAAGTGTTACTGCGCCTTTCATTTTCCTGATAAGCGGTATTTTTGAGGCGTGTTGAATGCGGCAAATGAGAGCGTTAGCTGAATGTGGACAATGCTAAATACAGTTGGTTGACGCCCTTTCAGAGTTTGACTTTGGGCACGCACCTCACGTCTTTGCTCCGCTTCGCAAATGCGAACTTCTATTTCCCGGCGAGCCTCACGTTTCCTACCAGCGCTTCGTTCTTGCGTGCTTTCAAGGCTGCGAGCCAACAACGCGGCGGCAGATCTGCTGCACGTTTCCTATCAGCGCTTCGTTCTTGCGTGCTTTTAAGGCTGCGAGCCAACAACGCGGCAGCGGATATGCTGCCAAGCGAACGCTCTTGCCAGATTCCCGAGGCTCTGGCCTGTACGTGTCGCCAAATTGGCGCGTGGCCAGGTCAAGTTTCTGCACGACGCTGTTCCGCCTCAACTATGGCATTGGGCTCGAATGACTCATAGCATGTCGACGCGCCGCGTAGCAGTGCGTGTGTATGCGGCACTGCGTCGCTTTAGGCGCCTGCATCGAGCGTCTGCGATTGGCCGTAGACGTTAGTGCAGTGCGTACAGATTCTGTTATGCACGAAGACGTCCGGCCTGTGTCACCTGCGGATGACACGTCACTCAGCCGCCGCCGCCGAAACCGAGTGCTCGCCTGTCTCTATACGCCGTCGGCGTTTTTGTTCACTGGCGTTGGCGTTGACAATTGTCTCGACCCCGATGATTTTGAGGAAACGGCAGGCGCATAATCGGCTCCGTGGGTCAGTGGACGCCTTATTCGCGCTTTAATGTCCTACGTGGCGATGGTGAGAGGTGTGGGTTCTTGCATTAGCGCTGACAGAGTTGTGGCAGACACGCGGAACTTCAGCAGTAGGCCGAAGCGTTCATTGGGTGACCATCCTCAAGCTATCAACCATCAATTTACTGCCAGCTGCCGTGGTGACAGGCTGCGCGCGCTGCCTATGCAGTGTGCGGAACGCGCTTAGCGTTAAGCCCCAACTTGATGGGCACATCCTACGCGTACGCACAGAGCGCCTGTGCGCCCAGCGCCGCGTCGCGACGGGCGTCGCAAGTGGTGTGCACCTCCATAGCCTATCGCTGACTCGCGCTCGTGCGCGCGCTAGCACGTTGTTGCTAGACCTCATATATTGGAACTGGCCAAAACAGTTAAACTGCCACTTGAAATCTTTAGATTTTGAAAGTAGCAAGACAAGTTATGTAATATATAAACTGAACTGCAGTTTTAATAGTAGCTTTTCATTCAAACTGGCACGTATTTCAGTGCAGTTTTCTCAGGTCTTTATTTTAACCAACAGCATCATCGCCATAGCATTGCATGGACGGCATTTCCCGCCAGCTCGTCACCCGCAAACGCTTGTCAGCTCGTCAGCATTGCGAGCATTCTCGGTGTTGCTCATACTTGTGCCGCAATCATGCCAGCAGTGTGCGCACGACAGCAACGAAATGGACTTGTACTGCGTCTGATTCGAACAGTACTTGCTGTCATTCTGAGATGGAGGCGGCGCCAGCGGAGACGGCCACGCTGGTGGATTCAGCCCGTGTTTGCGGTGCGCAAGGAAGAAGGCCTCTATCACACAGCGGTAAGTTGTTTCGTTCCTTTGCGAGAGTACAGCGTGAGTGTGGAGTTGAGCTGCAGTCATGTTCCATCTGAATGGAATACTACACACACAGTAGCTAGAAAACTTTAGGCGCTCTTTGGGGCCGACTGTCGTTCATTCGTTTCGCTTTTGACTGCGCGGATGCCGTAAACTCCGATGTTCTCCTTCGCCAATAAAGGGCACATAAATTAGAAAGGAATTTAACGTCACATTACTCGATCACTCGCATGTTCCGAGTAAGCGTGGTTTTCAAAAAACCGTGGCTACACTCTGTGGGCTCAGGTGATCATCATTATTACAAAGCAGTTCCGGGAGAATCGGTGGCTGTGAAAATTTGGGTGCTTCTGCGCTGTTCTGGCAGAAGCGCAGCGCCTACTTATCGGAGATCTAACTAAGGCTGGCGAAGTAAGAGAGCTGCGTCAACCTCTACAAGGTCAAGCTGTGAATACCACGCTAAAACCTAACCTGGCTTAAATGATATGCGCATAATAACACTTCTTATTTCATTCTAAGAAACACCCCGCAATAGCTGCGCTGTAATAACGCAGCAACAAGTGTTGTAATCATGCTGTCTGGTTTTTGCTGATTAGCCTAATAGTTTGCATATTTTCTCAAAAGATGCGCCGCATGCGGGAAGGAGACCATGATCTGTTCTACAAGTTCTTACGGATGACCCCACAGCTATTTGATGAAGTGCTCGGATTGGTTTCCCCAGACCTCACACGGCAGCACGTTGTGAGAGAGCCCCTGGAGCCAGGCGAGCGACTGGCAGGTTTGTGGTACTTGAGTTTCCTTTGCTAGAAGTGTCGTTTTGGCAAATAGTGATCTGTTAGTGTGGTGAGACGGACATTTGTACCCTTTTAGTCCTTTAAAGGTCCTCTAAAAACAATAACAAAGAAATGGATCAGTGAGGGAGACTGGACCGGCAGAGTTTTCCTTAGTTCATCCAATAAGAGATAGCTTGCTAGGTGCTTAAAAAGGTTTGAAAAATTGGAAAACAAAACAGTCTTGCGCAAGGGGGCAAAAGCACCAAGGCACAGTTAAAGGAAACAGGAAAAAATGCAATAATTGAGACATGGCAAGAAGGGCTAGGAACTTTAAACAAGGAAGGCTGATGACACTGGAAGGTCAGGATGCAGCAGCTGGAAACTGAAAAGGCGGAAAACAACAGAGTAAAAAAAAGCCCAGAAAAGTAGGAATATGACAAAAATATAACTTGCAAGAGTGGCAGTGTATCGCATTATGACAAAAATAATAGGACATTACTGTAAATAAACGCTGAAATGACTAAGAAGCAGTGCAAAGAGGTGTACACGCTGCTGGCAGGAGAGCTGAGATGTAAACAAATGATAAATGTGTTGAGAATGCAGGAAAATGGACACCTCAGCCATAAAAAAAGAGAAGAAACAGACATACTTTAGAGGCAAAACGGCAATTGTCTTTTTTTTTTATTCTTTATTCAAGAGTTACCCCGCATTTGCCCGAAAGCGTTTTAGCAGGGGGGTTACAGATTGGCAAAAAATACATCTTCACTTGCAGAGCACACTTGCTCCTCGGAAAGCCGGTTCCACTGTGGCACTGTTTTAACAAAAATGAATTTGCAAACAAGTTCGTCCTGGTACGGTACTCTCTAATTTTACGGGAATGGTCATGTCGTTGAGAAACATAAAAGGGCTGTTTTAAGTAATTTTCAAAATCAATCCCCGTTTTTCCGTGAACTATTAAGTACAGCAATTTTAGCCTCAATTTTCTTCTACGGGAAGCGAGTGGTTCCCACTGCAATTCTTTTTTCATTGCTGTACAACTATCCCTTCGCCCGTACCTGCCCAAGACGACCCTTGCTGCTCTGTTATGAATTTTTTCAAGTTTTTCAATTAACACCCGATGTGCAGGGTCCCATACAATACAGGCATATTCAATGATAGGTCGAACACAAGAGAGAAAAGCAGTTTTCTTGAGGTTTGGCTGCGAAGACCTTAAACTCCGCTCTATGAAATTTAGTGCCCTACCGGCTTTGGTAACCACATGATCCACGTGAGCATTCCAGGAACAGTCATCCGTTAGTATAACACCTAAGTATCTGTAAGTATATTTCTGTGTGATCAATTCATTACTTATGCGATACTGAGCTTGGACTTTGATTTTTTTTCGTGAAAAACAAAGATGAGCGCATTTCTCTGTATTCAAAGACATTTTCCATTTCAGACACCAATCGTGGATAAGTGTTAAGTGAGTTTGGAGTTGAACGACGTCATTGGCATTGTTAATTTTCCTGTACAAAACGCAGTCATCTGCAAACAGACGTATACATGAGGAGATACCGAGTGAAATATCATTTATATAGATTAAGAACAAAAGTGGCCCCAGGACCGACCCCTGTGGGACCCCTGATGTCACATCAACGTAATCTGAACATACACCATTAAGGACTACACGTTGGCGGCGGCCGAGCAAATAATTCTGAATCCATACTATAACAGCTGTGTCCAGATTCAACATTTTTAGTTTATAGAGAAGGAGTGGGTGTGACACAGTGTCAAACGCTTTCCGGAAATCCAGAAATATGCAGTCTGTTTGGCCCCCGCGGTCAACTTCAGATACAAGTTCGTTATAAAATTCAACAAGTTGAGTAGTACATGATAAACCTTTCCGGAACCCATGTTGTTCCTTCATAAACAAATCATTCTTTACCAGGTGGTTCATTATTTCTGTGTATAAGATGTGCTCAAAAATTTTGCATGAAACTGATGTTAGAGAAATAGGCCTGTAATTTGATACTTTTCTTGATCCGCCTTTGTGAATCGGGACCACATGAGCTATCTTCCAGTCGTGTGGTAAAAGACCTGTATCCAAAGATTTTTTATAAATAAGGCATAGATACTGTGAGATAGGATAAGCACAGTTCTTTAGCAACCGGGGTGATATGCCATCGGGACCACAGGCCTTTGATTCATCTATATCCTCTAGGAGCGCTAGAATCCCTCTTACACTTATTTCGAATGGCGGCATTGCTGGCGCATAACTTGTGTAATGTTGGTGACTGTTGATATGGTTAGGGGAGAAAACAGACTTGAAGTGATTATTAAAACACGTTGCCTTCTCTAAGTCACCTGAGATGACCTGTTGATTATAAACGATTTCACCTACACCAGATGAATCTGTTCCACACTCCCTTAAGTAGTGCCAAAAAAGTTTAGTGTTTTTCTTCATTTTAACGTCCAGCGTTTTAAAGTACTCCTCTTTCGCAGTTTTTAGTTTTTATTTGTGCTCACGCGTTAGTACAAGTAATCTGCTGAAGTCATCTTCACGTTTTGTTCTCTTAAACTTGAGGTACGCACGCCTTCTTTTCCTTATCATTTTTATCAAACTGGCAGTCACCCACGGCTTTCTGCGTTTCTTCAGTCTAGCTGAATCTATACTTGGCACGTGTGCATCCCTCAGTTCAAAAAGTTTTTGCTCAAATAAACGCCATAATTCATGATTATCGCACTCATCATAAAACCACTCAAAAACGGGCAAGTGATTTTGTAATTTTTCGGACATTCTAGCATAGTCACCTTTATCGTAAAAAAAGACTCGCCTTGACTCACATTTCTTTTGTCTACTATGCGATGCTTTTATGCATGCAATGACCGCCTGATGATCACTAATGCCTGGAATAACATGAACAGCATTAACTTGATCCGGAGAGTTGGAAAAGAAAAGATCTAAAACATTTTTATCCCTACTTGGTTCCTGAACGTACTGTACTAAGCCAAAAGTATCTATGATGCTCTTCATTTCTATATCGATTCCACAACCTGTTGTGGTTACACACATGCCATCACCCCAGTGCAGATCCGGCAGATTGAAATCACCCCCGAGCAATACGGTTTTTGGGAAACCTCGGAAATGATTTCATAAAGTGATTGCAAAGTGCTCAGATCAGAACCGGGAGGGCGATAAAATGATCCAACAGCGTATGACGAGTTGTCGTGCAGCGTAAGTGTACACCATATTGATTCAACATCATTGTAATCGACATCTAGTAAGGATGATCTTAAAAAGGAATGCACCAACAGAAAGACGCCCCCGCCAAACCGGGATCTGTCTTTGCGGTAAGCAATGAATTCTTTAGGAAACACCTCGCTATCCCTGATTGATGCACCTAACCATGATTCAGTACCAAATACTATGTCTGCCTTTACAGACTCTAGAAGACTAGCAAACTCATCGACTTTATTTACAATGCTTCTGCAGTTAACGATTACGGCAACTAAATCTCGTTGGAGGCTTTTCCTTGGATGGAATGGAAAGAACGGAATGGCTAGAACAGTGCAGTGTTGAGAAAAAAGCAAACGTGCATAGCACACTATAGCACTGTGGCGTTTTTCCCAGGAGCAAAATAATGGTAAATATAAAGTAACAAAGAGGTGAGGGCAACTTTAATGACGAAGGGGAAAAAAGGAATAGTCATGTTGGTTTACACAATGCTGTCATGTTGGTCGTAGTGGAAAATTTTGAATGCATAAATATGCTATACCTGTAATCTAGCACTGCCAGAATCTGGAAGGATCACACCGTGAAAGTGCTTGGCCTCACATATCTCTAGAAAAGCTGGTTATGAAACTGGAACACTCACACAGTGATCAAATACAAGTGAACCTGAAGGTGCAAGGTCAGGCTTCTTCATGGATTGATTTTCTCCCTCTGGCTTTTAGCTATCTGGCTTCAGGGCAAGACATCTGCAACGTTGCACTTGCATTCCGTGTGGGGGTAGAGACTGCAAGGCGCTGCATCCACGCAGCATGTCGGGCCATCTGGAGACAGCTGAAAGATCTTTTCATGCGGGTGAGGTGAACATTTGCAGCAAAATTTTTCACTCATTGCACTTCCTTTCAGGTGCTGGATGGTTAAACAGATGCATGATTTCATTAATGTATGCCCACTCCGCTTTGAGGGTCAGTGTTGGTGATTTAGTGATGTGCTGTCTAATGTAGCAATTTCTCATGCTCCCATCTTCATGGCGACTTTTCGAGAGGGTCTATTACTCACTGTTTGCTAGTTATCTGTGCCCTGGTTTCACTGTCCCAGTTTTTACAACTAGCCAATCCAAAATTGTTTCCTTTAACTTATTCACTACTCTATGATTGCACTGCTACCAGTTCGCACACAGATGGAGTACATGGCAATTTTAAATGTTTTGCATTAAGTACACTACTAGCAAATATTAGGTATGGAAGTCATAAAAGGTACAGATAGGTTCATGCTTCAAAAGGAACTTTTATAGGTGAAAGAGGAGTTCAGTATGAAAATAACTGTTAGAAATCTGACAGTTGTCATGTTTGTCGCACTGCCCGAAAGAACACCAATTTAACAGGAGGAATGACAAAAAAATCGCATTGCACATATCTGTTATTGGATGTTGGCTTTTTGCCACCCGACACATTGCAAGATTGCCACCGTCCCACTTACAAGAGTGCTTCTGACTGCTTCCAGACACCTACGAAGGCAGAATGGGAGCAGATTGCCCAGGATTTTGCCTCGCGTTGGCAGTTTCCAAACTGCTTGGGAGCGGTCGACGGGAAGCACGTGGCCATCATGTGCCCTCCCAATTCCGGGAGCAGGTACTACAACTACAAGGTAAAACTGCACATGACCAGTAGAATGTTTCCACATGAAGGCGGTTTAATGACAAGGCTCCGCCTGTCTTGACAAAGCAAGTCCGTGCTGCTTTATGTGTGCTATGTTCATCTGATAAGACCTACTTTGCAGAGTGTTGTCAAGCGGTGTAATGACATGTAGCAATGCTAAGAGAAATTGATGTACCAACGGCTTTGCGTACCACCAAGAAGGGATGTGCAGTCTTGGGCAAATATCTTCATGGGATCTTGTTTCCCATATGCAAACACGTACTACAACGCTGCATTTATTCGTCCGTAGAGTGACCGTCAAAACACTCAACATAATATGCGAAGTGATTCATTTTACTCACGGAAGTAGAAATGAAACACTGACACAAATTTATAGCTTACGAGAAATACAACGTGGAACCTTTTCACCGATGTATTCCTGATGCACGAGCTCTAACAAGCTTAGACATTTTTTGCAAATCCTGGCTTTTATTTTCATTCTTAGTCTTTAGCTGTCGGCAGAATTGATGCCTGCGCAGACAAACATAGCAGTTCAACAACTTGGCCAAAATATTGCCTTTGCGAAGATTACAGGGGAAAGGAAATTCAGGATGCACCAGCACATTATCTGTAGTCTTACCATATGCATCCCTCTGGTCTGCATACTTCTCAAACTCTTGCACAGTATGTTTGAAAAGCTGGAAAAGGTGTGCATTTGGATGTGTTAGCCTTCCTCTCGTCTTCAAGTTAGCAAGGTCAGCTTCAGCTACTTTTGAGATGCCTTTGTGTCCTTTAATTGCTTCTTTGCAAACAATGCACTGTGTTTGATTGACTAGCTTCCTTGTTACGAATCCAGTAACATAATAAATAATGCAGTCAACAACAGTTGCATTGCAGTAATCGTGCTCAAATACTTTGTAACAGCGCTGGCATCGTTAGTGGCACTGATGGAGATCTCGCTCGCGCCACACAGACCGCTTTCGGCAACCGGCCTGGCCAGCAACGCCGACAGCCCGCTCCACAGGCTCACCAGTCGCGGCTAGCCGGGACCTCAAATAGCAAACTTGAGAGAGATCGGGGTGTAGTTTGAGGCAGCTGGTGGAGAAGGTTGGCAAGAGACCGACGCGTGCTTGCGTGGCACTTGCCGAACCATGGGCGGGGCACATACGGTGGCGGCGATAGTGGAGAGACAGGTGTGGGGAGGGTCGACGACGGAGGAGCGGGCGGAGGGAAAGCCGAAGCAGCTACGAGGGGTGATTCGGCCAGTGGTCATGAGTTGTGTGGCGGCGGTGTTTCTGAGTCCGGAGCAGGAGTGCAGGGAGTCGGCGGGAGCTCCAAGCCAAAATATGCCGTCAGGCCCTTCTTGATATCACCGTAATGTTGGGGCCAACAGGCGGCAACCGCAGCTTCCTTTGCTATCACACCATCCAGCTTATGTCTCAGTTCTTCCACCTTTTTCGGCCGTTGTACAGCTGAACTCTTGCATATACCTGTAAAGTCAGCCAAAGTCACAAAAGCAGATTGGCCACTTTCAGCAGCTGTGCAGTTCCCAAACTGTGGTCGCCTCAACAAAGATTACAGTGAAAGCATTCGGCAAAGCGGCAAAAATGTTGCAAATGTCGGGTGTTTATTTTGGCCTCCTGCTTTCCTTAATATTCCAAAAAAGCATTCCAAAGGGTCTTGATTCATCTTAGCTGTGAGAATATATTTGAACTCGCATTCCGGCAGGAGGTAAGCGGACAGCCCTTTAACTGACTTTAATGTCGCTAGCAATGCCTCTGCAGTTGACTGGGTCAGGAGATAGTGTGGGAATGTCTCCAATGGGAAATTCTTGTTCCCACTTGTCGAGCCACCAGGAGGAACTCTCAATTACTACAATGTCCTTGTATCCGATAGTGCAGCCTTCTGCTATGAAGTGGCGGTTGAGGGCATCAAAAATGTCATTAAGAAAAAGCGTAAATTCGACAGTTGGCTCTGCATTATAATGTCGAGGTGCACCTCTGCGTGAATAAAACTATAAGCCAACCATACTTGTGTACCTCCTTATTGTGGACACACAGGAAAGCGGTAATATGCTACTACTTCGCGAGAAAGAATATTTAGCAGGGCTTCGTATATTGAGGGGCAGGCACAGTAGGAGCCAGTCGTGTGCATATCTTCTGTTTTCTTTGGTTGTGCATTTGGCAGCTGAAATACATCCCCTCAAAAGAAGTAGCTGTGCTGGTGGCACATCAAGAGCTTGCAACCTTTGTGTGACGTCTTCTTCTTGTAGCTTCACCATTTCCTTCTTGCCTCCCTCAAGCTGGTTTGTCAGAAGCTTATTACGCTTCACAAGTCTTGCTCGTGAGCGTTGCAGCTCAACTCTCGTAAGGCGCAACTCTCTCAGCAGAGAAAAGCAAGCATGCAGGCGCCTGCGGGACGAGGGCAGGGCACTAGTTTACTGCGCCGTCTCTCGTTGCGCCAAGTTACTGGAATGCTGCCGGTTCCTTTCCACAGAGCTCTGACTGCACGCTGTTCTCTCAACTAGCTTCAATTCCACTGCGACTGCGCCTGACCTCAGAGCTTAGATTGCTTAAACAGTGCTATTCAGGCGACTGCATCGTGTGGGCTAGCCACTGGTAAATCCCCGTGGCTTCTTGACTACATTGAACTAACTGAAAAGAAAATGCGACGAATAAGGCACGTCGCTTGATAAAAGGCAGCTTTGTTTAGACTTAGTCATAGGCTGCCATGGGAACAAATGCTGTTCAAGATTCCCCGTAATAAGGCTAAAGAACGTACCTACACACTGACAAGGGTAGGAGAGCCGAGACAGCAGTGCGACATGGTAACTAGCGCTGAAAAACACAAGGGGCAACGACAAGCTACCAACAGGACAAACATTGTCCCTTGTGTTGTTAACACTAGTTACCATGTCACAGCCCGTTTATCAAAAGCACCAACTAGCCTGACCTTCTTTAGAGAGAGCACTCTGTCTCATCTCTACTTCCCTCGTTCGTGTGTAGGTGCCTTTGTTTAGACTTATTACGTCATGCAAACTTGCTATCAGTCTGTGTTGTTGTGCAAGATTCCCCAGTTTGCTAATACTAAGGCAATGTAACTGTAAGTGATCGGGCTGTGTGCTTCATTTCTCTTGGTATTGGCTCTGACGAGCAGCCTCTTGTTTACAGGCAGTCGTACCTGCTGCCGTAAAAGGCACAGGCATTGCTGCAAAGTGGTGATCACAGCCTCCTATCAGCTTAGAGATTCACACAGGCAAAAAATACCGCTATCATTATCACGGTTAATTGGGCACATGACTCTATCATGCCTTATAGCATGCAGTCACGCCTTGGCCATCGCCACATTGAGCATTTAGGCTCACATGTCTTATCGCCTGTGGTGATTGTCAGTGCTATGCTTTTCATTTCAGGGCACGTACTCCGTAGTCCTGATGGCTGTCGTCGACAGCCACTGCAAGTACATACTTGTAGATGTGGGTGCGGAAGGTCGGCACAGCGATGGCGGAACTTTCAAGAACAGTGCTTTTGGATATGACCTCATTGAAGGACGCCTCCCCATTCCACAACTTGAAAAACTTCCTGGGACGGCAACGACTGCGCCTTACGCATTTGTGGGCGATGAAGCTTTTCAGCTTCGAACAGTCTTTTTGCGCCCTTACCCATCAAGGCAGCTGGATGACGAGAAGAGGGTGTTCAATTACAGATTAAGTAGAGCACGGTAAGATGTGGTATTATTTCATTAAGCTTGGTAAATTGTCATTGAAAGAAAGTGGTAGAAAACATACCTCAGTCGAAAGATATTATCCAGAGTTCAGATGAATGAAAGCCTTTGAAACAAACGTCATACTGACGGGACAAAAGCATCAGCTTGAACAAATGGAAAGTTCAAAGCAAGCAAGTTGGTACAAATGAACAAAATTCCGTTGTATCATAATTTTAGTGTTTCTGTTACCATATCTGTATCCCCTCTGCATGTGTTTGTTAATGAATAAATGCATTGGACATAGTGCAGCCTTTCTTTGGAGATTGTTATGGTTTTAAATGCACTAATTTTTTTTCAGACGGTGTGCCGAGAATGCCTTTGGCATCACCGCAGCCAGGTGGCGTATACTTCTGCGCACTATCCCCCTGCACCCCGAGAACGTTGACTACATTGTAAAGGTTGCCTGTGTCCTCCACAACTTCCTGGCAGTTCGAAACCCTCAGTCTCACACCTTTGCAGACAGAGAGGACATGTTGGGGAATGTTGTGGAAGGACGCTTGCGGCAAGGCATCCAGAGGGTGTTGGGGGATAACTCCGAGCCTCGGTACTTCCCACTGGCTGCGACGCATGCACGCAATCACCACAATGATGCTGCTGCGACCAGGGACCAGTTCGCTGCATACTTTTGCAGCACTCTTGGTGAAGTTTCGTGGCAGTGGCAGCAACCAGGGATCTCACAGGAGGCAGCCCTGAGGGGGCTGCAAAGGCAGCAGCGTCGTGCTTGCCACTGAAGGTAAATTACTGTAGTGTTTAACAGTGCATAAGAACTTCTAGTTCATTAAGTTTTGATCGCGGATGATGACGTTTGCTGCCCTAACCTCTACCTTATACCAGCAGGCCTTGCTGTGTGGGAACGAACATTTAGTAGCACTATTCCAACATGAAATGGAGAGTATCCGGCACATATCAGCATTACCTCAATTTTGTGTGGAGGACAAGATGGAGAGAGTGATGGCTAGCAAAAAACAAGGTTTTTGTTATGAAAAGTAATTTTTTGTGTTTGTGTCTATAGTCTGTTACAAAAACAACGAAGGAACTGGAATTTCATGTTGTGCTTACTTTACAGCACAGCTTACATTAACCAATTCAGGATATCAGTAAGCTCCTCAGCCCGGAATGCATGCATCTTAACATATCCGTCACACATGCAGTCATTTTGTGTCACCGTGGAGTCCCTGCAAGATTTTGTCGGAATTGCACAACAGATTCTTGCCTGTTTGCTTATAGTGTACTTATGGCATTCAGAGCACTGCCTCTGTACTGCAGGTTACAAATTGGCTTTCCTCAGTGGCACAGTAGTTGCCTACACTTTTCAGCATTGTAGTGTGTGTCAGGCACGTAACCGAGCAGATATCCGTGGCGAAACTTTCTTGCCCACTATGCTACATTTTGGCATGTGGCACAGCTTCTGTGCCACATTTCAACCACAATTTACAACTGAAAGAAGGACGCTAGACAATGCAGCTTCATTCAAAAGTTTGGAACACTTCCAGCAGTTTTAATTGTAGCTGTGTGTGCCGTTCTGCTGGAACACGTCTCATTTTTTTTGCTAGCGTGAGTGCGAAGAGCTCACATTCGTCCTCTGGCTCACGGGTGTTGAGCGTGTCGCAAGCACTCAAAGCTTGCGTAAGTCTTTCAACATGCCCCACTAGTGCCTCATCTTGTGCGGTACGCTTCCGCTTGTTTCGTTTTCCAGGTGCAGACTGAGCTGATGGTGGCGCGGAGGCCTGTGACTGCGCGCACAAGTCTACGAATGCCTGTGGAGACTGGACCGACTGGCTTGATGCAGAAGAGTCCAGCGATGCCTGCAGCCGGTCCATCACAGGCACCACATCGATGTCTGCCACAGGCACCACATCAATCAGTGACGCCTGGGATTCCGAATCCAGCCGCCACTCCTCCAGCTCAAAAACGCTCTCCGCCACCGTCTGCTGTGCTGGGGAACCGTCTTGCTGCGCCGACATGGTGGCTGCCTGCGCTTCTCTGTTGTAGTTGCCTGAGGTCCTGTATATAAAAGTGAACATTTATATGCATCATAAATGTGTGTTGCAAGTCACTGTTTAAAAGAAGGTTTTCATATACGCATAAAAAGGCTTATAACTTCCACCCATCATATTCAGGTCATATTGTGCTCTTTGCAGAACAGACTGACTCTATGGTCTTTGAGTTCCTCATACTCTCTCTTAATGTGTCTTTCATAATGATTTTCTTGTGCATATTGCCTTGTGTATTGTTAATGTCAATTCCCGTAACCCTATAATGGTTACAAAATACAAATGATAGCTCCCAATTACTTTCAGCCATCTGTCATTCTACATCCATGACCTAGAATCTGAGTAGGTGGGAATTCTTGTAAAGAGAATGGAATAGTTTATGCCTGGTTGGTACAGATCTATAAAATTTTAGAGGCCAGGTTAAGCAATAATTCATAAATGGCACAGAGAGCAAGAGACGTATTTGCTGACTAAAGTTTTAATTCAGACAGGCCAAAGCAAGATACGTATCTGCAGCCGCATCATTGTTCAAGCGGGCTTCCCAAAATACACCTACGCCTGCAGCATGCAGGAGTGAGTTGAGCAATGCAACACATTATCAGCCACTGGCTCCTCGGAAGGTTGTGATGTACCGACTTTGAAAGCTGCCCTCACACTTTTTCTGCAGTTTGTGGCCTAAGCAATGATCTTCCCCATTTCTCACTAGTACCTCATGGTGCTACACATAAAACTTGCCAAGATAAGAGAGGTGCAGGAATATTTGTGAACAAGACAACAAAAATAAAAGAATGGGTACAAGAGTAGTGAAAGAAGCATGACCGGTGGACAGTAAGCAAACATTTAGACACATTTCGAGCACTTTCACAGTTTGATTGCATGGAAACCACACAACCACTCGTCTTAAAAACCTGTTTCTCAGTGATAGATTCGCATCACAACTGCATGTACAACATCAAAAGAAGCATAAAGTCTTTTGGAATTTATTCCTCATGGGTAGTAAGGAAACAGGCACTCATGGGAAGAATGTAACTAAACAGTAACAGAACTGCACCTGTAATGTGAGTGCCCTTAAAGGCTAGGATATAAGACAACAATGCCAAATGCTTCCATGAAAAAAAGGCCATTAAACAACACATAACGTAGAGCAGATTATATTTGGTCCGCCTGTCTCTTCCCATACGATTGCTCCCGAAGTGCCGAGCAAATGAGAGCATATCAACTGCAAGTGCGTCTGAGGTGCACGATTTTCGTACGTCTCAAATTAACTCACTGTCGTGGACCGGCGACTAAGCCGTCTGCTTGCCGAGCACGAGATCGGCTCAATTCTCAGCCGCCGCAGCAGTAGGCACACTTGCAGTGCACTTCACGTCGCAGTTGTAACCTGGAGTGATCGACAATGGCAAGCTCACGGCAGCTTTGCCGCACATAACATGCGTGAAGCATTTCCTTGCAACACATCTTGCATAAAATGCAAAAAATTCAGGCATTATTAGTAGACGCAGTTGAAGTGGTAATACGATCACGTTACCGTCGGATGTAATCGCATTCTGGACAAATGCTTTGCAATCGTGTCTAGTCAAACAGCGCCTGTTTCACGCATGCACCGATCGCTGCCACGGCAAAACCACGTGCGGCACTTCATGAGTTCCGTTTTCCAAAAATTTTGTTATGGCAACAAAAATATAGGTGTACTTACGGCCTGGTGGTCACGGTGTCCCGTATAAACATCATTTGCTCATAATAGGCCCAACCGACGTCGCTGGCCTCCGTGTCCTCGGCGCCGGCGCCGCTCTTTTTGGCCTGCTGGTCCGCCGTGAAAATCCGGCGGAACTTATCGCGGAGAGATTTCCACCGCTTCTGAATGTGGTGAACGTTCTCTGCGTGATTGAAACATGAGGAATCTTAAGAACATTACAATCATGAAGTGCTCGTCATGAGCAATGTGCCTGCTTACCTTCACATGGTGTTCCCGGCATTATTTCCGCCGCCACCTCCTTCCAGCTTATTTTTGTGGTGTTTGTGGCTGGCAAGCCACAGCGAGCGGCGCCTCTCAACAGCAGCGATTAATTTTTCATTGCTTATTAGGTACGACATGTTTGCGCAGGGGGCTGCCGCAGCTCGTTGACAAAAAAAAATCAGTCGGCGCGCCACGGAGGCTCATTCCGGATATTGCGGGAACTGTGCCCTCTCATTGGCCACAAACCAGCGAGCCACTTCCGGCGCGTGCGCCAGCGCGTCGCCAGGGCCGAAAATATCTGACATAAACAGGTATCTAGCAACGCGCGCGCCTGCGCGCGCGTCTCGCTTTGCGCATGCGCAGACAGGATCCAGCGTACGCCCGTGCGCGTAGGCGCTCCGCCGGTACGCGTAGGATGTGTCCATCGAGTTGGGGCTTTAGACGCCGAGCCAAGTATACTAGCCTGGTACAGAGCAGGTTTCGCTCTCCCACCAGGTTCAGCAGTAGTTAAACCGCAGCTATTTTTTCCTCTGCTTATTTCAGTTTATGGTTTATAGGGATTAACGTCCCGAAGTGACTTAAGGCTATGAGGGACTCCGTAGTGAATGGCTACGAAACTTTCGACCACTTGGGGTTCTTTAACGCGCACTGACAGCCCAAAGTTCACGGGCCTCTAGAATTTCGCCTCCATCGTAATTGACCGTCGGGGCCGAAAACCTTGTCCACTATCTGCTTTATACATCACCATCTGCTTTATACATCACTATCTACTTTATATAGCTGTTTTCTTCACCGCGCAGTTGAGTTGTTCACCAAGTGAGCAGTTACTGCGCGGTTTCGTTTCTTGAAAAACCATCTTTTGGGGCGTTCGCCATTATGTGAGAACTGGTTAGCACACTACTCTCCTGGCATGGTTTGGAGCGATGCTCAGGTGCTGTTGAGATCATTTCTGTTTTTGCTGCAAGGTTAATAGAAGGGGATTTTAGATATAATGCTGAATCTGGGTTTTGCGGGACGCTACTTAAGAATATGCTCTATAAAGAATAGAACTATGTAAGGAAGGTTTCAGAGTTCCCACATAGACGCCAGCCAGGAGTTCTTGGACCTTAGCGGTGGGTTCGGCCAGTTGGATGGTCTTCAGTTGAAACATTAGCAGTGGCTTAGCTCAGCAGTGCGAGGATACACGTAGCGAGAGCTGTAGTGCTCCACTGGTTACGCATGTTGTCGAGTTTGTTGTTACTTCACCCGCAGCGAAGGCTCAGTGGTTAGGGCGCTCGACCACTGATCCGGAGTTCCCGGGTTCGAACCCGACCGCGGCGGCTGCGTTTTTATGGAGGAAAAACGCTAAGGCGCCCGTATGCTGTGCGATGTCAGTGCACGTTAAAGATCCCCAGGTGGCCGAAATTATTCCGGACCCCTCCCCTACGGCACCTCCTTCTTCCTTTCCTCTTTCACTCCCTCCCTTATCCCTTCCCTTACGGCGCGGTTCAGGTGTCTAACGATATATATGAGACAGATACTGCGCCATTTCCTTTCCCCCAAAATCATTATTATTATTATTATTATTATTATTATTATTATTATTATTATTATTATTATTATTATTATTATTATTATTATTATTATTGTGACTTTAATGTTAAGCATTGGAGAAGTATTCGGAGAGACATTTTTATTTATTCAATTGTTTTGACAGAGATAAACATTGCCCGATGATCGGTAAACAAGCACGCTGTTGTCTCAATGCTGCCTACACAGTATTTAGAATGGTTCCTTTCTCTCATATACACAAGGTCAATCCTTCCGGTCCAGGCTGGTCTACCCAGATTTGAACCCGACCGCGGCGGCTGCGTTTCGGTGGAGGCGAAACGCTAAGGCGCCCGTGCACTATGCGATGTCAGCGCACGTTAAAGATACCCAGGTAGCCGAAATTATTCCGGAGCCCTCCACTACGGCACCTTTTTCTTCCTTTCTTCTCTCAGTCCCTCTCTTTATCTCTTCCAGTATGGCGCGGTTAGTGTCTGCCGATACAGTGAGAGAGATACTACGCTATTTCCTTATCCCCAAAACTAGATTTTACCCGCCACGGTGGCTCAGTGGTTAGGGCGCTCGGCTGCTGATCCGGAGTTCCCGGGTTCGAACCCGACCGCGGCGGCTGCGTTTTTCGGAAGAAAAACGCTAAGGCGCCCGTGTGCTGTGCGATGTCAGTGCAGGTTAAAGATCCCCAGGTGGTCGAAATTATTCCGGAGCCCTCCACTACGGCACCTCCTTCTTCCTTTCCTCTTTCACTCCCTCCCTTATCCCTTCCCTTACGGCGCGGTTCAGGTGTCTAACGACATATGAGACAGATACTGCGCCATTTCCTTTCCCCAAAAAACCAATTATTTATTATTAACTAGATTTTCATAAAACGCCGGTGCACTTTCATGCGTTCTTCTGAATGGTTGGTGAGAGCCATGGGACGCCTGCCGTGAAGACCGACACTGCGGATCGCGGCCGTAAGGCTAAATTGGTTTTTGGAGAAAGCAAATGGCGCAGTATATGTCTCGCATATCGGTGGACACCTGAACTTAAGTGTACCCCCTTCTAGTACACTTTACGTGAACAGCGTCATAACGGAAGGGATAATGTAGGGACTCCGGAAGAAAGAGTGGCGACGAAGCGCGCGGCGCACCCTGTCCTCCTCCCTGGTTGCCATGGTAACGGCGCATGCGCACAACTGGCCTTGCGTGTATCGTGAAATACTCTACTGGTAGCCTTGTGTAGCTCCTGCTACAATATCCGGATCGGCGCTGAGGAGTATGATCGCCCTTTGGTCTAAAGATTTTACGCTTCCCTCAAAGTGTGCCTGAGGGAATTGCCTGAGAATGGGATTGAGATGAGCTGTGGCTTTACATAGCTTACACTAGCTAGGGAACTGACCTGGGCCGTAAAGGCTGAACAAGGGGCTTGGTAATGAGTTGGTTTGCAAGCGGCGCCAACTGGCTGCCTGGCTCTTGTTTAAGGATGCATCAGCTGGAGGGTATTCAACCCGCCCTCTTCTATGGCGTTGTGTGATCTCTCTCACACTATAGCGGTCGCGCCCTGTAAAGCCCTCGGCGAGTACACCTGCGCACGCTAACCGCGCTGGGAAAGAGGAGGCCCAAGAATTAGCTCGAGGACTTCGCTCCAATTAGCTCCGAAGAAGTGCTTCGCACTAAAATAGTTTTGGGGAAAGGAAAGGCGCAGTAACTATCTCAAATCTCGGTTGACACCTTAACCGCGCCGTGAGGGAAGGGAGGAAGATGGGAGTGGAAATTGGGGGGGGGGGGGGTTGGGAAAGGAAATGGAGCAGTAGATGCCTATCATCTCCTATAGGTGCAGTAGATGCCTATCATGCCTATATTGCCTCTCCTCCTATCCTCTCTTCCTGTGTCCCGTCACCTCTTTCATTTCATTTCTCCATTCTGCCTGCTATGCTTTATTTCTGCTGCCACAGCTCAGGTGCTTCAGTATCGATGGCAGAGGCCGGGGCTAGCAAAAATCTTTGCTTTCCTTTTTATTATCATTTAAAGAAAAAAAAATCACTTACTATTACTACTCTCATAGCAATGTGCTTTCGGTGTTTCATAGCAAATCATCATCATCATCATCATCATCATCATCATCATCAGCCTTACTACACCCACTGCAGGGCAAAGGCCTCTCCCATGTCTCTGCAATTAACTCTATCCTTTGCCAGCTGCATCCACCTTTTGCCTGCAAAGGTCTTAGTGTCATCCGCCCACCTAACCTTCTGCCGCCCCCTGCTACGCTTACTTTCTCTTGGAATCCACTCCGTTACCCTTAAGGACCAGCGTTTATCTTGCCTTCGCATTACATGCCCTGCCCAAGCCCATTTCTTTCTCTTGATTTCGACTATGATGTTATTAACCCTTGTTAGTTCCCTCACCCACTCTGCCCGCTTCCAATCTCTTAACGTTACACCTATCATTTTTCTTTCCATGGCTCGCTGCGTTGTCCTTAAGCTGAACTCTTTTCGTTAGCCTCCACGTTTCTGCCCCGTAGGTGAGTACTGGTAAGATTATGCTTTTGTACACTTTCCTCTTGAGGGAAATTGGTAAACTGCCACTCATGATCTGCGAGAATTTGCCATATGCGCTCCACCCCATTCTTATCCTGCTAGTTATCTCCCTCTCATGATCCGGATCAGCTGTCACTACCTGCCCTAAGTAGATGTATTCCGTCACAATTTCTAGGCTCTCGCTGCCAATTGTGAACTGTTGTTCCCTTGCTAGGCTGTTGTAAGTTGGCGCCTTGTAAGTTGGCGTCAGTCCTGTCTTTTGTGTGCCTTCTGTGTCCCCGTTTCTTGCGCCATTACCAGTTTTTCTTTCAACATGAACCAACTCGCCCAAACTAGAGTTTTACTTGACCATATTTTTTGTTGAACATTACCTTGGTTTTCTGCATGTTAATTTTTAGACCCATCGATCTGCTCTGCTTGTCTAACTCATTGATCATGATTTGCAGTTCACCTCCTGAGTGACTCAGCCAGGCAATGTCATCAGCAAATCGCAGGTTATTTAGGTATTCTCCATTTATTCTTATTCCCAACTGTTCCCAATTCAGGCCTCGAAATACCTCCTGCAAACATGCGGTGAACAGCATTGGCGAGATCGTGTCTCCTTGCCTGACGCCCTTCCTTATTGTAATTTTATTGCTAACTTTATGGAGGACTATAGTAGCTGTGCAGTTGCTATATATATCTTAAAGTATTTTGACATAATGCTCTTCTACCCCCCGATTACGCAATGCGTGTATGACTGCTGAGGTTTCCACTGAGTCGAATGATTTCTCGTAATCAATGAAAGCTATATATAGAGGTTGGTTATATTCTGCGCATTTCTCTATCACCTGATTGATAGTGTGAATATGATCTATTGTGGAATATCCTTTACGAAAGCCTGCCTGATCATTTGGTTGATTAAAGTCTAACGTTGCCCTGACTCTATTAGCGATTACCTTAGTAAATACTTTGTAGGCAACGGATAGTAAGCTGATCGGCCTGTAATTTCTCAAGTCCTTGGCGTCTCCCTTCTTATGAATTAAGATAATGTTTGCATTCTTCCAAGCTTCTGGTGCAGTCGAGGTCATAAGGCATTGCGTATACAGGGTGGCTAGTTTTTCTAGCACGATGTCCCCTCCATCCTTCAACAGATCTGCTGTTACCTGATCCTCCCCAGCTGCTTTTCCCCTTTTCATTGCTTCTAAGGCTTTCTTTACTTCATCTTTCGTTACTGGCGGGATGACGCATTGCTGTGCACTGCTGTCTTTCTCATTGGCGCTCTGATTACATTGGCTACTGTACAGCTCTGTGTAGAACTCTTCGGCTACGTTAACTATCTTATCCATATTGCTAATGACATTGCCCTGCTTGTCTCTTAATGCATACATCTGGTTTTTACCTATGCCTAGTTTCCTCTTCACTGTTTTTAGGCTACCTCCGTTCTTTATAGCATGCTCGATTCTCTCCATATTAAACTTCCTTATGTCGGCTACCTTGCGCTTATTTATTAACTTTGATAGCTCCGTTAGTTCTATTCTATCGGTACGGTTAGATGCCCTCATGTTTTGGCGCTTCTTAATCAGATCTTTCGTCCACTGAGATAGCTTCCCGGTATCTTTCGAACTGTCCTACCGCCTACTTCTCCTGCGCACTCCGTAATTATTGATGTCAGATTATCGTGCATTGAATGAACATCAATATCATCTTCCTCAGTTAAAGCCGAATATCTGTTTTGCAGCGCTATCCTAAACTCATGTGCCTTCCCTCTTACGGCTACCGCCTACTTCTCCTGCGCACTCCGTAATTATTGATGTCAGATTATCGTGCATTGAATGAACATCAATATCATCTTCCTCAGTTAAAGCCGAATATCTGTTTTGCAGCGCTATCCTAAACTCATGTGCCTTCCCTCTTACGGCTAACTCGTTAATGGTCTTCTTCACTAGCTTCTTTCATTCCCTCTTCAAGTGTAAGCTTATTCTAGACCTTACCATTCTGTGGTCGCTACAACGCACCTTTCCGAGGACGGCCACATCCTGAATGATGCCAGGTTTAGCGCATAGTATGAAGTCGATTTCATTTTTAATCTCCACATTGGGGCTCTTCCTGGTCCACTTCCTGTTTTATCGTTTGCGGAAGAAGGTATTCATGATCCGTAAATTATTTCTATCCGCGAATTCGACTAATAACTCTCCCCTGCTATTTCTAGAGCCTATCCCATAGTCACCTACCGCGTGGTCGTCAGCCTGCTTCTTGCCCACCTTCGCATTGAAGTCGCCCATCAGTACAGTGTACTGCAATTTTACTTTATTCATTGCCAATTCTACATCCTCATAGAAACTTTCAACGGTCTGGTCATCATGGCTGGATGTGGGTGCGTAGGCCTGCACAACTTTCAGCTTGTACCTCCTATTCATCCTAATTACTATAGCTGCTACCCTCTCGTTAATACTGCAGAACTCCTCTACGTTGCCAGCTATATCCTTATTAATGAGGAATCCCACACCTAGTTCTCGTCTATCCTCTAACCCGCGATAGCACAGTATGTGGCCGTCCTTTAGTACTGTATAACGCCTCACCTGTCCTCCTAACTTCGCTAAGCCCTATCACATCCCAATTAATTCCCGCTAGTTCCTCAAACAGCACTCCTAGGCTAGCCTCACTAGCTAAAGTTCTAGCGTTAAACGTTGCCAGGTTCAGATTCCTGGCAACCCTGGCCTAGCACCCATCGAAAATAGCACCCATCGAAAACCTGCAGCATTACTGCTATCGACCCGCCGCGGTGGCTTTGTGGTTAGGGCGCTCGGCTACTGATCCGGAGTACTCGGGTGCGAACCCGAATGCGGAGGCCGCGTTTCAATAGAGGCTAAAAGCTGCGGCGGCCGTGTGCCTTCCCCTTCGGCGCGGTTCAGCTGCCAGAAGATATGTGACAGACACCGCGCCATTTCCTTTCCATAAAAAAAAACAATTTCCGGCTTACGTGCAGGAATGAGCAAGCATGTAACTTTCTAGAACGCGGGATTTTATAGCGGGAGCTACATTGGACTGCCAGTCGAACATTTCGCGGTACATAGGAGAGGCCAGTTGTGCGCATGCGCCGTTACCATAGCAACCGGAGAGGAGCAAGGTGCGGCGTGCTCTTTGCCGCCGCCGCTGCCGCGCGCCCGCTCCACCGTAGACGCCGAGCGTGACGTCACATGGATGAACAGTTCGGCGCATGCACAGATACCATGGTAACCAGACAGACCCCAAAGCTGCACCCCGTTCTTCGTCGCCGCGTCGCCGCACGCCCCTCTATCACCCGATCTGCGCGTCGCATGCGGATCATTGCGTATAAAAGGCGGAGATGTAATGGGCGTCTGTATCAGAAGGTTTGACATGCATGCAGAGTCCGCCGCTGCTAAACGGCGGTACAGGCAAGAGAAGATTAACTCTTCCGATCCTGAGGCTGTCGCCTGGCACTTGGCTACTCAACAAAGAGAGAAAGAGCGTCAGAAGGTGAATAGAGCAGCGGAGAGGCCTGAACGGAGAGTGGAACGCCTTGCCAAACAGAGATGCCAGACTTCCGAGCGTAATATACGGCGCCTAGCCGCCAAGATGGAGCCTATGGAAGGCGTCGGTCAACGGGAACTAACCGAAGAGGATGTGAAGGTCCGTCGTGTGACTTATCACACCATTCGAGTTCCCCAAAAATAAGCTCAGCCAGGGAAAGGTGCCTCTCGCTAGCTACGCATATCCTGTATACCCGAGCTAAGGCTGCTAATTTTTTTCCACAGCGCCTGTAGCGCAGCGGTAGCTACGGCTAGCCGCCGCGGTCGGGTTCAAACCCGGTTCAAAACCTTCACTGAAAATCATTTCATTTGTTGTGCGCGACTATAATCGTTCAAAATGTGTTCTGGCTGTCTCATCTCAGTTGTAGTCAACATAGTGCTGTGCGCGTGTTTTTTTGCTCCATCATGAACTAATCACGCGCACAAGCTGGACAAATTTTTTGTATATTAGTTGTGTATATTTCTTTGTGTAAATAGTTTGTGTAATTACCTCTCCCCCTATCCTCTCTTCCTGTCCCCTCACGTCTTTCATTTCATTTATCTATTCTGCCTGCTATCCTTCATTTCCGCTGCCCCAGCTCAGGTGCTTCAGCATCGATGGCATATGCCGGGCCATCTGATTCCTTCCATGTCCCTTCCATGCCTGATGTTGTAATTTCTGAAGAGGGTGTTTTAAATGTATTTTTAAAGCTGGTTAATAAATTTTTGGTTTTATTGATGTATTTATTCTTATTTATAAACCGTCATATGGATACATTCACTAGCTTCTGAGACAGTTTAAACGTTTAGAAAATGACTTAAGATGTCTTGTCGTCTCATTACAGGGAAGTTCTAGACATCTTGATACATATTGTAGCTATCTTCTGGCCAAGACAGCGCTGACACAAGATCGGTCGTGTCAACTGGCCAAGATATCTTAGTTTACGTAGTGCTTAATAAAGGCCTCCACAGTCATCATGCAAGCACCTCGAAAATAAAATATAAATCCTGCACTTTCCCTAATTATGCTACCAGCAAAGCTTCGCTCATGCAGTTATATACCCCACTACAATCGCCTCTGCAATGTCCATGTGGAGAACTGCCAACCTAAAAATATAACTTAAGCAACAGTTGGGTTCGAATCCGGAAACTCCGGACTACTGTTCCGGAGTTCCCGGGTTCGAACCCGACCGCGGCGGCTGCGTTTCTATGGAGGAAAAACGCTAAGGCGCCTGTGTGCTGTGCGATCTCAGTGCACGTTAAAGATGCCCAGGTGGTCGAAATTATTCCGGAGCCCTCCACTACGGCACCTCTTTCTTCCTTTCTTCCTTCACTCCCTCCTTTATCCCTTCCCTTACGGCGGGGCTCAGGTGTCCAACGATATATGAGACAGATACTGCGCCATTTCCTTTCCCCAAAAACCAATTAAAGAAAGGTGTTTTCGTGTCTTAATTTTTTTTGTAGTTGAAAGTCTATAGGTTCATACCAGAAAAGAAAAATACTCAGAAATGGAAGCTCTTTATGGGCATGCCCAAAATGAGTTGTTGGGGCGTCCGACTGTCATACATGTTTCTTGTTTTATGCTGTCACTGAAGCTTGTGCTATAGAGCTCTTAAAAGATGTCTAATATCTACAAGAAGCTTTGCAAAAAATAATAGACTATTACCTTCGATTTTTCCGTAACAGTATCTTACACATTCCAAGCTTTATGAATTTTTGTCCGAGAATGATGGACTTGCGTGACCACATGCTAGCTCACGACGACAGAGATGCCTGAGGCGCCAAGTTGATTGAAATTCCCCAGAACGTAATATTGTGTCTTGGTCATATAGCCTACGATACTGCTTTCCGGTTATGCTTTCCGGTGCTGCTTTCCTTGCCCACTTAGTATAAGAAATTTACTTTGTGATGTGTGTTCATTTAAGAAGAGCCTTTTGAACTGTTGCGACGTCGAGTCAAATCCACGTCCTACTGATAAGGAAATGTTGGAGAAGATTCTTTCGGGCCAGAGTGAAATGACAGCGTCCATCAACAACATTTGGACCAATCAAGGAAAGATGGAAGCAGATATAGCAGGACTGAACGAAAAGATGAAGTGGTTAGAGGGTCAAATGGCGTCCTTGAATGAACTAAAAGAGCGAATTTGAGACTTAAAATCAGTAACGACTGAGCTGGAAGATAAAATGACTCACCTGCAGGACAAGGTTGATGAATTACAATACAGGAGCCGGAGAAATAACTTGATCGTTTTCAGAATAAAAGAGGAGAACGATGAAACTGCTGACTCTCTTATCGCGAAGGTGAATGAAACGGTGTTCCAGGAAAAATTAGGTGTTACTGTCAAAGGCATATAGAGATGCCACAGGCTTGGAAGAATGAGTGAAAATGGTCGCCCGGTAATCATTAAGTTCTTGGACTACAGCGAAATAATTCCGTCCTAAATGCGTGCTATAAGCTCAACGGAACAGAATTTTCGATCACGGAAGACTTCTCTTTCGCCGTGTGAAATATTAATAAAAATTTATGGGAAAGTTCAGCGGACGAAAGATCGAACGGAGCTAAGGTCAAGCTTTTTTTTAACAAGCTGTGTGTGGATGATAGGATGTTTGCTTGAGACTCAGTGAACAATGCTCGATACAGTATTTCTGAAAAAAGAAATGACCACAAAAAGAAAATAGGAGGGCATTCACAATAATGAATAATAATTGTCGTAGCGTTGTGAGCAAAGTCGCCCATCTGGAAGGTATGCTGTTATCGCATAATCCGGACATAGCTGTGCTAACAGAGACGTGGTTATATGAAGAAATATTTCCGAGTTTGTGCCAAGAAACTATAGTCTTTCGGAAAGACCTCGACAGAAGAGGTGGCGGAGTGGCTATACTGTTCAAAAGCTCATTTTGTTTTTGTAAAGTATACGCTAACAATTTTCGATATATCCTTGTAGCTATCTATAGACATCCCGGTTCCTCTGTTGCTGTCTGAGATGAAGTTAAGAAACATTTTTATTGCAACACCAAAACAAGACAGCAAGTTAAGTATATTTGCAGATTTCAACTTGCCAAACATAAACTGCGCGACTATTTCTGTTCAATCTCCGCACGCCGTAGGATATGCACTGCTTGATATCATGTTTCATTTCGATCTTTTACAAATTGTGAAGCACCCTACTATAATCTAATAAGATTCCATATCAATTCTGGATTTATTCTTGGTGCGCGACAGTATCAAATAAAAAATTTCATGTAAAGTAGTGGTCCGAATTTAGGGTCATCAATCGGTAATGTTGGTATTAGAAGACATATTATTGGACCCAAAGGGTGATATTCGACACATTCCGAAATTTGCCCGTGCTGAGAATGAATCAATTACTGATGTTTTAGATTATAAATTTATGCACAGCACTTGTAGTGTGGATGACCTGTAGCTTGTTTTCAAAAACATTGTTCGGGACTACATTCAGCGCTTTGTAGCAGTGATATGCAAAGAGTCAGATATTTAGAATCCCTGGATTACGGGAGAAACTTTGCAATTTCAGCGCAAGCTAAAACGACTAAAGAAAATACTAAAAGAAACTACCTCAGCCAGTTTAGAGGCAAAAATTTATGAAATTTCAGAGAAATTAAAACAGTGCATTCTGAAAGATAAAGAATAATGTTACAATACGCAACTTCCGGCTTTCATAAAAACTTATCCTGAAAAGTTTTGGCGGCCAATTGCATCAGTTTCTCGTTGTACCGATACGCTTGTTATAAATGGGCAACATGTAAGTGGCAATGTCCAGGTTTCCTCAGCATTTAATAACAGCTTTAAGAAAGTTTTCACAAAAGATGACGGGCGTCTCCCACCCTTTAGCATGTCCCTTCCTTCCATGCCTGATGTTGTAATTTCTGAAGATGGTGTTTTAAATGTATTGTTAAAACTGGATGTTAAGACATCACCTGGACCAGATGATATTCCGAATGCCTTTCCTAAACAGTATGCAGAACGGTGTTACAAGTACTTGTGCGTGCTCCCGATCTTTGAAAGAAGGTGTTTTACCGTGTGATTCGAAAACTGCTAGAATTAAGCCTTTGCATAAAAGTGGAGAGAGGACGTGTATTGAAAATAATCGCCCTATTTCTTTAAGTTCGACAACGTGCAAATTAATAGATTACGTCATTCAGAAGCACGTGTAACTAATTTGCTCGCCGAGCATAATGTACTGGCAGTTATTCAACACGGGCTCAGACGAGCTGGTGGAAACAATTCACAATTTTGCGACAGCCATAAACGAAGGAAAACAAACAGATGTTATCTTCATGGACATTCGAAAAGCTTTCGATAAGGTTTTGTTCAAGAAACTACTTCATAAACTCAGTATTTTTATAAATACTAAACAGATATTAACATGAATACGATCGTACCTATCTGATCGCTGTCAGTTTATTGAACTGCATAAAGCTTCTCCAATTACGTTCCTGTCAATTCTGGCGTTCTCCAAGGATCCGTCCTCCGCCTCCTACTGTATTTATATTTATTAATGATATTGTTAATGATCTGTTAGTACATGTTTAGTTATATGCGGACGACTTCGTGCTGTATGAGAAAAGATGTTCGACTGAGGATCAATTTAGGCTGAATAATGATTTTGCAAAAAATAGTTTCTTGGTTTGAGAAGTGGCAAATGTCAATTAATTTCGAAAAAAAACATATTTATGAGAATAACACTAAAAAACACTCTTCTATATCACTACACTGCTAATAATAATTTTCTTCATGAAGTTACAGAGTATAGGTGTCTAGGCCTATGGATTTCTGATAACCTCTCCTGGATCAAGCCTGTAGGCAGTGTTTCAGCAAACGCTTTCAGAAAGTTTTTTTCTTACGACTCTCACTTAAGTTAGCAACCCCTAGTACAAGCCGCCTTGCCTACAACACTATGATTAGACCAATCATAGAATATGCAGTTATTATCTGGGACCATTTTACAAAGGTAAACCTAAAGTTGAAAGAAACCAAAAGAAAACAGTAAGGTTTATATATAACACTTAAGAGTGAGCATCAGTTAGTGACCTCCTCAAAAAAGCGGCTTACCGTCTATTTCTAACAGAAATCGCATATGCCGCTTAAAGTTTTTCTCTGAATTAAGAATAATTTCAAAGCTGACAACTCCGATATCCTTACTTATTCCTCGGGGTACCAAACTAGATATCGCCGGCCTCTTTCCATAACACCATTAAATTCGCGAGTTAATTGTTTAAATATCCCTTTTTTCCAAGGACCATCACTCTTCGAATAACCTCACGGATAATGTCAGGCAGACATCACTGCATTTGTTTGAAGGGAACTTGAAATTATTGTTGTTTACGACCTTGCCGCGGTATTTTCTTGCTTACTTTCTAAGTGCAATTCTTTTTTGTTTGTAAGTGCCGGTGTTTATGTATGTGAACACGATGCTTCCCACCTACTATGATCTTGTGTTACAAGATCGCAGTATCCATATATAAAAATATCTAAGATAACAATGGCCTGATGCCGCGTGTTTTACATTACAAGGCGGAGGCACCATTAAGCTGACCACGAAAGCGGTACCCCGTGTAGGTGTTCGAAGTGATTGAAGATTCCACGAGACTACTGCAAACAATCTGTGGCGGCCTGTGTCGTGTCATGCTTACGCAGCTCTCGGCGGACACCTGGGACGCAGTCGCCGCCTACAAATGCCCTGACAAATGGCCCATCCTCCAGGGACTTTACCTTTGTGTCTGCAGCGGCACTCTTCCTGTTCTTCTTGGTGGCGGCAATGCGTGCCTCTTTAGGCATTCCTTGCTGCGACGCTTCAGCTGCTCCTTATGCGGGGGCCTCCTGCACACAGCACATTTCACAACGAACACAGCAACATGCCTAAGACACTCTTATAAAAGACAGAACACTAGAAGGACAAAAATACACACAACACAAGGAAAACAAACCAAAAAACAACAATTTAGGTAATATGGCATTGGCAGGTTTGAGCAGATGCGAAACCACAAACACAGCACGAGCCCCAAACACCGCGCAGCGACGGGACAGTGACACACTGTCAACGAGGAGAAATAAATCCGTTGTTGCCACCTCGGCAGCCATGACGATCAAATGCAACAGGGGTCACAGCAAACATTAACTCACAATAAATACACAGCACAAATATTACGGTAGGTTTCCCATTTGATGAAATGTGTTGCTGTAAAGACTAAAACACCTGGTGAAAAGCATTACTTACGACTATATTACAACCATGCTTCAGCGGTCACGCCAGAAACAGCGACACGTAGGAATTCATTCCATCACACGGGTTGGCAAAACCGCAACGCACATATGCCCATAATATCTAGAGCTGTCGAGAGCCCAAGACTTAGCTGAACAGAGCGAGGAGTAAATACGTTGCGAAGACATGACAAGCAGCAAGACTAGCGATAGAGACAGAAGCACCAATCACAAGTGGTGACACCACCTACACAGCGCAGGGCACCACTCCGAAGGTAGAGCAGGAATAAATCCGCTGTTGCCACCTCGGCAGCCTTGACTATCAAATGCAACAGCGGTCACAGCAAACAGGCACTCACAATACACAGCACAAACAATAGGCAGGTTTCTCATTTGATGAAAGCCTCTTGGTGTAACCACTAAAATACCTGGTGGAAAGCATTACTCACGACTATATTGCAACCATGCTTCAGCGATCACGCCAGAAACAGCGACACGTAGGAGTTCATGCCATCACATGGGTTGGCAAATCCGCAACGCACATAAGCCCATAATATCTAGAGCTGTTCAGAGCCCAAGACTTATCTGAACAGAGCGAGGATTAAATACGTTGCGAAGACATGACAAGCACCACGACCAGCGAAAGAGACAGAAGCACTGGTCACAAGTGGGGACACCACCTACGCAGCGCAGGGCACCACTTCGAAGGTGGCGTTGCGCACAGCGTGGCAGCGTTGGATCGTCATCGCGGCTCTGCGAAGGCTTCCCAGAGCGTCTAAATCTACAGGACAATAGAATCTCACGCAAGACGGTGAGTTTACACGCAGCAACCTCGCAATTGATTCTTTTTGTTTATTTTGTGAGGTTTAAAATTCCAAAGCTGCTCGGGCTATGAAGAACGCCGTTATTGAGGGCATCAGATAATTTCTACCGCCTGAGGTTCTTTAACGTGCACTGAGATCGGACAGTACATAAGCCTGCAGCATTTTTCCACCTCTACCGAAATGCAACCGCTGCGGACGCAATCAAACCTAAGGGTTTTGCGTCATCAGCCGAGGACCATAACCAATGAGCCACTGCGGGTGCTTTACAGCGCATCTAACTCATTTATGTGAAGAAAGAACATACAGCTTTCAAACGTTTCAAAGAAACTGGTGCTATGAGGCGAGCCGTAATACGATGAAAACTGGCTGTATGACGCTTCGATGGTCTCCCGCAGTAATATAAATAGAGACACAAATTTTAACCCGTGCTGTACTGTTGCTGCCGACGCAAAATATAATAGCAGACCTCCTCCACTCTGAACTTGTAAGAATCGACAGCGGCGTGAGGTAAATTACAGAACGCCACTTCGTATCAGGCTTCCGCAAGAAAAAACAGTTATAAAAATTAATGAACATCCAGCCAGAACCAGGCCTGATTCTCGACATAGCAAATGGCAGCGCTGCCTGTGAGCAAAATAAACATTTCCACGTTCTAAACTGTTTTGAACTGCTTTGGGAAGTTGATCTGATGCCGCAAGTGGCGGGACTGTCTACTCGGCATCAGTCGATGAAAAATTGAGCATGAACTCTCCAATCCCTGCGAATCGTTTTGTCTGGTATTTCCATACGCCTCATCTGACCTTTCAACATGTGTGGACAGCACCTTTTCCCGTTACATCTGACGTTACATAAAGCTCGCTTAATGCGTTGCTGTCGTGCATGGTTGCGGTCATTACGACCGCTCTATGTCGCTTGCAGTCTACTGGCTTTTTGGATAGAAATGCATGGGGCGCTGTTAGTAGCACCACGTCTTGTTATCTGCAGGCTTACGAGATTCTTTTACCGCGTGATGTATGGGGTTGGTGTGAAGATGTTCAGGAAGTGAGTCTTGGGAAATTGCGACTCACGTACTCCGTCCCTTAAGAATGCCGCAACGTCGCAGTGAAATAGCATTGACGATACAGCGATAGTTGAATTTCTTCAGCTCCGCATTTCACAATGAATCCTGTTTCACGGGCAGTGCCAGGTCAAAGACGTTTGAGAAAGTCTTATGGAAGAGCACTAATCTAACAGGCTAATTTTTCGAGAGCTTACATTACTGCACTGAACACTCCAATGATTATTCTCTGTAAAAAATTGTTTCTTTGGCTCTCTATATCCATGTTGACTTTTGTCTTCCGCCAGCAAAGAACTTACTTATCGGCGAGGAAATTGTATTTGTTCTTGCCGCCAGTCGATTAAGTCGTGGACGTCCTTACCAAAAGGGAATGGTTGCCGCCGCTTAGAAGTGAATGATGCCAGAAATTCAGAGTGGACGCGCGCAGTTTAAATGCGAAATCAGCCGGTGGTGACACCACTTGTGTTCCGTTTTTTCGGATTGTATATTTTTAAAAGTTTTCAAAAGTAGTCTATAATTAGAATGCTGTACCCTACTGATAGAGGTCGTCTTATCCTTGTTCTCAGTGTCAATCATTCTGTGGCATTCCGACTTCTGTGGTCCGGTGATTTCCGCCTCTGTACTTGCCACAAAGCGAGTTTTATGTCGGAATAGCCCGCCATGTTCAACCTGGGGCTGAGCATGGATTTGACTCCCAGGGATATTGAGAATCCTGCGCATTTCAAGCAAGTGCTGCCGTAATTATTGGGAGATTTCATAGCGCTCTTTTGGAGCCATGTTTAAAGATTAGGGACGCATTAATTGTTGAAAAATGTACAGTATGTCAGACCCTCTTGTGAGCATTGCTTATGGTTCAGGTTTCTGAGATGTAAGCCTTTCATATGAGGTCAATTCACGAAGTAGTTGGCTGTAAAAGGATGACTACCAAAAACTAATGACTACAAGCATGTTCTACCGGAGTAGCAACTGTCGGCCACCTGTCCGACTAGCGCCAGCGCTACCGCTTTTTCCACTGTCACCAAACAAGCATGTAGGTTTCAGTTCATGCCGAATGAGTCTTGATGCCGGAGGTAACTTGAGAGGCTTGCCATTTCAAATTAACTTCCACGTCACACTGCATTACAGGACAGTCCATGGCGGAGCTGGTCGCATAGCTTCGAATGTAGAGGGCTGGACAGCCGCAGCCGTAGATCATATGACAGAGTGCCATACGCGAAATGTAATCGGAATGGGTACCATCTGCAGTATTTTTCTATTTCATGAGTTATCTGCTTGCTTAAATAAATTCTGGATGATTTTCTCATCAAATCAAATAAAACTTCTTTCCTTTGCCAGAAAGGTGGTTGGCTTCAGGGATAAGTAGGTTTATTGCTACTTCCCGTTTTTATGGTATTGTTTGAAACGTTGCGCCGGAGATACTAGATGTTCGGTGCATGGGCAGTTTATTTGAATGCTAAACCTATAACACACGTGCTCTAAACTTGGGAGCCCTAATAAAACAATAATGTGGGATAAAATGAGTGCCGTATTTTAGGACACCGGTTAGTTTAGAACTCCTGGGTGTTCTTCAACGAGAAATGACATCCCGCAGCCCCACGGCACCTTTGCATATCGTCTGTATGCAGTGGTGTCGCTGCAGACGGACTTCGGCTCTTCAGACAAAATAAAACCACTGAGTCACTGCTGTGGACAGCAGAAATGCTTTGTGAATATTACAAATTACTTGAAAGTCGTCAACCATTGGTTACGGAGTAGAAGTGCAGCACAATATTGTTTTTGCTCGTGTACTTGTTATAAGCTGCCCAAGAAAGTACGAGACTTTATCCGAGTAAAGAACCCTCGTTAAAGCGCAAGGCAGTCAAGGCCGCGCGTTGTAGTGAATTCTTTTCGCTGCCGGAAATCCGCATTATGACATGCTGCCTGAAATCAGCATTATGAAGATGATGATGACCGGTGATTCTATGCACGTTATTGCAGATTATTGTGCAAGTTATCGCTTCTGTGCAGGACCAAGTCTAGCCGCTTGATACCTCGCAAAGCGGCGGTGCTGCCTCTTCCTGAAGACCAGAGTCCTGGCAAGGATTTTGGCACGTTTCGTTCTGCGGCTGATTCACCAGCTCTACAAACTTGTGCCATACTGGAGCAGTGTGCTTCAAAGCGGCGCTTCTTCCATTCCTGATGTAGAGGGCAATCATCGACCACCCGGTGCCAAGCTCATCGGCATCGATACAGTTCTTGAGAGCGTCGGCTGCACAGCATGGAACCCGACATGGCCTTAACTAATGCAAGGACAACTGGCGACAAGCCTGCAGTGATGAGACGTTCAGTACAACCACAAAATACACCAGGGTGACCAGAACACGAAAGCAGCGGGGCACTACCACAACGGGGCACTACCGCAGGAAGCCCGGCGGATGCATCCACTAATGCACACGGCAAGCCGAAACTAGACATTGCAGACGACGTCGAACGCAAGTGGCAAACGAAGCAGTGCTAAATGGGTCGGCTCCTGCCACGACAAAATACCGGTGAGCATAGTTCGTGTTTAACGCTATTGCAGAGGAGGGAAGTTAAATGTAGTAACTTTGTCGGGAAACGTTGCTGTTAGGGTCACTTTACGCGCTTGCAATCCGTGGCGGTAATAGAAATGCACTCACGGGACGTGATAGCGACGAAATGCTGTATGTGAGGATGCAGGGAAAGATGGTTCTCGTGTTAGATATTGTTCGTGGATCGACTTACATGCGGACGCCTTTTGGACAGCTAACTCTCATTTTATATGCCGCAGTGTTCATGTTTACACCCCCCGTCAAATGTATACGGCCCAAGGGGTCTGCTGCATGGCTCGTTATGCATCCTCAAAAACAATAACCTCTCAAAAGAGCAATGTCATCGCGTCGTAAATTCTCAAGCTTTGGAGTGCCATATATGCTAGGGAGCCCCGCTAAACAGCTTAGAAGCAAACCCTTTGGACTGTATACTTTTGAGGGGTGCTATTTATACTATAGACAGTGGTTAGGACGAGAACCTCTCGATTTTCAGCGCTGCTATTTCATCGATGACTTTTAAGCTCAGATCAGTTTCAAGTCTCAGCAGTCGCAGTGGCTCAGTGGTTATAGCGCTCGTCTGCTGACCCAAAAGACGCGGGTTCGACCCCGGCCGCAGCCGTCGCATTTCGATGGATGCGAAATGTTGAGGCTCGTGTACTGTGCGTCTCTGCACGTTAAAGAGCTTCGGGTCGTCACAATATTTCTGAGCCCTCCACTACGGCGTCCCACATAGCCTGACGTGCTATAAAACTTTAGATTCCCTGAAATAAAACTAAAAGCATATTTCACATCTACGATAGCCTCAGGTGATTTGGACTGAAACGCTTCTTCTAGTCCACATGTAGAGAGCAATCATCGACCGCCATTGTCTGTAGTATGTATAGCACCCCTCAAATGTATACAGTCCAAAAGGTTTACGCCCACGAAATCAAACTAAAATCCTATTTCACATCTACTGGTTTTATAATGGCAAAGGGAGTATCAGCCGCCATCCAGGGCTAATACTGTGCTATTTCGCTTCTATCGTAGTTTTTTTTTCGGAATGGCAGTGCAATAGTACTGTCACGCTGCATATTAATTATTTGTGAACATCATATGCCAAAGAGTTTATTACACTTCACTGTAGAGAGATCGTTATATGACTAGAATGCTTTTGACTGGTTGCTCTGTTTGAGTGTAGTGTCGAGACTCTTCCGCTAGGGAAGTACAATGATGTGTTGGTTGCTTCCATTTCAGAGGTTCTTGGCTGTTGCGTTTGTGTTCCTTTCAACAAGGCCTAAAGAAGAGGTTATATCTTAGACAAGTGGAGTTAACAAACTAGTTGGTGCGTACAATGCTTGACTGTAGGTTCAGTATGGTCATGCTCAGCATGGTGAACAATTTCTACATAAGCTTTGTTTCGCGATTCCTTTATTGAGCTCTTTTGTGGAAGTAACTTGGCTAGTTCACAAAAGCAGAATGCGTAGAGAGACCAGCGGTCAAAGTGATGAAGCTGCGACGAGCACAGACGCTTCGCAGACGAAAACGCAGTTTCTGCTTTGCAGCTTAAGTGAGCATTTGATTCCTTGTAACGCGGTCGCACTTGCGCTCTAGCGACATGTTAGCAGGAAAACGAGTGACCACGCTGAGCACGTTAATTCTGGCTATGCGTAATCTCAGTGCATTCGTTCTAAGCTCAGCTAACTGAGACCATGAAATACGCTGGTATAATCACTTCTGAACATGCTGGACAAATTTCTAATGAAACATCCCACTGAATATATTGGTGAAAAAGCTACCTTATTTATCTTTTGTTAGCAACCATACCACGCGAATTTAAAATGTATTTAAAAACTTCTTGATACTGACTTTTTTTTCTGCACCCTAGAAGGCTGAAAACGAACCATCATTAAATCGAGGAGCATAGTTTGGCGCTCTGGTACGGTTTGCCTGATTTCTTTGTTCAACTCTGCCGATCTACTACCAAGAGATAAATTTCCCATGAGCGCTACGTGGCATTCAATGTCCCGTAGGTGGACGCGTGCTATGAGGCTGGCCCAAGGGTTGAACTCCCAATTTCAACTCTACTGAGCTTGTATGACGTCTAGTGACGCATATGGGACAGCGCAAAGGCGCGTTTCGTGCTCTACCTCCGCCAAAGCGCGTCCGCTGCTGCTGGGAGTGAATCCCACTACTTTGAGCGGGAAGAGCGCCCAGGCAGCACCGAGCATCGGACCATTGTTGAACATTATTTGGCCAAGACCGGTCTTACAAAAGACCAGGCTTTGGCGATACATTACCAATGTTAAGGCCTATGCCCCGTGCTGCTAGGGCAGTGGCGGCTGGTCAACATCAAGCTTACTGAAATTGGTTCGCGCTTCGTTTTTGCAGCTCTCGAGATCACTTGTGGCGACGCCTGCAGACTCAGCTGCGGACGGAGCTTTGCCAAGCCGTCCATGTCCATTTCTTGACATCTCCTGCGCGCCAAAAGACTGATGCTTGGTGGCCTTAGCAGCACTAACCCTGTTCTCTTTGTTCGCGGGTGTCCGCGCCCCTGGCCGTTCCCCCAAGGCGGCACTGTTGCTGTTCTTCATGCCTTTGGTGGCCTCCAACCTCGCTGCCTACACCGACACTCACCGCAAGTATGATCATCTGAGAAGCTGACCCAACACCTGACAACGCATTATCACACAAAAACCATAAACACTGTGTCCACAACAATACAAGCAGTACAAGCGCAGAAACAGCCAAGCCAACGAGGAAGTGCATCCAAGGAATATAGGGGACAGGTTTCATCGAATGCGTGTGCACAACCACATTAAACATCACCCTGAGACACAACAGCGACCACAGCAAACAGCTACAAGTACAGGCTGCGCAGCCACTGACACAATCACACCACCTACGTTAAACATAGTTGCACTAGAAGGATTGTAAAGACAGCAAAGACAATAATTCGTGATGCCCACGGAACCCTATTGCAGCAATGGCACGAACAACGCCGACACAAAAGTTCACAAACGTATTTTAATTGTAGGGAAGTATTTCCACCAAAAGAAACAATCCTGCAAAGTTACACATTCCACACTGCGAATGTGACACATACTACACAGTGTACTTAACGTTTCAGAGATCAACTGCTGGAGTGAAAGTAGTTGAGTGGCCCGCGCTCAGTTACTCAAATCCTTACCAAGAGAAAAGCATCGTAAGACTCACTTCACAAGATTTCACAGATCGCCCTATCCTTTTGCTGTTGTTATCACACAATTACATAATCTTGCCAGGTTATGGATTGCGTTGACAGCAGTGGGACCTTAAAAAGCATATAGCGTTTTTTTCGCGGTTTCTTGCAGAAAGGATACCTTGCCACAGACAAGAGGGCTCCGTAGCCATGCACGCTGGGAGGAGACTCCCCGTCCGCTTGCTCTTGGCAAGGCCTTCCAATTTGCTTGTTTAACTGCAGTTTGTTTTAATCCTGCTTATAGTTACCTGCATGTAGTATGTAGGAATGCTTTAGTTTTACATTTTCTGTGCGCTGGGATTTTAATCTGATTATACATAGTATATGTGATAATTTCATTCTATTTCATGTAATATGCCAAGAGCAACCACTTAATGAAACATTGTTTTGGCGCTCTTTGGCCTAAGTCTCACTTGCACAATAAAACCAAAGCTAGCACAATATGACTGCTCAGCTAGAACTAGAGTGGGAACCTCAACCATCGATACGGCAGGACTCATCAAGAAGTCTTTAAAACTATACCGTTGCATGGCGGCCACTAGGATGATCAACCCATGCAAACGACAGCCACATCACCACGAGCATCCCTATCCCATAGACTCAAGGCTTAAGTGTAGCAGAGTGACGTGGCTTGGGAGCTAAGCCCAGAGCAGTCAGGACGCTGAAGGTTGTTTACGCCCAGCTTTTAACTAACGGCTGTTAAAGGTGTCTGCTCAGAGATCCAATGGGTCCAGCGTTAGTCCGGCGGATTCATTGCAGCTAGATCGGAAAGACCCTTCCTTGGCTCCCACAGCGGTGCTCCTATTGTTCTTCTTGCTAGTGGCTATTAATGCCGCGGGGCGGCGCTGATACTATTCCTCATGTTCGCGGCATCCAACGTACCCCCCCACCCCCAACACATACACACCTTACACGCACCACAACCTTGAATAGAAGTATGTTAAGCGCGAGACACCAAAGCAATGGCACTTCACAAATAAATGAACACAGAGCAGCTTCAAAGCAAGCAGACAACAGCTTCAAACTAAAGCATTATTGGTATGAGGAGAGCTAAAAATTAGACCACGTAGTGATGCGAAGCAGTGGCACCTCTGCAAAGACACGAGGAACGTTATAGAGAAAACTACACAAACGGCACGAGTACATTCTAAACATCAAGACGACAGAGAAGCATCACGAACGCCACTGCTGCCCATTTTAAGTCACGGCAGGGAACAACCTTTATACTGATGTCCTAAAACGCCTAGCTCACAAAACGACCAAAGGCTATGCAAGCTGCATACGTTTATTAACGATCGAAGCTACAAACACAGGCACCACGAAGACCAGTGCTACGATTACGCTACTGGAGGGCACAACCATTGCCACGATGAAAAGGTTGTGCGCACTGCGGAATGCAACTCTCCTGGTGGCATCAAAGATCCGCGTCTTGAGATCCCATCGGAAAAGAGGGAACGGTGAGTACAAACTCAGCCACATGCACCTTTCAGCCGTGACTGCTGACAAGGCCGGCGGGCTAATCCCAGTTTTCAGACGCGTTTCGTGTCATTGGAAGTGGCGCCTGTGATTGTTCGGAGAGCTCGGCTCCAAATGCGCCACAGTAATGACGTAACTGTAACAATTTTTTTACGGTCGGTTTGAATGTGTAAAGGCTCAGGACACTAATTTGAGCTTTCCTTTTGCAGCGCACCACCTTTCCACGGTAGTGCTCACCGATCAATAATCTAAACCGTACTTCTTAGTTTGATGACAGGACGAAGCAGTACGAGAAACAGTGGTTAAGTCTTAGCCATGTCACGTTAAGACGTTGCGGTAGATAAAGCTCGTGTTAAAAACGACGTGACCAAAGCTCAAGAGCTTAGGTCGGCAGATCGGCAGCAAGCGCAACATGTGCCAAATGGCATCATTTGTAATCAGCTTTTGGAAAACACTTACGGCATCCAGTGGTGCGCAGTGCTGAATTATTGCTGCCCACAAGCATATAATGATTTTACAATTCCCTAAAAGTAACTTTAGACGTCAATTTCTTGCAGGTTATCGGACCAAAAGTACTCCTGCTGCCTGTGCTTCCGGATCTCTGCTTGGATTAGTGTGTGCAACAAGCCAGTCGAGGCTCCACGGCTATCAAAGACGACCTATGGACAAGTTGTACAGACTGCGCTCTGAACACGAGTGCTCTCCTCTTCAAGCTATCGGGCCCTGCTTCTGGATGGCTGACCGCGGGGCCGTGAGCCTAGAGCGCGGGACGCCGAGGTAAGGGGGACCTTAGTAGGACCGATGCAAAAACCGTCGATGTTGTGGAGTAGCGGTGGAGTAGGCCCGGGTTATCTCACCCTCGGCCAGGTTCTTGGTTTGTGGCCCGGTCAGCCCGGCCCTGAACACTCCCTCCTCAGTAGGTGTGGAGCAAGCCAGGGGAGAAAATAAGTGCAAGGTTGGTTGGTTGGAAGCACAGGTGGGTCCCTGGGAGTCTAATTTCATTGGCTGGATCCACCACACATACTTCCGGAGTCTGAAAACCCGCGAAAAACATTTGACGGTTAGTAGCTGGGCAGCGTTACGCAAGTCTGAACCGGACCCCTGAAAGTCGTGGAGGAGCCCGAGGCAGCTGCCCCGGGTTAGGATTCCCTGTCTCCGAGTCGGAGCTATTGCGTCGTTGGGTGGTCGGGCATCCCGTGAGTGGAGCCGCACCATTGGACAACATCGACGCCCTCCCTATCCTGGCCAGACAGGAGTCGAGCGATGATGAAATGAGGGTCAATATCTCGCTGTCCCTATTCCCATCACATTACCCATAACCCTTCTCTCAGTCCCATTCCCACAACCTATGTCCCACCCCCTCCACTACGTCCCAGGGGAGATCAGGGGAGTCTCCCCGGGCCCGCTCCCCCGGCTGTGGGTCGCTTAGTAGCATTACCCCATTTTTTTTATTTTCCCACCTCCGGGTGGCAAAAGCACAACATTGCCTTCGGGCCTTCTCATTTATATTACGATTGGGTTAAGCCTGTGATACTTTAGTGGTACAGGCAGGAGCTTATTGGTTTACGTTTTTTTATGGCAGCTCCACCATACTCTTTGTTTCTCATACCGGCGGAAGTGACCAACAGTCCCGCCTCAAGATCACCCGAACCTCTAGTGTATAGCCTGCTGTGTTAGAAGGTGGCCACCGTGCGACAGACTTTTCCAGAAAGCAGGAACTGCAGATACACAGAGGCACACACGGACGCGACGACCATTGCAGCGACAACCACAACTTCACAGACGACAGCTGCAGTTAGCATCGCCATTGACAAAAGCAAAGACAAGCAACACAGACATGACGCCACCTCCACAACAGACACGCTCATCGACTGGTGGTAAATGAAGTACAATACTGCATAACATCTGCACAACACCAAAAATCGAGTCAGCTCGGTGAAGACAAGTGCTGTGATGCAAGTGCAGTTATGTGACCAAGCCCAGCCGAGAGCTCCATAGCTGCTGGTAGTAAGAGTATTGCGCCATCTTTCGGGAAGCGCCATCTTTTGGGAAGGACGGGCACGAGCATTGAGTCCCGGCAAACGATGTGCAGGGGACGAGATAGCCGTCACTACGAGCAAGACTTCCTCTTCATGGCCGCGGTTTCTTCAGCGGCGCCATTAGGGGCCGTCCTCATGGATATCGTCGAGAGTTCGATCAGCAACCGTGAGTTTTTGCTTATTTTCTTAAACGTAGAAAGCAGAAGGAACGAATCCTGCGGGTTCAGGAGCAGCGAGACCACTAATAAAAAAAATTATTCATAACTGCAGTTGCCACATAGATCGCAAAGTGGGCGCAGCTCTCACGAGCTAGGGCCTACGTACCGATCCAAATATTTTGAAGTGACTCAAATCGTATGATTCCGCGTTTACAGTGCAAGGCGTCTTTAGTGGGGGCTATAGCAACCGCACTCGAAATTTAGAAATCTCGCAAAATTCATTTTGAGGACCTGTAATTTGTTTTTTCTCGGGGAGCACCAAAAATGAATGCGGATTACCTCAACTAATCCAGGATATACAGAGCGAAAGCTGTCAGCGTTCGTTGTGGACATTTGTGTCTTGTTCTGGTCTTCCATGATTTTTACGAAAGAAAGGGCGCATAGCTGACTCTCTGTGTCAGTGGATACCTCAATCGCGCTTTCGAGTATATATGTTTCGATGGTGAGAGGGGAGAGATGTGAGCTTCAGCATTAGCGCTGACAGCGTTGTGGCAAACAGCGTTGTGTGTGAATGCTGCAGCAGTAGGCCGCAGTGCGGCGTTCATTAGGTGACCAACCTCTCAAGATGAACCTTTAACTGCCACCTTCCAGGATGGCAGGGTGTGCGCGCTGTCTGTCCAGTGTGCGGAATGCAATCAAGGCAGGTTTTTGCAGTTGAACACCAACGCCACCTACATGAAAGCGTGCTTGAGGCGTGTACTGACCCAGGGACCAAATTTGTGCGGCTTTCCTTTCGTGAAAATAAACTGCATCTACAACAATGACAAAGCCAATCAACCCAATGAACGCCGGCGGCTCATACTCCCGATCGAGATCGTGTCCGTCCATTACATCACCAACCGGAAGTCGCGCAACAGAAGTGACGTCATACCCACACTTTGACCTTGGCTGATTTGCACAGAAATCGATCTCCAGCCTAAGTAGGCTATAGCAAACACCATTGTGATCACCAAATTTGACTCCAATCACTCCGTAGATTTGACCTCTGTCGATTTGCACCAAAATCGATGTCCATGGTGACCGCCAAATTTAGGCCGAGGTCTATCCCGACATTTGACCTTGGCTGATCTGCACGAAAATCGATGTCCAGCCTAATTCGACTACGGCGAAACACCAACCTCAAATTCGGCCCGGGGCACCCCCAAGTTGGCCCACGCACCCCTGAAATTTAACCTTCGCCGAAGGCTTTCGCCTCGCGCACTTTAGATCGCCAAAGTGCCCCCTGAATTTTCTTTGGTTTTTGAGGAAAGGAAATGGCGCAGTAATTGTCGCATCATGGTAGACACCCCAAATGCGCCTTAAGGTAAGGAGTTAAGGAGGGAGGTAAAGAAGAAAGGAATAAAGAGGAAATTGAAAAACATTTCGAAGAAAGGCGCGGCGCATCAGCCGAACACCTGTGAATCAGCGCAGCTGGTTGCCAAGGTTACGTCGCGTGCACATCTGTGGCCTGGGAGAGGCACGGCGTAACTCGCTTCCATTAGCCTAGCGTAGCTTTTGCTACAAAATATGTGCCACAGCCGCTGGTGATCACGAGTCCATACAAACGTAATCGCCCTGAAAATGTCATAATTTTAGCCTGTGCCTAAATAAATTAGCGTAGAGTAGAGGCTACGAAAAACACTGGAAATTGACGCGTTTGGCACCGTTGTCTCTCATATGCCCTAGCCTTGTGCACTGCACTGTATAGAAATATTTATCCTCAAGCCTTCATCAATATTGCTTCTTTAATGCCTTCAGCAAAAATGTAACCTTCAAGGGCGTTCTCTCTGTTTTATGTAGTATTTATTTAATAACCATTAGCGATCGAGGCCCCTGCATATAATATTGGATTAAAATGTTTGTGAGCAAGCAGTCAATAATTTTGGAGCTTGGTGCGTCAAGTCACAGCGCGCTCAAAATAACCCTGAAAGTAAATGGAAAAGAGGCTTGTGGCTTCGAATAAAGAAATAACAGTAAATAGAATGCATCGAAAATTTACGGATATTTAGTGACATCCGGTCAGAATCCGGTCTTGAAAGCATTAATGTCAATGTCTGCTACTTGCGAAGATGGTGCTGACAAGGAATGCAAAAAAAGGTTTAGTTAGAGATGAAAATTGTATCGATCATCGATGCGGGCAGAAGCAGCACAAATAGGGACTGCTAGTATCCTCCTGTTCAGGATTCAGTACTTTGCAGAATAGCATCTGATCAGAATAGCACATTTTTAGCTGTGCATGTTTGTTTTTATTTGACTAAAAGTTTTATTGTTTACCTACCTGAAAAGATCGGTTTGAGGAGAGAGCGCTTTAAAAGATGTCAGTTCAGTTCTTTGAACATACTCGATTTTCTAAAAGGCTCTAATTTTAGAAAATGCACACGTCGCCAGAGTATGCGGTTCAGACAGAGGAAATATCACACCCCGATTAGAGGAATTCAAGAGCAGAAAGCTGGTATAATGAAAAGTCATGGCTGACTGTGACTCTGCTGCTATGAGCACGCGCACTTGGTTTTGTTCTATCCGCGATCCTACGCGAGGCCCCGTTACACAGCACGAAATTACCTCTGCTCCACGTGAGACCGAGACGGTAAATTCACGCTTCTGTGGCAGACGATATAAAAATCTGTGCTGCTCTGCCCACGTACCCTGAAGTTTTACGCGAAAGTTGCCGAGTAATGTGCTGTCCATATCTAAGCACCACTCTGACATCCGCCACCTACTTTGTCCAGTCACTTCCAAATTTCGATGTTTTGCAAATGTGTTAACGGAGGGAAATGAAATCCCTCATACATTTGTCCACAAATAGACCGATACCTTTCGTAATCTTCTAAAACCAAATTGCGAAGTTTATTCACAGGAGAAAAAAATTAACTCTGTAAGGAGGGAGAATTTACGGATCCTGAACCCGAATCTTCAATTTATTGCTGGTAATTGAACCTGGCTCATTGTCACCGACTCACTGGCATTTCTGGAGCTTGCTGGCACAATTCAAGCTCCGAACTCGAGACGCAGAGCAGTGGCCTTGGTGATGGTCATGGTGTCACTCGTACTGTTCTTCATGAATCGGTGAACTTAAGCCTCTTGGACAAATTGGTTTGGGTGCTCCTCCTGGCGGTTGCTTTCTGCAGTGTAGGCGATTCTAGACATGTACACCACACTCCCAAACGAAACCCAGCCGAAAATATCTTGCAGTAGACACCAATACATACAACCTGCGCAGTCACAGCCACTCATTGTAGCCACCACGATTCATACGCGAAACTACTTCAAGACTACTTGCCCCTAAAGCACATGCATGGCCCAAGTAGAAAACACCATAGAGGTTCAACACCACCGCTGCATACAGAACAGAGCCGCTCTGATGTTCTTCAAGAATAAGTGATCTATAAGTGATCTCTACCTTTTCCGTGCATTCTCTGCGGCGCCACTGTTCCTGTACTTCTTGACGGTTGCAAGCCGACATTTTGGGGACCCTCTCACCTCTCTCTCCCCCCACACAGACACGCGCACAATGGAAACACAACACCCAGCAGACAACACCATTGGTTAGGTGTCAATGCACCCTTCCTGTACAATCACAGCAGCAATAATTACGGCTGCAATGACTACACTCATAAACACACCGCAAGACTAGCTTTAACCATCACATGGATACCAGCCATTTCCACAGATAAGCAGCCTTACCAACATAACTCCTGCATTAAGGACCCCAGTATTCGCGCTGTTCTTCATGCAGTATCCTGTACGCCCACACCACATGCACAACGTAACACAACATCCGACAGACAGCGTGTGCTCGACGCCAGTGCATCGACCCTCCTCAGTCACAGCAGCAGTGATTTCCTCTATGATGACGACTATGACGAATATGTTGCATGCATACCAACCATAGTGGAAAACTCCCAAAGCAGCCATACCAAGCACCACTGCTGCATCAAGAACGCGGTCATTACTGCTGTTCTCCATGCATCAGTGATTTTCGCCTTTGCATCACATTCGCTTAGGTGCACCATTCCTGTTTCTCTCAGCGGTTTCAAAGTGACAATCTGGGGACCCTTTACGCCTATAGAATGTGTTGCATATAGCGATGCACGAAAAGCAGTACGCTCTTAGCAATCTCAGTTTGCGTCTCGTGACATGGAGGGCGTGGAGTTCGCAGCGCGAATTCGCCGACACTCCTGTTGTTCTTCATGGGCGGGAAAAACGCCTTTTCAACACATTCACTTGTGTGGCACCACTTCATGTGCTGTTTCGTGCTGCCTTGCGCTGCACTGGTGAACATAGGCACCTAAACTGCAATAACAACGTAACAACAGCAAGGGGTCAACAATACAGGCACTGAACACCACAAAGGATCTACGTGCGATTCACTACAAGAGTAACGACACCATTCAAAGAGAAATTAATGCCGGCTATTATACCCACCACCTAGATATACAAGCCCTCTAATCCCAGCAGCATAGATTGGTGCTGCCATGACGACTACAGACACAACCACGTCACCATTTTAGCTGTCCCTATCCTACGCAGAAGAGCAATTATTTTATACGTCGGCGAAAATTATGGCATCAATGCACTCCATCATGTAAAAGGTGGTCTAAGACCCCGAAAGCTATACGCTCATTACACGGAAGCTCTCTAACCAAACCAAGCTCCAGCATTACACAAAAACGGAAGCCACCTTCACACCCACGTCACAATCAAGATCGAGAGTAATGCGCCACAATGAGGTCCTCGTGAACGAGAGCAGCAGTACGTGGACGGCCAGCACTAAGAACACGAAACCGCGCAAGAGAACCACAACCTTCGAACAACTGGAAACAAACGAGGCTAACGTTAGCGGCAAAGTGTCTTGGACGGAAATAGCCAGCTGAATGCAGACCATAAACATCTACGATCAAAGCCAAATACCTTAAACTGCACTCTCAGTCGAACCCCGATGGAGGCGAAACACTAGAGGCTCGTGTACTCTGCGATGTCAGTGCACGTTAAAGAACACTAGGTGGTGGAAATTTCCGGAACACCTCACTACGGCGTTCCTCATAGCGTCTTGAGAGTTGCTTCGGGACGTTAAACTTTCATAACCTAAACCAATATAAACATTCATTAGTATTGTCGACTCAAGCTTTATGCAAAAAGGACATCTCTGTTTGCGACATGCATGAAAGAGGAGAGGCGGACGGATGAGGCTAGAAAGACGGTGGGGATAAGATGGCCGCAGCTGTGACGGGACAGGGAGGGATACTGGAGAGCTCTTAGGCCAGCTGTGGACGTGGTGCCGCGGTTCCAGTACATCCCAGCCGCAGAGAAGCACCATGAACCCAGATTTCACCTAGCGCTATCGCAGCTGCAAGGACGGGGACTAACTTTGGAGGCACAACAGCAAGAATGGCATAAGATGGGAAGCACCCTGATCGCACCCATGGAACTGACGAGGGCGGGTGCACTCCGGACTGTCTCACTGTGGCCCTTACGAGCATCACCACTGCCTGAGATACCAGAGGGAATGCAATGTGGTGAGCTCCTGTGCTCTCTATCTTATTTGTCTGTCTCGAGCTAGAACCTTGTGTTTGTAGGAATGGGCTCCACAAAGCATGTGTGATGGCGATGTCACACTCAAGTGGTCTTCCACAATTATTGACAAGTCACGAGTACCATAACTTTGCATTACTTATCAACGCCTAGACATTAGTCATTACAGTCATCCATTAAGATGAAACTGGCTGTCAAGCTTTCCGCTAATAGCAAAACGATCCCATAATTCGTCATCTTGTGGGGAGAGTTGCTGAGAGGGATACCATGAATTGGCGCACTTTCTTCCCTGACTTGTACATAAGCTCCAGGATCGAGAATGTGCTTACTGATTCCAGAAAGTGGCCCACATGTTATACACAGTTATCCAAATTTTAATCCACATGTCCAAGCAATGCTTTCTGGATGTGCCAGTTGCGTAGACCACGATGACGTAATGAAATTCCGTGCCGCGTCAAAAAATGCTGATATCCTCCAGATTTCGTGGCATGAAAGGTGTATGACGGGTGTTTTGCTAATTGGACATACTCTATAATACTTTTGCTTTTAAACAGATGATCGCAAAGAAGGCTTCTCTGCAGGTTATCGATGCAGGTCGCCTGCTGGACACCTACCGCGAGCGGCGTCGCCGTTTATCCAGGCGAAATCTGCGCATGCGTGAGGAATGTGCAGCGTCCCATCCAGACAGCGACGGAAGTCACCGCCTGCCCCGGTGTCGAGGTCATCCGCATCAACACAGTTCCTCTTGAGAATGGCGGCCACGCTTCTAGCGACACTCCGACACACAACACGACATTACCCTTACCAAAGCAAGCACAAATGAAGACACCACAACGGAATCAGGAAAAATAATCAGAACAGCCTTCTGCAATATAGCGAAAACTTGCGACACGATCACGAGACGAAAGCAGAGCCTCGACAAGACTGTTACACCAGTCACAAAGATAACAAACGGTCGAAGACAGCATAGTTGACCTTAGACAAGCAGCGGCAACGGAACCCGGAACTCGTCGGCTGCCAACACTGCAGGTAGCACAAAGCAAGCGGTAACCGAAGCTGCACCTGTGCCTCGACTCCTCGATACTATGCCGGCACCATGGACCTCATCGAAGCCGACCTCTGATGGTGATCACTTTGGACGTAGTACCGGTGAGCACAGCATATGTTCTTCGTTTTCGCAAAGCAGAGAAATAGCAGGTAAAGACATTGAGATAACGGCAATGTTTTTGGCGATCATCCCTTCACATGCTTGTTTTCTGGCACAGTATGAAAACGCACCCATACAACGCAGAGAATTTATCATGTTGTAGGAGTGAATGATGGGATGATGGGTTTTGATGGTGAGAATAGCGTGTACGAGCACTAATATTTCATCGATGCTTTTTATAGGTGCATAACACTCGCTAGTAATAACACTCGCTTTGGAAGGCTATGCACTCACCACCGATACTTTTTTTCGGGCGTGTCATTTGCCGGTGCTACGTCTAGCGAATATCGCTAACAGCTGCTGACGTTAGGCTGTCCCTGGTAAGCAACAGTAATTGTTAGAAGTTAAATGTGGTATCTGCGACCCATTGAGTGTTGAGCGAAGAAGTAGCGCCATTTCCGCTCTTCGGCACTTGGCTCTTTTCGGTTCTTTTTTTTGGAACTAAGGGGCCTTACTGATCAAAACAGTACAGTATGGGGGGGAGGAACCGCGCAGCGTATTGCCATTTTTCCTCAGCATATCATAAGAACGTGGTGTTACTCGTACGGCGCAGTCTGTGCAGAATAAGTGTAGAAGGCTTACAAGTCGCCCTGATAGCGCCAAGGAACCTGTGCTCAAAGTTTCTCAATTTGTTTCATTGCGAGATTTTTTCCTGCCCAGCAGTTCCAGTTCAATGCATTCGCGTAGCCTGCATTGAATTTAGCACGTGTTTGAATTGATGACATCATTATCGAATAACAGTCGAACCGCACTGTAAACTCTGCAGATTGCAGATCCCAAACCAAAGAAGTATTTATGCACACACTTAGAAAAGAATCCACGGACCATTAGAAATGAAGAAACGTTGGAGGCTCTAATGCTCAGCTCAGACCCAGATAAGCGAAAAGAAATCAAGCCCAAGCAGCCAGCCGCCAGGTTCCAATAGAATATTTCATATTCCGAGACTTTGAGCTTAAAACTTCCTCGAATTTGGTTCAAAAAAAAGTTTTTCCCCCTCTCTCTCTCTGAGGCGCGTGGTACTTGGGTTATGATGCAAGGCGTAGCGTAGATATTCTACGTGTTTTTTTCGGTGTTCCATATTGCGCCTTTAGGTAGAAAAGGTTGCTGTCTGGTCAGTACATCTCTAAGGTGACCACCATTCTTTTTGCAGGTTTTCTTGCACCTAGGACTGCCGAGCAGCACGGCCCAGATCACCTCTGCCGTGGCTTTTAGGAGTAGCTTCTGAACGTCCAGCCCCATGTCTCCAGATGTCCAGACAAAAGACCTAGGTCCAGAAGGCATCCTATAATCCCAAAGCGACACACCTCCTGTTCTTCATGCTGGCCTTCCAGCCATTTGGCAAGCGGTACTGGTGCTATTTCTCATGCCGCGGCCTCCAACCCGCTGTCATCCACACACAAACACAAGTGCGATCATCAGTAAAACGAACCACAAGACCACAAACGCAGAAACAAGAACCGCATGAACACCATAAATACATGGCGACCGCAGCAATACACGCAGAACTAAGGCAAAAAGGAAGCATACACGAACAAGAGAAAACAAAGGAATATTAAGACACGAACCAACGCTAAAATTCCACAAGCAACAGCACAGCATTTAACTATCACAACGAGGCAACAGAGAAGACAGCAAACGATTACAAGTACACCCTACAGAAGAGCCATGAACACCCTGTGACGCAGCGACTACTAGGAAAGAGGATAATATTAGCGAGACCCTTATATTTCAGACTCTGGTGGCAGCAAACATCTGCCTCTGTGTCAACTACAAGCTGGAAGAGGAGCAGAATATTCTTGAGACTCAGAGCCACGACATTCTACAAATTAACAATAAGCACTGGAACGAGTGTGGCAACCCTGGAGCACAGCAATCTCGACAACCACCAATGCGGGACCCGACTGCCAAAAAAGATACTTTAGAAAATAGTCGCCACCTCTATGATTGCAGGCGTTTTTGCTGCCAAGACATCGAAAAGCAACGCAATATCTGATACCAGTACAATACACTGGCATCGGAAACACTGGAGAAAATAACCTGGCTCATCAAACAACCTCAGCTATACAAACACCACATATAAATTACAATCGTCGAGACGACTGCATTCCACAAGCAACTCGAAGACCACTGCTACAGCAAAGAAGTCCCATGTACTGCGAATAGTCATCAATTGCCCTGGTGCGGAGAAGTAAAGAGCTGCGATTCCACTGGACAAGGCGGCTTGGTACGTAGACATGCCCCCAGCCTTTTAACAAACGGAAGATATAACTCTGATAAATTAAACATAACTTGAAGCTTTTCTGAAGGCTCGAGTATGAAGCATATTTATCTGTGTAGACTCGTAATGAACCCGCTTGCTCAGTTTCACTTTTGAGTGGCGTTCACTGCCACAGGAGCTGAGCATACGACTTTTACAAATAAAAAGTACCCTTCCGTCATGAAGGTTTAGTCTGTGGTAGACAGGGTTTCATGTTTACAGTGGCAAGAAGTCTCCTTTGCCACCCGATGTCATTGGTTTTTTATAAACCGTACTCGCTGTCACATTCCCTGTGTGCACCCCTGTGGGTGTAATATAAGAATTATTGGAACCCTTCCGACCTGCATTGCGCTACAACATAGCTTACCACTTCACCTTTCGTCCATCACAGGGCGAGAAACACCGTAGGAGAAGGCCGGAGAATGGTTTGCCTTTTGTTCCGGAGGCACCAGAGACTGAAGACCACCCGCAGTCGTAGAGCGAGTGTAACGACAGGGCACCCACCACATTGCACAGCAGCCACCATAACTACGGTCGAGCGGAGCCAACACTGAATATCCCGTGGATCCAGTGACAAGCTCTTGGAACGAGACTTCACACTCTTGCCTCCATGATCGCCACATCTCGGCTGGTGACCGCAGTGACACCGCTCGCTCGAATTCACAGCGCGATGTTATGGCCTCATTACTAGGACGTTTAGTCATCCGCGAGCTGGCTCCGAATGCTGGGCAACACAATCTTCGGTGTTAAAAGGTCACAGAAAAGGGTGTCTGAACTTGGCCTTAATATGCTTGCGTTATCTAGAGTACAGGCCACCCAACATTCATGCCGCGTACGAGAGCGGCAAACTTAAAGTACTTTTTTAAAAACTTGCCACCTTCGCATCTCGCGACGACGGGCTGCTGGGCTTTATCGTGCGAAACCTGGTGCACGACATCACGTCGTGCAAGAAGCCGGAGGTTATCAATGGTTCGCAGCGCCAGATTCTTTCAGACGTCACTCAGCTACCGTGGCCGCGCATGCCGCCATCCGGTGGAGCAGGGCCGGGTGGGTGTGGTCTTTAGTGTGGACGGCGGGGGAGCGCCGACGTTTGGCCTGCGAAAATTGAGGAGAGGAGGGACGCGGAAGACGCGGAAGTTCAAATTTTGAGTGCATCTAGCACAGCTTCCACACAATCTTCCAAGCTTTAAAGTTTCCATCTAACAAGCTTCCACACAAAAATTCTTGCTGGAGGATATTTGTGACGCGGCACCCTTTAACATTCCAGAAATACAAGTTTACGAGAGCCCCTCTCTAAGGCCCTTTATTGAGTGCCTGGTTTCTAGCTCCGAGCACGGAGCTCGGAACGGACTTTTGTATCAGGAGCTTTGCGCCGAAGTTCTAAACGGCATATGCTACTCGGTTAGGAGGTTGAACCTCTTATGCGACCCCAGAACTGGAGAAACGGCAAGCAAGAAACGAAAGCGAGAACGGGGATTGAGACCTAAAGCCTCTCTCTCTTTAGCACTTGCAGCGTGACCTCCAGCGGTAGCGGCACACTTTGTGAACAGTTGGCTAAACTACACCGCAAGTCAAGGGGAAGTATTGAGCGATGTTTATACCTATAGAAAAAAAACTGCAGTTACGTGCCGCTGACAGCAGGTGTCATCATGAAATGAACTGCAGCAAAGGCTCGTAACGCATTCTAGAACGGCCCATGAAAGGTGGTAGCCGCACACAGGATTTGGCCCGTCACTTTGGCGGCTGAATGTTCCCCTGCCTTCCTGCGCACTCTTTTTTCTAACTAGGCACTGCGTATGATCTTTGGGTGCTTTCGTGGCTTATGAAGCCTCCTCCATCAACAGCCGCTTTTTTTTTGGTGAACGCGTTCGGCTTTCTTCGTCAGTTTGAGTGCTTACATGCCACCGCACTGAGCAGCTTCTGTTTTTAAAACTGACCCTTGCGCTAAGTGTCCCACGCTGCTTTCGCGTTTTTATGTGCCAGTGCGCTCGCCCAGCGTTTTTCTGGTTTCGACAGGCTTGGCCACCTTCTCATCTTCGTGTGCGGCTACATCAAGCAGCTGTTCGAGGCACTACTGCCTCAGGAGTTATCCGGCTCGCTAGACGGAAGAAGTGAGCATACGCGTCTTAACCACCGCTTTTATACTTCGTAATACGGATGCGCCTACGTACACCACCATAAACCCAAACCTGAACATTGTGTTTCCAGTCACTTTCACTTAACACGTTTTAATTGCCTGTTCTTGTCAGGAGGTAAAATGACGTGAGTTTTATAGGGAGTACAAAACGTTTCACCAAACAGTCTTCTTGTGCCGCATAAACGGACTTGCAGTTTTCGACTGGCGACTGGTGCCCATCAGTTACTTAGGTTGGCCTGTATAGACGTCTGCCCGAAAACGAAACTTCCTCCAGGCTATCTAGCAAGTCGAATGCGTGCGCTTTTAGGCCCAAATAACAGCGACCACGCTTCACCGCCATTCACTTTAAAACTATGGCAACCAGTGTTTTCCTCTCAGGACGCCACGAGAAAACGACTCGTGATGGGTCAATTTTTAAAGGAAATTTTCTCAGCGATCATTCTGCTTTATGTGCTGTCCGGTGAAACGTCAACATAATCGAAAACAGCAAAAGTAATAAATTTTCACTCAGGTGAATAATTGCGTGCCGCTGTCTTCAGTTTCCCTCTAAATACCACCCAGGAAAAAGGCATTTTAGTAATGTTTAAATAATCTTAACTAGTAGTAAACAGTAGTTGCCGCAATGTGGCCGGAGCTGTCGGTGAGCCAATGATTGACCGCCAGTTACTACTACTACTACTACAACTCCGAAAGATATGTGCTTTCCCAGATTCCTGTTTGATAGCCATCCGCCTTGTCTTTCCTCCGGAGCCCTCCACTACGGCGTCCCCCATAGCCTTAGTCACTTTGGGACGTTAAACCACCATAACACGAAACCTCAGCCTTGTCTCTTCAGTCACTTTCTCAGTATGAAAGTCCGAGAAATAAAGCAGAATTCGGAGTGCATGTGGGCAGCAATCAATTATTTTTTCCGCACGCCTGTAAATGTGTGCCGTTCAATAAGAGGAGAAAACCTTGAAAAAATGATTGTGGTTCGTTATTAACACTGGGATAAATGGGGACCACACTATTCTATTTTCCTCCTCTCCTTCGTCACCCCAAACTTCGTGCCGATTTTCCTCCGTGGCTCATTTTCCGGAGCCCTTCACTACGGCGTCCCTCATAGCCTAAGACGGTTTGGGACGCGAAAGCGCCATAAACCAAAGCAAACATTGCCGTATAACTTGTGCCTATAAGTTGTGTTCAAGGCGGAGTTCCTGCAGCTTGTAACACTCAGTTGGACCCCTTTTTAACGTGTTTCTCTAGGCGACACTAAAGCCCCTCCATGACTTTTTTTCCGACCAGTAGCGTCATGGAGGGGCTTTAGGCGACACCACTTGTGTACCTACTGCCGGTTGCCATTCGTCGTACTGGCCACCCTATATACACAGACAGAGTGCGCAGAACCAGACAAAACACCCAGCGTGCGTGCACCATCTTCAGCACTAACAATCATATCGACAGCTGACAGGCGGTCAAAATTCCCGGAGTCCTTCACGGGTCAGGCCGGTCAGACTTCAGGCTGACCCGAGGTGAACAATGCAATCAGTGAGAGGGACTGGACATAAAAAGTAACTGCGTACATATATGTGCCTGCAGTTTGCAATGGGTGGGGTTCGTGGCATTTAGGGCCGATTGGGTTGGTGGTGATGCAGGTAGCAGTGTGCGGCAGTCTGTAGCAGGCCCTTAAGCACAGTGACTTAGTGGCTGTCGAATTCTGCTGTTGAGCTAAATGCTGCGGGATCAAAACCTGGGCGTGGGGACCGCCTTAGATGGAGGTGAAATGCAAAAACTTCCATGTGTTGTGAGATGTCGGCGCTTGTGAATCCTTCATCACCAAAATCCCGAACAACTTACACATACCGCCGACTTCCTGACCGTCGCGGACAGAGCATCCACCACTGTTCGGCGGTCAATCTTAGGTGTTACCTAACGAAAAGTAACTGAAGTAATTTAAAGTAATTAACGTAGTTGTAACGAATGTGCAAGTGACATTTACATTTAATTTTGCCCTTGCACGTCGACACAGCAAACTCTTGTTTCCATTACGCGATTCGACAAATGTGGAAGCGTGGTTCATATCATTCTTCCGCCACTGCTCATTGCATTCTAAATGGCCAGCATGTTAGCTTGGGAGAAGGTCACCCGCAAATCACGCAGGCAGTTCGCTGAAGTGAGGAAGGCTGGAGGAAACTCAAGAAATCTACGATTTTCGTTCCAACGCTGTCAGCTTTTTGATCAGTTCAGTCGACGGTGACTAGAGACGCTGGATCTGAAAGCGATAGTTTTGTAATCGTGCGGTTATCTTCACTTTTAAGCAGTTCAACCACTCCAGTGCTTTTTGCTTATTAGTCCAGAAAAAAGTTATTTCCAGACATCCGTGATGGACAGTGCCTTCTGTGTCCTTCCTGATTTTTTGGTCTTTCAGATGTATCAGAGCAAAAACCAAAACATTGTATATTTCTGTGGGCAGAAGAAAGTCCTTTGACAAGTTTAGAATAATCGGCCGAGATACTTTGTCGTGTGCTTTTTACCGATTTTTCTCTACGCTTACTTTGAAGTGCAGATCATTTAGGTCTACAGTGAACACTTCTGTGGAATGTACATTTTGATTTTGTGAATTTTGCATAGTTTATAAATGAATGCCGCCCCTCTCTCCCATTTCGTGCAAGTTGCGCCATAAGTGCCCACATAGTAGCTACCTCTTCTGGTCACGGCTTGAAGACTGCCACGCCAGCGCCGTCTCTCTGCGTGCCTCCGACGCACTTCACGCAGATCCGCAACGATCTACATAAGCTGAGGAGGCAAGCTCAGTTTTACGCCTCGCAACACGGCGGCCGTGTAATTCCTGTGCGTGATACTTCTGTCGGCACTTCTGTTGTTCTTCATGCTCGGGCAGACGCCTTTTCAACACATTCACCCGTGCGGCACCACTCCAGTTCCTGTTCCCAACAGCCGACCACATGACTACCAAACATAGGCGCATAAACAACTAAACGTGAACACCAACGAAAAGGAGTGTCGGCTTAACGCCTCAGGAGCGAAGGAAACGAGACCACTGCTACGAGCCGACACCAGAACAGAACTGCCTAGCCGTGGCAGCACGAGCCAAGACCAGGTGCCGTCTTTATTCTCTTAGCAGGGTGGCGCGCGCTAGCCGGGTTGTCGGCGCCGCCCAAGAGAGGGCGCTACAGGGCCCCCGCCTAGACTGGAAGTCGAAACGGACGGAGGGCCGACGATAGCACTCGAGCGCTAGGTCAGGCGGCGCTGGGAGTCGTTCCAGGGCTGGTCCGGAAGGCGAGGGTTGCTACAGGGCTCCCCCTCCTTCCTAGACGATTAGTCGGTATCAGTCAAGAGTCGTGCAGGCCGGCCCGGGTTTGAAGGTGAGGCTCAGGAGGGCGACTCTGGCTGTGGCGTTGAGGCCGAGCTTTCAGAGGGCATCGAGGGACGCGGAGGGGAATGTGAAGAAGATGGGTCATCCGGGTCGGCCTGCGAAATGCACCAAGTGCCGGTGGTTCAGGTGCAGCAGCTGTTTGGCGACGCATGAGAGGTGGTTCAGCACCCAGAGGGGCAGCTACGGGAGGCGCATCGAGATTCCTGGTAGGGAGTAGCTGTGGTGGACTGCATGAGGTGCTGGGGCACGCTCACAGACAGCCTTGGAGCGATTGACTTGAACGTGACGGGCGTCCACACGAGAGGCGCCTTTGGCGCCGAGCCGTGCACGTAGGAGGACGCTGGCGAGGTAGCGGCAATATGAGCCGCCTGGAGTGGCGAAGCTGCCGGGAGTGTGACGGCCGCCGAGGACGTGAGCACCGGGAGAGCCGAGGCCACCGGGAGGGCCGAGACCGCCAGGATGGCTGGGGGCGCTGGGTGTGCCGAGGCTGTCGGGAGTGCCGATGACAGCTGGTGGGCAGGAGACGCCGGCAGGTCTGGCGGCGCCGGGAGAGCCGAAGCCGAAGGGAGAGCCGAGGCCGAAGGTGGGGCCGGGGGCGCCGGGAGCTCCGAGCCTGCCGGGAGGGCTCGTGAGTCGTGACGATGGACGGTGGCGCCGGAGACGCAGAGTTGGAGTGGCGGAGAGCTAGCGGCCAGGAGCTGGCGAGGCGGGCAGGGCTGGGGCGAAGGCGGCGCGGGCGAGACCGAGGCTGGTCCTGCGCCAGCTGCTGGCGGCGGCGACAGGGGGTCTGCAGTGTCGTAGAGCGGCAGCGGGCAGTAGGAGACGCCGAAGTCCTCCAGAATGGCAGCGCGCAGCTCGTCGTACGGCCGGCTGCCCAAGGCAAGGCAGGCAGGTAGGCGCAGCAGGTCGAGCGGGAGGATATCGCAGAAGACGGCGTGTTTTAGCGGCTGGGTGGTGATGCCGTTCAGGCACAGCGCCGCCTCGAATTGAGCGAACCACCCGCCGACGCCTTGAGGCCGGAAAGCCGGAAGCGGCGGGTCGAAGGCTGGGTTCTGCCAGTAAGCCATCCAGGAACTCAGCTGATGAAGAAGGTGCGGCTCAACGGGTCACCACAATGTCGACTTAACGCCTCAGGAGCGAAGGAAACGAGACCACTGCTACAAGCCGACACCAGAACAGAATTGCCTAGACGTGGCAGCACGAGCCACGACTAGGTGCCGTCTTCATTCTCTTCGCAGGGTGGCGCGCGCTAGCCGGGTTGTCGGCGCCGCCCAAGAGAGGGCGCTACAGGTGAAAAATCTACCCATTCACTACACGAATAATGATACCCGTCCCGAAAAGATACCTACAGTCCATTCACTACACGCATTTTCAACGCATTCACCCGTGCGGCCCCACTCCAGTTTCTGTTGCCAACAGCCAACCATCAGACTTCCAATCATAGGCGCCCTAACGACAACTAGAACGTTAACACCAACGAAAAGGAGAACAATCTGCAATGAAACCCAACAGACCTACAGCCCTTTCATTACACGAAGAATGATACCCGTCCCGAAAACAGACCTACAGCCCATTCACTACACAATTAACGACACCGTTTCCAGCGCCACCATTGTACAAAAACTAACACCAGCCGCTGGGCACCCACCATGATATACAACCCGTACAGACACAGGTGTATCCATCGTAGCTGGCACAACCACACCCGTAACCACACCACCATTCTAACATCCTGTCAGGCAGAACTACGGCAGGGGAGGCTGTTCTCCCGGAGCAGGCCGCACGCCTTGATTGGCTTTTAATTCGAAAGAATTATATGTCCCATTAGCACAAAAGCCGCCGTCAGCAGTGTGTCGCCCAACCATGGCACGAAATTCCTCAGCGACGTCAGCATGATCTCGCATGACATCTGCATACACCATACGTAGTGAGGTCTCCAGCAAAGAAGAAAAAACTCCTTCCAAATTTGTAGAGAACTAAACCGTGGCGAGGCGAGCACTCAAACCATAGGCCAGAAAACGTCGCATTTTGGCGAACAAACTTGAACCTAGCGTATGAGTTTCTTTGCGATTTTGTGCTAATGAGTATTTCTCGTTAGAAACGAAGAAATCTTTAATGAACCTCGTAACAGAGCGCAGGATGAGACAATGCTTTCACATTCGAAGCACGTAGGCAGTCTTAAGTGCCCTCTGTTATTTCTTCTACCAGTCCTCTACGAGTTAGCTCCTTCTGAGGATGCTTGCGTGGTACTAGAGCTTGAAGGCCACACATGTCCTAGAAACCATTAAGTGGCAGCTCTGTAGATACTGCAATGAGATAACCAAGAATAAAGTAGATAGGTGTTAACAGGCATTCGGTGCGATTTAATATAGGAAAAAGTTAGCTAAAATGATTGCTATCTGCAGGCGACCAGCAAATCACCTTTATTTAGTTCGCCGCAATGACTTAGTGGCTGTCGAATTCTGCTGGTGAGCTATAGGCTGCGGGATCGAAACCTGAGCGTGGGGACCGCCTTAGATGAAGGTGAAATGCAAAAACTTCGATGTGTTGTGAAATGTCAACGTTTTTTTTTAATCCTTTATTACCAAATTCCCGAAAAACTTATCAAAATCACTAAATATTTTGACGATGTTTGGCGACAATTAGTTTTCAGGCTTAAAGCCTTCGCTAAAGGCACGAAACGCTTTTCATGGACTACAGCCCTCTAGCATTGAAAATTACAACCAACGCAATTGCAGACTAACTTGTGCTTGTCTGTGGGAGCAGCGAAACATCGAGCTGGAAGACTGACTAGTCATTGGCGATTTTGGTGAATTTCTCATGACCAGTACAGCTCGAGGTTGGTGATTATAAGGTTAAACAACATCAGGTGGTCGAAATTTATGGAGGCATCCACTACGACATCTTATAGGTGAAGTGCTGCTTTGGAAGGCTTAATGCCGAATACTACTATATCATAATTACCCTTCTTCTTAACTAGCGGCGGCTACAATCAATGCTTATAAGGGTCGTTTATAGCAATACATTTATAAGGTAACTGAAATGTTCAAAATGCTTGTTACAAGTCAGACCACAGTGAAAATATTGCCTAACTTGTACAGACCACTAGGTCACATTAACTTTGTCTCTGTGGTTTGTGAGCTTTGAAAAAGGAAATTGTTTTTTGCCTTCTTCATTTGACTTATGAGATACACAGTGCATGTAAGACGCATTATTGTCGTGTGAGCTTAAGTAGACCGTTTCTCATAGCTCATGTGCGCGGTACGTTAAATCTCAGTTTACAAGTACCAGAACAAGTATACTATATATTTGGACGAAATTCTCATTATTTAGGGTGTAGTCACGTAGACCATTATAAAACTTCAGGCTTGGTTGAGTAAAGGCCTGATCTACATAATTGCTACATAGCGCTAGCGGCTACGCTACATTTGCATGAAGTTCAGCAATTCGGTGTTTTTTTAGACACGCTTACTGAGCCACGTCCGCTTGTCCTTGATCGTGTGTGCAGAAAGTGAGATATGTGCCAAGGAGGTAGCTTCCTTCCTGCCGCGGCCGTCAACCGCAAAAGCTCACCTGCCATCATTCCTGCTCCACATGCAAAAGGCAGTTGCCGTCCGGGAAACTCCCCCCTCCCACCCGCAGAGATTACCCGAAAATACACTAACCAAACGAAGCGAAAACTACGCAAATGCAGAAGCCATCTTCATACTCACAGAATGATCGAGATCACAATGAAGTGTCGCACGCTAAGGAGGCGTAGTATATGGACAACCTGCACAAACAACACAGCACTGCAGGTGAAACAGCCCACACCATACATGAGACAAAACGGAACCACAACTCTGTGCCAGATCATCAATATCTACGGCCAAGATGAAGCCACAATTCTTTGGTTTGCACGAAATACTCAAGAGTGGCAGGCCAAGACAAGCGCAAGGCGGCATGTCCGACGGAGATCTCTGCGTTCAAAGGCCTTTGCTCAAGGCCTCTATCATTGTCATCATCTGAGGCCAATGCTGATGGCGACCTTCGAGGCGCAGCGAAGGTGGGTACTGCATACGCTTTCCTAGAGGCGTAAAATAAAAGCCAATGGCCTTAGCAAATCAAACATTCTTTTCCAACTACTCAAGTAACATAACATATTCGTTACATGGAATTCAGAAGAAACCATTTAGCTTCAAAATCATTGAAAATAAACGAAATAAATCTACGATTAGAGTTTAATGTAAAGCAAAATCAGTGTCACGTTTGCCTTTTGAAGAAAAGCTTTTTTGTGACTACAAAAAACCACAGCTGCAGTTCCACCCAGCGTCGAAGTTATGGAACTTTCTGAGCATGACTTAAATGCGCAACGTTTGCTATGCAGTTAACCAACAAGAAAGCATGTCCATATACTGCCACGCAACTGTTAGTATCGTGATGTTTACAATAACGGAAGTTCCAGTGATGTGACAGACATGGTCCTGGTGCCTTTAGATAAAAAGACCATCACAGTTTGAGGGATCGCCTTTCGTTGACCATGCATATGGTCCTGCATATGTGTGGTCAGCTGCGCCCACAGAATATAAAGAACAAAATATAGTGACAGCACAGTTCTGACAGGGAAGCCAGCAACCCAACAATACACAAATAATAACCAAGCGCCACAGGCGGAATTAACACTTACACTGAACCATTATGAAGCCACTGGCGTGGGAACAAGCTTGGTTCAGCGTAGAACCAGTAGGGCTGGCACCATCTGCATCTGCACAGCGCACAGACAAGGAATTGTAGCATATATCTGAGCCATACCTCCTCAGGCTGTTCGAGCAGTTACGAAATAACAATAACCTTCTTGGAAGAGTAGCAGCGACTGGGACGACCGACTCTGGACGTACCCCTTGGAAACAGGTTCACCGGAGACAGCAGCTATCATAGGAAGCAGTCCAATGAGCTTTCAGTCGTCACCATTTTCAAAACATTTATGTCAGTTATGCATACAACCCTGCTCGCCTGGTTCTCCAGCCCGGCGCACTGATGCCGAAGTTTCGCTCGGAGATTGTGAACAGTCCATGTCGCTGCTGCATTCGCTTGAGGTGTCTGAAATGGCAACATTATTGCGGAGAGAAAAGAGAATTCAGTACCTTTATAGTAAATAATTTCCAAAGAACTATAGCTTCCACAGCATGCGGTTCACACTGTCATCACTCTAGACAGAAAAATGCTTATCCAATGAAATAAAATTCTGTTTACCACCCTTAATCGTTAGGCACATTAGTTTGATGTCATCAGCAGCTGCGGAGCACCAGTAAATCATTTGCAATTTTCATATGCTATGTTTTACTTTGAAGAGTGCGAAATTCGCCTATCACACAAACAACAATGGCTCGCAAATCAAGTAATGTGCCCCATATTGTTTACAGATTTATGCAGGTCAGCCTATGGCCTACGCAATGAGATGCAACAAGAATGAATTCGTAAGCAATTATCGCAAAAAATAAAAACCTGTACAAACATTGGCTTTCGCTAGCATGAATACTGAGGTAATAGGCAACAACACAAACAATTATTAGTGCATTTCTATAATCGTTCAGTGCATGCTTTGATACATAACACATGAGCACACAATATCTCGAGAAGCTTTTCACCAAGCGTACCTTGCCCAAGTCGGCATAAGATTGCATCCTGATAAGACTGAAGATGAAAAAAGAAGCTCTGCATACAAGAAAGCAAAGTTCTGGAGTACTAAAATTCATCAAACATTTCGGAAGGCTCACCCTTTTTTCCCCCTCACTTCTTTTGAGCTATCAAAGGAAGGACGAGAATGCCCTCTGGACACGACAGGGACCGTTCATGAGACAAGGTTTCACGGTGAATATGAAAGATTCAACTCCCACTTGCTGCAAAACATGTAGAGTCGCCTGGTTTCCGTTGCTGAAGTGGCTAGCGGCATCAAACAGCCTGAACCGGAAGACTGACAGACTCACGTTAAGATCCTTTGGAGCCCTTTGCCATACCAGACTACCGAATATCCCACTTCCATTATCCTTTTTTTTACCGGAAATATCAGGCAAGAGTATTCACACCGTCAGTGTACTTTTTCCGCACCCGTGCCTAGAAATTCGCTTGAGCACCCTTCGCCTACTAAGCTTGTGCCATTAGATTACCACAAGCACAAACCTAATTCTATGCTATGTTGGACATTTGTCACGAACCTCACATACAGTGTACAGTGCATACAAGAGACGTAAAACGAATATTATATATATATACGATATGTATATAATTATATGTGCTCACGTGAAAGCGATACTTCCATTTTCGTTTTCGCATAGCAGGGTGCAGGTAAAAATTTACTGTAATTTTTAAAGCCACAAGACAGATACATAATTCGTTTTGCAAAAGACGCTAGACTGTTTACGGTTACGACAAAAAGGAAAAATTTCATTTTTTCACCAAACCTGACATTTCAAGAGCGGCGAATGCCTTAAAAGTTTGATAACAAAAATTACCGGCAATGCTTGCTCGAGTAGGCAAAGCATCGTGTCGCAGCCTTCCTGACGGCAGATACACAGATGGTTCGAAGTGCCTCGAGCAAATCCTGAGTTCTCGTAGCTGCGACGGCGCCTTCTTCTCCAGGCTGACGTTGCGGCAGAACTGCGCCCACGCTCGGCACCTGGACGTGATGCAACATGCACGTTAGATACAACTGCGCCAAAAGGAATACGCATACTCGAAACGCCAATGCGTCATTATTCCTGTCACTGCTAACTGCAGTAAATTATACTTGCATTACATCTGAACTATGGTAGTAAATGCTCGCGCCAAGCTCTCTGCGCCCCAGAGTGCGGTAACGCTCATCCTCATGCCACGCGGCTAGCTGCTTTTCTAAGCTCAACGAGTGACGAGACTGAAGTGCGTTTAAAATTACCCTGACAGTCATGTATATGTAGGACAGCAATACCAAGGCAGGCAATAACTCCTGCTGAGCGAATCCAGTTAAAGCCTCCTCAAAGCCGCGCACATACACGAGGCTGAGTTTCGATACTCCCAGCTTCGAGGGGATCCTCAAATTGGCTTCATGGTTTTGCAAAACTAAACAATGTCGTACTCAGAGCTGTCAGGTAGCAAACTTTGTTCTAAATGGGCCTCCCGGTCAGTAGCGTGCACGTGGGTGCTCCTGAGAGCCCGGTGTGAAGTTCACGTTGGTGATAGTCAGCTGCATGAAACTCACTATAAATTAGAAAAATGTGGGCCTCTTTCGCACACCTCAGCACTGAAAGTGTGTGCCCTGCAGTGTAGTACATAAATATCCCCGAAAACATGAAGCCAAGTACGCACGAACGGGTTACAGCTATGAAACACGAGCGAACAGCCCGGCGAAACCATATCGAAGCTATCGCGCATACCTAGAGCAGACGACACTGTCAAGAGCTCACCTGTGAAAGTCCAGCGGGAATCGGTGTAGCGTGACACCAATGGTACTATCCACGCTGTCGCAGTGTACCACCGAGCATCGTTTCTTCACATGCCGCAAGCTCATCTTGAAATGAAGCGCTAAGCGCTTCAAAAGGAGAGCGCGAAGCGTGCAAAGACGGAAAAAGACTTCGCACTGGCCGCACGCCGAAGGAAACGACAAAACCGAGAAAACTGCCGCAGCGGTGCAGCGGGGTGCAAATCTTACCGAACCCGCCTTGACCGAACGGTGACAAAGAAGCGACGTGCAAGGACGACGAAAACTTCGCAAAAGGAGCATTTTGAGACCGGCGAGCTAAATTTATACGCTTTACCAGGCGCGCCATCGCAGACAGCTGGCGATAACAAATCGCTTCGTAAGCTCCCGCCACTGTGGCCGGGTTAGCCGGGTATCGAAACAAGGCCTGCAAAGACGCGCTGTAATGCACCCCACACTCATGAATAGGGGGCAGGTCAAGCGTGTTGCAAAAATACAAAATTTGCCAGGTTTTAATAAAATGACTTACCTCTTTCATAAAACAAGGTGCTAATATATTTTTCTTTTCTATTGGCAGATTACATTCCAATTTTGTAGCTTTATCATTTCTTTATATGAGTGTTTTGCCCCCCATCCTCTGGTTGTGCTGCAGTCGCGCTAAACCACTTTTCGGCCCAGCCTTCGCCACCACTTTAAAGCCGCCTTGCTGAAGAGAGCCTGGGGTCTGACTGGAATCGTCACGAATGTCGTCACTTTCTGCCGCTTGCGTACGCGCGTTATTATTGTCGAGAGGGCTTTTTTTCTTTAAGGCGTTCTGCGTCGTCGGACTTATCAGCGATAGAAAATTTCCCTTGGGTGCTGACGCGGATGACAATGCAGTGCGCCGCGGCTTCTATGGGCCAAAGGTTGTCGTGGCCTCTCGCCAGTCTTGGTGAACTGGTATCAAGATCTTGATTTAGACCGGCAGGTTTCGACATGCATGAGCGTGCTCGAGCTGAGGGACGTTTTTCGTTCCTCTTATTTCCTCCGCTTCTAACGAGCGGACTGAAATCATGGGGTGCATTTTGACGTCCCTGCGTGTTATTAAAAAACTTGATTGGTTCTAACTTGCGCACAGTGAAATAAAGCTCTTCAAAGACCAAAGGAGACGTTGCGCATTATCCATACGGCGAGATACGTTCGACCTTCGCGCGTTCCTTTTATTTTCTTGCCTGATTGCTTCTGACGACGCCTATGTGACTAGTTCACCGTCCTAAATGACGCAGAGACTCCCCAGAGCATCTATACTTTCTCCGGCTCAGAACATATGCATAAAGATGGCGGATAAACACAGAGGTCGTGAACCGACGTCCCGGAAGGAAGCTCCGCCTTGAAGGCCGAATCAAGCTTCGGCAGTATAGGGGGCCCGATGACGTAAGTAGAGCGGCAGCTGTGGCTTCCGAAATCAACGTACATCATTGACGGTGACCTATAGCTGACAATAAACTCTTTGGGCTGTCTGTGCGTAAGGCTTGAGCTTGAAGAGAAGGAATCGCCGCCGCATGTAAAGGCAGAACTTGTGAGACACCTTGTCCTTCAGATTTTTCAATGTCGAAAATGTCAGTTACTTGGGCGTCAGCAGGACATGTGTGCGTTCAAAATGGTCAGTGATCGCTGCATAAGGTGGCGACAAATTCGGGCGCCGCCGCAGACAAGCTCACAAAAGCTACATTCGTGCGGGCCAGTCGGCGAGACATCATTGACAGGAACGTCCAGGCTTGCATTGTTAACAGTCCGCCCGAGCACAGGGGTCGTCGAATAATTTCAAGGCGCCTTACTGCATTCGGGCCAATATTATCAGCAACCAAACGTTTGTAGTACAGCGTTCCGAGTGGTGTCATACGATTTCTCCTTGCACATAGCTTACATATGCTAGTCAAATTAGAGGCTAGCTTGCGACACGTATTCGAACCGACGACATATGCACCTTCATTTCCATGCCTTATCGAGATTTGAGAGACACTTACAGCGCCACTTGTTTTCCACATAAGCCAATTTTCTTATCAAAATGTCACTCGGACCTTTCTGGACTCAGCGTTCGGAGGCGCGTATTTTTAATTTCTCAGTGCGCAACCTGCGCTCGCCTTCATAGAAAAAGCGAAGAACGGTTGCTCACAATTTTGGTGCGAATGCAGTCACGAAAACTGACGCCACATTGATGTGACGCCACCGACACCACTACCACAACTATCACGAACGCACCTGGACTTTTACTAGGGCAACAAGTGCTGCTGACGCTGAGGACTCCTGCATCTCTCTACAGCTCTCCTATGCCCGACAATTCTGGAGAAAAGCATTTTTGAGCGCTAAACTGTTAATCCACTGGTCACCGCAGGGCACTCATTGCATTATTTTTTAACGGTCTTGCTATCAAAAGCATTGCCCATCAGAAGAAGAATGGACCGTTATCGTCAATATTCCTTTAACACCAATCTTACCATTTCCCATTTTCAAAACTTTTGTCGATAATATCGGACATGCCATAACGATTTGTGTGTGACAGCGATAATGGTGCATGACTGGCCCTGCTGTAGGGATTCCAATGGTTCAAAAAGGATTTTATCGTTTTCGGAAATGCTATGCTATTCAAAACGTATTATCATGTGCAGGCATCTTTTCGCTACTACTGATTTCCGTCACGTTTTCTCAAACTTGACGTTTAGAAAATTAGTTTTTGTTCACGAACTCCGTCTGCAATAAATTTTTTCCTGCCCGCCTTTTAGCCACAACGCCTGCGCAGATTTCTTTTTTAAGTATCCCGTGCTTTGGTGAACACGCATGATTGACTTGTACTAAAAAATATTAGGCAAAGGTTTAATCCGACAAAACCTAAGTAACCGAAGCGAAAGCTCGAAAGTTTCCTGGTAAAGCTTGTCTAGACCTGGTTGCGTCTCGCTTGGATCACCCTTGACGACTGCTGCCGTTGAATTGTCGAGAGCTGTTGCAATTCGTTGACACCAGCTGAGAGGCAGCGGAGGCTATCAAGACAGCGAGCGCATGGCTCCGGCGTAGCTGCGGTTGAGTGACGTCATGGTTGTCACGTTACTAGGCAGAAGCGAGCGCTCGGTTTAGGCGGCGGGGCTGAGTGACGTCATAGCTATCATGTGGTGTCTCCTCGAACTCGCGCACACGGCGAATTATGACAATATAGCGCCAGTATCTGTCGTTCCCTGAATCCCAAGTTTCCATTTTCTGCAGGTTGACTCATCTAGCTTCTGGCACCACTTCGGACTTGATGCTTGAAAGTGAAGCATTTCTCCCGGGCGTCATTAGTCCTGTTCTTCCTGGTGGCTGTTACCGCACAACGGCCCACCCCGTACGCCTTCTCTACACGACAGCATCCAGCAAACTCCAGCCACTGGACAACCACCCTGACCTGCAACGAGCACTATCAGCGCTACACGCTTTAGAGCTGCCGCGACAACTACACACCTGAAAACCTTTTGCGCACACATATACGCACAACGCAAACTTTCTAACAAGAACACAAAGGTACGCAATGAAGGCCACAATGCAAATTGCGCCAAAGGAATCCGCGCAAACACAGCCACCGTAATCACCTGCCGCAACTCCACCATTCCAGCTGTCGCTACCATGAGGGCACTTGTGTTGATGACGGCACTCGTGATGTTCTTCATGCATCAGTGAAATGTGCCCTTTCAACACATTCGCCAGAGATAAACCATCTGCAGCCATGGGCTAGACACACACAGAAGCTACACCCCTACAATGCACGACTATCAATCAATCAATCAATCAATCATTTTATTCAGACATGAACTTGTATGCACAGTACATGCCCACGAGATGGATGAGACAAAAGGAAGAAGCTGCTGGCATTCTTCCTGACGAGGCCTCACCCCGGGTCACACATCAAAGGCAGAAGGGTGGTTACATTCATTAAAACTCAACAAGCTCTTTAGTTCAATTTTCACAGTAGTTGAAAGTTAATGAAGGCACATAGGATAACAAAGAGAAAAGAAAAAGACCAGTAACGCTACAGTTCGCAACACAATAGAAAATATGACAGGAGTGAGGCTATCACTGTAAACACTACATAGCACAAGTATTTGATGGGTCAGTCGTACGCATAAAAAGCATCTTCATTTTCTTTTTGAAATGACAAGTGGTTTTACAAGTTACAGCTTCGTCAATTATGGAAGGATACACATTGCAAACTGCAGAAATTTGGTTATCAATGTGTTCGGTGCCGTAGTTTGTCCGGGCACGACTGGAAATAAAAGAAGTGACTGGCAGACTATAGCGTATGTTTCTGTTCACGTACTTGTTTCTGAAAGATGTGATGTCCTGCTTTATTTTATGATAAATATGAACAGCAACTGAAAGCTTATAGCACAGTGGGAATGGAAGAACATTGAAGGACTGTAATAAGCAGTCACCTGAGGAAGGATTAGGAGAACATGCGCGCAGAGCTCTTTTTTGTAATGATAATAATCTGGCTGTGTCAGTTTTGTTGCAAGTGCCCCAAATTAAATTGCAATACACCAGTTGTGAATGGATGAGGGCAAAATACAACTGCTTTTTAGCCTGTATGGGCAACAAGTACCTGATGCGATTTATCACACCAATAGATCGAGCTACACGCAAACGGACGTGATTTACATGGTCACCCCAACCTAGGTCACTACGAAAGAATACGCCCAAGAATTTACAAGAATTTACGGATTCAATCAATGTATTGTTGAACTGGAGTTGGATGGGATAGTCTATAGGCTTATTTTTGGGACGGAAAATGATAAACTTTGTTTTCTTAACATTCAATTCCAATCTGTTAACTGCAAGCCACAACATAAATTCATGTAGCCAGGAATTTGAACGACGCTCGAGTTCACGAAGATCTGAACCGGAAAAGAAAACGTTAGGGTCATCTGCGTACAGAGCAATGCTAGAATAAGATAAAATGTTTGCAATATCATTGATGTATAGTATAAAAAGAAGGGGCCCCGGTATGGATCCTTGAGGAACGCCAAATTTGATTAATTCTGCGTCGGATATGGCATCATTTAGTCGCGTGAACTGAGTGCGATTTGACAAATAGCTTTGTAGTAACCTGTGAGGTGTTCCGCGGATACCATATGTGTATAACTTATGAAGTAGTATGTCGTGCTTGATGGAATCGAAGGCTTTGGAGAAGTCAAGGAAGACACCGACAGTGTAGAGCTTATGTTCGATATTATGGATCAGACTGTTTTTTATCTCGAGCAGAGCTGCCTGCGTGGATTTTCCGGGCTGAAATCCGTATTGCTCCTTGGAGATGATATTGTTGGAATGCAGGAATTTGTATACCCTCGTGAAGATCACTCGCTCAGCAACTTTGGAGAACAAAGGCAGTATAGATATCGAACGGTAGTTATTGGGATCATTTTTGTTGCCTGCTTTGAAAATTACTGTAACACGGGCAGACTTCATTTTATCCGGGAACTCTCCTCTAAGAAGCATTTGATTACAAATATGCGCAAGAGGAAGGGCAATAATCTTAGCAGCAGCTTTTATTGCGAGTGCAGTAATGCCGTCTGGGCCAGGAGAGCATGTATTACGAAATGAGTTTATAATGAAAGGAATTTCATATTCAGAAGTTGGGGATAAAAATATTGAATGTTCACAAGCTGGGACCAAAAAGGAATCGACTGATTTTACAGCTAAGGGAAGATTATACGAAGTACAATCTTCTACATTTAAAAAATGGGCATTCAGCTTATTGGCGAGAGAGACACCGCTATACATTACTCCATTGATTTGCATTTCCGAAGGAAGAGCGTGCTGCTTCTTTCCAATGAGTTTATTAATGCTTTGCCACAGTGATCTAGTGTTTTGCATTGATGAAAACTTTAGGCGATAAAAAAGCGACTTTGCCTTTTTTAAGTCAAGGTTTAGTTTATTTCGAAACTTTTTAAATTCCTTAAAATCGTCTTGATTGCGCGTGTCAAGAAATCGTGCAAATAAGGCATTTTTTTGTTTAATACGCTTCAGAAGGTAACCAGAGATCCACTCTTTTCTTGCTTTCCTACATTTCCTGACTTCTACAACTGGAAAGGCTTTGTCGAACGCATCCAGTGTATTCTCAAGGAAGAAGTTATACGCGGCAGATGGGTTTTCTGTTTTTATTACTTCATCCATGCCAGTTTCAGACAGAAGTAAACAAAATTTATCAATGTTCTTTTGGTCAAATGTCTTGCGTATAAAGACAGAAGTATCTGGTACCTTCGCACATGAAAAAAGTGCAAAAAAGGGAAGGTGATCGCTTATTCCCGAAGAGAAAACACCAGAATTGGTATTGCAGGGTGAAAAGTCTGTGAAACATACATCGAGTAAGGTTTCCGATTGACAACTTATTCGAGTGGGCGCATCAATGATGTTGTCACAGCCATAAGGTAACATCATTTCCATTAATCTGATTTGTGTTGGATTAACATTCATGATATCAATATTCAGGTCACCTAGTAATACAACGTGCATTTTTTGTTTACTGGTAAATTCCAAAAAAGGTTCAACAAACTGGAAAAACACATCCACATCACTGTGAGGGGGACGATACACCACCATTATAGCTATATTATAATACCGGATAGTAACAACTTCAAAATTGTCAGTCACCAGTGAATACTTGTTCAGTACGTCAAAATGCAGGCGCCTCTTTATGAACAGGGATACTCCCCCTCCTCGTTTATTTACCCTGAACTGAGATACGTTTTCATACCCTGCCAGGGGGATAACATCCTCCTGACAGCTAAACCAAGTTTCCGTAAACGCTAGGACATCAAATTTGTGCGATAAAATTTCTATTTCGCCTTCGATGTGCTCCATTTTATTTTTCAAACTCTGAGCGTTTAAATGATAGATAGATAAAGACTTATCTACAGAGTAGCTAGCATTAGTGAGCAAGTCCTTAAATGTATTAGTATTGTAGTAGGGCATGGTGACAAAAAGCGGATCTTCGTTTAAAGTGCGTATACGAGATCAGACTACACTAGCTTAGCCAAGTCTTCCTCGCACCCAATCCTGATGGCCTTTGCCCCTGCTTCCTTTCGAACGTAGACCTTCCCTTCCTTTGTCCAGACAAATTCGTACCTTTTTTCTTTGCCGGCGGATTTTGCAAGCCACAGCAGTTTCTTATTCAAGACAGTCAGGTTGTCAACAAAATAGACACCGTCCTTGAGGCCTGCAAGCTTAGCCATCCAGTTTGTTTTTGTCAATCTTTTCGCAAACCTGATCAATACAGGCGGTACAGTGTCTGGTCGAGAGGACAGACGGTGTAATCCCTCAATATCGCTCTCCGTGAGGCAAGGCAAATCGAGCTGATTGGCAAGGTCGTTCACTTTTTCCAGCAAGTTTTCATTTGCTGAGAGGGACAATCCTCGAATTTCCATATTTTGGCAACGGCTGTATCGTTCCATATCATTCAATTCAAGTTTCAACTTTCCAATGTCTTCTGCGTCCTGTTTCTTTTCAATTTCGTCGACCCTCTTGCCAATATCATCGATTTCTTTCTCATGCCTTTCAAACAGACACCAACAACACAACTATCGCGAACGTACCGGTACATGTACAGAGGCAACAAGCGTCGCCATCGAGTTGACGGTCAAGAGTGCAGATATTATTCACGCATCGGCGAAGTGCGCTTTTTAAACACAATCGCTTGAGCGACATCACTTCTGTTCCTCTTGCGGGGCTGCCATGTGCCGCACTGGCCACACGCTACAAAACTACGCGCGCATTAATCGGCACAACACCATCTAACAGCAACCTAGCTACCCCCTCCAAAAGACAGCTGCACAGTAGAGCTTCCATGACGACTGGAATCAGAACCCCACCTTCTGATTGTAGTCGTCAGCAACACGTGTTTGGATTCTTCATTTGATGATTAAAATTTTCATAACTCCTGGTTATCTAAAGAAATTACACGGAAATGACACAGAAATCGCGCTTTGCACAACGTGGTGGTGGTGAGGTATGTGCGCTGCATGCGTTGGCGTGACAACGTAGTGGCAAAAACGTGGCACTGGAGCAATATAGCCCGCCGCCTTTCATTGACGTTGGCAACATTGTCTACGTTAATTTTGAAGCGAAAGCTTCACTACGCTGCCTCATAATGATTTCACGGTGCTTGCGGTTTTGACCTTCAAATGAGCCGGATGTCAAAGGTCAATGTAAAAGGTTAAGGTCTAAGGTAATGAGATTATGACGTGGACAGCTCAGTCACGCATTAAGCTGCGCGACAGTAGTGACATATGTGCGCTGCATGGGTTGGCATTCGCAACATTGCAGCAGAAACGCGGCACTGAAGCAGAAGCGGCACCTGTGGTGGCTAAGCGGTTAAGGCGCTCGAAGTACCTAAACACCTCACAGGATATACCCATTCAAGATGGGCATCCACACAGTATGGACACTGTACCCTCTTTCGCGCAAGGGAACGGCCTTGCGTATTCACCGGCTAAATCAGAACGAAACCTACTACCTGCGAAACACTGCTGCACAGAAGAGCTGTCATAACCACTACAATAAGAACACCACCTTTTCACTGTAGTCATCAGCAACACGCGTATCATTCCCGCTGTCGCGGTGCTGGCAGCCTATACATCCCACGTACAATTAAACACCACCGCCAGCAAGCAGCTCCTGTAACTCACACCCACCCAACTGCAGCAGTCGATCTCAGCCTCACAGGCAGCACCCGACCCTTGAGAACCCATTGAGTTGCCCATTCACAACAAAGAAGCGATCCGCTGGTGACGCGGAACGGCGCACCACCTAGGCGGCTGGTGAGGCGCATTGTCACAATGTCGCAGGGGCATGACAGAAGCCGACCTGTGCAGGATCATACAATCATGCATGAGAACTCGAATCAAGTACCCTTTTCCATACTATCGTCTGCGTCGCAGGGCCGAAGAGGCACTTAATGGCATCATTAAAACAGCATACAATGCGGCCGTTGGCCTGCCGGTATAGGCCAACTGAGATTGATTGCTGTAGTTGGTATTTTTTAACACGCTCGTTGAGCTAATCGGAGCCCATAAGCCAGCACAAGTTACCCGCTTCTCGCTCACTGCTGCGGGAGGTGTAATTCCGGACAAACTTCACATACACTCCGCTGAGGAGGTATGTGCAACATCATATTTATCAGTCGACATTACTATAGTAGACTAGTTGTTAAGCCAGTAGCCAAGAAAATGCTGCCAGGCAGACATGACGCCCGCAGGAAAGCAAGGGCGCCGGCCTTTGTGAAACAGCACAAGAACGAACCACGAGCAGTGTACGTGGATGCAGCTCAACACATGAAAAGCGGAACATACCTGGCATGTATGGCCACTCCAAGTCAGCCCGCGTTAACGACACAACCTTTCACGCTAGCTCAATACGCGAAGCAGAGAAAGTAGCTATCGCACTGGCCATCGCGGATCCATTCAAAATATCGCCAAAAAGCTGTAAGTGCGCTCGCAATGCGAATTCTGCGCAACCGAACTCTCGATCACATCAATGTGGTATGGGTTCTGGCTCACGCTGGTAACTCCGGAAAAGAGGGGGTCGACCATCTAGCCTGAGGTTTTAACCAACCGGGGGAAAGGAGACCTCTCGGGAACGAACGCCCCCGCCTACGTGCCTCGCTCGTACGCGGAGATTACAAACTTTTATCGCGAGCAAGCCTCCGCCGCAGGTGGCTCAGTAGTTAGTGCGCTAGGCTACAGATCCGGAGTTCCCGGGTTCGAACCCGATCGCGGCGGCTGCGTTTCGATGGAGGCGAAACGCTAAGTCGCCCGTGTGCTGTGCGATTACTTTCTTCTTTCACTCCCCCTTCATCACTTCTCTTATGGCGCGGTTCAAGCGTCCGCCGATATTTGAGACAGATACTGCGCTGATTCATTTCTTCAAAAACCAATTTTCATATTTTTTCATCGTGTGCTTAGATGCACCCCTCACCCCGACTTGGACAGGGCGCAAGCCACGACAATCTGACGCCTACAAACAAAAGCAATTCTTAGCCCCTACCGATTATAATTAATCACAAATGATGAATATGGCCCCACATGCCCGTACTGCAGTGACGGGACACACGACACCCAAGACCATGTATTATGGGAATGCACCAGCAAACCCTCTCCGACGACACTCTGCGCCTCACCACACGAGCTCAAGAGGTCGCCCCCGACTAAAGGCCACCCTACACTCGCCCCAACTAATCCCTTCCATTTTGTGGCAGTAAAGTTGTAACCGCCCACCACCTTCCCTGACAGCGCGGTTCGGGTGTCCACCGAGATAAGGGAGACAGTTACTGCGTCATTTCCTTTCCTGAAAACCAGTTTTCATTTCAAAAAGTCGAATAAATAAAAATTACGAAGCAAGGTATAGCCTTGGTCAGGATGTTCCGGCTTCGCGCGTCTCCCTCAAATCCTCTCTGTTCGCACGTGCCTGCGATTGTTTCTCAGCACGAGCCAGTGGGCACGGCAGACCTTCCATTCTTCCTCAAGTCACGAGAACAAAAGAGTGTTCTAGGCGGCAGCGATGCGAGGTGGCTCTTGGGTTAGTCGTTCGTTCCCGGCGCCTACCGATCAGGCGTTGAGACCACCGGTTTCCGTTCCGGCTCGTAGTCGACGAAGCTCTGCATCCTCGGAACTAAACTATCACAAGGGAACGCGACTCAAATATCCGCCACCCCATAAAAGCCTACACCAAAAAGAAGCAGTCGGCCGGAGGTTGCTGCAAACGGGGACATTCCCCAACCTAAATACCTAAGCAAAATCTACCCCACGCAATACAGCAACAAACACCCATCGTGTGGAGAAAAACCCACGTTGATGCACATAACCTGCATCTGTCAGAAAAACAAGGATCTAGCTGTAATAAATAAAAACCCGAGTTCGGAGCACTGGGAGTGGATGCTCTCCAGCGAGGAACCGGCCATTCAGCGCGGATAGGTGCGGAGAGCCTACCTGGCGGCATACCTCAGTGGAGCCCTGGACCAGGGGCCCCAACCCTCTTAAGACGAACTGAAGCAACTCATCGAAAGATGAAGAAGCCAGCCCAAGACCGCTAATTACACATCTTACTAAATATAAATAGTTTTTCCTCCTCCTCCTCGGAACTAGGCTCCTGTGTCGATGCCTCATAGACGCCGACTCGATGACCTTACTTAACACTCACCGGTATCACCAGAAAGATGGATCCGATCTACCAGTTACCCGCCACGGTGGCTCAGTGGTTAGGTCGCTCGGCTACTGATCCTGTGTTCCCAGGTTCAAACCCGACCGCGGCGGCTGCGTTTTTATGGAGGCAAAACGCTAAGGTGCACATGTTCTGTGCCATGTCAGTGCACGTTAATCTCCAGGTGGTCGAAATTATTCCGGAGCCCTCCCCTACGAGGTCTCAGGCACCACTTTCTTCCTTTCTTCTTTCTCTACCTCCTTTATCCCTTCCCTTACGGCGCGGTTCAGGTGTCCAAAGATATATGAGACAGCTGTTGCGCCATTTCCTTTTTCAAAAAACCAATTATAATTATTATTATAATTTACCAGTGCTGAGCGAGTGCTGAAGTGGCACTATTCATTTGCCATCTCTCTCCAAGCCGTCGACAATGACACGAGACTTGTTATCATAATATGGCACATGCCCACATAGGGTGATTGGTCAAGAATGGGGGGGGGAAGGGCACAGAGAGTGTTTGAGGTAAATAATTCCGGACTAAATTAAAATTAATGGTGAGGACGGAAGAAGTTAACAAAAAGGAACAACGAAATGAAACGGGAAATGCAGAACGCACGCAGGAGATCGGGACTGATGTTTATAGCCGAGCAGTTAAATGATAATGATAATTGTAAGAATAAAAATACTATTGAAAAAATTTTTAAAAATTAACAAGGTAGCTGTCTTGATTCCATTACAAAATTTTGCACGGCAGTAAAAACAATAATGGCTGCATTTGGGCGAGTTGGTTTTCCATTCTGAACGTAAAAGCGCAAAAAACACAAGGACACAGGACGAAGCGCTCGTGTTGTCTGCCTTAGTCTGTGTCCTTGTGTTTTTTGCGCCTTTACGTTCAGAAAGTAAAAACAGACTTGTGGCTGTACCCAAGTATGGTGGCTCCAAACGAAATAAGACTGGGCTGCTCAAACAAACGGCAAGCTGTTGTGGAGGTTTCTCTAGAAACCATCTTCGCATCATAGTGTACCGGCGACAAAACAACAAAATATGGTAAGCGCCAATCCAGACCTGTGCAAATAAAAATTTAAGGGTGTTATCCGGCAGCGGAGCCTTGATACAGATACCTCAACCTGTCGTGAATGGCAGGATTGCCTGCTCCACGTATACCTCAAGTGCAGGCAATCATAAGACCTTAAAAGAGATCCAGTTGTCGTTCTTAACAAATTTTGTCGCCGGAACCTCGCTGCTGTAATTTATGCTGCAGCCGGAATGAAAGGTAGCACGGGGCCATTAAGGGACGCCTTTGCCGGGCAGTCCGCAACTTGATTGGCTGTCACAGCGCTATGACCTGGCACCCATATCATGTGAACAAGGCTCACATGTGGACAAGGCTCACATGAGACTTACCCGTCTTCTCCAAGAAATGCGTGGACAATTTCTCTTACCAGGTAAGCAAGTTTTGTGAACTGTTCAGTTAAAAGAATTGACAACTGGCTAATACTCATTAAGAACTTTGTTTTGCTTTAGTTTATGGGAGTAATGCCCCAAAGCGACGCAGTCTATGAGCGACGCCGTAGTGAAAGGCTCCAGATAATTTGGACCACCTGGGGTTCTTTAACGTGCACAGACATCGCCAGATGACAGGCCTCTAGAATTTCGCCTCTAACGCAATTCGACCGCCGATGTCCGAATCAATCCCGCGTCTTTCGGGTCACTCTATATTCGATGTCTCATGAGTGTTTTGCGTGGTGTACCGGTGTCCAGGGTTTCGTCTGCTTATAGCACACCCCTACAAACACGACTCCAAACCAGGCCTTTCTTAAATACCGTCATAATAGAACACATGGACCCTATATTCGTGGGCAGGTTCAAATTCTGCGGGCAGTATGCTGACCACATTTGTGGGCCTGCCAGTACAGTGCACATACAGCCGTGATAAGTCAGTCAACAAGAGAGGTCTGCGAGGCGACCCTGTCCAGCTCGTGCCTGGATGCCCACGAGCCCTGGAGTAGACAGCACGGGCAGCAGCGCGGCCAATGGGGTCCTGGAATAGGAACTGCCACCGAGCGCAACAACTATCCCCACCTTTCATTCCCAATTTAATACAGTGCAACAATTAAGGTTTTCTCCTCCCTTCCCTGACAACGTGGTTCAGGTGCCCGCCGATATGAGACAGATACTGCGCATACATGCCGCGGTGGCTGAGTGGGTAGCGTGCTAGGCTGCTGATCCGGAGTTCCTAAGGTACCCGTGTGCTGTATAATGTCAGTGGATGTTAAAGATCGCCAGGTGGTCGAAATTATTCAGAGTTCTCCGGTACCGCACCTCTTTTTTCCTTTCTTCATTCGCTCCCTCCGTTATCCCTTTACGGCACAATTCAGGTGTCCGTCAATATGTGAGAGAGATACTGCAATATTCCCTTTCCTCAAAACGAATTTTCATTTTCATACTGCACCATTTCTATTCTCCAAAATAATAATTGCTGGTTTTTTGGGGGGAAAGGAAATGGCGCAGTATCTGTCTAATATATCGTTGGACACCTGAACCGCGTCGTAAGGGAAGGGATAAGGGAGGGAGTGAGAGAGGAAAGGAAGAAGAAGGTGCCGTAGTCGAGGGCTCCGGAATAATTTCGACCACCTGGGGATCTTTAACGTGCACTGACATCGCACACCACATAGGCGCCTTAGCGTTTTTCCCCCTTAAAACGCAGCCGCCGCGGTCAGGTTCGAACCCGGGAACTCCGGATCTCTAGTCGAGCGCCCTAACCACTGAGCCACCGCGGCGAGTCATTGAATTCAATTGAATTGGTTTTGGGGGAAAGGAAATGGCGCAGTATCTGTCTCATATATCGTTGGACACCTGAACCGCGCCGTAAGGGAAGGGCTAAAGGAGGGAGTGAGAGAAGAAAGGAAGAAATAGGTGCCGTAGTGGAGGGCTCCGAATAATTTCGACCACCTGGGGATCTTTAATGTGCACTGACATCGCACAGCACACGGGCGCCTTAGCGTTTTTCTTCCATAAAAACAGCAGCCGCCGCGGTCGGGTTCGAACCCGGGAACTCAGGATCAGTAGCCGAGCGCCCTAACCACTGAGCCGCCGCGGCGGGTGAGTCATTCCCCAAAAACCAATTTTCATATTTTTTCGAACACCCGCCGCGGTGGTTCAGTGGCTAAGGCGCTCGACTACTGATCCGGAGTTCCCGGGTTCGACTCGACCGCGGCGGGCTGCGTTTTTATGGAGAAAAATCGCTCAGGCGTGAGCTGTGCGGAGCCCTCTTTTACTGCCCCTCTTTCGTTCTTTCACATCCACCTTCCTCACTTCCCTTACGGCGTGGTTCGGGTGTCCACAGAGATGTGAGACAATTACTGCACCGTTTCCTTTCCTCAAAAGTTAGCTGCCGTTTAATTGGCTTTTGGGGAAGCAAATGGTGCAGTATCTGTCTCACACATCAGTAGACACCGGAACTGCTCCGTAAGGTGGATATAGAGGGAGTAAAAGAAGAAAGACGTGACGTAGTGGAGGGCTCCGGTATAATTTAGACTACCTAGGTATCTTTAACGTGCACTGCTGAACCTAGTTAGAGAGCGAAAGCGGGGGTGTATCTGACAAGCAGACGCCGCTTGGCGTCAATAACGTTGAGTGCGTTCCACCCACTTGATAGGCAGCGCACTCACCCAGCCAACCCTCGAAGGTGGCAGTTAATAATAATAATAATTGGTTTTTGGGGAAAGGAAATGTCGCAGTATCTGTCTCATATATCGTTGGACACCTGAACCGCGCCGTAAGGGAAGGGATAAGGGAGCGAGTGAAAGAAAGGTGGCAGTTAATGGTTGATCGCTAGAGGTTGCTCGCCCAACGAGCGCTGCGGCCTATTGCTGCAGTGCCACGTGTCTGCCACAACGTTGTCGGCCGTACGCCTGCAGCCCACATCTCTCTCTCAACACCGCCATGTACCTGGTGGTAGTGGTTTTATTAAAATATAATAGTAAAAAGGAAGGAAAAGATTTTTGCTAGCCCCGGCATCTGCCATCGATACTGAAGCACCTGAGCTGGTGCACCGGAAATAAAGAATAGCAGGCAGAATGGAGAAATGAAATGAAAGAGGTGAGGGGACAGGTAGAGAGGATAGGGGGGAGAAGTAATATGTACAAACTGTTTACACAATAAGAAATGTGTGCAGGTTGTGCGCGTGATTAGTTCATTTTAGAAGAATTAAATCACACACACGCACAGTACTGTGTTGGTTACGACTTGAGTGGGGCGTCCAGTTATTAATCGTTCAAGGTAGAACTCGCGGAGCGTTCGGTCACTGCGTGTAAATACCTGACGGAGTACAAACGGGAAGTCAAGCCCGGGTGTTCGAGGAATGCCCAGAGGCTCACCATAGTTCGCTCACGAGTGCGCGCACTGCCCTGCGGCCACAATAGCGCCTTCATGGAGTCTGGTAGTATGCCCTGCGCACTATATGCCGCGAGCATATCGCGACGAGCATCGGCGAACGCGGTACAGTGAAGGAGTACCTCAAAACGCGATTGAAGCGTCCACTGGACCCAGGGAGCCAGTTATGCTCTTTTCCTTTCCTAAAAAAAATCGGTCTAGAAGATTTTCAACGCCAACGCCAATGAAGACATTGAACGCCGATGGCCTATAGAAAAAGGCGAACGCTCGCTTTCGGCGGTGGCGGCGGCTGAGTTACGACATAGCGTTCACGCGGTTTCTCTTCAGTACAAGCTCAAACGCTTGCACACTGCTCGTATTGCGCACTCAGCGAAGAACCTACGGTGCGGAGCAAAGCTCTCGCTTTGAAAAGTGTAGTAGTAAGAGGTCGTCGGTGTGGCCTTCAACTAGCGTCACCGTGGCGGCCGTCATGGACAGAGAATTCCGCAAGGACCTGTTCGCTCGGCAAGACACTGCTCTCCGGAACTCCGTTTTGGTCACCCGAGCTGCTCAATTTGTGATCGGCGACCGACGCGACAGGTAAGCGCAACGCACGTATGTGGCTCCCTAGAGGGACGTAACCAGTCGCATTGACTATCAGGTGCCAGTGCCGCACAGAGCAACATCAAAGCATCTGCTATTGTCAATGCTTAACGCGACATTATTGGCGGCTTCGACAGATAAATGAAGCAAGGGTGAGGATGTTGGACGTCGTTACGGGTCTTCCAATGCACTTTACAAATAGAAGGTGTATCCCATCTTTGTATCTTCCTAATTTTCTAAAGCATGGTCAATGAATTAGAGAGGCAGAGCACTACGGTGGGTGTGAAATTAACATGCAAAAAAAACCAAAATAATGTCCAACAGCATAGCAAGAGAGCAGCAGTTCACAAATGGCTGCGAATTGCTGGAAGTGGTCAGGGAATACGTTCCTTAGGGTAGGTAAAGTGACCGCCAATCTTGACCCTGAGAGGGAAATAACTAGAAGAATAAGAATGGCGTGGAGCCCATATGACAGGTTCTCTCAAATCATGAATGACAGTTTAGCAACCTCCCTCAAGAGAAAAGTATACAACAGCTTTATCTTACCGGCGATCAGCCACGAGGCAGAAACATGGAGGCTAAGGAAAAGGGTTCACCTTACGTAATAACGACGTAGCGAGCTATGGAAAGAAAAATGGTAGGTGTAACGTTGAGAGACCGGAAGCGGCCGGAGCAGTTGAGGGAACAAACGCGGGTTAATGACATATTAGTTGCAGTCAAAAGGAAGGAATTGGCTTGGGCGGGGCATGTAATGCGAAGTCAAGATAAGCGCTGGTCCTTAAGCGTAACGAAGTAAATTCCAAGAGAACGCATGCGCATTAGGGGGCGGCAAAAAATTTAAATGGGCGGATGAGATAAAGAAGTTAGCGGGGAAATGGAGGCCGCAACTGGCAAAGGACAGGGTTAATTTGAGAGACATGCGAGAGACAATTGCCCTGCAGTGGGCGTGCTTATGCTGATTATGATGATGGATTCTGATACATTATATTGATTTTGGCATACGTTCACGCCCCCAAATGTCCATGCATTGAAGCTCCACATTGAGGGATGAGAGTTTGTATTAGCAAAACAATTGTTCAATGCTATTTCGAATTGTCATCGCTGGCGACCGCACCGAAGAGCATCTTTGCAGGGAAAGCAGTTACTGTTGTCAGTTTCCAACGCGTAGTGACCAGCGGATTCTTGATAGGAAATCTCCAAATGACAACAAACGTGCCTCAAAGAAGTGCCCTACTAATCTGCCGCTCTCAGTTCTGAAGAGCCGAAGAGCACTCTGTAGCACTGACGCCTATGATGACCGCAGGTACGGTCCCGAGGCCTTGGAACGAGCTCGTGGCCACGTCGCTTTGCCAGGGCGTGTCTCCGAGCTGGCTTCAGTGAGCGACGCCGAGGCGACCTGCATGATTCGGGCTGCTGCCGCGGGCTTTCGTGGCTTTCACGATTTCATGCGGGTGGCCGGCGTGGTCCAGCAGCGCGTGGTCTGCTTTCCTCGCGAGGACTGCCGCCCGCAGCTGGACACCGCTAAGGCGTCCGTGGGCTGTGCGATGTCAGTGCACGTTAAAGATCCCCAGGTGGTCGAAATTATTCCGGAGCCCTCCACTACGGCACCTCTTTCTTCCTTTCTTCTCTCACTCCCTCCCTATCCCTTCCCTTACGGCGCGGTTCAGGTGTCCCACAATATATGAAACAGATACTGCGTCATTTCCTTTCCCCCCAAAACCAATTAAAAAATAAAAAATCTTTATCCTGCACTGACATGGCACTGCACAAAAGCGCCTTTGCTTTTCTCCTCCTATAGGAAAACACGACCGGCGCGGTTGGGTTCGAACCCGGGAACTCCGGATCAGTAGCCGAGCGCCCTAACCACTGAGCCACCGCTGCGGTTCTAATATACATTTTAGTACACCTGAACCCTGCCGTAAGAAGAGGGGCTCCGGAATAATTTCGACCACCTGGGGATCTTTAACCTGCACTGACATCGCCCGGGCCCGTCAGAAATTTGGTATTAAAAATAAATATTTAATTTAGGGGGAAAGGAAATGACGCAGTATCTGTCTCATATATCGTTGGACACCTGAACCGCACTGTAAGGGAAGGGATAAAGGATGGAGTGAAAGAAGAAAGGAAGAAGACGTGCCGTAGTGGAGGTCTCCGGTATAATTTCGTCCACCTGGGGATCTTTAACGTGCACTGACATCGCACAGCACACGGGCGCCTTAGCGTTTTTCCTCCATAAAAACGCAGCCGCCGCGGTCGGGTTCGAATCTGGGAACTCCGGATCAGTAGTCGAGCGACCTAACCACTGAGCCACTGCGGCGGGTCAGCCCGTGTGTGTGCAAACGCTGGTTTGTGCACGTGCACCGCATTCGTGTATTATAAAGGAAGAGGAGGTGGGCTCGCGACTACAGTTTTTTGGCATCCTGCGTAGGCTTTGTAGTGCTTGCTCAGGCATGAGAAAGCATACACTTCTGATGATTTATAAAATGGTGGTGGTGAAAAACATTTATAAGCAATAAATTTTTTACAGAAAGGTGATTGGGGTAGGACCCTATTGGCCCTTTCCCCTCACAGTACTAGGTGGAGCCCCTATTCCGGGGCCCCATTGGCAAGCAACGCCGCCCGCGTCCGTTGAACCAAGGCCTTTTGGCTCTTCAGGTCTTGACAGCCGAGCAGGGCCGCCTCCCAGTCCTCTCTGGTGGGGTTGGGGTTGGGGGGGATAGATGGGTTAGATTGACACGCCCAAACCATGTGGAAGGTGTCAGACACCTCCCCACAGAACTGGCACGTGCCATCAAAGGATGTATTGAAGTGTTTAAGCACCGCCGGGCACAGTACAGTGTTAGTGAGAATTTTGATGAGGAGGCGCTCGTCAGCGCGATCCAGACCCTTACAAGGGGCCGGGTAGCGCCGGTGCTCCTCCTTGTAGTAATCGGTGATTTGTTTGAATGTAATGGCCAGATTGTCTGATTGGGAGTACCCTTCCCCGCCCAATTTCGGAGTTCGGGTGTGTTTTATTCTCGGGAGCTCCTGCCTATAAACTTCGCCCTCTTGTGCTGTTGGAGCGTGAGGCGTTGTGCCTTTGTCTTGGGCTTCCAAAATATGTCGCCAAGGCTGTTCTGCACCTTGAGGCGCGAATTCCATCGTTATCAGCTAGGTTTCGCCTCTTAACAGTTCAAACATTTTTAAAATTGTGCGACTCAACTCTTCACGCTTCCAGTATAATATTTCTTAGTCAACCTTCTGCCTTTTTTAGTGCAGCCTGGTCTCGTTTTCATACCCCGCAGATATGTTACGTGCAGTCCCTCCTTGATCCCATAAATATTAATTTTACAGATGTCCGCCAGTTGTATAACAACTCATCTGTCCAGATCGAATTCGATGACATTTTCCCATCGAATGCAAAGCGGCAGCCCTTCCCGCTTCTTGAGGGTCTGTTGAAGGACCACCTAAGGTCCTTTCCCTTTCTTGCTCTTATTGCTACCGATGCCTCGCAGGATAGCGAGAAGGCAGGTGTGGGAATTTGTTCGCCTTCACTGGACTGGTCTGTTTCTCTCCATCTTCCTGACTTCACTCCCATTTTTCTGGCTGAATTATTAGCAGTAATTTTAGCCTTACGAAAATTAGAAACTACCGTTTCCCAGGTTGTGGTTATGACAGACTCTCTGCCCATTTGCTCTTCCCTATCCTCACCCACTGAGTCTCGGGCATTACGCCTCTTTTCGTTCCTGATTCCGCTCCATCTAAATTCGGTAAGGTTGCTTTCGGTACCAGGTCACATGGGTTTTCATTTAATGAGGTTGCAGATTCCTTAGCTAGAGCCTCTCTCTGCGGCCCAATTGTTGCTGTCCTACCAACGTGTGCATATACAGCTACGGTGAGGTTTCGCCGCTACACAATATTTCAGGAATTTGCTGCCTCGACTCTTACATCATCTCCCGAATATCAGCATCTTCTGCATCCTTGGAGTAGCAAAGACTGGCGCTCACGCAGACTAGAGCTCTCTTTCACGCGCTTGCGTTGCCGGGTTCCACTTCAAAATTTCTACCTTCACAGAACTGGCCTGGCGGCTTCCCCACTGAGCCCTTTTTGTGCCGAACCTGAGACAATAGATCATTTCCTGCTGTTCTGCCGCCGCTTCTCTCATTTGAGGAAGTGTCTTTTGCAAATTCCATTTCATCAACTGGGCTTGCCTGTGTCTTCCGCGGTTGTTCTTTCAATTGGCGCTTCTTTGCTTGGACGAAGCGACAGGTGTGTGCGCTCTGCTGTGCAAAATTTTCTTCAAGAAATGCAGCGCCTCCCATTCTAATTTCTTCTTCCCGCTCTCAGTCAGTACGACATTGGAACATTACAGGCATTGTATACTAATGTGCACATTAAGCCATTGTCCCGTCTTCGATCTCCAAGTTAATAGGACCCCTGTCCTTCCGTCTTCCAATCTATCAGGCTACATCCTATTACCACTCCTTTTTCCGTCAAAACTTTCCTGTATCCAACAATTAACCGCCTGTGTCTTGGCCACTCCCCTGTAGTGGGTATGTGCCAGCAACGTCTGATTCCTTCCTTCCTTCCTAAGCAACTACGCGCCATCTTGCAACACTAGAAGCGAATGTCCGGACCCCGTAGAGTTTCTGTTACGGGTCCAATAGGACTTATTTTTGGAAATGTGGCGGAGAGTTTGAAGGATGCTTCAATCCCGCCATCGGTTGGCCCGGTATTGCACTGCCTCCGGGATCGGCCTTGTCTTTAGCGCGTCTTTACTATCCTGTCTTTCTATCCCATCTTTCAACTCTCCTACTATCTGCACGTGGTAGCGATTGTGGCTCGGCTTGAGCCAGTGGGCAGGCCTGTGCACTTTACTTTTCTTTCTTCCTGTCAACAACTTCTCGCAACCACTATTCGAACATGGGGCAAGCCCGAGGCATGTGCGAGATCGACGCCGGTTCTTGGCAAGCATTGGTTTTGTTCATGGTTCAGTTGTTGATGGGCTTCAAACTATTAAGGTGGTCGATATTCTTCGCTGCAGTGTTCTGCATTCGACTTCATCTCATCGATGGACAACGGGAGTACCCACATTCACGTCTTCCCGCATAGCACACAGGGTAGGGACGGTAGCGATTGGCGGTGACGACCACAGAAAGGTGAGTGCTGGAATTTATCACGAAGCTTCGCTTGATTTTTAGAGTGCGTGTCCAGTTCCGAGGGCTATTCTAAGGACCCTTGTTCTGGAAACGTAGTTGCTGTTGGCCAGTATGGTGTTGCTGAGGTTCAAGAGATCGACACAAAGCCCTAGTCGTCTATTGCTGAACCATTTCTACTGATGACGCCCGGAAATAGCTTGGTTTTATAGCGTTTAACGTCCCAAAGTAGTTTAGGCTACGAGGAACCCCGTAGTAGAGGGTTCCGGAAATTTCGACCCCCTGGAGTTCAATAGCATGCACGGACATCGCAAAGCACATCGGCCTCTGGCTTTTTGCCTCTATCAAAATTCGATCGCCGCGGCCATAATCGAACCCGCAGTTTTCGGGTTCACAGCCGAGCAGTTTCGTGGTGGTGGTAGTGATTTTTTTATTAAAATAATAGTAAAAAGGAAGAAAAGATTTTTAGCAGCCCCGGCATCTGGCATCGATACTGAAGCACCTGAGCTGGAGGAAGAAAAAAAAGGTGAGGGGACAGGAAGAGAGGATAGGGGGAGAAGTAATACATACAAACTAGTTACACAATAAGAAATGCGTCCAGGTTGTGCGCGTGATTAGTTCATGTTGAAGGAATTAAAACACACGCGCAAATCACTGTGTTGGCTACAACTGGAGTGGGGCGTCCAGTTATTAATCGTTCAATTAAAACTCGCGGAGCGTTCGGACACGGCGTGTAACAACCCGGCGGAGATCAGACGGGTCGTCCAGCCTGTGTGCTCCAGGAATGCACAGAGGCTCAGCAAGGTTCGCACACGAGTGCTCTCACTGCCCTTCGGCCACAATAGCGTCTTGAGGGAGTCTAGTAGTATGCCCAGTGCCCTATAGGCCGCAAGCATATCGCAACGAGCATCGGCGAACGCGGCACAGTGAAGGAGCGGGTGTTCTAGTGTTTCCACTGCACCGCAGCCGTCACACACATCACTCGTCGCAATTCCGTGACGCCCCCGTCATTCCCCGGGCCACACGCAGCCAATGCGCTCGCAGAAGATAAGTTTTCGAAAGCCGGTGATACTTTCAATGCGCTCACCTCCTGCGTTGCGTGGGTCTGGGTGCTGCTTTCGGAGGTAGTCGTGGATGGTCGCACACACGTCCTCCAGCGCCTGGGGCAGATCGCTGCAAGGTAGTTGATGCGGAGCGGTCGCAAAGTCGTCAGCTTCTTTGCTGCCGGTTAATGCACAGTGACCGGGCACCCACTATGTACACACGGCGCATCCTCTCTGCGCGAGGCGCTCGATGCGCAAGCGAATTTCCCGCAGTAGTGGGGTACCACGCCAGTTAGATTGCAGGCGGCTGAGGGCGGCGCGGGAGTCGCACAGCAGAGCACTCATCGGCGGCGGAGGGCCGTGGGTGAGCAGCAGGTCCAGCCCGAGCCGGATCCCCATCAGCTCCACCGTGGCGGAGGAGCCCCGGAAGGTTGCGTGTTGCTGGCTGTGTATTCGCATGACGGGGATGGTAGCCGCCGCTGCAGGGGAGAACTGTCGCGGGCCACTGACCGGTCGGTGTACACGAAGAGATGGTCCTGGAGCTCCTCGTGCATGACGGCTCTGGCCAGCTGCTGCACACCATAGAGGGGTGTGCTCCGCTTTCCCGCGATGACGACGATCTCTCGCTGTACCTCCGAGGCAGCAGGTCAGAACGCGCAGGAGCCTAGGGAGGTGGGCCTTGTGTCAATTGCTCATACTCGAGCAGCGCCGCGCCCATTCGTCAGCGCAGGTGCGAGCGCATATGCTGCAGCAGCGAGGCGCCGTCCGGTGCGCGGTGAAGCCGGTCGATGTGATTCAGTGCCCTGCGCGCTGCCTGGAGCTAAAGTGGCCACGCTCCTGCCTTGGCTAAGGTTGCGGCGCACTGCGAGTTTTTGGGCAGGCCTAGGCACACGCGCAGGGACTTGCGGTGCTGGAGCTCGACTTTCTTTCAGCACGGCTTGCGCACCGTGACGAGCGGCAGTGCTTAGAGCACCGCCCCCAAAGCTGCGGCATTGTATAGCCGCAGCACAGCTTCCTGGGAGGAGCCCTGGCCTCGAGCGGTGAGCTTGCGCTCGGCGGCGGTGATCCTCTTCATCCGCAGTCGGGCCTTGGTTGCCGCGGGGCGGAAGAAAAGGCGCCAGTCGATGTCCCGGCCAAGGTACCGCACCGATTTACGCCAAGGAATCGGAGTCCAGTCTATTGACAGTGGCGCAAGTTGCGCACGCGTGCGCGAAACGCAGGCCATGGCCTACGATAGGTCCGCGCAAGCTGGCATCGATTGCGGTCAGAGCTCTCTGAGGGCACCCCCGCACGCGGAGCGCCTCGCGCGGTGGTCTCCGGCACCACATAGCTATGTCGTCTGCATATATAGGCGTGTACACACGGTGTCGGCCGCTAGTGGGGAGGGAGGCCGGCACCAACGACATGGCCACATTAAACAGAAATGGTGATAAGACAGAGCCATGTGGCGCGCCCATGACCACTGGGCAAGGCTTGCCAAGCTTACACCCTACTCGTACGCGCATGGTGCGCCCGCTCAGGAAGCCGTGAGCCCCCTCAAGCGGTGTCGGGCTACTCCCCTGTCCTCGTTTCTCCCGCTCCCCTCCCTACTTCTATCGGCACGCCGGCAGTGGGTGTGGTGGTTGATCCACCAGTAGACTAGACACGCTCGTGCCTTCCCCTTTCCACTTCTGCTCAACCCCTAACTCCCCCGCGACGAATATTCGAACACGGGGAAAGCGCGAGGCACCTGCGGGAGCAACGCCGGTCCTTGGCGAGCGTTGGTTCTTTTGTTCGTGGTTCAGTCGGCGATGAACTTCAAACTTCCCTGTTTGGATCTGCACCAAACCATAGTCAATCCCCCACCGTGGGTATGTGCCATCATCTTTCAGGCAACAACAACAACAACAACTAAGGTGGTCGATGCTCTGCGCTGCAGCGTTCGCCGTTCGACTTCATCTGATCGGAGGAGAACGGAGGTACCCGCATTCACGTCTTCCAGCCCATCACCCAGGGTAGTCTCGGTGACGGCCACTGAAAGGTGAGTGCTGGAATTAGTATGAAAGTTCGCTTGGGTTTGAGAGTGCGTGAACGTTTCTGGGGACTCCAGGGCAAGAAACGTAGTTACTGTTCAGCTTTATGCTGTTACTGAGGTGCAAGAGATCCACAGGAAGCGCTTGACTTTTCCGAGGGGCCTTCTTTATGATGACGTGAGGATTTAAAAGCCTGAATTTATGGGGTTTGAAGTCCCGAAGTGACTCAGGCTTTAAGGAACGCCGTAGTAGAGGGCTGCGGAAATCTTGGCCGACTAGAGTTCTTAACGTGCAGCGACATCGCACTGTACTCGAGCCTCCAGCATTTCGCCTCAATCGAAATGCGACCGCCCACGGCCAGGATCGAACTAAAGTCATTTTGTTTAGCAGCCTGGCATTAAAACCACTGAGCCATCGCGGCGTCTCACGCAAATGCGTCCCTCTTGCAATTTATGCGGAAGTTTTGAACATTAGCAGTAAATGGAACGCTACCCGCACCTTGATCCCGTCATATGTGAAATACGAGGGAGGTCGTCATAGGTAGAGCAGGTGCGAACGCCGCTTCAGAAGTGGTTGCTGCCACCTTCAAGCAGCACTTATGGTAATGCCCTGGTTTTACACGATATTAAGGTTCATACAGGCACCTTACTGAATGAAGCTGAATGTATGTTTAGATAAGCGACAGCTGTAGACGGTGCAATTCAACGGTATCCATCGGAATAGTTCGATAGGCGAAAACAACGAACTCATGAAGCGAAAAATAATGGCTGGCTATTTAGTATTTATGAGCACGAAAAGTCGTGCGACATCACGGTTTTCTGCTGGTGGACACCACCGCCAAGTACCTCAAAGCCCGACCAAGGTATCGACTTGACCACAGAAGCACATGTCCAGCATTCTTGGACCACGATTTTTATTGTTATGGAAATATTGAGCGTAATGGTCCATTTTTACGATGTGTAGCAAAATATTTCGAAGTTTTCGATGGCTTGCATCCAGCAGTTACGACTGCCATGAAAACGAATGGAAACGGTTTGGCGACAGCAAAAACATTAATAAGGAAAAATGCAGGCCTGTCGACGATAGGCCCGCGGATATATTCATTGTTATAGTGAAATCTTTTAATATACAGTCGCGTTTACATGAATGCGACAGAAGTTCACTCTAGTTCTTCTTTTGAGGAAAAGAGCAGGTTTTTTGAAAGAAAGGCCTGACTCACCCTTTACTCTCTTCCTTCCACGGTTTGTACTCTCCCTGAATAAGGCGACTGGAGTCGACTTCTGTCACATTCAAGTAAACGCGGCTCATGAAAACATTGCGTTCATAAAGTTTTGAGGAGGAAAGTTTGAACATTCGCATTAAATTAAACGCTACTCCAAAGCCCACCTCTAACTCTCTTAACTTACGGCATGGTTGAGGTGTCCACTAAGATGTGATAAACTCACCGCGTCTTTCATTTCCCGGTATTGAATGTTTTACTGGCTAGGCCTTTAGGCCAGCAGCGAGGAAGGCACCCTGTCAGGTTTATATAACGTAGCAAACCTGTAATCGCTTTTTCAGTGATATACTTAATTCAAAACAATTATTTCGTCGAAAAGAGCCGGTTACAGGAGATACATGTTATGTCGAAAAGAGCTGGTTACAGGAGAGACATGCTATGTGGCCACAAAAACCAATTTTTATTTTCGGATCTTTCCTGCAGTCTCATAGGATGTGATCGCAAGTGGCTCGAATGCCTGAGCGCTTACACTGCAGGTTATGCTGGTTAGGATATACCTATATGCGCTAGCAGAGAAGGTTTAGAAACGAGCGCGCTTGAAAACTACGCCTTAGTTGAATGATTTGACTGGAGTGAAATAAACGCGCCTCTCCTGCCTAAAATTATTGGTAATGCTGTGAAATGAGATCCAAGCATTCCCTGAAAAACTCCCTGATGGGACAAACTCCGGGTTCGAACCTGGGTTCGGATACTTAGGGTCTGAACCCGGAGTTCCCGAATTCAAAACCGACCGTGGCGGCCGCGCTTCAATGGAGACGAAACGCTAAGGCAACCGTGTGCTCTGCGATGTCAGTGCGCGTTAGATTCCCATGTGGCCGAAATTATTCCAGAGCCAACCACTACAAAAGGCACCTCTTTCATACTTTCTTTTCTTAGTCCCTCCTTTAGCCCTTCCATCACAGCGCAGTCCTTTTCTTTTCGTATTACAGCCACATCGCTCCACATCCTAAAAAATGTGGACCATCCACTTGCAGTTTTACAGCCTAGCTGTACGCCTCTAACCCTCGTGAAATCGCGAACGTCTAATTTTGAGTTACCCGCCGCATTAGTGCAGTGGCTAGGGAGCTCGCCTACTGAGCCAGTGTGCACGGGTTGGAACCCGATCGCGGCGGGCGCGTTTCGATGGAGGCGAAGTAATAATAATATTAATGGGTTTTTGTGGATAGGAAATGGGGCAGTATGTCTCATTTATCGTTGGACACCTGAACCGCGCAAAAGGCGCTGGTGTGCTGTGTGATGTCAGGGCACGTCGAAGGTTCACAGGTGGTCGAAATTATTCGGGAGACCTCCGATACGGCACCTATTCCCTCCTTCAGTCTGTCACTCCCTCCTTTATCCCTCCCTTAACGGCGCGGTGCGGGTGCCCACCGAGATATGTCAGACCATTACTGCGTCATTTCCTTTCCTCAAAACCCATCCATTTTCATTTTCCAATTTTTTGTACCAGCAGTAGATAAACCTATTCGCCTCTCCTCCGCAGTCTCGAAGCAGTTGGTCTCGATAGACGCCGCTGCCAGCGGGTTGCGGGAACTGTTCATCACCGCATGGGCGAACGCTTGTCTGTGCACGTGCTCCGCCGCCTCCACGCGCACCGCATTGGTGTATTCTAAAGGAAGAGAAAGTGGGCTCGCGAGCATGTCCTCCCCTTGCCTCTTCCTCCCCCTCCTCACCATACTTCTATCGGCACTTTTCAGGAACTCAAGGAAGCCCATCTCACAAATCAATACACGAGGCTAGCCCAAACGAAGTCGGGTCGGCACTTGCTAGCCCGCCTTCACATCCAACATGATTTTCACATTTAGGAGCGGGTCCGAGTGCCTGAACTCTGGAGACGCGCCATCAGAGTTCGACCCCTCCCCACTAAGATGGACAAGGAGGATCATAGTGGTCGTCGTCAGGCTAGGGCGGAAGCCTTAGCGCACCACTATGGCAACAAACATGGTGTCTTTTACGTAGATGTAGCTGGGCCTAACCACGGGGGGTGGTACACCGCCGCGGTCATACATCAAGAAATACAGGTGGATGGGCTTTCCTTTCGAGCCCCAGGCACAACACAAGCTGAAGAGGTTGCCATCGCCCTAGCTGCTTCTGATTCAAAATCAAAACACATAACAGACTCGCGTTCGGCATGTCGCATTTATGAGGCTGGCTGGATAACTCCACTAGCTGAACGAATACTAAGGAACTGCAGCCGGGATACCGATCCTTCCCCAAAAACCAATTATTATTATTATTATTATTATTATTATTATTATTATTATTATTATTATTATTATTATTATTATTACCGATCCTACACCCCGCTGCCTGGTTTGGACTCCGGGCCATCAGGGCCTAGTCGGAAACGAAGCTGCAGACGCGGCGGCCCGAGCACTCATTCACCTGGCGTTCCCATTGGCTCCTGAGCACCTGTGACCTGAAGGTAGCTACTTAATCTCCTTCAAAGCTATCGCATCCTATTATAAGGATAGGCATCACCTCTACCCGGCCCCTGCAAAGGGACTGGGGAAAGCAAACGAACGCGTTATACTCCGATTATCCTCGAACACAATGCTGTGCCCGGCAGTACTAAAACACTTCAATCCCGCGTTCACTGGCAGTTGCAAACACTGTGGGGAGGTAGCTGACACCTACCACATGGTTTGGGCTTGTCAGCGCAACTCAGCTCTCTCCCCCCACCCCAACCCTACCAGAGAGGAATGGGAGGCGGCCCTGCTTGGCTGTTCGGACCTTCAGTCCCAAAAGGATTTGGTTAAGAGGGCTAAGCTGGCGGCTTCGACCAATGGGGTCCCGGAATAAGGACTCCACCCATTGCGGGGCTCTTTAAAGAGCCTCACCTCTTTCATTAAATAAAGGCTTTTCACCACCACCACCGCCTCCACGCACACCTCATTGGTGTATTCTAAAGGGAGAGAAGGTGGGCTCGCGAGCATGTCCTCCCCTTACCTCTCCTTTCTCCCCCTCCTCACCATACTTCTATCGGCACGCCGGCAGTGTGCGTGGTGGTTGAGCCACCAGTAGACAAGCTCGTGCCTTTCTCTTTCCACTTCTAATCAACCACTCACTCACGCGAGCATTATTCGAACACGAGAGACGCGCGAGACACGTGCGGGAGCGACGCCGATTCTTGGCGAGCGTTCGTTCTTTTCTTCTTGGTTCAGTAGTTGATGAGCTTCATACTCAGATAGTGGTCGATGTTTTCCGCTGCAGTGTTCCGCGTTCCCCTGCATCTCATCGGAGGACAAGGCGCCCATACCTGTCTTCGAGCACAGCACCCGTAGTAGGGAAGGATGCTGTCAGTTTTGAGGATTCTAGGTGGCGACGAAACAAAGGTGAGTGTTGACATTATCATGAAGGTTCGCTGTAGTCTGCGAGTGCGTGGACATGCCGAGTGCCTTTCTGAGGACCCTAGGGTAAGAAACTTATTTACTGTTTGGCGGTATGGTATTAGTTTGACACGAAGCACAAGTTTTTGCTGAAGCGTTCATTCTTGTGACGTCAGGTTTATAAAAGCTTGGTTTTATGTCGTTTAACCTGCCAAAGCGACTCAGGCTATGAGGGACGCAGTAGTGAAGGGCACCGGATAAGTTCGACCAGCTGGGGTTCTTTAACGTGCATTTACATTGTACAGTACACGAGCCTCTAGCATTTCGCCTACATCGAAACGCAACCGCGTCGTTCGGGTCAGCAGCTGTGCACTATATACCACTCAGCCACAGTGGCGGATCAGTCAAAACCGCCCTTCTTTCAATTTGTGAGAAATTTGGAATATGCACAGTGAATGGCACGCTTCCCGCACCTTGACGTCTTGTGCGAAATAGGAGGCTGAGTCGTCTTAGGTACAGCAGGTATAAACGCTATTTCAGGAGTGATTGCGGCCACCCTCAAGCAGCACGTACGGTAATGCCCTGGCTTCACAGCGGCATTAGGGTGCATAAAGGCCTGTTTGGATTTGAAGCTGAATGCCTTTGTGCGATAAGCGACAGGCATGCAAGATAGGCAGGAACTCATGAAGCAAATAAAAATGCTGCCTTTGTATTTGCAAGCACTGAACAGTAGAAATCACGTTTTTTTTTAAGGTGGGAACCACCGCCACACATCGAAGCGCGATTGAGGTGCCCTCTAACTAGGAGGGAATATGTCCAACATTCTTGATCAAAAATGTACTGTAAGAAACAATTGTAGGACGCTTAAGCTTCGTCTTTAAGAGTGAGACACGACAGCATGTCGCTGCATTGCCGAGAAGTACATGGAACGCCATGGCCCGTTCGACGGGATGCGTGACCCGTTGGACAATTCAAGGAAAGGACGCCTATCACATATCTCGGCGGACACCCGAACTGGGCCGTAAGGGAATGAAAATGAAATGAACAATTGCTTTTAAGGAAAGGAAATGACGCTTGCCCCACATTTCTCGTTGGACACCCGGATTGTGCCGTAAGGGAAAGAAAAATCGATCGATCAGTCAGTCAATCAATCAGTCAATTTATCAATCCATCAATCATTCCATTCATCAATCACTCCTTAACGCTTTCATGTTAAAATTCTTTCCCTTACCGCGCTGTTCTGGTGTCCACAGAGATGCGCCATTTTTCTCTCACGGCCAAAAACGCCGACGACCCCGACTTTTCTCCGACGCGAGCACCTTAACGCTGTCGCGTTAATATTGCAGGTGACAGCGCATTCTTCAGATGTGCAGCAAAATCTTTTTATCATCGCTCAATCCTAGCAATTAACTTATAAGAAACCAGTGATTAATGCTTTTGACGTTAGTAGGAACGTTAATGAGAAAAAATGCACGCCTCTCAGCGGGAGGTCTGCGGATATATTTATAGTCATATCTAAACGATGTATGAAAAAAATTGCTTGCGTATTTCCCGTTCAAGACTGTGTTCGTGCAAAATTGTTGGGTAAGCCTTTCAACCAACGGAGTCTTAAGCCTTCTGTTGGCACTGAGAAAAGGTTAAGCGCTAAAGTGCCTCAATATCCCAGTGCTTCTCGTTGAAATATTGGACTAATGATGTAATCTGGTCGTCAGGGAGACAGTATAGGTGCCGGACGGTCACATTATCTGGACCCGGTGGGGTGTTTTTTTCTCTTATGTAATCAAGTTCCGCCCTGACTTCTTTCATCGTGACCGTGCCATCAAGGGTATCGTTGGACATACCAGCATACTCGAGATGGAGTATGTGTGGGCTTACGCATAAGAGCCTGTCCTGGAACAGTTCCGGTATCTCCTCGTTGGTGCCCAGGGTGCAGTGGACGATCTTGTTCATCCGACCATAGGTTTCGCATTTGCTCTTTCTAGAGGCGATGAGAGATCTCAAGTGTCACGTTATAACCCCCCCCCCCCCGAAAGTGCGCTGCAGACAGTCGCATAGCGAATTAGAGTTTTGTTGGTCAAGGTAGCATGCGTACTTTTCAGCTTAGGCGTTGATGTGCTGTGCTCAATACGGAGCCGTAAGTTGCGAATATCTCCCTCTTTTCTGCATCTCTTGGTGAGAGAGCGCCGTGATTCCAACAGATGTAGAAGTGCGTCGACCGCGGGACACTTTTACGTCGTCTCGACCTCTTTTGTAAATCGAGTTAGGCTGTTCCTGATGTCCCTTGTCCAGTCGTCTATGTCCGCAATGAGACTGCTCGAAGTGGAGCGAGATTCCCTCTATTTGTCCCAGTTCGCGAGTCGCGCAGTTCCGAACTTTTTTTTTGTTTCTATCTGCCGATAGTCACGCTGATGCCGAGCATATAGTGGTCGCTACCCAGGTGCTGCTCTGCATAAATCATATTCGGATTAGCTGCTTGTTTACAAGCCTAAGGTCGGGGCAGGTACCCCGGGAGACGTTGATTGCTGTCTGGTTGGAAACGCAAGGTGCGTTGTTAGCGTGAGTCTCTCTTGGTTAATTATTTCGGTCAATTTTCGACCTTTAGGTGTGGGCTTCGGGTTGCCCCTCACAGGGTGCGGGGCGTTGAAGCCCCCCCCCCCCATTTACACAGGGAGCTTTGCCCGCCAGTCCAGGAACCTTTTAACGAGATATCCTGGCCTTGAATGTCGGTTCTTAGGCGGACTGCAGACGCTCAATATTTTGATTTGTAGGCGGCCGCCACCACCTTTGAGGAGTCCACTAAACCAGTGACCCAGTTACTCAGTGGCTTCACGCAGGCATTGCTGAAACCCGAGAGAAGTGCTTTCGAACTAAAAATCATTATTAGCCATGCGCGGTCGAGTGATTAATGATTAATATGATTAGTATGATTACTGCTGATCCCCCACAGCGCCCACATCGGCGCCTACGTTTTTGAGGGCCCTAGGGTGAAAACGCAGCTACTGTCCAGCATTATGCTATTACTAAGATGCAATCCCAGGACACGTAGCACTATTCAAGTCTTTGTAGTAAGGGGCTAATTACTCACTGGCATCCACCCAAGCGCAGCTACAAAGGAAAGCTAGATATCTTTCTTAGAAACTTCGCATTTAAAGAAAAATTTGTCCTCGTCTGGGGTTCGAACCCGGGACAACCGCTTCACCAGACCAGTCGATAACTGAGCTAACCAGGTCGGCAAGCTTATCGTAGGGCGAGAGCGAAGCCTCCCTAAACGTTTGACCAACGCTATTCAAGTCTATTTCTCAGCCATTCTTTCTGTCCAGAGCATGACATAAATAAATATATATTTCCAGACGCGTGACAACGTCGTGGTGGTGGTGGTGAAAAGCCTTCATTGACTAAAAGATGTGAGGCTCTATAAGAGCCCCGCAATCGGTGGAGCCCTTATGCCGGGACCACATTGGTCGAAGCCGCAAGCTTAGCCCTCTTGACAAAAGCCTTTTGGGCATGGCCGCCTTCCATTCCTCTCTGGCAGAGCTGGGGGGGGGGGGGGGGGGGGGTAGAGAGAGCCGAGTTGCGCTGGCAAGCCCAAACCATGTGGTAGGTGTCAGCTACCTGTCCATAGAGTTTTAGTGCTGCCAGGCACAGCATTGTATTGTGAATGATCTGAGTAGAATGCGTTAATTTGCTCTTCCCAGTCCCTTTGCAGAGGCAAGGTAAAGGCAGAAACGTCGCCCTGGAGCAGTAGGCCGCCGGTGTTCAGTAGACTCAAATCATTTTAAGGAAAGGAAAGGCGAATACCTCGCTCCTTGGGTGTGTGGACACCTCAATCAGGCTTTGAGCTACGTGGCGGTAATTACTGAGTTGTGCGCTGCATGCGTTCACAAGGTGTTGGCAGAAACGCGGCATTGCAGTGGTTTCTGCTGCTGCCCTTGCGCGTTCAATAAGCTGACGTTGATGTCCTTTTTTCGACCTTGACAGCTCGGCCTTCACCCATCACGAGTAGGCTGTTATATCAATGATTGTTTCTTTGGAAGGCGCATACCATGTTGAACAGGTCGGTCTTCTCTCACAAATTCAGCATTTTCATACTTAAGTGCTATGGGATGACTCAGTCTGTAGTCTACAGAGGTAAATCTCGTGTTGACTCAGGTTTTCGGCAGGCGAGGTATAATGTCTGCCGCTCTAATCTGAGGTGCTGTTCTGTCGTGGCTGACTGCTGTTAAGTCCATCGACCACTTGCCCTTTGTGCCCAACCTCCACTACGGCTAGTGCACCTTCGGGACCGGCTGCCCCGACGTAGAAGGGCGCCTCCTTGCATGCCTTAGTGTTTCTGGATTCACTTTGCCTTTGCTTTTCTTCATGCTTGCTGTTACGTCGAGTGCATGTTTCTTGCAAGGGAAGTAGCCTTGAACTATGCTCTCCAGGTGCTTGTAATAGCTTTAGTAAGAAGCTGAGGGGCTCTTAATATTGAGGTTCCTGAGGACCCTTCTGCCTGTCTGTGTGTTTGTCATTAGGACGAGCCGTGATGTGCGCGTCGATGAGTTTGTTGTGGACCCTGAGAGGAGCAGTCGCTTTGTTGATATTGATGTCAGTGCAATTAACATACCCAGGTGATCGAAATTATTCCGGAGTCCTCCACTACGGCGCCTCTTTTTTTTTCTTTTTCAGTCCCACCTTCCTCTCTATCCTTACGGCGCGGTCCGGGTGGCCACCGATGAGATTGAGAATTACTGCGCCTTAAACTTTCCTTAAAGGCATTTATTTGGGCTCATAGGCGACGGCGGCGTTTACAGCGTGTAGGCTCCATTGATTTTCAGGAAAGGAAAGGCGCATAAATAGATTCATGGGTCATTGGAGACCTGTAACGTTTTGAAGTACGTGGCGGTGGTGAACACCTTTATGAAAGCTGAAAAAATGGTTCTCAGGAAAGCAAATGGCGCAGTAGCGTTCTCACATATCTCGGCGGACACCCGAACCGCACTGAAAGCGAAGGGATAGAGGAGGCAGTGAAATAAAGAAAAAATGAGATGCCGAGCGGAGGTTTCCGGAATAATTTTGACCGCCTGGGGATCTTTGACATGCACTGACATTGCATAACACACGGGCGCATTATGCGTTTCTCCTCCACCGAAACGCGGCCGCCGCGGTTGGGTTCATTTCACTCATTTCTTGCTTAGCGATACCAAGCTGTCAGCCGTGTATACATGACGTATTTACATGAGCTTGACTGAATGCGCGATTTTTTCTGATGACACGTTGTTGCTTCCTGTTTCATTAGGCCACCCGTCCACTCCGCCACGGTGGGCGCGTTTGGATAACGGCGAAACGCAGAAAGGTGCTGTGCGCTCAGTGCGCGTTAAAAAATCTTTCTTCTTTCAGTCCCGCCTTCCTCCCGCCTTTTGTGGTAGGTGTATGTGTTCACCCAGAAGTGAGACAATTAGTGCGTCTTACCATACCTCAAAAGAAATCTTCAATGCAAGCGAGGAGTAGCATTTCCTCCTAAATAGAAAGCTTTGCTACTACCTTCAGTAGCTTGTGGCTTGTTCGCGTTTCATATGGCCTTGAATTGGGGATAGCCACGTGACGTCGCAATGCCGCAGGTGTGCCGAAGCCGATGCAGCGGGAGATTCGAAAGCACAGGCGCATTCCTGGACCACTGGGACAGTGGACACCTCAGTCGTGCATTAAACTACGCGGTGATAGTGCCATAGGTGCGGCTGCAAGTGGTCGCATTGACAACGTTGTGGCAGAAACGCGGCACTTAAGCTATAGCCTTTCGGCGTTTATTGTGTCCATTGGCGTTAGTCTTCTATAATGATCTCGAGGAAAAGAAGAGCGCATAACTGGATCCCCTGCTGAGTGGACGCCTCAATCTCGCTTTGAGGTACTTGGCGGTACTAGACGCGGTGGCTCAGTAGTTAGGGCGCTCGGCTATTGATCCGGAGTACCCGGGTTGGCACCCGACAGCGACGGCCGCGTTTCAATGGAGGCGAAACGCAAACGCGCCCGTGTGCAGTCAGATGTCAGTGCACGTTGAAGATCCTCAGGCGACCGAAACTATTCCGGACACCTCCACTACATCCCTTCTTTCTACCTTTTTTTCTTTTACTCCCTCCTCTATTCCTTCCCTTACGGCGCGGTTCAGATGTCACCGAGATGACACACACTTACTGCGCCATTTCCTTGAAACTGAAATTGGTTTTTGGGGAAAGGAAATGGCGCAGTATCTGCCCCACATCTCGGCGGCCACCTGAACCGTGCCAAAAGGAACGAATAAAGGAAGTACCGAGAGATGAAGGAATAGGTGCCGTAGCGGAGGTCGCTGCAAAATGACAGTGGCTTCGCTCGGCTATGCCAGGATATATGTAGCGAAAGCAAGCTTGAAACTCTCCGGTTGGCCTTGTTCACATATTCCACAACGTATGAAGCACAGGCATAAACGTCCAGTATGACCTGTAGGTCCATGTTTGATTTCAGCACCGAGGCTATCCAAGGATTGAAGCGGTCGCGTCACTCTTACGCCTATTCTCTATCCTAAAGGCACGTTGTTCTTCGGTTTCTGGAGCCCGCCGCTTGAAGTCTCTTGGTCGCGTTCTATCGTCGTTCATCACGGGCCGTCTTCAGTGAAGCAGGACTCAGGTCTCTCCTCCGGCTGCTGTCGCTGCTGCTAGCGGTCGTGACACCGTGCGTTAAATGTGCCTGTCTCGCTGCGGCATATTCACGGTGGCCTTTAGCCAGTCGTTCGCCGCGCTGTTCGTCTGTTTCCTGGGAGATTAGTTTCCTCTTCATCTCGTTCCGCTGTCGATTCCAGGCCTCGTCCAGCTTATCAGAATTGTCGCCGTCCATACTGTCACCTCAACTGTGATTGCGGCGCACGCGAGCTCTCCTTTTCAATCATGTGACCTTTTGTCACGCATGCGACGCACGTATCGAAGCGAGCGGAGGCGAGCGCAACGACGAGGAACGCCGTGTCACGTCCTACCAAACGGCGGCAGCGGCGATCGGCGCGTTGTGACGTCATGCCAGATGGCGCGGCGAGCGCGCGAAGCACAGTAACCTTCCGCGGCGAGACGCGCGTTGTGACGCCACGTGCCTCGATGGACTACCGCCACGGCGAAATCGCGAGTTTGCGGTCAATAAAGCTTTCGATTTAGTAATTTCGACCACCTGGGGATCTACCGCGCACTGACATCGTAGAGCACACGGGCGTCATTTCCTTTCTTGAAAAATTGAAAATTGGTTTTTGAGGAAAGGAGATGGCGCAGTATCTGCCTCACGAAACAGTGGACACCAGAACGGCGCCGTAAGGGAAACAGCAAGGGAGAGACTGAGAAAATAGAGAAAGAGTTGCCGTAGTGGAGGGCTCGGGAATAGTTTTGACCACCTGGGGATCCATAATATGTACAGGCATCGCACCACACTCGGCCACCTTTTCCGTTTCGCCTCCATCGAAACGTAGCCGCCGTGAACAGGTTTGAACCCGGGTACTCGGCATCGGTAGCCGAGGGCTCTAACCACTGAGCCCCCACGAAAGGTGTCAGCGCTGTCTCCGGAATAATTTCGACCATGTGGGGTACTTTAACGTGCCCTGACATCGCACAGCACACGAACACCTTTTGCGTTTGGCCTCCATCGAAACGCGGCCACCTCGATTGGGTTCGAACCCGGGTACTCCGGCTACCACTGAGCCATCGCAGCGGGTGCCAGCCACTGTAAAATTCGTTCTCTAAAGGTGATAAGCGGCCATACACTATTATTTGCAGCGTATTACCCTGCCAGAACATATCGCCCCAAAGCTGTAAGTGGAGTTTCGATGCAGGCGAAACGCAAAAGGCTCCCGTGTGTAGTGCGACGTCAGGGGACGTTGAAGAACTGCGCGTTATATAAATTAATCAGGATGCCTCCACTCTGCATTCATCATAATAGCCTTTGGGTCGCTTCGCGATGTTAAACCACACAATTCACAATGCTCCCTTTCCGAGGCAGAATAAAACTTGAAACGCTGTATGGTCGAGCAAGCGATAGCGTAATAGTAAGCAGCGCGTACATGGCTTTTATCGCTGCGCGTTTCTTTGATTCCAATCTCACCTCCCCGTGCATAAGCTTAAGTCGCGTTTATTTTTGGCGCGCAGGCGGTCACCCACACCTAAACGCAATTTCGCATGGAGCTAAAACAATTGAGAGAACATTACGTGGAGGAATGCAGAAACGTGGGTTTTGAGGACAGGAAAAATTTTTATGAAAGGGAAGGACGCTTTAGCTCTCAGACCTGGACATATCGATGGACACCTCAACCGCGCCTTAAAGCATACAGCTGAAGGTGCCACTGGTACGAACTCCTCTCTCAGGTATCAAAAACCATGCAATTGAAGGTGCGCATGTGGTTGGTCCGAACCCCAGTTGCTAGCTAGCCTCCAACTTGACTAAAACATGTAAGCTATCTGCAAAAAGAAATGCTATGACACCATCCAGAATGCTATGCTACGAACGGTTGCTCAAAATTTTGGTGAATGTATTCGGGATTACTGCCACCACATCGGCTTCTTGGCTCAGGGCCATGTGAAAAACACGCCGAGCAAGCTACGGAAGGAAGTAGTAAAGCTTTCGCCAGCGGCGACGCAGGGATTTTCTCCACCGAAGCTCTGCCCTCTGAAACAGCGGCACAGCTCGAAAACAGAAAACATCGAGCCCGTTTCGGGCCCCACCCCACCGCTGCAGGGTTTGTGGCTCGCCGCGGTTGGGCCTCGACTCGACACGCTGCCTCTGTTGGACGCCGCGGCCACGGTTAATAAAGGCGAGGCCAAGGTACTGCTGGTAAAGCTGGTGTCCCTCGCTAACCCGGCCACCGCGCACTTTAAGGAGTGCGCGGATTTTGGTGCGTTTGCCATCAAAGTTCATGTCCTGGCTGAGGTACTGCGGGACTAGGGCGTCCTCACGGAGCGAGGTTGCCGAATTCCGCATCCCGCCTTTCCGCGCCGAGGAGCATCTAGATTCCGCGCCTGCTGGGCAGCTCCCGTCTTTCGCTGAAGCCCTTCTTGGAGGACGTCTGCGGTAACACCTGCGGCGCTTCTGCTCTGGTCCCGCCTGAGTCTCCGAGCCCGGGATAATCTCGCCTTCACCGCCCGGTGACCACAAAAATATTGCTTTTCTGACGCCAACTGCGATTTCCGACATGCACCACGTTGCTGTGACCTTGAAGGCCAACATTAATTCCGGCATGCCGCACATAGTGCCAATGCGCTGGACAACAGGCGCGTCGGCCATTGCGTATGATGGCTAAAATGATCTGCAGTTGGCGGCCGAGTCAATAATCCATAAACGCTACCGCGTGATGCCCTTAGGCGGAGAGTGTGTGCCCCATCGAAAAAAGCCTTATTCATCCGCTCATTAGAAGCTTATTGGTTGCTTGCTAGCGCAGTGCATGCTTTTAATGATGGTGACGGCGGGGAAGCATCGGCCGCATGTGCGCTTCGTGGTTGGTATAGGAAAGCATATGCTTGAAAAGCGGTCCGGTTCACACCTCGAGGGTCGCACCGGTGTTGTTAACGCGGTTGATGAGTCGCGGTCGATTGGCTTCGGCTTGTGGATGGGGCAAGTGAAGGAGTGCTTCAGTACAATCCGTATAATAGTGCGATCAGCTGGCTTTTTTTCTTTTTTTTTCGGCTGCGCGTGCAGTATTTTCTCCAAAATCGGGCAGAAAAACACAACAGACAGCCAGCTGTTTGCTAAATGCTTATACGTGTTTTATTCATTTATCTGTCAGTGTTCGCAGCTTCCGCTTGTTTGTCTTGTTGTCCGGGTCAGACACCTTGTCATTTAATTGTCGGCACAATTTTTTGAGGAGTACGTTTGTACTGCACCACAATGCATATTTTAGCCCTGTTTCACTCGTGTGTCCCTTTTCACAGACGTCGAAGTCTGAAGGCTTCGCATCGCTGAGCAATTGGAGTGTGAGTTCCGTAGCCACTTAGTGCTGGTTCTGGACCTCTAAAAATTCCACATGCTTGCACAGCTCTTCCACCACAACGTAATAGTGAGCCACAGCATTCATATCTGGCATTGCTGCGTAAACCATCCCTCTCCTTTCAATTTCGTTGCCAAGACCGTACTTGTGAATTTCCGGCAAAACTGCAACAGTCTTGTCAATTGTCAAGAGATCTTTGCATTTTTCGCGTTTCAACCTCTTCAGAGTAACCACGGAGTAACCAGCCACATATGCAATGACTGGAACGCCATCCGTCAGTTTTGACAGCGCCTTTTCTGTCACAACAATGTTGAATTTTCCGCTTGGCAGGGTTGTTTGCGTTTGCAGCCCTTCCCAATTTTGATTTTTGTCGATGTCGATTGCAGATACCGCGCTCATTTGTGGAAGTGTGCTTTGTAGTCGCAAATTGTTCTCACATTCATAGATTTGTCTTACGGGCAAATGATATTCTGAACCAGTCAGTCGTCGGTAACACCCAACGCTTGCTTCTAGGAGGTCGGTCCGGAACTTCCCAAGAAGCAAAAAAGAGGATTTCACAGGAGGATTTCAGCTTGACGTTGTGCACGTTTTTGTGTCTTACGCCTAGGTCCTGCGTAACTGCCGTGCGTGAAACAACCCAGGCTCCGCTGAGGACTCTGCATTCCACCAGGCCGGCGAAGCAGCAGGCGTACTTGAAAAGCTGTAATTTTTTTTAACCACTGGATCGCTTTTATACATCAGCCACTTTCTCATTCTTGAGAAGTAGGCTGAGGCTGTTTATTTGATTGGTTGGGAGCCTCAGGATCCTTGCTAGCCAAGGAAAGCCGCTAAGGCTGCCTGATCTTCTTTAAGGCTTTTACCATTAGCTATTTCCAAATTTCTTCCCTTCTTTTATTACTATTCAGTACAATCTTTTTAAGTCATCTGCACCATCGCCTCTTTTTCATACTCCAAAACATTCTGTGGAAAAGCAATTCTATACCTTGTGCTTGGCGCATGATGGCCTTAGCTGCCTATGTGCCATAAAACCCAACACAACACACAACGCAGCCGCATGTTGGGCTGAGAGTCGGACGTCAAGCATCACACGCCATGCGTAGAGCGTGTTCATTTCTTGCCGTGCTGGTTGCGCGCCTTCACTCGCTGGCCAATTGTGAATGACCAATTCTGCATACGTGGAATCTGTTAATGCTGCTATCGCGTGATAACATTATGGTGGAGCTTGCGTGTCCCCTCCAGCTTTTATCTGTACTTCTTTCTGTTTGCGTCGGATCGGTGGAAGTTCTTCCACAGAACACTACCAGACCATGCCACCTTTTTGATGGAGACCACAAACAAATATCTATGTCATTAGATAAATAACAAGATATGGCCAGCACAATACTCATCGGCATATGCGCGGTGAGAGGAACTGGCTACCCTCTACCACTCTGCATCGGGCAGTCTGGGCAGACACATACAGCCGAAAATTAAAAATCAGTTATCAATGGGAGACACTTTTGAGCAAACCTGCCGGACACGTTTCTGCTGAATGAGTTGGCGACACTGGCCTCTAGCGCCAATGGACTCCTGGTACAGGGAAGACCGCCCAGTGGCCAGGTCCCCTTCTTCTAATCCCCATGCTTTTCAGTGGGGCTTGACGCTCATGAAGAGGTCATTTTTTCCTTTTCGGGGTCGATTGGGCCCAGTGCTTGTATTTTTTCGTTTAACCTGCTGTTTTAATGCGAGAACGTTATTGCCCCCATGTCAAGAAAAAATTTCCAGGCGTCGGCGTTGGCGGCCGTTTGAGGCCTCGCTGCCGGAGCAACCAACCGCGTAAGGAACCGAGGTGGGTCACCTGGGTCACGTGACCTTGTGGGGTCATAACAACCTTCACACCGTACTGTGAGCAAACTGACTAGCGTGGCAGGTGTGCAGCTAAGTTAACTGATTGGTCGCTAGAAGTTTCTCGGGAAGAGCAGCCTGGGTCTCACAAGCCCCGCCTCGGTGACAGCACCTGCCATCGCAGGGAAGTGGCGCATCGCTTTTTCACTGTACCACTGCGCTAGGGGTGGTGTGAGGGCCCTCAGGGGGCTATGTGTGTAGGGAATGAGCAAGTCCGCATATATAGGCGTCAATCCATTAGCGCTATCGACTTATATTCTTAAACTGGACCTTAAAAGTGCCCCCAAGTTTCTCGTTTTTTGTTTCGTGACCGCGGGCTCATGTTACAATCGATCTTCAACGTGGTGAAGTCAGTACGCGATGCGACTATCATGTGCCCAGTGTTTCGGTACAGCAAGTTCGCCGAATGTGTTCAGCATATAGACCACCTGAAACCCTGTCACCAGTGCCGGACCTGTGGCCATGCGGCTATCGTGTTCGGCGGGGCTGCTTCGATGCAGCTTGCCCGGTGTGTCAGCAGCCCAGGTTGGACGCGTGCAGGCCTGGCAGGGGCGCCTCTTGCCACTTTCTTCGCACTCCAGCCGTTTTGAGCGCGGGAGGTCGAGAGGTCTCCACAGGGCTTCCCATCGGTTAACCCTATCGAGCGTGTTAACTGCAATGGCAAGCACGCGACGGAGTATCCCGTGACAATGCGTTCTGTGTTAATAATATTACGCGGCAACACCTAGGTGCTCTTATATTCCCGTCATTCATTCGCACTTTAATCAACTTAACCTGCATGGCATAAACTTGACGCCAAGAAGTTTATCGGAGGAAAGAAGCTTATAGAATGAATTTTCGGCGCCAACTTTTGGGGCACACGTCTTGTCCTAGCTCATAAATAGAAATGGAACCCAGAGAATCATGTGCGAAGTCGACGGCGTGACCAGGGAACGTCCCGTCCCAATTTTACTGCTTCTGATCACGTGGCACAGTTGGCTGTCGGAGAGGGAGCTGTGTTGGGTGGCGAGGTGTCGTCCTGACCGCTACTTCTCAGCGCCGAGGACACGGAACTCTATTTAAAACAGGTTTTTGCCTTTATCAAGGCATCCACAGTTAGAGCTAGGGTGGTTTTGCATATTTTCTCATATGGAGTTATACCCGCAACGGGTGCACTCAACGAATGAGCGAATGTTATGCTAAAGCATTCGCGGCGTCCTGCGGTGTCAGTCATGTGTGGTCACTAGGTTCACGTGGATGACCTGGACCTACACCACCCGATGTAGGTGCCGAAGCACTCGTGCTAGGCTTCCGTCAAGTCCGGGCTAGAAGGTTAACAGCACCCAGGCAGCGACGCCACGTCATACCGACATAGAGCCTTCAACCTCTCGCCTGAGGACGCCGTGCAAGTGAACGCTACGACTTCCGACAAGGTGCCACAATTGAACAACAGAGCTACAACCTCTGGCCTCAAGACGCCATGGAGCTCAAAAGCTACAGCCTGTAGCCTGGAGACGCAGCGCTTAAACTCCGAGATTCACGCTACGACTCGGGAATATCACCCCGCCCACCAAAGACACTGCCTCACGAGGCCATGGATCACATCGACAAAAACTACTGGGAGGCATTGTTGCAGTGTCTCCCAAACGTTAAGCCACCTCGTTTGGTCTATCGGTCAGAATTTCCTTCTTTCTTCAGTAGTGATTGGGAGCGTTGGTAATGCTCGTCAGCTTGTTTTCTTCTCATATAATATGTCGTCCTAGTAGATCTCAGTAGGTCCATTTCCTCCGCCCCTGAGACACCATGACTGCAGAGTGAGTTAAAAGTCACCCATCATCCCGGATCCCGCTTTCCCAGCAAATCTTCTGTCATCCTGACCGAGCGAAAGTTACTCAGACAATCACGTCAATCCTCCCGCAATGACTCCTCAGCCTTTGACGAAGCGAATGCGGACTTGAAACTGATTCTATTCGTTCTCAGAGCGTAGCTCTTAGGAGCCCATTTGAGGAGTTCTCGTCGTTGATGTAGTCGGTGTAACATTCCACTTGAAAGGTGGCGTGCGCAGGCGTGTGACAGGGGGCGTGTTGGCAGGTAGTAGCTGAGCTAAACGCCACCTGCCACGGCTAGAGCGGAGGAATGGACAACCGGAATGTGGCTGCCATGGGAAGAACTCGGAGGGTAGCTAGCAGCGTAACACTTCATCTGCCAGCTGGAGCAGGTGGCGTGTGGAGAGCTGCGCTCAAAGTTCGTATTACTGGCCCTCGTAATCGCCATTCCATGTTTTTGTTCGCTTTTCGTCGCTGGTTTAAGTAACGTCACGCCATACTTTCCACGTTTACCATTATCTCAAGCCGTTGGACAAGAGAGGTTTCGCGTCGTTTCAGACACTGATGAAGACAAAATTCGGAGGGATGGTTCTCACGGCACGTCACCAGCCTCGCTTGATGGCCGTATTACCGAGTGCGGCACCATTGGTACCGTTGCCACACCAAGCTATTTATGATTTCGCGTAATGGCCATGCGAGCGCATAACGTGCGCTATGGGAGATCTTAAATGTCGCTTAGTTTCGTTTCCTTCTTTGAGGACAGGCGCTGCGAACGATATCACGGTACTCAAACCTTGACCAAACAATGCGGCCAAGAACTCCGCTCTCTACGCGACCACCAGGCCCAGCCTCGTGACCACTAGTACCGTGATTCCAATCGAAAGAACTCTTCTAACACCATAAAATGGATGGTGCTGGGACATAGGTGAATATCTCGTGTAAGGGAAATTGGCGTGACGTATACGTCATTACAACGCCGGTCATTTTGTGGTGCTATTCAACCCACCTAGTGGGCCAGCGCCACAAAATGCATCAGGACGACAGGAATCACTTAAAAGGTAGTAACCATAAACGCCCAAGACCTGAATGTATTTACCACAAGCCTTTTGCCTAAACGTCGTCTACCTATGGACCTTCAACAAAAGGCATTTACCATGAAGGCCTTGACCCTAAAGGCCTTTATCATGAGACCTTTGACCTAAAGGCGTTTTCTTTGGTCTCTGGCGTCGAAAGAAAACGCCAGATTTTGAGTTCGAGATTTATAAGTTTGTATTTTCATTGGATACCACGAATATCACTTTTCTTAACGCTCGGAAGTTATTCCACAAATCACGCCACCAAATATGAGCACAGCTCAGGCATCGTTTTGTAACATGGTGCAGGCGCTTTCATGCTTTGCGAGCTTTCCCAGATTCTAATCCGACATCTCCCAGTTAATACGAAAGAAAGCTTTAGAAGTGCATCACCGTTTGTTTTTCTCAGACTGCAGTTAGTAGCGAAAGAAACAACGAAGAACGACGAAGGCCAATTTACAGGGCTGTGGGGGAAAAAAAATGAAGATGGGGCCAATTCGGCACTGAACCGCTCGACATCGCGGTACGGGTGCCCCGGTTTATGATTGGAGTATTCCCGCGGCCAATTCATTATTAGCCTGATATATCCTCTAAAGGACAAAGCCCTCTCCCATAACCCTCCAATTAACGTTGTCCTGTGCTGCGCTTTGGATTTCGTCCCCTTAGTAAGTAGGTAAGCGATTTCATCAGCTAATCTGAGATTACTACTCTGTTCATCGCTATCTTCTATCCTCAGCACTTCCTTATCCACTTTTCTGAATACCTCCTATGAACACGCGGAGAACAGTAGCGGCAGGATCCTGTCTCCTAGCCGGACACCTTTCCTGATCGGTGTTTGATCCTTTTTCCTTTCTTTAATGGCTATGATCACCGAGCAACGGCTATGAATATTTCTCCCTACATTTGCATGTGCCTTCTACACCGTGATTGCACAACGCCTGCATCACTACGGGCGTTTCAACCGAGTCTAATGTCGTCTTGTAGTCTATGAAGGGTATATACCGGGTGCTTCACCTAAGATGTTTTGCAGTTTTTAAAAAATACAATTTTTGTTTGTGTTAGCAGCGCGATTGTTTCGATATAGCATGGTCAATGGGTAGCGCGTTTGAATACGATAAGGACATGCTAATTAGAAGGCTGGTTTTCTGATATGCAATAGTTAACTTTTTATTACTCTCACTCTCAATAAAGTAACGTTGCTCCTAATTACTGCACGGCTCCTGAATACAACATGCTTCATAACCCGCAGTCTTCAATGAGCACGCAAAATCCCAAATCCGCACCACATAGACCAGTCCTCACAGATTGAATTAGCTAGGGCGTCGATAAGTAGTTCCTCACAACGATTACTGGCGCTTTTACGGTAAAAAACACCGCATGACCACAACAGCCACGACTAATGTGACAACTATGACCACGCAGGCGTGCAGGCATGCAGTTGTCGAGGCGGATCTAATGAGGCTTGCTTCGTCGAAACAAGCGTGGCATCCAAAGGTATGAACTATTACAGCATCTGTTGGCATGGGACGACATGTACGTTGAGTGCAGCAACAATGTTTTTTTCTAATTCTGCGTGGTGGTACCGGAACAGGCAAATTTACTGAAACACTTACTCGCCAGTTTCATTATTAATGTTTTAAATGAATCACCTTTGCAATATCTTCTAACAGTAGTATTTTGAGGGACATGGCTCTGAGTAAACGGCGTCGGAGAGAATTGTGATAACCTAAAACGCAGCAGTCTCTTTTTTTCCTTTTTGGAAGTTTGGCTTTCTTGCTGAACATTTTTCTTCATATCGTTTTAACAGTTTCCTCAATAATTCTAACATTGTTATTTTGAGGCACTTGGTCACGAGTAAACTGAGCCGGTGAGAATGGTCATAACCTAAAACGCTGCATTTTTTTTGCCTTTTTGGAAGTTTCGCTTTCTTGCCGAACTTTTTTCATCATTTTGTTTTAAGCGTTTCTTCTCAGTAGTCCACGGTCTTTTCCCAAACACGATTTGCCCAAGCCAACTGTCGTGTGTGCCGTCCAAGTCTGAAGACGTCGTATATATTCAGTGGCCTCGGCGATTATCACTGCATTTAAGCGGAAGCCCTGCTTGAGCTCCTGTGCGCTGTTTTCTTGGTTACAAACCGCCCCGAAGCCTTCAACACTCAACTAACGCTCAGCACAGGCGTTTGCATTCATGCCCAGAAATTTCGGATCAAAAATTTAGAAAATTGGGACATTAAGATACTTTTGAGTCGCTTTGGGACGTTAAACCCCCATAAAGCGTAAACCAGTTAAGAATCCCATAGAAAACCAATTGGGAACGCTTTTCACGATAGCAAGAGCGTTAACAGAAAAAAAATCCAGACTGCCGTCGGGTGATCGGCAGATATGTGGATTGCTGGGGTGAAATCCTAACAATATATGAAAAAAAGTTTGTTTTCGCGACTGTTTTCCTGTTCAGAAATGTATTTTTTTCAGAGCTGCTGGGTATTTCAAACCTCATGTCCAACAATTTTGAGCAAAAAATTTGTGAATGTGAAAATTGTTAAAGATTTTTGAGAAAATCTTGAAGTTAGTGATTCATTATTATATGTACCAAAATATTCAATATATCGTGACCATACATAACCTTACATCACTAATCGGCAGTCTGAACTGTTCAATCCAATCGAACAGTTAAGACTGTCATTGTAAAGCAATGGGGGCAGCTTTTGACGATAGCAAATATGTGCCTGCCGATTGGTGAGGTGCGGATATATTTATTGTTATAGCGAAATCTTGCATTAGATGCAAAATTAAGTTCATAAAACGTTTCCCGCTCAAAAATTGCTTTCGTCCAGAATTGTTGTGTATGTCTGTATCGGTGCAATGCATTCTTCACTGCAGGCTGTGCCACTGCCAGTACTACTGACACGCTGACGTTGCTTAACACCTCTGGACTCTGATAACTCCAGGCACATGAGCAGTCAGTCAGCACTGGAGCATTCTTGTACATCCGGAATATATCGCGTCACAGCACCTAAATAGTTTCCAACGAGGGTTCTTGACGAAGAAAGCATTCCACCTCTACGCCGTGACAGCGGCGAGCGGCGACATCATCCTTGCTGGCTATTCAGCTGGCGGCGGCGCTCGTGTTATTCCTCATGCTGGTCATTCCATGACCACCTACACTCCCCTAAACAATAACCACTCCCACATGTCCCGCAAGACGCCAATGACACCATACGACCATAGTAACGCAGCACGAAACAGGAAACACAGCATTCGAGGATTCCTCAAGAAATCTTTGCCCCGTTACCGTGAACACCTGAGCAACCACAACCTTGAAAACCACTACGCCACAGCTGCAACTGTAACAAATACAGAAAGACAAAACGCAAGCACCTCAGCTATGGACGCATTCGCAAACACCTCAACCACAATGGGAAAAACGCACGAGTGAGCACAACAGAAGCAACTCAGGCCAAAACAAGAACTCCTCTCCTACCGCAACCTGCCAGGACGATCGGTGGCGATCATGTTCGTGCCTCGGCAACTGCGGCGCAATCACTATGGACACACCACCTACTCAGCGTCGGCATGCCTTCCATCATCGCGGCTTGCCTTTGCTGCGGGGGAAGAGAGTAAGGTGAGTAAATCTGAAATCAGCTACGTCGAGCAGTCCGCGCCAACGTAAAACGCCAAGAATGTGGTGCGACGCCCTGTTCAGACTTCTTTTCTGGAACCACGTCGTCGAAGGAGACAGCTCTCATTATGTAAGACAAAAAAAGACGATTTAAGCGTGGTTAGAGAAAATGCGCATTGGATGCGTTCCCACTTCAGTTTCTATTTCTTTTCGAGGCTTTAAGACGGCAATTTTAAGCAGTGTTTTCTGGATCTACACCGCGTGAACGGAAGTTGATGCATGTAGTATCGGAAGTTGACGTATGTAGTATTGTAGATGGTTCCCTCTTATGGGCTCCTGTCCTACTTCGTTTTCACTCTTCCTCATAATTATTTCCCCTTCGCCGCATGGTGCTACGGACTCCAGCCCTGACATCAGCAGATGCGGTGCAGCTGGCTCCTTTCGATTTCTCTCTAATAGCACCACTACGCCAACGCACCACTTAGCGAACACCACAGTAATTTATATCATGCCCTAACTCGTTTCTTATATTAAAAGAACTATGATCTATCTACCAAGCATTGTGAGGACTCCGAAAAACTTTTTTTTCTTTCAGATTTCTGTACCACCCCCGCTTCGGAGTTTAGCCTGCTGCGGCAGTGCCAACGCGTGCTACAACACCTGCCGGAATCCGCTGGTGACGTGAATCTGCTTGCGGAGCCACAGATATCCCCCTCCGCTGACTGTCCACAGCGTTGTGTGCAGAGCGCAAGGTGTGCGAAGGAGTTGTGAGACTTCCTGTGCAGGACGTCTGTCGCAGCACTATTTCGTTTCAATCCTGTCACACTCCTAGGTTTCAAGACTTTCGCGCTCTCCTCGTTGAAATAGCTGCAGTGTATATGCGACATCGCACTGGAATACAAGAACTAAGTTGAGGCTACGCTCATGCCTCGCAGTTACACACGCAGATCTCTTTTAGAGAGAGAAACTCCCTCACTAGCCTTTTTTACGATGGCTGCAATATGGCGGAGATGAAATGTAAAGATCCCAGTTCATTGTGCGATGCTAGAGTATGTTAAACCCCACTTAGTTGTTATTGAGCTATTTTTTTCGGTATCTCTCATCGTTCATGAGTACAGCTTAGTTCGGGATGTTATCCTCACATGATTGGGAGGAAAATATGACCATGTAGGGGATGTTGTCCTTTTCGTGCTAATTAAAACAAGCTGTTCTCCATTGTTGCCGCTGATATCGCCACCCATGACCACCGGTATTTCATTCTGTGCTGTGTTCTGCACTCCACGAAAAGTACTGCATTCTTTGCAGCCTTATTTCCTGAGACGCTTTGTTACCACGCACGACTGGTACCTGCGCTCTAGCTGCTACCACTTCGTTGTTATCGTGCGCAGTAGTACAATCAATAGTGTTCACCCCTCGCATCTTTGAGCACACTTCCAAATAGCTGCTCTTCACTGAAGACGAGGGGAAAAGCTGTATTTAAGGGAAATTCATGAATGCCTAATTAAGCCACCGACATGCACACTGATTTTTAAACCACGAAGCTCCGTTTAGGGGAGGAAACGCGAACAGCCACGCATTCCGTGCCGTCTTATTATTCGAGGCCCCCTAAAGAAATAGTAGACCCCCAAAAATGCAATAAAAAGGCGCCATTGAAATAGCTGTTAGCCGTGTACCAAGCGCTTTCCGGCAGGCTACAAGGTGAACCAGTCCGTGTGGGTATGCCGGCAACGCGAAGCGTTTTAGAGTGGAAGCTCAGCGTGGTAAGAGCGAGACATGGGCAGCGTTGAAAGCGAAGCTACTGCACATAGTCGGTGCTGAACCAATGGTAGCAGTATAAGAAGCCAGAATACCTGTCACGAGGTGCGGCTGCTGGCCCATCCGGTCACGTGGCAGCCAGCCTATGTCGCCCTTGTGTAGAGCGTTCGAGCAGTGCGCACCAATCAACGTCTGTGTTGTTCTACCCCGGCGCAACACTTCCTTCAAGAACTTCGCAAGTGCCGCGAGGGGTGCCGCTTTATCTGGAGTTCAGTGCACTGCTCGCAAGCTTTGCACATCGGTAACGCATACTACACGTTCTGCACGTGCATGCGCTGGAGTTTCTTCGTCGCTGCGTCCTTGCAACATTGTCGAGGACTGGAGACAACTGTGCCAACCTACCACCATTTACCGGGAACACCGCAATAGCTATCGATGTTAACGCGTCCCTAAAGTACCTCGTCCGACGGAATGGTCTCGACCAGGTTTTGATAGGGCTTTCTTTCAAGAAACAGGCATGCGCAACGGACCTTTCACAGAAATACGCATCACTCTTGTCTCAGTACGTTTCGGCTGTAATAGGGCAGGTCCACTTACTACGAACTTCGGATGCAACGAAAGCAATCAGCTTGACCTCCAGGTTGATTACAACTGAGCTCCACTGTAGTCATGAGAGAAACATAAACACCACTGAAGAAATTCTTTGCCGCTCATCGCATCTAGTTGCATTTCAAAGCTAAAATAAGAAAGAATGTTATGGTTTGCCAATTGTATCAGGACAGCAATGACTCGTTGCGGGTTTATTGCAGGTCCCGACAAGCTTGTCGCCAACTGAGCACCGAATCCGGCTGAGTCAACGCTCTCGTGACACCTGGACAAGAGTGCGCAGAGCCGCAAGGCTGCAAGATCTCCACCGCGCCAGGATTCATTGTGCTGGCAAATCAGTTCGAGAGCGGCACTCCTATTGTTCTTCATGCGGGCGCCCATAGCTGTCTTTGCCACAGCACCAATGTTCTTCCCCTCAGAGACAAGACGTTTTTTTTCGACACAACATGGCGCCAAAAAATAGCGCGCAGCACACAGGCAGAAACAACTTATCAGAAACTTATCCACTTATCAGAAAAAACTGTCACAGCACAGCATACACACAGCACACAAAAGAAAAAAAAGGCTTCAACGAGGGTTCCCACAACATCGCAGACAGCAATCACGCACTGGTGTGCGCCGCCTGCAATCAGCGCCGTAGAAGTCACATTGCGGAAGGTTCAGAAGAACTGACACATCTAGGACACCTATCAGATATCCTAGGCACACAGGAGAGGACACTGCTGCGCAGCCACATAAACTCGCACCGGTACCATGAGTATAATAGCACAGGTCCCACAGAGGTACAACACACATCTTCAAAGGCAACCTGCTCAAGAGGACACTTCCCCTTTTATGGCCACAGAAGGCTACTCCTGCGACGACGACAATGAAGACCAAGACAACGGCGCGCACTATCAACATGCCCTCTGAAACGGACGCACCATGAAGAACCACAATCTCGGCGACTACCGTTTTATCCAGTAGTTCGTCTAACGAAATGGCAGAACGAACAGCCAACAACGCCTGTACAGCCATGACAAACGATTGTCGTAATGCACATCACGCATTGCAGTCCGAAGCCTTTACCGTTCAGACTGCAGGGCCCGACGACAGGTTGTTCCTGGTGCTGTGCGACGGCAACTACGGTGAGTTCATGGATTGCTTGTAGATTTTCTTCAACAATCCCAAGCATTGCGAAAAAATTCCGCTTCTGCTTGTTGGTATAGGTATTGACAGAGGGACATTAACGTCACCTCAAATTTATTCTTGCTTTAACAGGCGGAAGCTGCGCGTGTGATAATAAATTATAATTGATTGTTGGGGAAAGGAAATTGCGCCGTATCTGTCTCACATCTTGGCGGACACCTGAACCGCGCCGTAAGGAAAGGAATAAAGAAGGGACTGAGAGAAGAAAAGAAAAAAAAGAAGGTTCCGTAGTTAGTGGAGGGCTCCGGAATAATTTCGACCACCTGCGTATCTTTAGCGTGCACTGATATCGCACAGCACACAGACCCTTTTGCATTTCGCCTTCATCGAAACACGGCTGCCATGGTCGGGTTCCAAAACGGGTCATGCGATAATGAAAGTTTCTTCAAGCAACCGTGGCTCTGTTAACATCAGTGAATTTCACACATGCTATACCGCACGTAACTTCGCTTCCACCTTACACTCCACAGAAGTAATGCTCTGCTCAAACGACAGGCGGTTTACTTCAGCCAAGAAAGTAACGTATACTGTTAAGTCATATATAGTTAGCTATTCGTGGTCGTCACCGGCTTGCCGCCATAATCGTGACACTGAATTAGTGAGGGCCTGCATTTTCCTATTCTATTTCCCTAGCAGTTTCGAAAGAGTAATGCGCGTAATCCATCATGGCCTGGGTTCTTCACACGGGTCAAACCGGAAGAGAGTTATGCGTGCTTTTTCGCACAGATATCGTCCGCGGAGTTTCTGCTCCGGCGCATAGACGCTGGCTGCAAAGATCGTCTTCTATTCAGCACGGCAATATAGGAGATGTTCCAGCAATCACAGGAGCAATCAGCGTGTGCAGTCGAGTTTTCCCGAATAATTCTTACGTTTGTGAAAAGCGGACGCTTATATTCGAGGCGTTAAGTGCGTTTACTTTCAGTACATTCTGAGGCACACTTCCGAACCCACTGGGCCCTCTAAGCAGGAACATGTCACGAGCAGGCTTTTCGAGCGTAAACGCCGCTGAGCAATGCCTAATTAGCCGTGAGCAGCTATGTCGACTCCCCCTGCGGTGGCTACAGAAAACAGAAGCTATATCTACACGCGCACAGAGCTCCAAACTCGAAACTTTTCGTATTTCTTGTGCACGTATTCGGAAAAGTACAAACACTGTCATTCTTTTTCCAGCAGCTCAGTCTCCCGCCCTTACGTTGCGTGTTCTTCAAATGCTAGCGCATGAAGTGTAAGACTACGAGCCATCCGGACGCCTAAATGTGGCACCCCTCTCGTGCAGGTCTACAGATCATGCCCTCTGCCCGGCGAAGTAGCGGCAGGCTAGAGCCGCTCTCGGGCCCATGAGGTGTAGACGCCATCGAGAGAAACCGGGACAGCCACAAACACAAGCTCTACGACTGTCTTTATTACAAGAACTGTCAAGGATGTTCAACCGGGAGTGACAACATCGACATGGATATCCTCGAATAATCCTCGTAGCGCTATCAGGCTCCACACAACACTGCAGCCTCCGGTCATCGCCACACAGCCACGGAGTTTTAGATGTTCTCGGCCTGTACCGCCGGCTGACAAAGAGATCATGGTGAGTACACGGTTTCCACAAAATACATTTAAATCTAACCTTAAAAGTACTGCGTAGCTGTCACCAATCTGACGCGGCCAGCCGGCGCTGCGATTGTTCCATCGCGCTACAGAAAACTTCAGGCATCAGCCACACACATCACGAGATTCGAGAGTGCAAATTAGCAACAACGAGAGCCGTGCGTTTGATTGAAAGTTTGTTTGAAGTTTGAAGTTTGAAAGTTTGAAAGTTTATTCGGTCATATTACAATATGCCCCCGGGGAGAGGCAAAAGGAGGCAGACAGAGCGTGCCTCCTGACGAGGCCTACACCCCGGCTTACACATCTGGACACTGGTGACTAGACGGCAAATCATGTTTACAAAAAAACAATCATTTTCAAGAAAAGAACAGCACACTTAAGGGTATCAAACCTGATCACGAGACAAGAGAGAAAGACATTACTATAATGTTAAAAAAACAAAAACATGACATCGTTACGCCCGAACTGTCTAATCATAAATACAACACAGATAATAACTAAAAAACAAAAATAATTAGAAAATTTTATAACAGGCACTGGAGTATAAATATACAGACAACAAAAAAAGAATCAGTACCAACTAGACTCAAGTAATCGCAAAATTACAAAATAGGAAAAAGCAACTTCAATTTTTTCTTAAAGGCAATAGAGCTCGTAGCTTCTTGAGCCATTGTCACTAAAGATGGGTGCGCATTACATAAGGCTGCAATTTGGTTAGTTACACTTTGTGTTCCATAATTCGTTCTGGATCTTGTAGCAGATAGGAAAACCACGCGCAATTCATATTTAATGTTTCTAGAAAAGTACATATTCTGAAAATAAGTGAAATCCTCCTTAATTTTATAAAACATGTGAATCGCTAAGCTAAAGTTGTAACAGTCAAGGAAACTGCGTGCATGAAAAGTTTTGAAGAGGTTTGTTTCATCAGTTGGATTTATACATAAGGCACGTAAGGCTCTTTTCTGGAGGGCAAATAATTTATGTGAATCAGTTTTATTGCAGGTACCCCATACTAGATTGCAATATACTAGATGAGAGTGCACCAAAGCAAAATATAATTGTTTTCTAACCTGCATTGGTAAAAGGTGTCTTAATCGGTAAATCACACATAACGATCTCGCCATTTTCAATCGGATGTTGTTCACGGGATCACTCCACCCTAGATCACTGCGGAAATACACACCATGAAACCGAATGCTATGCACTTCTTCAATTCTTAGGTTATTAAAGTGAAGTGAGATGTGGTGATCTACTGGCTTATTTTTTGGGTGGCAAAGCATGAATTTCGTTTTGTTAACATTCGATTCAAGTTGATTAACAGAGAGCCAGATCATTAACTCTTTCAGCCAGACATTTGATTGCTGCTCAAGTGTTTGTAGGTTAGTGCCTGAAAAGAACACGTTTGTGTCATCGGCATACAACACAATATTAGTAGTTAAAGGAATATTAACAATGTCATTGATGTACACAATGAACAAAAGGGGCCCTATAATAGAACCTTGGGGCACGCCAAAGTTTACTAAACCAAATTCAGATTTTATATCGTGTATTTTCGTGTATTGCCTCCGTGAATTTAAATAACTCTCAAGTAGTTTATTGGCAATTCCACGAATTCCGTATATCTTTAACTTTTTAAGTAATATTGAATGCTTAACCCAATCAAAAGCCTTACAAAAATCAAGAAATATTCCAACAGTGTAAAGTCTATTTTCAAAATTCTGAATTAAACAGTTTTTTATGTCTAATAGTGCTGTTTGGGTTGATTTACCTTGGTGAAAGCCATACTGCTCTGCGCAAATTAAATTTTTAGCTTGGAGGAAGCTATAAACTCGCTTGAAAAGCATACGCTCAGCTACTTTTGAAAACAGTGGCAGCACTGAAATGGGGCGATAATTATTCGGGTCATTTTTCTTTCCGACTTTGAAGACCACTGTAACACGCGCAACTTTGAGTTTTTCAGGAAAGACTCCTGTGAGCAGCATTCTATTACAGATATGTGCGAGAGGGCCAACGATATTTCTAACAACACATTTAATCGGAAAAACGTCTATTTCGTCATCACCAGGTGAACAAGTATTCCTAAGAGAATTTATGATGGATTTTACTTAATCTATTGAAGTGGGCGACAGAAATATGGAAGCATTACTTCTGGAAAGCATGTATGACTCTACTGTTCTAGTTGCATAAGAATGAGCAGCCCCGTGATGAGCTCCAGCTACTATGAAATGATCGTTAAGTTTATTGGCAAGTGAAACTCCCGTGTAATTGACTCCATTAATTCGTGGTTCGCAGGGAAGATCCTTTTTCTTATTCCCTATGATTGCATTGATACTTTGCCAGATCAATTTAGGGTTGTGCGAGACTGCCGAAAACTTGTTTTTATAAAATAAAGACTTCGCCTTCTTTAAATCCATATTTAGTCTGTTTCGGAACTTCTAAAACTCAATTAAATCCTCCGGGTTTCTAGTTCTTAGAAAACGAGAAAATATTACATTCCTTACATCAATCCGTTTCAGGAGAGCACTTGTTATCCATTCTTTCCTTGCCTTTCTATTCTTTTTTATAGTCATAATGGGGAGGGCTGCATCGTAAAGTTTTAGCAGTTTTTCAATAAATACTTCATACGCTTGTGTAGGGTCTGTTTCATGATATACTTCGATCCAATTAGTAGACGACATCAAGTTACAAAATCGGGTAATAATATTATCATCATAAATTCTCCGCACGCGAAAAAGACCGTCAGGATTCTTTTTTTCTGAAACAAGTGAAAAGATGGGCAGATGATCGCTGATCCCTGATGAAAAAACACCTGATGTAGTTCTGTTTGCCGGAATACTTGTAAAACATAGATGAATTAGTGTTTCGGAGTATTTTGATATGCGTGTGGGTAAATCAATAGTATTCTCGCAACCATTAGAAAGAAATATTTCACTTAATGTGATCTTTGAAGGAATATCTTCCATAAAGTTAATGTTAAAATCCCCAATTACAATAATGCGCCACTTATTAAGATTTGCTAGCTTCAGGAAGCACTCAATCCATCTAAAAAAGTTGTCCACATCACCTTGAGGCTGGCGATACAGTGCCATTATGATAATGTTATGAAAAGTATGCATACTGCTTCAAAGTCATTGTGCACGAGGAAATAATCTGGCACATTGTCAAAAGATAAGTGGTTCCGGACATATAGAGACACACCACCACCACGCCTGCCGTCTCTAAAAACTGAAATTGGTTTGTAGTCACCAAGCTGAATAACATCTGAATTTGTATGAGACCATGTTTCTGTAAATGCAATGAAGTCAAAATGAATGTTAAGTTTGTGTAATTCTGCTTCTACTTCTTCGCCTTTGTTTTTTAGGCTCTGGGAATTTAAATGATAAAAAGAAAAAGTGCTACGAGAATTGTAGGCATTACTGTTCAATATTTCGTTGAATGACTCAGACGTGAAGTATGCCATTTTTGAGCAAGTTCACTGCGCAACCTCTCAGCCTAATGCATTTAAATTATTTTGTCGACGTCTTCCTCGCAAGCGATCCTGATAACCCGTGCGCCTGGCTGTTTCCGAGCAAACACCTTTCCTTCCCTCGACCAGACAAACTCATAGTTCATTTCTTTAGCTTTCTTTTTAGCGAGCCACATTAGTTTCTTGTTGAAAGGGGTCAGGTGATCAAAAAACCTGACGTCGTTATCACATTCTTTTCGCTTCGCGAACCAGTCTGCCTTCGTAGATCGTCTGGCAAAACGGATTAGAACTACAGGGACCCTGTCCGCCTCGCAAGGAAGACGATGTAGCCCTTCAACGTCGGTTTCTGAAATAGAGGGCAACTCAAGTTTCCTCGCAAGGTCGTTAACTTTGTCCAGCAGCTTTTCACCATCGGTCACAGGTAGTCCATGAATTTCCATATTTTGACGTCTACTGTACTGATTTAGGTCGTTCAGTTCTTGGCGAAGTCTTTGAATTTCAAGTCTGTCATGGTTTTTCTCAATGATGTCAACTCTGTTGCGAAGCAATTCAATTTCCCTTTCATGCCTCTCCGATGTTTCTAGTAGTTTATCGTAGGTGTCAGACATGTGTTGGAGGGACGCTTCGATGTTTGAAACAGATTCCTTCAAAGCTGTCAAGTCATCTACTTTTGCTGTAAGGTATGCAAATGATTTACTGATGTCACTAAGCTGCTTGTTTAAACCAACAGGAGTCTGATTACTCTGAGATGCGCTACTGTCATTGGAGCGAGACACTGGTGTACGGCATGTCAAGCATTTCAGAGCTTTTCTTGTTTTATCGTCTTTACTTTTAAAAACCCGTTCCCCAACTCCGGCACACTTTCCAACATGATATTTTTGGCAACAATCGGCACATGTCACACAGTCTTCACCTTCTTCAATAGTCTCATAACAAGCAGAGCAGAGATCATCATTCTCAAGCGGCATTTCGCACACAGAGCTGGACACTAGTGCAGGGGCAGCAGCAGCAACGGCAGGTAAGCAAAAAAAAACGGAATCAAGTAGCAGAAAAACTAACCTGCGAGGTAAAACAAAAACGCCGCTTGAACACTTTGCGGTTGTTCCTGCCGCCCCCACCGCTGCCCGATGAGTGAAGAAGTTGACGCTCTTACAGGCTTTATGAATCAGGAGGGGGCGTAGATTGAAAGTGCTGGCCGGTAGGGGGTGTATCTTCTCCAGATGCACCCAGCGTAGCTGAACTGAAGATCATACGCGTTGCAGTTATCTGCGAAGTCAAAAAAAAAGCTTTAGTCGTGTCGTCACGTAGCTTTCGGCCGAGCTCTGACGCTCGTGTCTCCCAATTAAGGTAGTGCAAAGGTTATCGTGAATTACGGGCGCTGCTGAAACCAAGGGTGCGCCGCGTCTGTTCGTTAGTTCGCGCAGAGGCAGGCCCGCTCATACACGCATCGTCGGCAGTTCAACACACTGTCACCCTCCCGCTGAGGCAAGCGTCACCATTGGTCAGGCGTGGAGAGCGGCTTCCTGAAAACTCGAGTCGCTTCATTCCGACCCAGAGCCGCCACGCTCGAGAGAATTGCAGAGGGCCTCACTCAGCACCCTCGATGTTACGCCAGTTACGCGCTCTCTCCGTCGGCAATGAGTGAAATTTTCCCCAAGCTTCCCGATCGTCGACGGCGCGCGCGGCCGTGATTCCTTCCGCGCTGCGCCGGCTTTCCAAATATGCGCCAATTTTTCCGACTTGAGTGGAATGACGTTTTAATGACTACGAGCTAGTGGAGCTGGCAAAACCAGCTGGGCTACGGAATTCCTGATGCGATGCAAGGCTACGCCCCCTTTCGCACAACTAACCTCCAATCGCATGGCAGCTACGCGGCTGAAAACAGCACGCACAGCCATTTCGCGGGTGCTTTCTCATTTCACCTGAATCTGAATGCGCCCGCCGCTGCCAGAATCAAGCCCATATATTCATGATGAGCCCTATAAAGCCGAAGCCACTGGGTCCCTGTGGCGAGGGTTGTATTTTATAAGATGGTCGTAAATATCACTATTCCGTCATGAAAAGCTTACTTTCATATTTCACACTTAAGGAACATGGAACTGCGCGGTCTGGGACGGTGTAACTGGAAGCAACTACCTACCCCTTACCCACAAGGATCTTCTTGAGCAGAGACTAATGGAAGCAAAGCGCATCGCGCATTTTGTTGCCCATCTTCACGTATAGTCTCACTGGAGAAATCCGAAATGTCGCAGACCAAACCGAACGCCGTTCCAGTCCAGTTATCAAACTTTGTCTTATAGTTAATCCACTCTACTGCCTGCCTGCTCGTGCTCTTGTTTTCATTTCTTGATCAGTGTGGACCGGGTCATTTTGCCAAGAGCGTTGTTCTCGATGCCGCGAAAATGCGAACATTGCGATAGGGCAGCATGGCGCTCATTCGGTACGTGTGATATGGAGTGGAGTCTGCCTTTTTACAGGTTGCAGCGATCCGAAAACATAGCCTGGCTGCAAGGTGCGAGTCACGGAAGGATGCTTCGCTGCCTTCCGCCTGGCCTACGGAATTCCTGACGAGATACAAAGCCGCGCCCCACTCGCAATTGTGTCGCAGTGCTCCGAATCGATTGTGCGCCGGGACCCATGGTTAGAGCTTCCCAACTTTCGTGTCCTTTTCAACCCTGCTTGCATTCCTGAAGATAGCGACAGATCGCCGCATTTCTGGCGCCGAAGCTTGTGGCGCAAGGATCATTCCTCAAGCGAACGATACCAGCCGCTCATGCGACATATTACGCATCTTTGGCATGACAATCACTCATGAGCACCGCATCACAAAGTGCCGCTGTCAAAATCACAAAAAATCAAATTCAACACGGTCAGTCATGAGCGCACCAGTTCCAGCGGTTGCAACTACTGCACGCACACTTCAACGAGAACTGCTGCAAGCATACTCGAAGAAAACACCACCGCTGAAAACTACAAGCCAGAAACCCGCAACGCATCAACACCATGGCCCCGACATAAACACAACCTTACCACCATCGCCGGCACAGTTTCAGTCACATATAGTCTCAAAATATTCATAACACCAAGTATAAAGAGCTCCGATTTTATAACAACGATAACACAGCCATGAAACCACATACTCCCAACCCAGGTCTCAATATCATGCCTTATGAAGTGGCCCACAAGCACAAAGACCACCACGACTACTTTATCAACAATAATTACCGCAGCTTTAGAAAAACGGAAAGGCTATTACGATAGTCGGTAATGCGAAGTTAGAGCGCAGCTCTTCACAAGCCACCTGCCACCGCTGGCAGGTGGCAGACACCTTCCGTTTACTCATTCCTCCGCTCTCGCCATGGTAGGTGACGTTTCCCTCTGCTACTTCTACCTGTCAGGGTATTACGACCACGCCAATAAGACAATCGATTGATATCCCACCAGAAATTCCCAAACAGTCACAACCGCAACCACTAATACCAAAAAGCACGAACCTACAGCCACGAACGACAAAAATACAGCCATGATACCAACAAGCGCAGCTAAAAGATCAATCGACGCAAGCCTCAGTACCAAGAAAACGAGAGCGACTACTTGAAGGCCACTACAGCGATCACGAGGAGAAAAAGCGCCAGCTTAACGTCTACCAGTATTAGATGCACCGATAACTGGCATCGACCGAAGCCTGTTCTTGGTCGTGACATACGCCAGAGAAGATTATGAAATAATCAAGGCTTCACAAGAGAGCAGCAAAAATACTATGGTCTGCAAAAGCAACCGGAAAAGTGGAAAAAATAGTGAAACTTCTGCCTTGACTAGCTTCGCTCCCCCCTTTTAATCACCATGATCCGATGGCTCAAACTCTGTGAAGACGACCCCCTGGAGGCCTTGGAAAGAAACGTGGTGAGTTCACTGGAATATGAGCTATTTTGAATATCTGCTATTTTCTCTAACGTGTAGAACATGATTTGAGTTCATAGCCCAATAGGTTTGGCGGAGGCGCGGGTCGTTATGGTTAGCAATTATGAGTGAGTGAATAAAATTTACGGTTCAGACGGGATCCTCACTCCAGGACTGCAGAGGCAGAGGCCGCCACCTAAGCCCTAGCTATCGGCAAGCGCTGTCCGTACAGGTTCCTTGAAGTCAGTTGCGCCTTCAAGCATGTGGGAGCAGGGTTGACAGGGGGATCACCGTGTGCATTAGGAGACGCCAAAAAAATGTGGTAGAGGGTGAACAGCTTGTGTGGGAATGATTAGAGAGCCCACGTTTCCCTGTAACGAAGGAGCAAGCTCGCAATTTTGAGCACAATCACGCTGTTGCTGTTGGAGTTCACTTCTCTATCGACGCAATATTTGGAACATATGCAAGTAAAACAGCACTAATCATCAAAAATCACTAACGGGTTGGTAAAATTTCCTGATGTATTAAAAGTTGAATAACCATTAGTAGAGGATGTAAACTTGGCATTCGACCGGTTTGTACCAATAGTTCTATAAAGGCTCCATTGCGCCATAGGTTGGCTGGTTGAGCAACAGTCTGAATCATCCCCTCCTTTGGTTCAGCTGTCGGTCAAAACACCATGCGATTTAGATAGTAAAAAGCATTTTCTAAAACACAACACGCGACTAGCTGGCCAGTCCACTGCCAGCGCTGGGAACAGCTCGGCCTTGCGACAGCTTTGCGTGCTTGCCGGTGCGTTTTGATTTCGTATCTGAGGCGCGCAATATATGAATTGTGTGCGTGCGACTCCCGCTGCTAGATCCTCTAGGCATTTAGGGCATAAACCGAAAAACGATATCAAGACGCCAGCGCTTCCTCGTCAGCTCGAACAAACCCACTGCTGTAGTGTCGCTGCGACAATTTTACAAAGATGCAGTCATCAAGAATTGAAAACTTGCCCGAGTGTAGTCTGGAATATAACTCAAAGTACAAGTTTCCGCACGTGATGCTCAAGCCTCATTCAGCTGGTTCTCACTATTGAGAATTTACAATACCTCTTGAGCGATCAGTTCATGCGCACACATTCAAAGTGCCACATGTTCTGTCGGCTGTCCGGTAAGCATCCTCATGCGACTGGACTTCTGGACGGCTACTTGTAATCGATCAGCATGATCGGTGGTCACTATATAATACGTGAGCTACTCTGCACAGAAGCCTGTAAATTGAGTAAGTGTCTGAGAGGACAAGGCGATAAAAAGGGAACAATCATGTCTTTATTGCTGTTGTTTCTTGGCTAAACGATTGACAACTACTGTTTTCTAGCCTAATTTATAGTATTTTGTTCACGCACCCATTCCGCTCAGCAGCTGCATTTAGCTTCCGTGGACGATGACAAAGGCTGATTTTAAACTAACGAAAAATAGGACTGAAGTATGCTCTGGCGTAGAGGCGCGCCCATCGAAGGCATGGCCAGATAACGTAGGCAGGGAGCAAGCAACTTGGAACCGAGCTGGCGGAACACAGTGAGCCTGAGCTTCTGGCTTGCGCGGATCACATGCAGGGAGAACTTACGACCAGCGATAGCCACGACCACCACAGCTCGCGAGAAGCCTGTGGTCTCGACCCAGCTGTTGAAGTTCTACTGGCCATCGACATCGCCTCATCAGCTCTGAGCACTGACAGTGCGACATGACATGTTCATCTTTTGATCCGGCCTCCCTATCAACACCTGCGAATGGTGAGGAGACTCTGAGCAGTCTCTATTTGGACTCACTAGTCCCTAACGCATATAGCGTGTGTTTCGATGATGATGAGGATAATGATGAATTTTTTACCGCAAGGGTACTGGGCATCCAACGCCGCACTTCCCGCATGCGAGCGGATACCCAAACGACTAGGCCACCGCCGCGATCAGCGTGTATTTTGTCTGGTTTTTACCTCCATCTGTTGTGCTGTTTATCCACTAGCTTTTCCGTTCTGCCCTCGACTGGAGCTCTGAAAACATTTGAGCAACTCGGTTCTCGATGACATAGTTAATCAGTGTGACTGTTTGGGCGACCTCGGTTTGCTTATGCATTGAGAAACTTTTTCACCGCAGGCGCTGCGAAGGGCGTGACAATGTAAGACAAGACTACAAATTGTCGAGTTTGACGTTCCAAAGCGACAAATAAGTTCTGACAGATGCCATAGTGGAAGGTCCGGGGTTGTTTAACGTGTCCTGACATCGCACAGCACACGGACATTTTTGTATTCCGCCTGTGTCGTCCGTTCGAATCACTGTCGCAAGCTAGCTTCCAGCTTAGCACATGCAAGCTACATGTAACGGGAAATCGTATGACACCACTCGAAACTCTGTACGACAAGCGGTGCGTTACAATTTTGGTACAAATGTCGGGAAAACTGGCGACGCATTTACGCCAACCAGTGATGAGAATATCTAGACGAACGACGTTTATATAAGATTGTCTGAAGTGGCGGTGGTGGATTTGCTGTGTGCGTTATTGTCTGAAGTGGCGGTGGTGGATTTGCTGTGTGCGTTATACGCTTGCTTGATGATGTCAAGTTATTTTTTTCTCGAAATGAAAATAGTAACGCTTTCGCATTAACATTCTTCTGCGACTCCACGTTGGCATATAGTTGCGTTGGCTCACCGTCGTGTAGATTGCTAAACGTTTCCGTCAAGTATCATAGAAATAAGTTTACTTTCGTATCAAATCACTCGGTATTTAGTGCTTCCGATGTTTACGGGGAGAGTACCGCTTTCTTGAGCATTATCTCCCGAGGCGCTCTTTTTGATCTTGAAAACGTAGCGCCAACTCGAATGAACTATTCCAAGCCAAGCTTTTGCTGCTCTTTATTACTCATGCGATTGACCAGGGTTTGCTTTTTGTTTCCAGAAGTAGGTCACGTGAGCTTTGCGCACTGTGCTCTCACTTAATTCTTTATGGGCTTATCGTTGAGCATATTTGCACCTAATTGCGCTGGATTGAAAAAGAAAACTAGGTATTATCCGCACTCACAAACAGTGAAGATATTCATGTCTATTGGCAATCGTCAGCTTTATAGCGGCCTGTATACAGTAAGAGCCTCTCCCATCTCTCCAATTAAGCCGGTGCTGGGCCGGCTGAGGAAAACAAAATTGAGTTCTGTGGAGTTTTAGATGAAATCGCCACATGCGACTATTACTATCTAATTCTGCTGTGTTGTCTGCAGCATTATTTCCCCGACATGATACAGTCACCGGGCTCGACTGGTCACAGGCTACCTTTTGTTCCGGGAAGTATGCTATCAGGAATCGCCAGCAATCTGCTCTCTCTCAGCTCTCGTCGCCTCTCGAGTTCTGCTAAGCTTAACTGAGCATCTGATTACGAAATTTATTTCAGTTGCCTCTCAGACAGCCGTCAATAATGTCAACGTTAATGACTTTTAAAATCCCGCAGCATTTAACTGCGCGTGCGCAGACTGTCGCGACATATCTCATGTCCCGCCTAAATCAAGGGCCCTTAATCTGATGCGCGATCATGTAGCCCTTGAAGTGTATTCCTTGAATTCAAGAAAGAGACTAGCGACCCTCGTTAATTAAAAATAATGACTAAGTGGCACATCTGGCCGGTCAGGTCCCTTCAAATGAACAAGGTAGCAATTACTCATTATCCACCCGGGAGCCGCATACGGCTGCCCAGGACAGTGAAGCATTTAATCCATCTTGCGAGATTACCCTAAACCATTACGTATTTACACCATTCCTGCTTCGAGTTGATAAATTCGGCGCCGCCCTGTCATCTTCTAGCCTTCCTAGTTGGGTCTGTTGGTAGAGCGACAGCGCGGTGAGGCGACGGTACTGGGTACGCACCCGTGACATGAATTTATTTTCCTTCAAGTGGCCCTATAGCCGTATGACTGCCCTTAGGTACAGGGTAATGAGTAATTATTTCTCTCCTATTACAAATTTTCTCCATCTTACGGGGCTCTAAACCACAGCGAACTGAAACGCATGAATTATACTATGGCGTAAAACTCTCGTTAGTTCAAAGTATCCTGGCCGCGCTTCGGTTCGTTCGGGGAGCGTCAGTGGTTGGGGCGCTCGCCTACTGATCCGGTGTACCCGGGTTAGAAACCGACCGCGGCGGCAGCATTTCGATGGGGTCAAAACGCAAAGGCGCCTTGTGCGCTGTGCAATGTCAGGGCACGTTAAAAATACCAAAGTGATCGAAATTATTCCGGAGCCCTCCAGTACGGCATCTCTTTCTGCCTTTCTTCTCTGTCACTCAATTATCCCTTCCCTTATGGAGAGGTTCAGGCGTCCTCCGAGAAGTGAGACAAAACTGCGCCATTTCCTTTCCCCCAAAACCATTTTTTGGGGCTGGGGAGGGGCTTGCAAGACGCGGGTTTCTCTCCCCGAGCAACCTCTCGCGTATTTTAACTTCAACTTGCCAGGACGGCAGCCTGCTCACAGTGCGGTTGGCAGGTTGCGGTGACGTCGCAACGACACGTGACCTATGTGGAAGGTGAACCATCTCCATTGGTGGCTTTGTTTGAAGGAGTCCCCTGTCGGGGAAGTGGCGCATTCCTTAACAGCTGCACCATTGCGGAAGGTGTTTGATGTGAGCTCCCAGCTATCTATGAATGAAAAGTAGAAAATGAGGGTGTCTGTGAAGTTGTACGAAAGGACGACCCCAGGTTGCTGCAGGGACGCATTCCCAAGCGCCACGGGTAATCGGCCCAATATTTGAAAGGGTTCGTTTCACTCTGGTCCTTTGTAGGACCATTTTTGGCAAAACATTTTCAATATTACCATTTACCGGTGCTGCTTGGATTAAAGCTATCGCGCCATGCACCTAAGGTGGAGCTTTAGTGTACCGTGAAGTTTTTATCGCTTCTTCACTGCCACGTCGCTACTAAAGGTGCTGCAGTCATGTGATTCAGAGATTTACTGCAAGAAATCATAAAACACTTAGCTGTGAAGACATTCCGCCAAAGTAATTTGTCACGACCAAGAAGAGCTATTTATCCCTTTGTTTTACTGATAAAAGGCAAGAAGTTCTTTTTCGTAGCATTCCGCTGTTACAGCCCAACTCATGCCTAAACCTCAATATGTCGTTTAACTACATAAAGACATTTTATATCTGGAGTCGCCCAAGAGAGAACACTCTGTCCGAACAGTTTGTCCGAAACGTGGGATGAAACGGAAGAAAAATTATTGAACCTTGTTTCAGGCTGTCTTGATCCTGCTCTTACGAATGACATGTTTGAACGAACACAGGATTGGTGCGTTCTCGGATGAAAAGTGTCATCCGATTGTTGTGAAGTTCCGGTCTTTCAAAACGAAACAACAAATCCTAGTGCAGTCTGCCAAACTTATAAATAAAAAGGTCACTGTAAGTGAAGATTATTTTTTGCAGACACGTGTCGCTAGAAAGAAGCTTGTGCAGTTCGCGAAGGATGCTGACTTTAAGTATAAGTTGAGGTGTAACAAACTGTATTGTAACAACAAATGCTATGCCTTTGACCCTATTCGCGATAGCATTTTCGAGCTAGCTGGCACACCGGGATCTTTAGTGGCCCCTTATCGCACTGCTCCTGCTTCTGGCTCGCCACACGCTTCGCCGTAGAGATGCGGGAGGGGCAGTGGACGGGCGACTGGAGATAAGACAGCGGGAAGATCTAAACTCTGTCATCGACTCATGTGATGCCGATGTTGTATTGCTGACCGAAACGTGGCTCTCTGCAAAGATAGAGAGCAAGGAACTGTTCGATTGCAAGAAGCGCTACAATGTTTATCGTTCTAATAGAGGTCACAGAAGTGGAAGAGGTGTTTTAATAGCCATCGCGATAATATTGTGTCTTCACCCATAAGTCTTTCTAACACCTTGGAGTTGGCTTGGGTTGAACTCCGTGTTAATTTCAGGAAACTGATTCTGGGCATATGCTACCGTTCCCAGTCTTCGTGTGCAACTTTCGTTGAAGATTTGCGTGATGTTAGCATGATCTCAGTACGTTATCCGGGTGCGGCAATCCTTCTTGCTGGTGACTTCAATTATCCCAGCATCGTATCCTCGCCCCTTCTCTACCAAATGCAATAACTTTTTGCGAACCTGTTTGGATTTCCACATTTCGCAGCTAGTTACTAAACCAATTCGAGTCATCCCATCATCTTCCAATATATAAGACCTTGTGTTAACCAACGCGCCGGATCTTATCCCTTCAATCTCCTACTTACCTGGTCTTAGTGA